>NC_045427.1:323248362-323863612 GCF_902635505.1 Sarcophilus harrisii
AAAGGTTAATTGCTTCAACCTAGATTAATAGGAATACCAGATCTCTGATCTCACATTTACTGTCAAGGGGTTTCCTTAAAATAAGACTTAAATAAAACATCTGGATGGTTTACCTGGTCCAATCTCTACATACTGTTCCTCCATAAAAAAGAGTTTGCCAGATTCTTTTCTATTTCTATTTTTTGAGAATTCCCACTTTCTCCTTTGGCAATTCATTTATGGCTCATTCAATTTTTTTTTCTTGAAATTTGATTGCTTAATCTCTCAATTTCTTATTTTTTTTTGTTTAGATATTTTAAAATTTCATAGATAACTCATTAATATCCTTTGAATTTTCTATTTTTCTGGCATATAATTGCAAAGTATTTTCTGATAATTCCTTTTTTATCCTTTGGTTGTGAATTAATTTCATTCATTTTTTATTTTGGTCATTTGCTTTTCCTCTCTTTCTTTTTCTTAATCAGGTTGGGTAATGGTTTATTGATTTTGTTAGTATTCTGTAAAAAAAAAATTAGTTCTTACTTTTGTTCATCAATTCTACATTCTTTTTATTTTCAAATATCCATTTCTCCTCTAATTTTCAATATTTCTTCTTTTGCAATTGCTTCAGAGTTTCTAATTTATTTATTTTTAGGTTTTTAAACTGCACTCTCAGGTTATTGATTCTCTCTTTTTCTATTTTGTTAATGTCTTCAGAAATAATAATTTTCTTTTGAAGAATAATTTAGGTACATCCCAAAATTTTAGTATGTTAATTTATGATCAAGGTTTTTTATATAATTGTTATAGTAATTTATTTTTTGAACAATTATTCAGAATAGCATTTAGCAGATCTATATCTTTTGATCTTATTTCCTTTATTCACAATTATTTTTATTGCATTATTAATGCACAAAAAGCTAGATTGTTTCTGCTTTTTATAGTAACATATATATATATATATATATATATATATTCCTTTAAGCTATATATTTGATAAACTTTTAGTAATGATAAAATGGATGCTGAGAAATTTGCATTCTTTAGTATTCTTATTCTGAAGATAGCATTAGTCAATCAAATTTAATTTTTTCAATACTATCATTTGCATATTTTCCTTCTTATTTATTTTTCTATTGGACTTAATCAGAGAAAAATACCCAAATCTGTATTAATGTGTAATTCGTATTTCTTTCCATTAAATACTTATGTATATATGAGTGTGTTGCATAGGTACATATATGTGCATGTCTGTGTGTGTGTGTGTTAAATAGAGGTCTGATGTAACTTGGAGGCATCCTGCTTCTGAAAAAAAAACATTTTATGATTCATTATAGAAATTCTTCTATAATGTTGGTGGCAGTGGCCTTCTTTCAAGTGGCTACATAGTGTGGAAGAGGCTGCATCTTTTTGTTCTTTAGGTGAAGATTTGGGGTGTGTGTGTGTGTGTGTGTGTGTGTTTGAGGTAATTGGGGTTAAGTGACTTGCTCAGGGTCACAGTTAGTAAGTGTTAGGTGTCTGAGACTGGATTTAAACTCACATCCTCCTGATTCTGGGCTGCTCCTCTGTACCATCTAGCTGCTCTGAAGTTTGTTTGTTTGTTTGTTTGTTTGTTTTTTAATTTTTAAGTAGTATTTTATTTCCCCCCACCCCCACCCCAGGTACATGTTAAAAATTTTTGTATTTATTTTCACAAGATTTTGAGTTTCAAATTTTTTCCCTCCCCTCTTCTGAAGCTAGTAGGCAGTTTGATCTAATTTATACATGTGCTAACACGTAACACGTAACACGTGTATTTTATATTAGTCACTGTTGTGAGACAAAAAATAGATCAAAAGAAAAAGTACAAGAAAGAATAGAATAAGTGAAAAAATAAACTTTTATTTGCATTTAGAACTCCTCAGTTCTTTATCTGGTTATGACATTTTCTTTCGTGAGTCCTCTTTATTTGTCTTATGTTGTTGAGAGGAGCTGAATCAATTATAGTTGAAAATCACACAATATTGCTGATATTGTGCACAATGTTTTATGGTTCTGCTCATTGCACTTTGCATCAGATAGTACAAGCCTTTACAAGTTTTTCTGAAATAGATCTGTTCATCGTTTCTTGTTGCACAGTAGTATTCCATTACATTCATATCCCACAGTTTGTTCAACCATTCATTCCCCAGTTGATGGGTAATCCCCCATTTTCCAATAATTTATCATCATGAAAAGTACTACTATAAATATGTTTGCACATGTAGGTGCTTTGTCTTTTTTTATGTTATCTTTGGGATACAAACCATTGCTGGATACACACACACACAAACACACACAGAGACATGGTAATAATACAAATGAAAGCCTTCCTTGATTTTTCATAATTGAAACTTATATCTCCTTCCTCAAATCTCTCAGGCCATTCTGACTTTTTCTACTCATTTTTGTTGTTATTGCATTGTTTTAGTTATATCTCATTCTTTGTGACCACTTGAAGTTTTCATGACAAAGATCCTGGAGTGATTTGCCATTTCCTTCTCCAACTCATTTTACACATGAGGAAATTGAGGCAAACAAGTCTCTGACTTGCCCAGGGTCACACAGCTATCAAGTATCTGAAGGCAGACTTGAACTCCTGACTCCAGGGTCTCTGACTATTGTACTACTTAGCTGCCCCATATATCCTTATTCAGGATTCAAAAAGGTGTACACAATGTGGTTGTCCTAGGCACAGTTCCAAAGAAGTTCCATCTTTAAAATTGTCAGAGTAGGATAATTCTTGCTTTCTGTTTTTCATGTTGTTTGCTGCTATGTTCAAGAAAGTGAAGATCTATTCAGTTTACTTGCAGCCTAAACCAAAAAAGGAGGTGAGGTGGGTATTACTTTTCCCTCCCCTCTCCTTTTGAGGTGTTTCTATTTCTGTTTTATTTCATTTATCCTTCTTAGGTTCAGGTACTGGAGCAACAAGTAAGAGGTTTTATTGCTCCATATTCCTTAAATAGATATGCAGTTTTGAGTAGACCTTGGGCTCTGACTCATCACCTCCTCTCTTTCTGTCTTCTGAGGAGAGGAAATTTTGGGACAAGGGCTGGGGACTCATCATTATGGGGGTGAGGAGCAGTAGGAGAATAGTGACAGACATGTGCTTTGGAGTATGCTTTAATATTCATTATTATACCTTTGAAATAAATATTTGAAAAAACTAACTTGACAGGGGCTAATTGAAACTGGGGTACAGGGGACCCACTTAATTATACTTGAGGGGATATCATTAATAGGAGCTGGAACCAATCACAGAGCCCAGATATCCCAAACTACTTTGAGGATACCAGAGAGTCCTGAGGGAGGAGAGAGATACAATAAACCTGGATAAATAAAGGCAGTGGGAGTCAAAGTGGATAGTGTCACATGTAATAATAACTTTTAAATTAATATTTGGTTTCTGTTTTGCTTAGAAGAATCTGAACCTTGTCTCTTCTACCCAAATACCTCCAATTATCACGTCTGGTCTCAATTTTATTGACTTTTAGTATCATTCTCTCTCTGTCTGTCTCTTTCCCTTTTCAGCTTAGATAAGAGTAAGGAACTTAATCTGACCCATCTTTCATCACCTCATTCTTCTTTTTCAGTGACATTCATTTGTAATGTCCCTCACCAAGAACCATTTTCACTTCTTTCTCCTAGAAGCCTCTAGCATTTATTTCTAAATTAAGGGAAGGGCAATGGCTCCCTTATCCAGAAGCTTTCTCTTCCTTATCTATCACCTGCCCACAAAAAAGCATAGCACCTCTTTTTTCTTTATGTTTAATTTTTTCAGAGATTAGGCAAGTATCTGAAGATGGAATTGACCAAATTATAACCTTGCAAACTTCAGAAGGTCAGAGAAGATATTAGAAATATCTCCAGTAGTCAGAGGGGGTAGTAGATTATACTAGGGTTAATTGCTTAAACCAATGAGAGAAATGACTGCTAGATGTAGGAAAGACAGTCATCTAAGGATGAAGGCAGTTTCAAGGACATTACGGATAAACGTTCCAGCTATAGATTCTAGAAAGTCATAAGTTCCCAGAGCCTAGCAGAGAGCTACACCAAAAGGAAACTTCATCAGAATTCTACAGGAGAAGGGTTATCTTAACCTAAAATTCAGAGAGATTCCTTGGATCTAAGTCCAAGTTTAGAGATGCCAGATTACCTTCTTTGTTTTACTAAATCTGAGCCAATTCTCCTTAAGTAGCTTGCACGCATATGCAAGGAATGTGCCCCGTTGATTGGCATTTTTATATCCTGTAAAAAGTATAATCCTTGATATACCTTTTGGAAATTATCACTTTATAAAAACTAATTGTTGCCAACTGTCAACTAATATTGGGGAGGCAACACAGGATAAGACATCCCCAAAGGAGGAAGCTGTTAGTTACCTTCTGGAAACATAAACTTCCACTGTGAGTATAAATTGGGGCTTTTCAGGCAAGGGGAGGAATAAGTGAGTGAGTGTGTGTGTGTGTGTGTGTGTGAGAGAGAGAGACAGAGACAGACAGAGACAGAGATGTAAGATATTTAAATAAGATATATCTTATTTACATACATGTGAGAATTGGTAAGGTTTTAGTTTCCACAGAGACACAAGATTTAAAGAAATGCAGAAAAATGAAACTTATATCAGAAAAAAAAATAAACTTGAAATCGAAGAATTGGAATCTAAAGATTAGGCTAAAAAGCAGAAACAGAAGTTCACGCAGGGAAGCCATAAATTAGAATAAGAAATTCCTTATAAAATGTAAAGGGGTGAGGACTAGGACTCATGAGCAGAGGGAAAATGTAATCAGGGGTAGAGAGACTCAAGTGAAGGAATTAGGCTGTTTAAATAGGCTATAATCACTATAGTACCCAGCCAAGGGGGGGAACAGAGAAGGGTCTTCGGGTTTAGAGATAGGGAATAAGCACTTTTGCACTTCAAGGGCATGCCTACTGACTTACATACTAGGTCTTATAAGAACAAAAAATCTTTTTCTGGATTCATCAGCAAATCAGTAGAGTTCTTGGTAAGGCTTTTTTCCCCCCATAAACACACATACACAAACACATACAGAGACACGGTAATAATACAAATGAAAGCCTTGATTTTTCACAACTGAAACTTATGTCTCCTTCCTCAAATATCTCAGGCCATTCTGACTTTTTCTATGCACTTTTGTTGTTATTGCATTGCTTTAGTTATATCTCATTTTTTGTGACCGTTTGAAGTTTTCATGACAAAGATCCTGGAGTGGCTTGCCATTTTTTTCTCCAACTCATTTTACACATGAGGAAATTGAGGCAAACAGGTCTCTGACTTGCCCAGGGTCACACAGATACGATATCTAAAGGCAGACTTGAACGCCTGACTCCAGGGTCTCTGGCTATTGTACTACTTAGCTGCCCCATATATCCTATGCATTTAGCCCACTCTAAATTGTTTTATGGTTATTTGGGTACATTTTTTATCCCTAGTGCCCCTTCCTTTATTATAAACTTACTCTGTTACTTTGCATATAATGGACTGAGGATGACTTTGTACATAGAGGACACACAGTAAATATTGGTTAAATTCATAAATGTTTATGAATGACAGGAATTTGGGTGAAATTGTTAATTTACCTTTCTTTCTCCTTTAAATGCGAGCACTATTTCTACACTCAATACTAAACCTTCACGGACTCAAAGATTCTGAGAGCTAACACTGGTTCTAGGGACGCCATCCTTAGACATCCTTGAACTAATATTTGTTCTGGGATAGAGCATGTCCTTGGTTTCTAGCCCTAGCTTCAGGAGGTACAACACAGAAGACATAGTTGTTTCTCTTGCTCTGTGGGAAGAAACTGCTGTCACTATCAGTACAGGCTGTTGGCCAAAACCTGAGGAGACAACAGTTCGACATTAACTTACCTTGGCTAAGGAACATTACATTCCCATACATAGAAAGCTATCCTAAGATATGCTGGGTCATCATCTTGAGTAGCGGATGGAGGATGGAGGTGGGAGGAAAACCATATGGATTTAGAGAGGTAGAGAACTGGATTGAGTCCAATGCTTCAGGTTCAATTGGAAGTCCTATCATTGACTTTCTATATTTTTGTACTAAATCACTTACCCAGAACAGTAACTAGGGAGGAACAGCTAGGATTTTGCCCCAGGGCACCTAAATATGGAGAGTTCCAATAACATTTGCAGTTTATTAATACAGAGATAAGTACTAGGAAATTAATATATGATGAACTGGGGTGAATTCCTTTATAATTGCTTCTGTTGGATTATTTCAATCATGTCCAGCTTTTCATGACTGTATTTGGGGTTTCCTTGGCAAAAATACTGGAGTGGTTGGCATTTCCTTTTCCAGTTCATTTTATAAAGGAGAAACTGAGGTAAACAGAGTTAAGTGACTTGCCCAGAGTCATGGAAATAGTATTTGAGGGTGAATTTGAACTCAGGATGATTAGTTTTCCTTATTCCAAGTCCAGTGTTTCTATTCCTCCCTGTCTCAACATTCTAATTTTCATTGCAGCAGCCTTGTGTAGTATCATAGAGTCTCTGTCTCTCCAAACAGGGAAATATTTTGACCCTTGGCCCAACTGGGAACATGCTTTGTTTCAGTCTGCCTGGGCAAAATCTTTAGTACTTGTCCTGGGTACAAAATTTTCTAGTTCCTGCTCTTTACTTAGCCTTCCAGGACCTTAGTTATCTGATCAATAAAATCTGTATAATATGAACCTGGAGTACTTCTGTATATGAGAGTGTTTTTTGTTTATTCTCAGAAAAAAAAAAAAATCTGACAGAATAGCCAACAGAATAATTCATACTATCGTAACTAGTATATTTATAACATCATAATGAAAATAAATTTAACTTGGAGTAGGCTATTCAAAGGGTATTTCAGATAATTATAACCCAGTTTGCAGGCAGACTTGCTCTTTCTTGCTCTAATCTGAAATGAAAAGGTGAACAGGGAGATAAGAGCTTTGGGGAAGTAAAAGGCTCTCCCAATCTCAGTCATCCTTCCCCAGCTTCTGAAACATTCTTTACCTTGAGGTATTTGATTTCCACCCCTTCCTCGCCCCCCGCTATTTTATTTAGTTTTCAATTAAAGAGTCATCTATCTTCTCTTCTTTCCACCTTCCCCCAATAGAAAAAAGTATAGAATAAAATCCTTGTAATAAAGTAAGCACAGCCAAAAAACCCAAATTCTCATGTTGTTCATGTCTAAAAATACATACATATCTCATTCTGTGCTTCAATCCATTGCCTCTCTGTCAGAAGGTGCAGAGAAGGTGGGGTAATATAGTTTATCATCAGTCCTCTGGAATCCTGATTGGTCATTGGATTGTTCTTAAGTCTTTCACAGTTGTTTGACTTTTCAGTATTGTTTTTGTATACACTGTTCAGCTTCTGCTTGTAATGTTGGAGAAATAGAGGCAAGATAGAGATTAGAGAGTATTTAATAATTTATTAAAAGGGAGAGATTTATCGGGACTAAATGGATCCATGGTTTGGTCCCAGGGCTGAATGAAACTATCATCTCCAAGAATCCAGACAATGTGAGTTCTCAATGACATATATACACATGGCTGATACTCAGGGGATAGAGGGAGGCAGGGGCAGAATCAGGATGCTGAGAGCGGGAACGGGACTCTGACAGGGTGGGGTGAGCCACTGGAGATGGGGAGAGACATTCTGATATTCTAAAACATAAAATCTTTTATCCTTATCAAATATTCTGATTAAGAGGAGGAGAGGTTTTGCAGAACTGAGCTTTGAGCTGACAATTATAAACTGAAGCAGAACAATTAGAGAAATTGAGTCAGAACTGGGTCAGGATAATTAGGGAAACTGAGTCAGGACAATCAAAGAGAACTGTGGCATAACATGCTTACTCTGTCAGTTTATAGAAGTCTTTTCAGATTTCTCTGAACTTATCCCTTTCGTTTCTTATAGCACAACAGTATTCTTTGACATTGATATAGCATAATTTGTTCAGCTATTCCCCAACTGATGGTCATCTACTTTTTGGCATTTGGGGAAAAAAAAAATTTAGGCAAATAGGACTAAGGGGCTATTAAAGCTGTTAGAATGGATGGCATTACCCCAATTGTCCCTTTTAGTATTTCATTTGTTAAATGGCATATTGATAAACTTATCCTTTTTTTCTCTTGAATTATTGGTGTTTAAACCCAATCCATTTCCCCAAGTTGTTTCCGGAAGAATGACAATACACCTCCCCCCATTCTCTCCAACCCCCATCATTGCCTTCCATGAGTATCACTCCGGTCATATGGCATCATCCCCATTATCAATCTCTCACTTATCTCTCCCAAGAACCTTTTTATAACAAAGATTAATTAAGCACCTTTTGCTTATAGAGCTTTATGTGATACTTTGCAAAACTAAGTCATCAGCTCCTGTTCCTAAGAAAAGGCTTTCTCTTTGCCCTGCCTCAACCTCTTAGAAAACCCTCAACTCTTTTTTTATGGATTAAGACTGTATTCGATGGTACTCCCCTAGTTCCCAGACTCCAGGCCAGAAGAAGCTTCATTCCAGGGTTTTGTTTTATGATTCTCTCCCCTTCCTTCCCTTGTCCTATAAAGGTATTGTGGAATGCCAATCTGTGCCCTCCCCGTCCCTGTCCCCCCCCCCCATTCCCCATCTTGATTCTATTCATCTACATATCACTTCTGGTACCACCCTACTCATGGGTAATTAAAAACTGTCTCAGTCTGCCATAGTTTTAAGCTGTGTTCCCATTAATTCCTCACCTTCTTATTCTGGTAAGATTTAATTCCAGCTCTTCTGCCCTTGTCTATCCCCTTCAGAGATCTGAAACAAGTGGGAGACTGGTCCTGGTGAGTAGCTATGGCAGCTTGCATTTCTATGATACTTTAAGCACTTTTCTCACAATACTTAGGTGAGTTAGTTCAGGTATTCTTAACCCCATTTTACAGATGAGATAACAGATTTTTTTTTATTCTATTTTTTATTATAACTTTTAACATACAAAACATATGCATGGGTAATTTTTTTCAACATTGACCCTTGCAAAAACTTCTGTTCCATCTTTTCCCCTCCTTCCCTCCACCCACTCCCCCAGATGGCAGGTAGTCCAAAACATGTTAAATATGTTAAAGTATGTGGTAAATACAATATATATGTACACATATTTATACAGGATAACAGATTTTGAGAGGTTGCTTGAACACAAGCAATCCACATCCAATGTGCTTTTCTGTCACCAATTAATGGGAGTGTCAGGGCTTGTAAGTGAGACAGCATGTGAAGTTAGGAGAGAAGTAAGAGCAAAGAATTCTATCAGAGGGAGTTCTTTGGTTAGAGGCCAAACAAAAGGAGACTTTCGATGGAAAGTGACTGAGGAACTCCATCAGTCACTTTCAAACATATGTCCCATGTGTTCAGCTTCTAAATCCTCAGTGGAGAGCTCTTCACTCAGTCCATATCTGCCAGTTAGGGAGGTTTTACCACAGTGATAGAGCTGATGACGTTGGTTAGGAGTGTCAGAGTCAGGATGGAAACTAAATCTGCTCAGTGGAATAAATACAGCATTTGCCAAGGAAGTCAGCAGATGTTCATACCTAGACATATGAGGGGCAGGAACATTAAGAAAGACCTGGTTATTTTTACACAGACATTTTATCAACCACAAGGACATTTATTTTTTCAGAGGTGGGAGAGGGCCAATTTAGTACAGGGATCAGAGAGTTGAACTCAGTGGTGTTAAAATCGCATTAACTTGCTCTTTATGACCTTGGCCTTTTAAATCCTGACTCCATTTTATTTCTCCTGGACTGCTCATAACAGTCTCACCTACCACATAGTAATGGAGGATAGGTCTGTTTTCTAGGGACCCAGTTCTCAGAGCATGCTCAAGTGAGCATATTCTGCCTACTACCAACCCATCTTCTTACTTCTAGAATTATGTTATGGCACAGAAGCTAAGGATCTGGATCTCCCATTCTGTCTCAATATTCCGTTGCTTTTCAGTCATTGTTTGTAACCCCATTTGGAGTGTTTTTGGCAAAAATACTAGAGTGGTTTTCCATTTCCTTCTCCAGCTCATTTTTCAGATGGGGAAACAGAAACAAACAGGGTCAAGTGACCAGCAATACACAATAAATAAATATCTGAGGTTGGATTTGAACTCAGGAAGATGAATCTTCCTGACTCCAGGCCAGGCACTCTATCCACTCTAGCCATCTAGCTGCCCCTCTGTCTCATTATACACTTCCAAAAAAATTCCAACACCCTCCTAATAGCAACAAACAACCCTTTTATCATTATAATTCTATATGGTTTACAAAGTGACTTTTTCATAACAATTTTAAGTAATTAGAGAAAGTATGATTATCCCCATTTTTCAGTTGGGAAAATTGAGATTTAAAGAAATTAAGTGATTCTAATGGAATATAGCTTCTAGGGGAAACAGTAATAAGGAGGTCCCTCTGACCTTAGGGTGCTTCTATTCTAATAATATCAATGATTCTAAAGGTGATCCCAAGGTTCCCCTGACTTTAGAGTGCTATTGTTCTAACGATTTGTGTATCAATGATTGTAAAAATCTCCTGGCCTAGGAATATAATAATATTTCTTTCCTTAGACTTGGGGGAAGATACATTAGGGATCCTGAGGCCCTCTGACCTTAGAGTGCTATTGCTCTAACAATCTGTCAGTCAATGATTTTAAAGTCTTTTAGCTTTAGGATAGTTCTAGATCTGCTGGTCAGAGATAAATAAATTCCTGAGATCACTGCTCAGTTCCACCTCCAGGCCATAAATTAGCATAACAGTTACATGAAGAACTGGATAAATGTGTCCTTGATTCTGGTTCTTTGCTAAATTCTTTTGGAACTTAGCCTGCTTCAATTGGCATTACAATTATAATAAACTTTGCCCCTTGACTTGGATATGAGTTCAAGCATGCAAATTCTTTTGAGACAACTAGTGACACACTGATCTGTGACCCCAACCTTTTGGGGTCCCTTCTGAACCTCAACAATTCTTCTGAGGTCACTGAGATAGCAAGGGATAGAATAATGTCTCAAAGCTAGATCTTCTGACCTCCAACCCAATATTCTTTTCATTGAAATAATCTTAAAACATTTTAAAATGAAAACAAAAAAAGATTAGAGACTTTCTTCAATATTCTTCTTGATCTCTGGCTTGAAGATTCAGCAGGAAGCAGACAGATACCCTCTTCTGTTTCCAGGGCCTAATGCACGTAGAAAGAAAACAGGACTGAAAATAAACTTAGGCAGGAAAGGAAAATTTGTTTTAGAAACTTTAGGAAAATTCCTTTTTCCTTCTGATACTTTATTAAAACAATGTCTCTTGTATTAAGAGTTTGAGAGACAGAGTCAAGGGCCATTGTGAACAATCAAAGCTGAGGGCATCCCTTGTCCTGAACCAGGTCAGGATATGGGGGAAATTCTATGCCTCAAACCTGAGACAGAAAACAAAGAATTATTGGATCAGAAATGTCAGTAACATTAGAGGTCATTTGTTTCAACCATCTCATTTTATAGAGGAAGACCAAGGTCCTTTCTGAGTTGCAAAAAAGATCTAAAAGCACAAAGGTATTATATGCCAAGGTTTGAACTCACATCCTATGACTCCACATTCAGCCCTCTTGTCATAACACCATGTTCTCAAAGTTACATGCAACTTGAGTTAAATCAGTGATCTGATAGATCTGGTGCTGAAAGAGATAACAGATCATTTAGTCCAATTGTTTCATTTTACAGATGAGGAAAATGAAGTCAAATGATTGGGTTCTACTACATTTCCCCCTATAAATGGATACGGTGTTATTAGTGTGAGCAACCTATAGAGTTATATTTCCATATAGTGACAAGGACTTAGAAATGTTGTACAAAAAATATATATTCAGTCTCTGAACTGATAAACTAAAAATCATCCCAAAAACAATAAATGGGTAAAAGGTAACTGCAAGCACTGAGTGCATGCTTAATGAATTAATTTCTCCTCCCCAAAGGGGGAGTTTTATGCCATTTTTGAACAAGGGTTGTATGAGCCGGAAGGAGGAACATGTTAGAGAGAAACATCCCAGGCTCATTCCCGAGTCTGTAAGACCCAGTCTGCTGAGTAACTGCCCCTGGGTGGATCATCCATTTCGTGCAAGAATAGTAAACAAACCAATTTACTTATAGTTTTGAGTCCTTTTCATCTTTGCTGCATATTTCTAACAATAAGTGACAAACCTTCCTTGGTAAGGAAAAGTGCCAGTATGTGTCAAGGGTTTTGAAATACTCAAATATGCATCAGAAGGAAGAGCTAGTTATTTCTCTATAGCTGTTGAGAACTGACCAAAAGGATGTGTACTCGCTTTTCATCGCTACTGTAACTGATTCCTCATTCCCTTAGGAGAGGGCTTGTCATTTAGTCATTTTCAGTCATGTCCAACTCTTTGTGTCCACTTTTGGGATTTCTTGACAATGACACTTGCCACTTCTTTCTCCAGCTTGTTTTATAGATGAGGGAATTGAGGCAAGTCAGGGTAAGTGATTTGCCTAGGGTTACATAGTAAAATATCTGAGGACACTTTGATTTGAACTCAAAAAGAATGAGTCTTTTTGATTTCAGGCACTGTGCCACTTAATTAGCCCAGGGTAGTAGCTAATACATGATTAAGTGCTTCTTACTCACCTTGCCTACCTGGGGGTAGACATATCATGAGAATGAAATCTGTTCAAGTTTTCAGTAATGTAGTAAACTACATGTTTTCCCTGCCCCAAAATTTATCTATAGAATATAAACAATTATTTACCCAGACTTTGAGCTCAAGGAAGTAATATAAACTGCCCCTCCTCTTACAAACAATGACAGCCAAGATTAGCAGCTGATATAACAAGTCCAGTTTCCCAGGCTCTCCACCCAGGGAACTAAGCAACTCCAAGAACCAGCCCTCACTGGACCCATGGCACAGACATAGTCAGGAAATGAAGAAATGCAACTCAAATCCCAAAACCAATGATGAGATCTTCAATGTTAGGTGTGATTAGCAGAACTGATACTTGAAAAGACTGATAGAGATCTGTTTAACTCCATGGGTCCCACCCTCTGGGAAGATCTTGAGCAGTCTCACCTTGCCATGTCCTGTCAAAAATCCCAGTCAAGTCCCTGAAACTAAATTTTCCCTATAAAATCTACTTATGGGCCATCCCATGGCAGCTGCCTTCCTTTAAGTCAGTTCTCCAAGGCATTCATTTCTCCTTAACCCTTCCACAAGCCACATGGTATCTTTTCTATCTCCACTATGCTTCCTAACCCCACTTCTCCTCCTTATAACTAACTCCTTTGGGGTGCTATTGTAATGCCAAAAGAAACTGAGTAAGACAAAGATTAGAGACCAATTCAATAGTTTATTAAATGGAGAGAAATACTGGCACCAATGGATCCCAGGGCTAGACGAGACTATCATCTTAAAGGGTCTAGCCCCGAGTTTCGGGACAGCAAGCCTTTTATGGAATAACAAGAACAATGACATAATGCAGAGACCTAGGTGGGGATACCCTCACAGATGGAGGTTACTGATATTCTAATGACATTAAGGAATGTCTATAACACCTTTATCTCAATCATTAAGAGGGGACAGTCATAACCTTAAGGAAGAATTAAGAAATAGGACAAATGGAGGAACTGGTCACCCCATTAAAAGTGACCTTTGGCATTACACTATGTCCCTTTTAGAAAAACCCCTTTCTGTGCTTTCCCACTCTTTCATATTTACCATTCCTGATGTCTATTGTAATTGTGAGTTCCCCTGAGAAATTTGTCTTTCATATGCTCTTCCACTCTATTTCATATTTACCATTCCCAATGTCTGTTTGCTTCCCTTTATTTTTGTCTGTAACCTTTCCCCTAAATGAATCTACCTTTTCCCGAAGAGAATGGCCATTATGAATTCTTCACATGACCAAACCCCAACTTTTGGTGCCTGCCATCATCTGGTGTCTACATAACCCACATCATTTTGGTCCTCCAACCACATCATTTGGTACTGAACTCCATATCATAGATCACATCAACCAGTTTGATATAGAGGGGGTATTTCACATCTGTTTATTGCAATGGTTTGAAGTAACTGAACTACTGAGTTTTGACCTGTAGGAAAAGAGAGACTTAGGGATTTAGAGAGCTGCCCAATTCAAATTTTAATTTTGCTGTGTGACCTTGGACAAATGACTTTACCTGCATGAGTTTTAGTTTCCTCATCTATAATAAGAGGAAGCTGAAACAAAAATTAAACAAATACCAGTCTCTTCAAGCTCTTATGACAGTACTAATCATAAGTTTATTGTCTATCAAATAAATCAATAAATATTTACTAAATGGATTATGTTCCAGACAGTGGACTATGTACTGAGAATACAACCAGAGGCAAAAACCAGTTCCTACTGAATGAGATGAGGTGAGATCTTTCAAGACAGTTGTGAAAATCGAGTAAGGCTTCATCTGTTTCAAAGTTTGAGTAGGCTTGAAGGACATTAAGCATTAAGTCAAGGGCATACTTAAGCCCCCTCCCTGCTATCCTCCTAAGGGCATATTTAAGTCCCCTTGTTATCCTCCTATGACATCAGTATCTTTCTGTTTAGATCAAATATGAGCAACTATGTACTTATTGGTCAAGTTCAATTTCTTGGGTAGTTCCGGCGTTTAGAATGTAAGATCCTCAGCCAATAAGGATGAGGGTCAGTGGTGGGAGGA
Source organism: Sarcophilus harrisii (assembly GCF_902635505.1). Lineage (NCBI taxonomy): Eukaryota > Metazoa > Chordata > Mammalia > Dasyuromorphia > Dasyuridae > Sarcophilus > Sarcophilus harrisii. Next base: position 323,263,089 of record NC_045427.1, read on the forward strand.
GGTATTTGCATTAGGGATAAAAAGTGTTGACCCTGCTTCCTACAGTGATTCCTCCCTTCGATTATCTGCTCGATGGGTGGGGATGCCCAATTCTCACAAGAACTTATAATAAACTTTGCTTTGCTTCTAGAGATCTCTCCACCTTTTTTTTACTAAATGCTGTCTGAACCACACACTACCCTCAGAGAGTTTATAATGGGGGAGATCATGTGCAAATAAATAAACACAAAACAAGCTACTTTTTGGAAAAATAGCAAAAGTAACAAAATAAAGGCACTGGATTTTATAGGAGTAGAGGTAGCTACACCATCCTTGAGAGAACCTCAGTGGAATCTCCACAGGAAAAAAGGGATTAAGTAAAATCCATGCTCTGTTGCTAAATCAACATAGTGGAACAAAATATATACAGATGAGTGGCAGGGGAAACAATAGCAGGTGGTAGCAACATGTTTAAATTATGGGAATACTTGACAGCCATGTTGTATTATCTCAGGAATGTTAAAAATTTTCTTAGAAAGTAAGTTTTTTTTAGAAGGTGTAGTAAAAAGTAAAGCATAACTTAACTAGAACTTGACAAAATAGAGACTTCTAGTCTGAACCAAATTAGTAATAAAAGTTTCTTAAGATTTGGTGAAAAGAGACCTTCAATATGGGTATTCTTTCTTACAATCCAGCCAAAATTTCTCATCTTCTATATTTCTGGTTCCTGGTTTTCCATAAATTCTCCATAAAAGATGTCAAACATACTGAGACCTTTCTCCTGCTCTTTTAATATTTTATGATGTGTCAGTTAGCCTTTTCTTAGACTTTAAAAAAACAAAACAAAACTTGTCTTCTGATTCCATCTCAAAAAACGAAAGAAACCGATATATAATTATTAAAATAATCCTTATATAATTTGTTTGGACAATGTATGGCTCTAAATTTTCAACCCTGGCTGAGGAAATGGGTTCAAGCCTGAAAATTCTTTTGAAACACCTTGTGATACAGATCTATGACCCCAAAATCTGGGGGTCCCCTTCCCAACTCCAACACCTTCTAGACTCACCAGACCCCCCCCCTTTTTTAAACAGCAGGAGGCAATTTGTTTTTTCTTCCTTCTTTCATATTAATGTTACCCTAGTCCCAAAACCCTTTTGGTATGGGACTCTATGGGTAGGGATCATAAAATTTCATTGTCTTAAAATATCACCTGAAAGAGTAGTTGTCATTAGCCTGCTTTTTTTTTTTTTTTTCAAGTACTTAATATTTGATTTTTCTTCTCAATAGTATTTTATTTTTCCATATATTACAAAGATAGTCTTTAATTTCTATCCCTGCAAGCCCTCCTGCTTTCTGAGATAATCAGCAGGTGTTTTTATTTAATCATTCATGCCTCCACCTTTCTAACGCAATCACTAAGAGGGCAACACTGGTTATATTTGAAAATATAAAGTCATTCTGCTTCCATTCTTCCATTCAGGAAGGACCAGATTGGAATATTTGTTCAAGTAGATATATTTTCATTATCTTAACTTTTACAAGTCAACAATAATACATGTAATTTTACTTTGGATAAGAGGTACTCCTCCCCCATTTGTTAAATAGTATAAGAGAGAGTCATGCTCTTTATTCTTAAAAATAATAATTAAAAATTAAAATCTCTGTTTTCCTGGTCTATTTTGTTAGATCTTTCTTGTTGCATTGCTTTGGATTTTTTCAGCATGTCTTCAAGCATACATCTGTAGTCTCAGCATTTAGCACAAATCTGACACATAGTATGACTTTCATAAATGTTTATTGACTGGTTTCTTTCTGTAAAACTGGTCAGCTAATTATCTTTCTTGTATATATATAAAATACATATATATTATATATATAATTATTATTATTATCTTTTTCTCCTACTAAATATTATATCATAGAATGTTAGACCCATAGTAAGGAAGACTAGGATCCTGCTAGGGTTGTTAAGAGATCAAAATGAGATATGTGTAATGGATTATGGATTGACACCTATAAATTGGTTTGCAAATTCTTGTTATTATATTAATGAATTGAAGTCAAATGCAGCTGAGTGAAATCTGCCTCATTCCCTTTCCCAGACTCATGAATTGCCCGAAGCTGACCATCCTTTATCACTTTCAGCCTCAGATTATTTTGTAAATGGCCTTAAATTCTCACCTCCCAAATTCTCAAACTTTTTCTCTGGATTTCGATTGTTAGGCAAAACAATTTACCTAGTTTAACTTTAGAAAGATCCAATCCCTTTGCAGCTTTTCTTCCTCTGCCCAAATATTGGGACTCCTGCATGGAGTCCCTTCTCAAAGCTCTCAGCATTTGCCTGGTTCCTCTTTTGAAGCTCCTTCCATCAAACTTAAGTTCACAATTTTTGCTTTATCAGCTTCCTTCTCATTAATTCAGATTGATATTTATATTTTTGGTAGACATAAATGTTTTATTCTTTGCTTGATTTTAATCAGGGAAAAACTGAAATGTGTCTTTTTACTGTTTGTTAATTTGTTTTTTGGTTAAAAAAAAAATGTTCCAATGGATTTTTATAGCAGGCTGGGAATTCCTAGGAATGATCACTCTCTAGCCACTTCTATTGTCTGACAAAAGTAGATGTCCCTAAATAGAAACCTATCTCTTAAGGTCATTCTGACCTAAATCTTAATCAACAAATGGGTTTGACTCAATCAAATTGAGACCTGGGAAAGATTTTAGCGTAAAAAGGCTCTGTCTCCCACTGTGTTCTTAGATATAGGGCCATCTCAAGTTATTCTGATCAATATCTGGCCACCAGATCCAGATGGTTCCAGAGGGGAAAAAAAAATGAGGTTGCCCTGTCTCCCTCAAAATCAATTCATTAGCTTATCATGATCCTTTTCAGAGAAAAAAGAACAAACTGTTATGCCAAAGTTCCCTTTTAATGGGGTGACCAGTTGCTCCAATTGTCCTATTTAGTAATTCTGCAATAGGTTATGACCATCCCCTCTTAATGGTTGAGATAAAGGTTTTATAGGCATTCCTTAATGTTTGACAAGATAAAGGTTTATTCATTTCAGATGTCATTAGAATATCAGTAATGTCATTGTTCTTGTTATTCCATAAAAGACTTGCTGCCCCAATACTGAGGGCTAGACTCTTTGAGATGATAGTCTTGTCTAGCTCTGGAATCAACACTGGCCCCAGTATTTCTCTCCATTTAATAAACTATTGAATTGGTCTCTGATCTCTGTCTTGCTCAGTTTCTTCAGCATTACAAAACAATCTCTGAATAGGAGTTGCCCCATTTAGGACTGGACAACACATCTTCCTTTATTCTTTTCTTCTTTCCTTCCTCCTTCCCTCACTTACTCGTTCTGGTTTTCATTGACTGGCCAACAAAAGGTCCCAGGCCAAGCCCACTTGATCTTTGTTTTGGCCCAGATTGCCTCAGAGTGAAAGTAAATACTAATAGTTGATGTTTTGACCCTGAGGATCTTTCTCTCCCACTGATTCCTATAATAATAATAATAATAAGCTAAAAAAGACTATGCTTTGCCTAATTTCAAAGACCTTAGCTTAAAAAGGTCAAGGTCCCCCACTGCATCCAGGCTATGTCCAGTAGTTCTAATTTATATATACTTACTGGCCCCAAAAAGTTCCAGAGGAGAAAGTGGGGAGGAGGGGGGACTTTGCTCAGCTCTCCCTTGCTTATATCCAAGTCACTTACCTGTCATGGCATTCCCTCTCTGATGTCATAGTTCTCTTTTTGAATTAAGGATAAACATCACCACCACCTATTTCTAAAATCTGCATGCTCTTTAATGCAATGCTTGTGGACAGATTAGAATGTCTTTTTTCATAGCCCAAAGACTACCATAAAGTTAAGTTTTATGCCTGGCCTCTCCTTTATGGTATGGATTTTGGAAGTAAGGAAAATGAATAGGATTTTTGTTGTTCAAGTAAGAGTCTTTTTTCTAAAAAAATGAAATGAAGGTGGCTTAGCTGTACCAGATCTAAAATTATATTATAAAGCAGCAGTTACCAAAACCATTTGATATTGGCTAAGAAATAGACTAGTTGATCAATGGAACAGATTAGGTTCAAAGGACAAAATAGTCAATAACTTTAATAATCTAGTGTTTGACAAACCCAAAGACTCCAGCTTTTGGGATAGGAATTCACTGTTTGACAAAAACTGCTGAGAAAATTGGAAATTAGTATAGCAGAAACTAGGCATTGACCCACACTTAACACCGTACACCAAGATAAGATTAAAATGGGTTCATAACCTAGGCATAAAGAATGAGATCATAAATAAATTGGAAGAGCATAGGATAGTTTACCTCTCAGACCTGTGGAGGAGGAAGGAATTTATGATCAAAGAAGAACTAGAGATCATTGTTGATCACAAATTAGAAAATTTTGATTATATCAAATTGAAAAGTTTTTGTACAAACAAAACTAATGCAGACAAGATTAGAAGGGAAGCAATAAACTGGGAAACATTTTTACAGTCAAAAATTCTGATAAAGGCCTCATTTCCAAAATATATAGAGAATTGACTCCAATTTATAAGAAATTAAGCCATTCTCCAATTGATAAATGGTCAAAGGATATGAACAGACAATTCTCAAAGAAATTGAAACTATTTCTAGCCATATGAAAAGATGCTCCGAGTCATTATTAATCAGAGAAATGCAAATTAAGACAACTCTGAGATACCACTACATACCTATCAGATTGGCTAGAATGACAGGGAAAGATAATGCTAAAGGCTGGAGGGGATGTGGGAAAACTGAGACACTGATACATTGTTGGTAGAATTGTGAATACATCCAGCCATTCTGGAGAGCAATTTGGAACTATGCTCACAAAGTTATCAAACTGTGCATACCCTTTGATCCAGCAGTGTTTCTACTGGGCTTATACCCCAAAGAGATACTAAAGAAAGGAAAGGGACCTATATGTGCACAAATATTTGTGGCAGCCTTCTTTGTAGTGGCCAGAAACTGGAAATTGAGTGAATGCCCATCAACTGGAGAATGGCTGAATAAATTGTGGTATATGAATGTTATGGAATATTATTGTTCTGTAAGAAATGACCAGCAGGATGATTTCAGAAAGGCCTGGAGAGATTTACATGAACTGATGCTGAATGAAATGAGCAGGACCAGGAGATCCTCATATATCCTTATATACTTCCACAGAACTACTATATGGTGAACAATTCTGATGGACATGGCTCTCTTCAACAATGAGATGAAACAAATCAGTTCCAATAGAGCAGTAATGAATTGAACCAGCTACACCCAGGGAAAGAACTCTGGGAAATGACTATGAACCACTACATAGAATTCCCAATCCCTCTATTTTTGTCTGCTGGCATGTTTTATTTCCTTCACAGGTTAATTGTACACTAAGGTTATATTTCTGGTGGAAAAGATCTGCTTAAAGTGTAGATTTTCTCAAATTCCTTTTCAGGACTAAGCCCCCTATGAGGTAATCTTATCCAACTGCTTTTTCCCTTTCCCTTTTCTTCTTCTTCCTCTCTTTTTTTTTTTTTTTGCTTTCAAAGTAATTCTAATCAGCAACATTGTGTGGTGATCAACTATGACTGACTCAGCTCTTCTCAGCAACACAGGAATATAAGATAAGTACAGAGGATTGGTGTAAGAGAATGCTAACCATAACCAGATAAAGAACTGATAAACTCAGAATATAGACCAAAGCATATTTTTCCTTTTTTTCCTTGTGTTTTTTTAAGTGACTTAAAAATAACTTTTTGTTTTCAAAATATATAGAAAGATAGTTTTCAACATTCACCCTTGCAAAATCTTGTGTTCCAAAATTTTCTCCCTCCCTCCCTCCCCACCACTCCTCTAGACAGCAAGTAATCCAATATAGGTTAAACATGTGCAATTCTTTTAAACATATTTCCACATTTATTATGCTGCACAAGAAAAATCACATCAAAAAGCAAAAAAAAAAAAAAAAAAAAAAAAAAAAAAAGAAAAAGAAAACAAAATGTAAACAAACACAATAAAATGGGTGAAAATACTATGGTGTGATCCATATTCAGTTCCCACAGTCCTCTCTCTGGATACAGAAGGCTCTCTCCATCACAAGTCTATAAGGATTTACCTGAATCACTTCCTTGTTGAAGAGAGCCATGCCCATCAGAATTGATCATTGCATTATCTTCTTGTTGCCATGTACAATATTCACTTGGTTCTGTTTACTTCACTTAGCATCAGTTCATGTAAGTCTCTCCAGAGACTCTCTGAAATCATCCTGCTGGTTGTTTCTTATAGAACAGTACTATTCCATTACAACCATTCCTCAACGGATAGACATTCACTCAGTTTCCATTTACTTGCCATTATAAAAAGGACTGCTACAAACATTCTGAAGCATGTATTTTTCAATTAAATCTTTCTCATTTTTTTCTTTTGCTCTGTTTCTTCTTTCACAACTACGACTAATATGGAAATATTTTACATGATAGTACATATATAAATTATATCAAACTTCCTAGCATCCTTGGAAGAGGTTAGGGAAGGGGAGGGTTTCCTCCATAAATGTGGAATTCAAAATCTTATAAAAATGAATGCTAAATTTTTTCTTGACATACAGCTGAGGGGAAAACAAAATACTATTTTAAAAATAAAATAATTCTTTTTGTTGAAGATGCATCTCTCAGAGGGGAAAAGGAAAGCATAGTGGGGGAAACTGATAAAAAAGATATTAATAAAAACATAAAAAGGCATTCGTATAGAGAATTTGCTATTAAATGGTGGTGAAGACCCCTAAATTTTAAACTTCAATTTTATTGGCTCCCAGGATAGTACTCAATGTATTGTTTTGCTATCTCTTATTGGCCATGTTGGTCAGACTAAGTCATAACTCATGAGCATAAACATCCTTAATGGTATTTGTTGTTTTGATTTTATTTTTAATTCTATTTTTTAAATTCTATATGTCATTTTCCCCAAAATGTTGTGTACTTAAACTTATCATTGGTCCTTCCATTGCTCAATGGATCACAAAAAAGTAAGGGAATTGGGAATTTGAAATCTAGCTATTGCTTAATCTTTTTTTTTTTTTTTTTTTTTTTTTTTTTTTTTTTTTTTTTTTTTTTTTGTATAATAGCAAACAATTGAAAATAAAATTGATGCCCAACCAAGTGGGGAATGGCTAGACAAATTGTGGCATAGTGTAATGAAGTTATTACTATGCTGTAGGAAATGGTGACAGAAGTCATTTGGTTTGCTCAGGACTGATTCACCTGGGTAGTCAGAAGTTTCTATGCCCTGATTCTCCAACAAATCTATAAAACTTCCTTTTGGCTCATTTAATTCTCTTTCTGGTGCTCCTTGATTTACCAATCCTGTGGGCTTCAAAATGGTCAAGAAAGCTTAAACATCCAGACTGCAGAGCCCTGAGTGGGCCATATAACCTAGAGATCTAAATGGGTAGGGCCTAGAAAGCACAGCTTCCTCTACTTTTGCCATCAAATTTCTGAGATTTTCTTGTAGTAGGAAACATCATGACAAATTAAATGCACTGAGGTGAGCAGCTCTGATCCAGGTTTAATTGAATCTTTATATTCTAATTAGTACCAAGGTCAAGAATGTTTTCTTGAGGGAGCTCAAGAACTCTGAGTGATGTTTAAAAAAAATTAAATTTAAATTAAATTAAACTTAAATTTAAAAATAAAAAAAATCTAAAATTTTTAAATTTTTTTAAAAAGTGGACATACTAAGTTCACTTTTATGATGTCAAATCTGAGGGAAGAATCTACAGGAATAATAATCCAAAGTGGAGGGTTTCCAGAAATACAGTGAAGAATTTCTCCAGCCTTGAATCAGCATGGCAACAAAACTCCAAAGTCAAATGCAACTCTAGCCAAACCTTCTGGAATTTTTGAGCTATCCTTTGGTAGCCAGGAAAGGGTCAAAATGCCAGGGAGTCTGAACCTCTGTCCAGACCAGATCTCTAGTATTCTCATAGTCAGGATGATCCAATATTCTCCCTTACTGAGATCTTTAAAGATTTGGAGTTTGATTCATCCCCAGCAAAGTCCTAATGCTTCCAGTGTCTTATGATATAAGGATACCCCAGAGAATAGGAAAGGTGTAATGAAGGTTGCTGACTTTGACAAAGAATTGCCATCTTCCAGCTCTATGGGGCTGTTTTTGCCTTAAGCCCTCCAGAGAAGAAGCTTTGAAGGAGATGACAGCATCGGCTTTGTAAAAACAAAACCCAGCATCATTTGGCACATAGAACTTTTCCCAGAGACAAATGCAGACAGGAAAGGAAAACCATCCTAGTAATCATATCCCCAGAGCTGCAATGATCTATCATGAAGAGGTCTGATCTAGTTCTCTTATTCACCTTCCTGCTGAAACAATCAAAAAACAGCAGGCCGGGGTGCATTGTCTCCCTGGCTTTATCTCCTGCCTGCAGGTGGGCTCATAAAGGGAAAGAAAGCTATAGTCTCTTTAGGGTTACTAGTAAGTCGTTGCCGCCTTCCTGCCCCCAGGGTACACCTGCTCTGGCTACCAGATTGCGGGGGGGAAAAACACAGAGGACAGAAATCCATTTCTCCTAAGGTGGAGGAAAAAAGAGGGAAGAGCCAGAATCCCAGATTCTGTGCAAGTCAGGCTAGTTTTTCCTTACTGAATCCTCCCGGAGAGTTACTGGCTTGGACTTTGGCTAAGGCGCTTGACACTCCCTCACTTTCTTTGGTGAGAGGAAGGTCTGTGGCCTAAATCCATAAGCCAGGAGGTCTCCATTGCTCCCTTTCAGGCTGGAGAGGTACATTAGCGTGGCCAATGTAGAGACAGGGAAACTGGGCCTGACCAAATGAAGTGGGCGTCCTTTCCGAGGCTCTCTTCTGTGTTTTAGGGAAGGATGCCACTTCCTGAGGGTGGGTAAGAGCGGTTTCATTCTGAACCTGAACGGAGCCATGAAAAAAGCCCCAATCAGCCCTTGCCTCTAAACCCAGGTTAATCTCCTGCTGGATTGACCACAAGAGGCTGCCAAAATAGCCCGATGCAACAGGCCCAACGGCATTTCATTAGTCACCGTTTGTACCATGAGTCATCAGGAGAAGCCTGGTTTCAAACAAGATAGTCTCAGAGGGGAAAAAATTATACCATAAACTCTGACTAGACTGTGGGCACAGCAAACAGCGTTCTGCTCTTTGCCTATGGACACACAGAGCAGCAGGAAACCACATAAAATAAATCAACCAAGAAGTTCAAACGAGCCTAGTACATCACGCTTCACCGTCACCAAGCCATGGATCCTTGCCAATCACCAACCCAAGTGTTGAAGTCACTTTTCAAAACATGGTCAAACAAACCCTGCCACCGCCAGCCAGCCGTTAAAGTACTCCAACACAATTGTCAAAACAGAGAATTATGTGCCAATAAATACGCCTCTGGGCCCCGGTTAGGAAATCACCTGGATGACAACCCCAAGGTTAACCTCTTGTAGGCAGGCCCGGCTTTGTCACACAGGCGGAGTGACAGTAATTTGGGGTGGGGGGAGAAAATGCAGAGTGATTAACCAGCGGCAGAGGAAGCCGGATTTGATGAGAGGGGGTTTTGGAGCGCTGTCAGTCCAGCGACAATCTCAGCCTTTGTGGGCCATGAACCCCCTCTAAGTTCAAATGTGCATTTGGATTATTTCTCAGCAGCAGATTCCCTGTCAACATTTCCTTAAAAGATTTGTCAAGCTTTTACCTGAGTTCTAAGAAGAGAGATTACTTTGACATTCAACTGAATTAAAGAATATTTCCCAAACCCCCTCCTTGCTGCCCAGAATTCAGATTTCTCCACAAGTCTGGAGAGGTTCCGACTCCTATTTATACTCAACGGGGAACTGAGCTGGGGTCAAATAAGTCCACACTGGGTCACACACCAGCTATTCTTGCTGGGGTTCATTACTAGAGGAAAGGAATAAGTATTTATTAAGCCAAGCCCTGTGGTAAGTGCCTTATAAATATATCTCTTTTGATTACTAGAATTGATTATGTCACTTATACATGGGATCTAGAAGTAGAAGGGATGTTGGGGATCATTAAGCGAATCCTTTCCCTATATATTGAAAAGAATGATTTCACTCCTTTTAATAGCTAATAATTAGATTGGGGAGATCCCAGCTTTTTTTTTTCCCTAGATGGGCAGGGCTGATGGAAGATAGAAGTAACATTCTCCTCATTTCGAGGACTGCTACCTTATCCAAACATCTCAGACTTGGGTGGAGGATAAAGATTCTTTGTCTATATTACCCAAGATTGGGGGTGATCTGAGCATAGGGATAGACTGTCCAAGAGTGGGATGATGTCACTCTCAGTCCCTCATTGGCAGGAGCTCACCTGTCTTTGTAAAGTCTACTTCTCATGCATTCATTGTTAACTAATCAGAATCAATTGCCATCTTCAGGATACTTCCCTATTACAAGGTCTTTGGTGTTCAAGAGTGTCACTGACCTTTATTAGAAATGCTAGCTGACTAATTGCTCAGGAATTACATCTCTCAAACTTTTTAAACATCACAATAAACAAGGAAACTGGTGTTAGACTAGATGACCTTTGAGGATATTTCCAAGGTTTAATGATCTGGAAATTCTGTGAGCCCCAGAGAAATTGAGTAACTTGTTCACAGTCTCATAGGTATTAAATAGGAGAATCTGAGTTTGAACTCAGGTTCTTGGACTCCAAATTTACTATTCTTTCCAGCAGCTCATTCTATATATTTGAGTTCCTTTTGAGGAAAACAAACAAACAAACTTGGAAAATTACTTCTTTCCAGCTCATTAGCCCCTAGAAAGAATCTTTTTGGAGAACAGTTTATACAATAACATCGTAAAGACAAACAACTTTGAAAGACTTAAGAACCAGAACACAAAAAACTAACCATTCCAGAGAACTCATGGTGAAACATGAGTTTTACCCACCTCCTAACAGAAGCATGATGGACTCAGGGTACAAATTGAGACATATACTTTTTGGAAATAGCTAATATGGGTATTTGTTTTGCTTGATTTGATATTTGAAGCAAGGGTTTTTCTTTCTTTTTTTTTTTTTTTATCCCTCAATAGGGGTAAGGGATTGTAGAAGGGAGAAAAAATAACTTTTTGTTCATTGAAAAAAAATAAATGTAATTGGAGTCTAGTGCCTATGCAGATTCCATTAGCTTGCTCAGATGGTGTCTCTTCACATGGAGGGCTCTAAGGAGATTGCTTGTAGGAGAATTGTGATGATGTGTAAGCAAAGTGCCTTGGAGAGACTATAGAATAGATGTGGACATTCTAAAAATGGTTCTGGTAGGGTAATCCTTCTAGTAAAAATGAGAGGCTCTTTGATTGGCTTTAGAGACATTTCAAAAAGACTTTGTAACTCTAATAATTTTACCATTACCTCTCTTTGCTGTATTCACATCTGGGAAAGTAAGTTTATTGTACTCACTTTGGTGAAAGATCATGGTATCAAGGGGGAAGGCCTATTGCCTCTCTGAAACCATATAGTTCTCAAAAAATGAGCTTCTCTTCTTGACCTTTAATTTATTCTTTTCTGTTCTAGATTCAGGAAGTATCTTTGACTTGATCAAGACGTAAACCTTAGCAATCTGAGAGTCATAGTGAAGGAGTCTAGCTTCTAGGGAAATATAGTGGTGATTCTGGGGGACTTCTGTTCTGGTAATCTGATTCCAAAGTCCTCTGGCTTTGCCCTCACCACCACCTAACCTAAGAATACTATTGTTTTGACAATCTGTCTGATTCTAAATAGACCACTCCTCAATCAGACAGCTTCTGGCCTTACATAAAAGCTGTGGTCCCACAGACCAAACTCCTGAGACAATAGTGAATAGACCACTCAGATAGACAATCTGTTGGTCAGTGATAACCAAATTCTGGAGACCACCCCTCCATCCTACCTATGGGCCATAGAATTATCATAGTATTATGATAGAAAGCTGGATAAAGGATCTCCTCTCTCTTAGGACTTGGCTAATTTTTTTTGAAATTCAGCCCACTTGTAATAGTGTTACAATTACAATAAACTGTGCCCTTTGACATGGAATAGGTTTAAACCTGCAAATTTTTTTGAGACACCTTGTGGCACCAGTCTGTGACCCTAAACTTTTGGGTTCCCCTTCCTTATCTCAACAGAAGTGCAGGCCAGGTTTTGCAACCAGACCAGCGCTATTGCCCAGAAGAATAAAGAACACTCTTCAGGAATGACCTTGGACTCATCTGGCAGCAATGACAATTTTAAACTTCGTGGTTCTGCAGAAACTGAGGTATGTTTGAACCTATTCGCCCAGAAACCAAAGTGAAATAGGGGAGACTATGCCATGTAAGTAGAGAAAAATGTTTGCACTTTGTCTCTGCTATATTTTTGGAAAAGTTGACCAGTATCAAGTGTTTAAATTGAACTATCAAATTAGTAAATGGGTGTTAACAAATAGGGTGGGAGGGAATCCAACTGGTAGGGGGTTGAACCAATAGCAAAAAAAGGGACATCTCCAAAAAACCCAATGAGCAACTGGAGCCTTGAGGGGAAATGTATCCAGTCTGGTCCTGAAAGAATGGGACCAGTATAGGTGCATTACATACAGTTATTATTATTTAACAAGAGCCTGAGCATTAGAAAGTCTATTTGAATAATAACTTCACCTATCATTAAGTAGGGATCTTACCTTTTTTCCTTCTCTACACTTTCTTCTAAGGGTGATCCATGTAGGTGGGTGCAGAAAATAGTCTTTTCATCTTGTTCACTGTAAGAATTATGGAATTAGAGCCAGTTTCTCTATTCTCACTGCGAGAAAGGGAGCACCTATGTAAAATAACTCTTTTGGCATTTTAATGAAACAAGGAGCAGGAAATGGGACAAGGAACTGCTTGTCTTATTCCTTACATTTATTTCAAGTGTAATGAACCAGCTATTTCCTGGAAGAGGAGGAGAAGTGTGGGGCTTAAAAAATTTCAGTTAATTAAACCCTTTTGTGACGCAGAACTCCAATCACTACTAAGGGAAGCAAGTGAGGCTACATAGACAAAAATCCTTCCTTGGAATAGAGGTTAATTGCTGCTTATTCTTTGCTTGGTGACTGGAGGATTGTTAACATCTTAATCCTCTTCATCTGGATAGTAACAGGCTTTCAGAAAGACTGTTGGCTAGAAAACAGGAAGGGGCTATTAAGAGACAGGTCATAAGAGTGGAGGAAGGGAAAAAAAGAGGGCTGAAAGAAAGTACATTATGAAGGGGAAAGAATTGGGGATAGAATTGGATATTTTAAAAGCAACTTTTTTGAGAGAGATTTTCTTTAGAAGTATGTGGTTTGTAAAACCTATGACTTTCCCTAATCTCCTCTTCTACATTCGCTAGATTCAATAAACTCTACCCTGAAAAAGTTATTTCCTTCCCTAAGACTACATTAGAATGATCAAACTTTCAGTCAGTAGCATTTGTATACACTTATTATATAAAGGTCATATTATTCAGAGGAGAAAAGAAGGAAGGATTAGATGACAATAAGTCAGACGCTGAGAGGTAGTATGGGATATTGGATAAAGAGTAGGAACCCCTGATAAAGGCCTCATTTCCAAAATATATAGAGAATTAACTCTAATTTATAAAAAATCAAGCCATTCTCCAATTGAAAAATGGTCAAAGGATATGAACAGACAATTCTCAGATGAAGAAATTGAAACTATTTCTAGTCATATGAAAAGATGCTCCAAGTCATTATTAATCAGAGAAATGCAAATTAAGACAACTCTAAGATACCATTATACACCTGTCAGATTGGCTAAAATGACAGGAAAAAATAATGATGATTGTTGGAGGGGATGCGGGAAAACTGGGACATTGATGCATTGTTGGTGGAGTTGTGAACGAATCCAACCATTTTGGAGAGTAGTTTGGAACTATGCTCAAAAAGTTATCAAATTGTGCATACCCTTTGATCCAGCAGTGTTACTACTGGGATTATATCCAAAGAGATTATAAAGAAGGGAAAGGGACCTGTATGTGCACGAATGTTTGTGGCAGCCCTTTTTGCAGTGGCTAAAAACTGGAAACTGAATGGATGTCCATCAGTTGGAGAATGGCTGAATAAATTGTGGTATATGAATATTATGGAATATTACTGTTCTGTAAGAAATGACCAACAGGATGATTTCAGAAAGGCCTGGAGAGACTTACACGAACTGATGCTGAGTGAAATGAGCAGGACCAGGAGATCATTATATACCAACAACAATACTAGATGATGACCAGTTCTGATGGATCAGGCCATCCTCAGCAACGAGATCAACCAAATCATTTCTAATGGAGCAGTAATGAACTGAACTAGCTATGCCCAGAAAAAGAACTCTGGGAGATGACTAAAAACCATAACATTGAATTCCCAATCCCTATATTTATGCCCACCTGCATTTTTGATTTCCTTCACAAGCTAATTGTACAATATTTCAGAGTCTGATTCTTTTTGTACAGCAAAATAACGTTTTGTCACGTATACTTATTGTGTATCTAATTTATATATTTTAATATATTTAACATCTACTGGTCATCCTGCCATCTAGGGGAGAGGGTGGGGGGGGTAAGAGGTGAAAAATTGGAACAAGAGGTTTGGCAATTGTTAATGCTGTAAAGTTACCCATGCATATATCCTGTAAATAAAAAGCTATTAAATAAAAAATAAAAAAATAAAAAAAAGAGAAAAAAAAAAAAGAGTAGGAACCCTTGGGGTCAAATTCTATCTATGAAACACATTGGCTATATGACTGTGGGAAAGTCATTTAACCTCTCAGTGTCCCAAGTAAGTTTCTACTATTATAGCCTTCTGAGAAGCTGCTGAGAATCTTTTTTTTTTAATTATTATATTTACAAAACATATGCATAGGTAATTTTTCAATATTGACTCTTGCAAAATGTTCTGTTCCAAATTTTCCCCTCCTTTTCCCCACCCCCTCCCCTAGATGACAAGTAGTCCAATACATGTTAAATATGTTAAATTATGTTAAATCCAATATATGTATACATATTTATATAGTTATCTTTGCTGTACAAGAAAAATCGGATCTAGAAAGAAAAAAACTGAGAAGTAAAACAAAAATATAAGCAAACAATAATACAGTGAAAATGCTATGTTGTGATCCACACTCATTTTCCATAATCCTCTCTCTGGGTGTAGCTGGTTCTCTTCATTACTGGACAGTTGGAACTGGTTTGAATCATCTTAATGTTGAAGAGAGCCATGTCCATCACGATTGATCATTATATAGTCTTCTTGTTGCCATGTATAATGATCTCCTAGTTCTGCTCATTTCACTTGGCATCAGTTCATGTAAGTCTCTGCAAGCCTCTCTGAAATCCTCCTGTTGGTTGTTTCTTACAGAACAATAATATTCCATAACATTCATATCCCACAATTTATTCAGCCATTCTCAAATTGATGGACATCCATTGAGTTTCCAGTTTCTAGTCACTGCAAAAAAGGCTGCCACAAACATTCGTGCACATACAGGTCCCTTTCCCTTCTTTAAGATCTCTTTGGGATATAATAAGCCCAGTAGTAACACTGCTAGCCAAAGGGTATGTACATTTTGATAACTTTTTTGAACATAGTTCCAAATTGCTCTCCAGAATGGCTGGATTCGTTCACAGTTCTACCAAGAATATATTAGTGTCCCAGTTTTTCCCACATCTCTTCCAACATTCATCATTATCTTTTCCTGTCATTTTAGTCAATCTGAGAGGTGTATAGTAGTATCTCAGAATTGTCTTAATTTAAAAAAAAAAGAATTGTCTTAATTTGTATTTCTCTGATCAATAATGATTTGAAGCACTTTTTCATATGACTAGAAAGAGTTTTAGTTTCTTCATCTGAAAATTGCCTGTTCAGATCCTTTGATCATTTATCAATTGGAGAATTACTTGATTTCTTATAAATTTTAGTCAGTTCTCTATATATTTTAGAAATGAGGCCTTTATCATAATCTTTGAATATAAAAATGTTTTCCCAGTTTATTGCTTCCTTTCTAATCTTGCCTGCATTAGTTTTGTTTGTACAAAAACTTTTTAACCTAATATAATCAGAATTATCTATTTTATGATCAAAAGAGAGGGATAGCTTTTTGGCTGGTTTTAGAGTAGAGATTAAAAAAGCAAGGGACAATTAACAATTACAAGTTGAATGCCAATTTTCTGGCAAGTATCATGAAAATGACCTTAGGTGGTCCTCCTAAAGAAGGAATCAAAACCCACATTGAAGTGCATATAGTTATGTGATTTTATGATCTCTAGTTCTTCTTTGGTCACAAATTCCTTCTACCTCCACAGGTCTGAGAGGTAAACTATCCTAGGTTCTTCTAATTTAAATATAATATCATTCTTTATGTCTAGACCATGAACCCATTTTGATCTTATCTTGGTGTATGGTGTTAAGTGTGGGTCAATGCCTAGTTTCTACTATACTAATTTCCAGTTTTCCCAGCAGTTTTTGTCAAATAGTGAATTCTTATCCCAAAAGCTGGGGTCTTGGGGTTTGTCAAACACTAGATTATTAAAGTTATTGGCTGTTTTGTCCTTTGAAACTAACCTATTCCACTAATCAACTAGTCTATTTCTTAGCCAATACCAAATGGTTTTGGTGACTGCTGCTTTATAATATAGTTTTAGATCTGGGACAGCTAGGCCACCTTCATTTGTTTTTTGGTTTGTTTTTTTTTCATTAATTCCCTTGAAATTATTGATCTTTTGCTCTTCCAGATGAATTTTGTTATTATTTTTTTGTAGGTAGCTGTTGAGAATATTTATTGGGAATTCTCTTAAGTAAATGAATCGTATATCTGGAACTTAGCCATTCAATAAGCAAATTCTTTTCTTTCTCCTTCTCCTCCTTCTCCTTCTCCTTCTTCTCCTTTCTTCCTTCTCTCTCCCTCTCCCTCTTCCCCTCCCCCCTCAGGGGAAGGGGTTTATAGATAAAAGGAAAGGATACAATAGACAACAGGAATGGTAAGTATGAAATACAGGGTGAGAGAAAACCATTGTCTGGCAGGTTAGCCTGACCAGAGTTAACTAAAATAAGGGAAATTAGAAGGAAGACACTATGAAGGAAAGAAAAGAGAGAACGTCATAGTGGGCTTAGTCCTGAAGAAAAGTTAGCAAAGACTTTCATCATAAGCAAATCTTTTATAAAGGAAATTTACCCTTAGAGGTTTCTCTTAATGAGACCAGAGAAGTAAAAAGGCCAGAACTCAGAAGGAGGAGTCAGGAGCTGGATGAGAATATACCTGGCTAGAGAAGTGCTAATCCAATATTTCAAAAGGTTGTTTGAAGATCCCAGAGTGTGCAGGGATGGACAATGGGGGATTACTAAAAAATTCCTTTCCCAATAATCTGGTAATGATCTGATAATAAAATAGCTTCTTCCTGGCAAGGGAAGAGAGCCATATCATTCTCAATCCTCTTGGCTGCAATATTGACAGCAAAGATTCAGGAAATATAAACTGCTCAAACTTACAAAGTTTCCATCGAGACTATAACAAACTATAAGCACTTCAATGTGGGTTTTGATTCCTTCTTTAGGAGGACCACTTAAGGTCATTTTCCTGATACTTGCCAGAAAATTGGCATTTAACTTGTAATTATTAATTGTCCCTTGCTTTTTTAGTCTCTACTCTAAAACCAGCAGAAAAGCTATCCCTCTCTTTTTTATTAATAATAAGTTAGTGGATACTGTGTCCATCTGAGCCTGGGTAGGCCATACAGCAACTGAGATAACTCACAAACAGATTCCTTCATAGTAAATGGATTCATTTACTTAGAAAATCATAAATTAACATTGTCTATGTGGTGTTTTTATATATACTGTTAAGCATTTCTCTATTACATTTTAATCTAGTTATGTTATTGGGATAGGATTTTAATACCTCTGCTCTACCAATATTTATACTAAAAATTCTCAAAGTGTAAATCTGAGGTCAGATGTAATAGATAACATTTTGCTATGTTAATCATCATTTTGGTACCTTTTTTTTTTTTTTTTTTTTTTTTTTCTGAAGCAATTTGGGTTAATTGACTTGCCTAGGATCACATAGCCAGGAAGTATTAAGTGTCTGAATCCAGATTTCAACTCAGGTTCTCCTAACCTCAGGGCTGGTGCTCTGTCCACTACACCTAGCTGCCCCCATCTTGGTAACTTTCAAAACAAAGGAACATCTCTAACAGAGATAGGACTTTTCCTACATGTACTGAATACAAAGGATGTGCCACTAAATTCTCCCTCTTTTGCTCCTCCTCCATCTCCTGTTCTTCCTTGTCTCTTTGATCTGTGTCTGACTTACTCATCCATTCCAGTATATGAAGATAGTTCCCCAAAAGGAATAGCTATACAGCTATGAATTACTCTTAGTGGGAAATTCTGATATCCTACTACTTAACACTGTATTTCTAGAGATCTAAACAAAGTATTTTTCATTTCCACATGTATATATGTATATATTCATATTAATTCTTAAACTCAAAACAATTATTAAAAGAGGAAAGAAAAACCAAAACCCAAAAATAATTTTAATGTACCATTTTTAATTAGGAAGGGGAAATGTAGTTATAATCAAAACATAGTAGTCCATTCATAAATCTGGGTCATACTCTTCCTCTATGTGATAGAGTGGGCACATACAGAAACCCCAATAATAAGGCACCTAAGTAGCAAAACCCAGGTGCCCAGGGAAAAGCCTTCAGACTTGCATGCTTGTGGTCTCTTTAGGGGACAGTCTACACCATACATCACCTGCTTCTGAACATTGATGCTTTCCTAGTGGACAAAGTAATCCCTCTGCTCTTCTTGGGCCACTGGAGTAGTTTTAAATGATTTTAGCTGACAGCAGCAGCCTTCAGATCTGCAGAGTTTCCCAGGTCAGCTCCCTTTGTTAGGTATTGAGGTAGAATGACAGCATTTCAATGAAAATCAGTTCCCTTTAATTCTAGGATTTGCAAAGCTGTTGAGGTCTTGCTCTTTATTGATTTTGAGAAAATTTCCCTTTTTGAGCCATAGAGAATCATAAAGAGCAATACAGGAAAAGCTTTGAAGGGTTTCTTCTTTCTCAAATTATAAGTGGCATTAAAAAGCAAGTAACTAGGCCTCTCTGGATCCCCAGTAAAGGATCCAATCAGCTCTTTCAAACAGCAGAACTTTTTTCCAATCAGATTATCTCCTGACATGAATAGTTGAGCTGGTGTCAGTTTCTATCCACCTTTAAGTTTTGATGACTTCTGTGTTCTATCTTCTGGTTTCTGATGTCCTAGATTATATAAGTAGCTACTCTTATAGGCTTCTCTGATCTCTCTCCTTCACTCAGTTTCATTGATCACTAACCCGTGATCTAACATTTAATGTCTAAAATTAGGTCTTTTTCATGAGTTGTGATCCATTTCTGGGCTGAGGAATCTTAATCCAATCTCTGTCAGGTATAAGTGAATTCATGAAAAACAATTTTCAGCATTTATGGTATGCCAAACATTATGTTAAGTGCTGGAGATATAATAGAAAAATTCAGAGAATACCTGTTCTCAAGGAACTCAAGCTCTAATTGGGGGAAACAATACATAAAAGAATTCAGCTGTGGAGTCAATGGAAAAGCCTAAAGTCCTAAGATTGTATCAGCAGAGCTGACAACAAGGTCACTAATTGCTTAGGCTATGACACAGTACCGAGCTATGACAATTCATATATCAGTCTCAAAATAAACAGTTCTTTGATTCAGAGTTTATTAGTAATAGCTTTCAAATTTTGAAAATATTCATATTTAAACTAGCTATTAGGAAACACTGTACTATACCTATCTCTAACATCAGTGAGTATTTTTGTCTCTGAACTGCTTTCTCTCAGATCTTATAGCTACTTTTATTGAAAAAGATGTTTTATTTCAGGTCCTCAGAACTGACTATGTTGATTCTCAAGCTACTTTTCTCTATTTTTTTCACACATAAATGTGCTTTTTCTTCCCCTTTCAGGAAATAAAATGAAAAGTAATACCTTACATATACAAAAAGAGCTTCCATGGGACAGTAGACACATGGCATCTAAAGCATATTTCCTACCCAGGCAAGTCTAAGTTTGGATTTGGCTCTTTTTTGTGTTTGTTCTTTCCTGATCTAAGGTGAAGAATGAGGTACCTATCCCAAGATGAATGGGTTCAGGCCTAGAGATAATTATGTGAGTTGTAAGACTGTGTGTCCTATCAGGTCAAAACTGAATCGTGTTTGCAGAGGAAACTATAGAAACTACTCTGTGGATTAAGTACACGATGGCCACCCTCAGTACAACTGCCTTACATTTGGCTGTTTTTCCAGAAGATCTAGCAAAATGTTTTGGATGGTGCAAAACCAAGGTGAAATACAAAATACCTAATTAGCAGTCCTGCAAACAGCTTTATGTTCTTGTAGGATTTAAGCATCCATCTTAATGTAGATTGTAGCAGTATTTATAAGTTATTGAATCCTATTATAGTTATTCTAATAATGTACACTATTAATCTTTTACATTTAACATTTCTTATTTATGTAGGAATGAATTACTTTCCCATGCCTGATTTATATTATACATTAAATATATTTTTCCTCCCCTTTTTATATGTGGAGTGTTGCAGAAAACCCTAGTTATAACCTAAACCATATGTAAAATCATCATTTGGGCCCAGGTAAACTGAAGAGTAGGAGTACAGGGAATTTAGCCTTTTTTTTGTTACTGTGTCAGATTCTCTACAACTAAACCTAGTCCAAACTGCATGTCTGTATACAGGAAATAAGCATACTCTAGCCATTTTGTAGTATGTAACATAAGGATGAATAAGATAGGGATTCTGACCCTCAAGAAGATGACAATCTAGTAACCCCTTTTGACAAAGAAAAAAGTTATCAAGAATCATGGAGTTACTTTTAGAGTTGATAGGGATCTTAGAAATTATCGAGTCCAAGTTTTCCACAAAAAATGTAAGGAAATTGAGGATCAGGGATACAGAGAAGGATGATCAAAAAGAATAAAGTTTAATCTAAACCAAAAATTCCCTTATTACTATGAAGTGTAATTAGAAATAATGAATAAGAAATGTAATAAGAAAATGATTGTATCAGGGGTCCTCAAACTACGGCCTGCAGGCCAGATGCAGCAGCTGAGGACATTTATCCCCCTCACCCAGGGCTATGAAGTTTCTTTATTTAAAGGCCCACAAAACAAAGTTTTTGTTTTTACTATAGTTTGGCCCTCCAACAGTCTGAGGGACAGTGAATTGGCCCCCTATTTAAAAAGTTTGAGGACCCCTAATTAATGTATCAGCAGGGTGGGTTGAATGTTGTTGGCTAAGGATGTCACTGTAGGTAAGGCTTTTCTAATATTTTTGCTAAAATCACTCACCCGAAGAGGAGATATCTCATGGCAGTTTTCACTTTTATGGTCACCTTGAACTTGTTATCTTTTTTCTTGAATCATTTGTAGTGATCAGGGTACAAGAGGCAGATGAGGTTTAATGGTCTCTGGCATTCTTAGAAGTTAGAACCTTTAAGCAGAAAGCAGAGAACTTGAAAGCAGACTTGAAATTGCTTTGAAGTGCTAAAAGCATTGTATAAAAGTAAGGTGTAATTATTATCAGACCATGCCTAAATAGGTGAGCAATGAGGCAAAGAGCAGTGACTTTTTAAAATTTTGTGGTGATCTCTGCTAAACCCTCCAAGAATTTCAGCTGTATCCTTTCAATGTGCTATCCTAAGAGCATAATTTTATAAGAGACATTAGATGGCATGCTAATTAGAGACTGGAAATTTTCCTCAGTAAAACAAAACTACCCCCAACAAAGATCACAGTGCAGAGACTTTGGAAGAGAAGTGTTTGGAAAGCCTTCCTCCTATCATTTTCATTCTTCAGCATCTCAGAACTTTAAGAACTGGTTGGACAGACACAGAAATCTAAGCTCTAGTCCTGGCTTTGCTCTAAATAAGCCATGTGAGTTAGGGCAAGTTATTTCATCTTTGATCTTCATTTTCCTCCACTGTTCCAGTGCAACAACTGCCAGGCTTATTGAGCTATGGAGGGAGCAAGGCTGTGGCTACAATCAATAGCCATTTGTTATGCACCAGCCTTTCTTCCATGCTGTGTTTACCCATATCTAATACATAAAACCAGGGAGAAGCATGATTTTTCCAGTAGCATTTGAGACTAGCCCTGATGATATTGCTAAAGCAAAACCACAGTGTTGGAAGAGGAAGAAAGAAGACAGACAGGAGCTTGTTACAGCAGAATAGCATGTCTGCTAAGTTCAGCTGTTGCTGAGAATTTTTCTCTTCATGTCTGTGTTTACGTGAGCCCCAGTGCTGTATGTTTCCTCTGAGGGAGGCTTGTATGTGGGTTATATTGCCAAATGGCCCTAGATCTGAGGCACAGGGAACACTAAAGGTATTTTTTTTTTGGTGAATGAGGTCAGTGAGAACAGCATTTTTGACAGTACTTGTGTCCTAAGGCAGGTCAGTGTCAGAGGTCTGAAAGACCAGGATAGTCAGAGATCACAGAGAGAGTTGGATTTCCCTCTGGATGACCTGTCCTCCAAGTCTTTTTCCAGGCTTAGAATTCTATAAAATTTTATGACTGATAAAAGTTGCTGTCAGAAAGTTAATTTTTCCTCCATTAAGGTCTATCTCCAGACAATAGTCAGTTATCAAGTAATAAGTTCAGGGTAGCAATTGTTTCAAAATAAACATTTGACAAATCCAAAATGGCCATTCTCTTTATTAAAATTTAGGAGAAGAGGTTACAGACAAAATGAAGAGGCAAAATAGGCATTAGGAGGGGTAAATATGAAATCTATTGGGGAGAGCAATAAGGTTACCAAGAAAGGACTTTGGGAGAATCCATTAAAGGAATATGGCATAAAGCCTGAGTATGCCATTGACTGGCAGGTTAAATCCACAGAGGAGGATAGCAGACTAATCAGAGTTAGCTATAGAAAGGAGAAAGAACACCATTAAAGGGAAGACATTATGAGTGAGAGAGAGTACCTCATACTGGGCTTAGTCCTGAAAAGGACTTGGCAAAGATTTTCATTAGGAGCACATCTTTTTTTAGGAGAAATATAACCTTGGGAGTTTCTTGGTGTGAGGGGAAGTACCAGGGAAGAATTTAGTAGCTCACAGAGAGAGATCAAGGAAGGGCCAGATGGAATGTCCTTTGCAGATCAGTCCCAGACCTACCTAAAGATATTATAATCAATATGTCAAAAGATGTTTAAAGATGCCCAGAGGTTGGAAGAATCGACATTGGAGCTTGATGAAGAGTTCCATCCTTAGTTGGGTGGAGCAGTGGATAGAGCCCCAGGCCTGAAGTCAGGAGGATTTGAGCTTAATCTGAACTCATTCACTTAACACTTCCTAGCTGTGTGACCCTGGGCAAGTCACTTAACCCCAATTGCTTCAGAAAAAAAAAAAAAGCATTCTGTCCTTATATTATAAACTCTATACGACAGGATAGTCTAGGACTTGTTATGTCTGATAATAACTGGATAGGCTTCAAAGTCCATGTTACAGGTACTTATTAAGAAATTACATTGTTGTGCCAGGCATTATTCTGGGCACTGGGGATACAAAGAATAGAAAACAGTCCTTGCCCTCAAGGAGTTTTCATTTTAGTAAATATTTAAGTAGATATAGAATCTATACAAAGCTAGTATAAAGCAATCTCAGAGGGAAAGGTGGTAAGATCTGGAAGGCTGATAAAGGCAGAGGGTAGTACTGAGCTGAGTTTTGAGGGATTCCATCACAGGAACCAAGAAGTATAAGTGAAGGGAAAAGTGAATTCTGAATCATCTTCAGTCTTGCTGATAATTCTTCTCCTAGTGATCCCAGATGTCAGTCTTCCTTGCTGCTTTCTTAGAAGCAGTGTAGACCATAGGCTTGGTGCTTACTTCTTTCTAAGATTGTATTAATTCTAGGAAAGCCAGGTATAATCATACTGACCTAGTGCATGTTCTTCATGAACAAATATAACTGGAAAAAGGAATAAGACATTTTTAATGAAGCTTCCAGGTCAGATTTGCAAGCCTAATAAATCCACAAAAATACCCAGAATTCTGAGAGCTTCATATCATTGAAAAAATATTGATACTGTACTGAGTTTTAGGCAGAAGCCTACTAGAAACAATTTTCATTAATGAAAATAGGTAGCGTTTATGTAGTACTTTAAGGTTTGCTAATATTTGACAAATATTCTCTTTTCCTGACATTAGTCCTGAGAAGCTGGTGGCACAGTGGATAGAATGTTGTTTGTGGAGTTAGGAGAACCTGAGTTCAAAATCAGTTGCAGATAATTAATAGCTATGTGATCCTTACTCAACTCGCTTAACTTTGCCTGCATGTTTCCTCATCTGTAAAAAGGATATAATAATGGCAACCACCTCATGAGTGGTTGTTGTAAAGATAATATTTGTAAAAGTGCTTAGTACAAGACCAAATACATAGTAAGCACTACATAAATGCCTATTCCCTTCCTCTTATTATTTTTATTTAACAGAGATTAAAAAAAAGTTTAAATAACTTGTCCACATATTTAGTAATTTACTACTGAGTTCAGATGTGAACTCAGATCTCCCTGATTTCAAAGCTCAGTGATGTATAACATTAAAATAAATTCAAGCATTGTCTTGCTTGAGTGAAAAATGTTCAAACTGGCAGAGTCCCTTATGCCCTTGTGTGGAATTAACTGAGTGAAGACACTCATGAGAATATAGCCTTAAATTATACCTTAATTGTGACTTGAGACTTTATAATAACAAATTTAGCTAAAAAGTTGCAGGTGTTTGTCCCTTCCTGTTTCCCACCATCTCTTAATTAGCATTTGTACTTCTTTTAAAGGCAACTTATTCTTTTATTTCTGGGTTAGAGTTCTTTGATTAGAATGTAAGCCTAGACTCCCTCAAAACAATGGGAGAAAAGACTAGGCTGAGGTGGGGGGCTTCTCCATTCAGGGTATTTAATCTTGTGTTTTGTAGTTCTTACTTTGCACTCTTTTTGTTGACAAACACCTTGTCAGATAGGAGATGCCCTTTTTGCACGAGATTGTAATAACCCCCTTTTTGCTTTTTCTTACTCTGAGAGTCTCTATTTTTTTTTATGGTCAATAC
The DNA here is from genome assembly GCF_902635505.1 of Sarcophilus harrisii. Classification (NCBI taxonomy): domain Eukaryota; kingdom Metazoa; phylum Chordata; class Mammalia; order Dasyuromorphia; family Dasyuridae; genus Sarcophilus; species Sarcophilus harrisii. Next base: position 323,288,247 of record NC_045427.1, read on the forward strand.
TGTCTCACACCCCCTCAAATACATTCCTAATATAAGGCACTTTGAAAAGTCATATTTATAGGAATCTTGAACAAGGAAAATTTCAAAACAGGATGAAACTTAAAACATAGCTTAGTATTAACATTCTATTTCAGCTAATAGAATAAATAATAGTTGCTCAATCTTTCCATCTTTTGGGCACTCCCTTAGAGTTCAATCTCCCTTAACAATTCCCTGATCTGACCAGGAAGGGGAAGACTCTCAAAGTTTCTGGCCAAAACAGAAGTAATTGCTATCTTACATACACTCTGAGTAATCTGGGCTCAAACAATGACCTCAGGGGCTTCAGCTGGGACCTATCATGGGTCACTCAATGAGAGACTGAGTGATTTGTTTTTTTGACTAGATAAAAAAGGCCATTCTCTGCCACATTTCTTACCTATCCTTATTTACTGAATGGGGATTGTCTCATTCAAAACTGAGACCTGGGAAAAACTTCAGCTTAAAAAAGGCCAAGGTTTCCCACTCTATCCAGGACCATCTCCAGTCCTTATGATCTATATATTATCATTGGCCCCATATAGCTCTTGAGGTTAGTAACTTGGCACTGCCCTCCCTCAAATCGAGGGATGTATATTATGGCATCACTTTCCTAGTATCATGGAGGGAAGGACAAACAACAATGACCACTTCCCTCCATGATTTAATCCTTCAGTAGGTCACAAGTATAATTTAGAGACAGCCTCCTTTTGATCAATACGTTACCCTTCAGGGAATGAAAAAAGAAGATTCTGTTTTTAAGTAAGTCTCTACTTTAATCCCTTCAAGTAGATCTTGTCCTTGATCCAATTACTTCAAAGAAGTCCTACCAATTTGGAAAAAGGAAAGCAAGAAACTGTTTTAACTTGATAAAGAAAAATTCATAATATTCCTCTTTTTAAATGGTCCAAATTTAGAATAGTTTAAAAATTATTTCCAATGTTTCCAAAAGCAGGAGCAAAGGGCTTTGTCTACTTTTATTATATCAAAGGCTTTAACATTTCTTTCTATCCATTCCAATGATCCCAGGAAATGTTCCTTTGCACCTTATAAGATGTCATTTGAGGAGATTTGCAGCCTTTAGTTCAAATGGAAAAGCTTCAACTTCTAAAAAAGTGATGAATTCAACTTTTCCAGGGACTGGGATTATAGATTGTAACCCAGCTCAGCTTTGAGTAATTGCCAACAGTGCTAGACAATAGAGGGGAAATAGGGAAAATGTAAGTTTTAAAAAATTACACAGTCTAGTCCATAAACCTGCCAAATGCTTGGTTTTTTTCTTCCTAGTCTATTGACTATTGAATGAGAAAAAAGCATGAAGTGGTAGAAAAAGTACTGGATTTTGAATTGAGACAGCTTTAAATGCAGACTTCACATTTGCTAGTTGTGACCTTAGACAATTCACTTATATTCAGTTTTCTTATCCATAGGATACTATTTTACCAGGGTTATTGTAAAGAATGCCCTCTACAAATTCTAAAAGTTCTGTATAAAATTGGGTTCTTATTATGTATGCTTTGGTGGATTGTGGTATATTTACATTGAACTCTGGCCCCCAAACACAACTGTAACAGAATCTAAACTTGCTATCTCAGCTCCCACTGCCAGTTGGATACCCAGAGAATGGCTGGCTATTATTCATTTTAGGATTTTAGAAATAATCCTGATGGATTGTATACAGGAATGACATATAAGCCCCTATCTGGTGTGTCCTCTTACCAATCAAGCAGCTGACACCAATTAGCTTTTCCAAAGAGTCATTTACTCTGAATGTGTAGTAAGTGGTTAGGGGAAAAATCCTCCAAATTGGAAGTGTACTTTCTCCTCTATACACATAATCTCACAGAAGATGGGACTCAAACTTAAAGCACAAAGGCATGAGGAAAACATATAGGAAACATGTGGGGCTTAAGAAGTATCTTTTAACCTTGGGAGTCTTTGATGGCTCTAAGGTATTTCAAATTCACTGACCCTCCTTCTCAAAATATTCATTTTTCTAAGATCAAGTAAAAAGAAATGAAACAGATGACGGCAGGGTGGAAGATGGGTCTCCTAATGCCCCCTTCAACAAAGCAGTTCAAAGTAGTACTTCACTCATTGCCAGGAGAAACACAGAAAGGCTGAGGGATAAGTCTGTCAATCTTTGGTATGCAAATTCAATTCCAGCTGTGTGTTTCTGAGTCAGCAGTCCATCTGTCTCTGAAGACAAATAGAAAATTGGTGGATTTGTTTTTTGTTTTTTGTTTTCCTATCACACTGTAAGAATGCCTGAGTTATCATGACCAAAACTGATTCCAGTTTCTTATGATAAATTGGTAATAGCCAGAAAATACATCTATGATGCTGAAGTGGTCTGTGCTTCCCATTTTAATAAGAATGTCCATATTCAAATGAATATGTAGTCTCCATTATGTGAGTATTGGGAACAATCAGTAGAACCCTCAGCTTCTTGGACTGTTTTCTTTCATGAAGTCAGGTACACATCCTTTACCTCTGTGGAAAGAAATATGAGCACTTTCTTCTAAAGAACTTGTACCTCAAGGACCATGTTCCTAGGCCACTTCTGATGATCCCTGTGTTCTGGCCCAGAAGTTTCTGGTCTAACGTGCCTCCTGCAATTACATCACTTCCAAGAGAAGGAGATCACCTCTCAAGGATCATTCTGGATTCTCAAAGATCAACCTGACTAGCCAGAGAATCTGAATTTCAGTTGTTCAGAAGTTCTTGACTATAAGAAAATATAATGAAAGTGACAAGTAATATGTAATTTGTATGTGTTTATTGAGGATTATAAGTTCTCTGAGATGTATTATTGTGTCAGTTTTTAATATTTCTCAATTTGTACTTAGAGTCTTTTGCGTTTTAGTCCTTTTGTGGTGTAGAAAATAAATAATGGTCCTGTATTTGTTATCTACTATTTTTTGCATGGAATAACTTTGCTAAAAGGGACATCTATTAATTTCTTTTGAGAAGACTATAAATATGAGTCAAAACTAAACTTTATTAAAGAGATTTCTTCTAGGGCTAAAGTGGCATAATGAACTAGAGAATATGAGAAAAAACCTGAAGCCCCTCTTTTGGGGCCTGCTTTTTCACACAGTTGAAATCAGGAACACTTGAGACCAGAACCTGGACCTGGTAGGAGAGAGTCTCCTCCACTTCCCAGACCATGGGGGATACTGATGAAGTCCTAGATCTGGTTGTTGGCAGAGAAAGTCTGCATCTCTGTAAACAATTGGGAACCCTAGCTACTCCCACAGGCAAGTAGGAAGAAACATTGATAGGATTATCAATGAACCCTTCTAATTTTGTTTAGGCCTTTTGTTCTCAAGCTTTTGGTTCAAGTGGACTTTTGATTCTGGTATCACCCCAGGTGGGTCTCTAGAAACCCCATCTTTATTATATCCAATCAGAAAGTCAAGTTATATTTCCCCTATAACAGATCTGCTCAAAGTATAATCCTGGCTAAACTTCTTTAGGAATTTAGCTGGCCATTCTGGTGCAGCATCTTCCTCTTAATGCTGTTTTCCTCCTGGTTACTTCTAGGGAACTTCTCTTGCCTTTGTTAATTACTAAAACCCTTCGTTGCTAACAACTGTTATGTATTTAGCTGGCTCTTAGCAGCATTATATGTCTAAGCCTACAAATTTTTTTGAGACATACTTTTGGGGTATTACTCCATATCCTATCATTTTGATAGGGAATCTCATTATTTTGATGGTCTGGTACAAGAAGAGTCAGACTGCAACTTGTAACCTCAAAAATACTGGGTTTCAGATCATTACCCAGCCATACTTGTATAGTCTATGAAACCCTTGTTCATATTCTTCCATAAGTTCACCAAAGGAGATGTGCTGGTAAATATTTAACAACTAGCTTTCATACCCTCTTATATATATATGATATACTTTTAAGCTTAATCTACATTATGGACATTTTTTCCATCACTTTCTTAAATCTAGACAGTCAATAAAACAATAAATTAAGTCCTTATGTGCTGCATTTGCCAATTTCCAAAAATGTTCATGCCAAAAATTAACCAATCAGTTCTCAGGAACTAGTTTGAGTCGGCTTTAGTATATTCCTGAATAGACTCAACATGCGAAAGGACTATTTCATCTTCTGAAACCACTAGGACACTCTGGACACTCTTGGAACACCTATTGATTATCCTTCACTGTGACCAATCCACCTTCTTTTCACTTGTGTATCTCTGATGATGTTCTTTATATACTTCTGTGGCCCCTCTGAGTGATAATTCATTTTCAATTCTTCAGAGACTATTATCAGAACAACACAAAATCATTTTTTTATTTGGACCAGAACTTGAGACTTCATTTTTAGGGGAACTCCTTATGAAGAAACAACTTTTTATCCTTGCAGATCTCTAACTGATATGATATATATCATTAGAAAGTGCCTGAGGCACTGAGAAGTTAAATACTTTGTTATGGTCATTATGGTCAGTATTGTGAGAGCTGATTCTTGAATGCAGGTTTTCCAGACTTAGAGGACATCTTCCTGTTCACCAAATAATAATAACATTTATATAACTCTTATTTTTATTATTTTAATTTATTATTATTATTATATAACTGTGATTTATAATTATCTCATTTGGTCCTCACAGAAGCCATGGGAGGAGGGTAGGTGTTATTTTAGATATGAGACACTGGAGCAAATAAGGTTAAAAATTTGCCCAGAGCCACATAGCTAGTATGTGTCTGAGGTTGGATTTGAAATTAGATTTCTGATTTCTGGACCTAGTGCTCTTTCTATTGTGTCACCTAGTTGCCCCATATTGTACCTTGCCTCCAAAATATTTGCATTAAAAAGATGGGTCTTTTTTTTTTCCAGGAGAATGGGGATTGTTCAATTATTTTTCAGTTGTGTCTGATTCTTCTTTTATTTTATTTTATTTTATTTTTATTTAATAGCCTTTTATTTACAGGTTATATGCATGGGTAACTTTACTGTGTCTGATTCTTCTTGATTCCATCTGGGATTTTCTTGGCAAAGCTATTAGGGTAGCTTGCCATTTCCTTATTTAGCTCATTTTACAAATGAGGAAACTGAGGTAAACAGAATTAAATAACTTGTTCAGGATCCACAGCTTGTGAGTATCTGAGTCAAAATTGGAAATAAGGAATCTTCCTTACTCTAGTCCTAACACTCTATTGACTGTATCATCTAGCTGTCCTGCAGAATGGGGATGGGGGACATTAAAGAACCTTGAAATTTCCCAAAAGTAAATCTATTATCCACACATATTTCTATTCCTTTATGTATATATATATATATATATATATATATATATATATATATATATATACTGATGTATATCCTTACATTATCATACTGATATACATCTCTACAGTTTCACCACCTTACTTCATTTCAGAATATGGACAATGTTCATTCTTCATTCACTTGGTTTTTCCTATGTGGATTTAGATTGCACTGTTTCACCAAATCTAGATTGACATAAAGCCAGAGTATGGCTCAAATCTTATACAGACAAGGCTTACGACTTGTTGGTTTCTTCAGCAGTGCCAGCTTTCCTACCAGCCACTCATGGGGGTAAAGAGCCACATGCCAGCTGCCCCCAATGCTGGTACTGCAAGGAAAGGGAGCAAATGTTACTAGCATGTTCAGTGACTACAAACTCTGCTCTGAGCCCCTAAGAGATGGATATTCCTGAAAAGTCATCAAGTCTTCCTCCTTTCCTTTGAATCTTTAGATTGAGGGGAGTATCAGAGTGTGAGAATGGATAACAAGAGAGTCTCAAGAGTACTTTCCCTGAACTGAATGGATGCTCATCATGGGCTGAATGGGCTGAATAAGTTATAGTATATGAATGTTATAGAATATTATTGTTCTATAAGAAATAAGAAATCAGCAGGCGATTTCAGAAAGGCCTGAATGTTTGCATGTATTTTGAAAATGGAAAGCTATTATTTAAAAAAAAAAAAAAAAAAAAAAAAAAAAAAAAAAAAGATGAGTACTTTCCCTAAATAGGCTTTCTCTCTCCCAGGGCTCCAGTTCAGCTTCCCACTTGTCCATGATTCAGGGACTCATCTCTTTTCACCTAAATTATTGTAACAGTTTCCAAATTAAGTCTCCCTGCCTCAATTCTCTCACCACTCCTGTCCATCCTACACAGTTATCAAAGTTATTTTTCTTAAGCACAAATATGACAAGGTGATTTCCTTACTCAATCAATTTCTGTGGCTTCCTAATCCATCTAGGATGAAATAGAAGTTCCTTTGTTTAGCCTGTAAAACCGTTTACAACCTAGCTTTCCAGCTTCTTTGAACATTGCTTCTCTTCTTTCACTCTCCAATTCAGCCAAACTGATATCTTGCTGGTTCCTTACACATAAAACTCCATCTCCTAGGTCTTTGTATCTACAGGGATATTATTCCTCCTCTCCACAGACTCTCTCTCTACCTTCAAGAAGCATTGCCATCTTCTATATCAAAGCTTCATAAACTGTAGATTGTGACTCCATATAGGGTTGTGTAACTGATTATGGAGGTCGTGAGAAATGGTATCAAATATTTTGCCAAGATTTAATTCTTCATGTAAAAATAAACAAGCACATTCGTCTCACTAATGTGCAAATTTGCTTTCTTCTTTAATAAATGGTAAAATATGTTTACCAAAGAATTGTTTTAAAATAAATTTCTTTGTGATTTATTATCAATAAATGCTTGATTTACACAACTATTTTGTATATTTGTATACCCAGGATAATATAAAAATTTCTCAGATGAAAAGGGGTTACTAGTGGAAAAAGCTTAAGAAGCCCTGCTCTATGTGAAGCCTTTCCTTAGCCCACCAAATACAAATGTCCTTCCTCCTAAACTACCTTGTATTCTACACACATATATGTGAATGTATGTATAGGCACATATATATATGCTTTGTGTATGCTACATATAATATACACACATATCATACACTTGCATATATATGCATGTTTAATAAGTAATATATACAAAGTATAACAAAAGTTATATATATGTATACAACACACATATATTATTTTATATTTATATAAATATATGTATATATATATACTATTCACACATAAAATAAAAAATGAACTAATAAAATTAACTAAATGTATATATCGTGTCACCAAATCATATTATATATGCACACATATAATAATATATAATTTATGTTTAGTTAATGTATTAACAGAGTACATCAAAAGTTTTTAGTAGTTAAAAATGCATTGACAGTTAATTTGTATATTAAGTTATATGTATGTATATGAGTATGTACATACACAAATTAACTTTACATTTATTACATATTCATATATTTGTATGGCTCATTGATAATAATGATAATTAATACAGGCAGTATTTATATAGCATTTTAAGGTTTGCAAAACCTTATGTATGTATGTAACTTACTTGATCCTCACAACCCTGAGAACTAGGTGCTATTGTTATCCTCATTTTGCAGAAGAAGGAATTGAGGCATGGAAAGGTTAAATGACTTCCCCAGGATTCTCTCGCTACTAAGTATCTGAGGCAAAATTTGAAGGTAAGTCTTTCTGACTCCAAGTCCTGCACTATATCCAAATGGACCATTCAGGCTCCTTTTTTGTTAGCACAGATTGCTTCATTGTTTGTTCTTTCCCTTGCACCTGATTTACAATAATCTCTAAAATAATACTTGTTACAGTTATAGCAGATATAAAACTGGGTGGTGTAGGGGGGGGGGAGATAGGCATGGCTCTATGATGCTCCTCGCAACTAGCAATGTGACTCCATGCACTTTGAATTCCAGTGTTACAAAATAATTAAAAGAAAGGAGCAGGAGTTCTAATTTTTATGGAATAGTGGGGTTTCCAAGTGTAAAATCTGTGCATGAATGTTGCCCATGTACATTATGTGAATCCATAAGGTCTCTTCCAGGATGTGATTCCCAGGGAGGCAAGAATCAATCACCTGGAATCTTGTTAACCCAGAGACTTTGAATCCTGCCAGGAAGGGAAGCAGGAAATTGGAATCTTGAGGTTGCCCAATCCAATTTCCTTAGACGGAGGTCACTAGGCGAGAATTAAATCTGCTCCCCAAATATTGCTGATCTAGAGTAAATCATTTTTAGGTTCAAGCCATGTTCCTGGTCACTCTTCCTTTAATGGGAAAGGAGTACTCCAAGTTATATATCTCAAGGCTTGACTCTCAACTAAATGCAAGTTACATCAAGATTTTTGTACCTAGTAAGGAGCAAATAAACTCATGTATTCAAACTGATAGCAAACAGAAATCAGAGAAAGTATACAGATTAGAACACACCAAACAATACACAGAGTCAATAAGCTCTCTCTCTGGGAACCATATATCTTGGCTCAACTGAAATAGAGTTCCTGAATTCCTCAAAGTCTTTAGTGTGGTAAGCTAGGAACAGACACTTGCTAGAGATGCTGACTCCTCCATATGCTCTCTGCTTCCAGAGACCTCTCCCTGAATGGAATCTGGAACCTTGTTTTCATTTCTTGATATCAGAAACCAAATCAGAAAACAACAAAGTTCTCTCCTTGCCTAAGTTCTCATCAACTCTACCTCTCAAGCAGGGGCAGGACATTTAGAGAAGTAGAGAAGAAGAAGGAAGGTCATCAGTAGAGGGATCCTCAGCTTTGAAGGTTAAAATTCTAGGATTCAAGTAGTTTGCTTCCAAAATATTATCGTTGTGGGTAACAATGAGGCATCTTCCAAGACTGTGATGAAGATGGTAAGGTGATTATGACTGTGTTGGTAAGATAATGCTGTTAAGACCAAAGCAAGTGCCAGTTACATCAAAAGTTTTGCACATAGTAAGGAGAAAAGGAGGAGAAAGGAGAAGTGGAAAGGGAGGAAGGAGCTATGAGGATAACAATGATAACTAACTTCAGTGTAACATTTTGCATAACTCAGTTGATCCTTATAACAAACTAGTGGGGTAAGATGTTATTATTTGTACCTTAGAAGTGAGGAAACTAAGGGTTAGGAACTTAAAGTGACTTGCTCAGAGCCCCATAGATAGTAGGGATCTGAAAGGATTAGAATTATGGTCATTTAGACCTCGAGTCCTGCACTCAATTAACACCACTGCTTATGGAAGGAATACTTATTTCACTACTTTTTGTTGGGGTTTAGGATCTGGGGATTACCGGGGAAAGACAGGAGAGTGAATAAAGGAGTGAAAAAAGCTAACAAAGACACCTGGGAAAGTACTTTCTTTCCTAAAGGTTATCTCCCTACCTCTTGATTTAACAACTTCTATATTTAATTTGGATGAGCTACTCCTGGACAGAGGTGTGCTCTTTAAGGACAGAATATTCATTGTACAGTAACAGCCAATAAGCTCCACAAACTTGAAATGTTTACTTTTAGAAAAAATGGCAGATTTCTCCCAAACAGGTCGGTATCTTTTAATATGGTAATTTTGTGTAATTATTTTCTTATCTTCTATTTCTTTCAAAATGATTTCATTATAGAAACACAATCTATATTGGAGCTGGCCTACATTTTGGCCATTACTGTAAAAACCTGATACAATGCAGTTTGTCAGTAATAGGGTGATTAGCCCAGTCCCCTACAGTAGCATTGTGAAGAGGTGCTACTGTATTTTCTATGATGATCTAAGCTTCTAGCAAAAAATAGAAAGATTTTCATCTGGGCCAAAAAAAAAAAAAAAGAAAGAAAGAAAGAATAAGAAAAGCTGTGGGAAGGAAGAGATGCAAAGGAGTCCCACCAAAACAAGTGCCATGAAATAGGTAGTGAAGACTCTTCTGCTGATGTAGGGTAGAGGGGGACAGAAGAGGGGAACAATAGTGATAGTACTCTGAGAGTAACTGCTCAGTTATACTGCAAAGGACTCAATCAAAGCAAGAGATAGTGATTTCCACAGGGAAAAAGTATTTCTCCCATGCCAGGAGTCAGATATAAAGCCCTACTTACCCCATGTTAGCTACTGTTCAGGTTACCTATTTATAACAAACATTCTGATTTCACTGATATGATGTGAAATTCTCATATATTCTCTTCCAAACTCACCCAACATTCTCTATGACTCAAGAGGAGAATTGCTAAAGTCAGTAAAATTAATCATCCTGGTTATGAGGCTCTTCAAATTTATTTTGACTGGTCCACAAGGACTAGAAGTAGTGGGTCATACTTAGAATCTTTCTGGTTCAGTAGGAGTTTTCCAGAATTTCCATTTCATGGACATAACCTTTAGAAATCTAGGATCTGTCAGGGAAAAAAAAAAAAGCCATTGGAAGAGGACTTTAGGGGAGTATATTACTCATACTTTTATTCCAAACCAAGTCAGCAAGTATTAATTAAGAATCCACTATATGCCAGGGACAGTGTTAGGTACTAAGGAGAAAAAGAAAGGCAAAATCTATTTCCTTTTCTCAAAGAGGTCATAAAAATATGCAAATAGTCACGTCTGCCTCTTTGTGACTCCATTTGGGGTTTTCTTGGCAAAGATTCTGGAGTAATTTGCCATTTCCTTCTCCAAAACAAACAAGACATATGTACAAACAAGACATATACAAGGTAAATTGGAGATAATCTCAGAGGGAAGAGACTAAATTAAGGGAGACCAGGAAATACTTCCTGGAGAAGGCAGAATTTTAGCAAGTTGACAGGAGAGAGGAATAATAGTAGTAGCTCTGTCATGTTGCAAAGGACTCAATCAAAGCAAGGGATAGTAATTTCCATGGAGAAAGTATTGAGAAAATCTAGAGAAGCTATGAGGTAGAGATGAAAAGAAAGAACATTCAGGGATGGAGGAAAGTCAATGAAAATGCAGAGTAGGGAGATGGAGTCTCTTGTTTGAGGAACAATTGGATTTGTAAGTATGTGGAAGGTAGTAAAATCTTATACTGGAAAAATAGGAAAGGCCTAGGTTGTGAATAACTTTAAAAGCCAAACAGAGGAGTGAGAGGAACCTGAATTAGCTCTATGCAAAACAACTTCCTATATGAAGGAATATTAGTAGTATTAATAGTTGACATTTAAGTCAGTCAGTCAATAAATATTTATTGAGTACCCACTATGGATCATGCACTGTGCTTAGTATTGAGAATACAAAGAAAGGCAAAAGACAGGTCCTATTGCCAAGAAACTTAGGTTTCATGGAAGAGGTAATGTATGACAACTATACATAAATATAATATATACAGAATATATTGGAGATAATCAACTGAGGGAAGGAACTAGCATTAAAGGTGATTGGAAATGACTTCTCAAAATACCCCTGAGTTCTGTGGTATTATTATCTCCATTTTACTTTTGTTGTTCAGTCATTTCAGTTGTATTTGTCTTTTTGTGACTTTATTTGAGGTTTTCTTGGCAAAGATACTGGAGTAATTGCCATTTCCTTCTCTTAAACATTTTAAAGATGATGAATTGAGATGGAGTTAAGTAACTTGCCCAGGGTCACATAGCTAGTAAGTGTCTAAGGCTAGATTTGAACTCAGGAAGACAAGTCTTTCTGGCTCTAGGCCCATCACTTTACATTGTACTATCTAGCTGCCCAACAACTCCATTTTATACACGTTAAGTAATTTCCTTGGGATCAGACAGGTAAATACATGTTTGAGGTGGGACTTGAAATGAAGTCTTCCTGTTTCCAAGTCCATCCCTTTATTATTCTTCAAATTCTTATTGCCCCCAGGCTAAAGAAGAAAACCCTGCTCCTTTTCTCTCATTCTTTATCCCATGTGGAATGTGCATTCCATATTATCTCAGGTTTTGCTGCTGCCTTCTCTGTTTTCTCTATATACCTTCTTTTAGTGAATGAATAGAACTAAAACTAGAGTGATTAGACTGAATGTTGAGGAGAGGGGGAATCTAAGAAAAGAGAGATAAAAATACTTAGGCTAGAAAAAGGAGATTTCTGAGGAAGTTAGGGACACTGTGCTTAAGTGATTTCACAAAACCAATGATCTTACTGAGGATAGTGATAATTGGGGCACAAAGTTATAAATGAAATACATATTTTCTTTTTTTTTTTTTTTTCTTGAGGAGGACCAGGGAATGGATGTAGTAGTAGGCTTGAGGAGGGAGAGGTATACAGGAAACATAGACATAAGTATCAGTGTAGGGCTGATTATTTTAGAATCCAGGTGAGGGAAGCTGAAGTACAGTGAACTTGCCAAGAGGGTAGGTTGGAGGGATGGTGTCAAGGGAGGGAAAGGAAGGAAAGGTCAGTAGTATGGGAGGTGATAAATGTGAAAGAAAATGGGAGGTGGTGAGGATGAGGATAGGAGTTTAGCATAGACAGAGTGTGTGAAACAGTAATCAGTATAATAAAAGGATCAATCTAGAAGAGGCTATTGATGTAACTTTCAACCATGACAAGGGTTTTTCAATATTAAAATGGGGTTGGGGACAGGAACTATGGACAGCTCCTTGCCCATAATGGGTAATCAGAAGAAATTTCTTGGTGGTAGTGGTGGTGATAGTAGACAGAACTATTTTCTCATGGTTTTAAGTTTTGGGAAAGTGCTGATGTATACCTGGGATGAAAGCAAAATAAAACTACAATTATGGTGCCAATTTAGGGGAAAATTTGCTGGAGCATGTGCTGCTGAAGGGTCAGTTTTCTTTTAAGTCCAGAGGAAAGAGCTATCATTCTGATGAGGTGCAAATGATGAGGTGCGAGAATAGAGAGAAAGAGATCACCTAACAGCAACAGGATCCCATTGGCGGGTGGCAGGCTTTGCAAAAGAATTCGCAAACCCCAATGAATACGGGTTTCTGGCAAAGAATGGGATTTAATTACACTAAGAAGCCAGCTTGCTAGGAAGACACTTCTTAGTGGGCAAGGAATATAGTAAAGGTGGGTTACACTGAGAAGAAAATATCTTCAGCAGTGGGCAAAGTCCTGTTTAGACTTCTGTGAAGATTCGGGGCTCAGAGTTGACTTTTATTAGCTGTCTGAGGCTTGGGGCTTCAATTCAGTTCAAAATTGAATTTGAGCCACTCAATGTTGACTATGCCCCAGGGCCGAGATTTCCAATTGAAAAGAGATTACTTATCTTGGGAGTTTTCCTTATAGACAGAAGGATGTGCCCAAGAGTTTGAGACTCAGGAATTCCCCCCAAAGGGGGATGAAGTTTCAGGGCTCCCCACAAAGGTTAAAGGGGACACAATTTACATCAGTTCTTTGGATGATGTCAATGGAAATGAAAATGAAGGAAAGACATATAAATCATATATTTAAAGCTAGAAAGGGACCTTAGAGGTCACTGAGTCCACTCTCCTCTACCATGAAACTCAGTACGATAAGTGAAGTGGGTTGGAGTCCCTTTAAGAAACTGTATTTCCTATTGATCTGTAATTCCTCTCAGATTCCCAGCCCCTCCTGGCTGAGGCATACCCTCCCCAATCCAGGATACCAGACATTCAATTACAAATCCTGGTCAAAAGCATCCCTTTGAATTCCAACAGGAGATCCAGGCTTGTCCCAGCCCCCCCTGGATCTGAGCCAACTTAGGCTCTCCCAGACCCCACTGGTTCCGATCTTCTCAGGCTTCCCAACTCCCACTAAAATAGCCAATATAATAAACTTCCATCAACTAAAGTCTTTACAGATGGACCTCGGTGGCTCACTCAGCTGCCAAGACTTTCTGTCCACTGAGAACAAAACTCTGTTTTCCATAGATCTGACTATAGAAGTCAGTCTCTGGGTAAACTGATTTCTAACAATAAACTTTCATTTTGCAATTAATATTCGGGAATGAGTGAATTCTTTCACTCCTAAAACCTGTAGCCGATTTAACGGGGATTCTTAACAACTCTCTTATAGCCACTAATCTAGACCACCAGGAATCTAGACCACTCAAATAGCATCATATGGAAATTCATTCCTGGAGAGTAAGTGATTTGCCCAAATGTCTCTCAAAGCCAATGTTGAGATGGCACTTGAATTTGAGTCCTCAAACTGAAATCCAGTCTTCTTTGTAATCTACCATAATTCCTGGAGACAGAAGTCATTTTTGCTATAACAAAATATGTAGTTGAGCTACCATCCTCAGATACTAATTTTGGTTTCTCTTACTCAAGGTATTCTGAACCTGACACCCCAAATTCTGGCTCTGTGGAAAACACAGGCCTTTTTAAAAAGGACTGTAGAAAAGAAGTCTGTTGCACCTAAGTGTACAGTGGATAAAAAGCTAGATTTGGAATCAAGAAGACTTAATTTCAGACTTCAAGTACTTACTAATGATGTGATCTTGATGTAGTTTGAATGGTCTCAATTCCTGGTGGTCTAGAGGTTAGTGGCAATAAGAGAGTTGTTAAGAATCCCCTTTAAACCGGCTACAGGTTTTCTAGTGAAAGAATTCATGCATTCCTGAATTATTAGTTGCAAGCCACAGGTTTTTGAGTGAAAGAATTCACGCATTCCTGAATTATTAGTTGCAAAATGAAAGTTTATTGTTGGATAGAAATCAGTTTACCAAGAGACTGACATCTATAGTGGAAGATCTATTGGAAAATGGAATTTTGCATTGAGAATACTTTCTCAGTGGACAGAAGGGTCCTGACAGCTGAGTGAACTACCAAGGTTCATCTGTAAAGACTTTAGTTGAGGAAAGCTATTATACTGGGTATCTTGGTGGGGCTGGGACAGCTCAGGTTTGGAACTTAGATTTTTATCAGCTCTGATCTCCTACTGGAATTAACAACACTTCAAAAGGAATGCTTTTTGACTAGGATTTCTAATAGAATCAAAGGCTCTGGCATCCTGGAAAGACTGGGGAGGATATGCTCCCCAAGACAGGCGGAGAATCTGAAAGGGATCACAGATATAAAGGAAATACAGTTTTTTAAAGGGACCACAACCTGTTTCAATCTTAGGCAAGTCATATAATATCTTAGCCTCAGTTTCCTTATCTATAAAAAAATGATAATAATATCAACTTCCTCCCACAGTTGTTGTGAAGATAAAAAAAAAAGATTATATATATGTATTACAAAGAACCTTTTACAAAAGAATATTTACTTCCACAGATATAATCACAAAAATACATATTTATTCCTTCTAACATGTGGGTGACATAATCCTCCTTCCTTCTTGAATCACCTCAGTCTCTGGGGAAGAGGGAAAGATTAGTTCATAGTTTAGCTTAGTCTCTATAGAAACTGAGAAAGACAAACAGAACAGAAGCAAACAACATCAAACCCATTTCTATGAATCCTTTTCCTCTTTCCAGTCAATTTATGGTGTTCACTTTAGGCAAAAAAAGAATACAATAGAATGTGGCAGAAAATAATGTAGCCAAAAATATGGTGGAGAAGAAATCAGTCTCATCAGTTTTAAAGACTTGAGGAGCCAATTAAAGGAGATCACTTTCACCCACATGGTAGAAGATACAGCAGACTCCATGATAGAATTAGGAATTACTCCCAAAGTCCAGGTTACCTACCAGGCAGATATATATATATAATCTGCCAACCTAAAAGTGCCATTCATTTATTCTTTATTATTTCTATTTTTCCAGATGTCATGGACAAGAACTTAACAGATGGCACATTAATTATTGTAATAAGCTACAATCAATAATGTAAGAATCCTTATTGAAGCTAGTTTACAAAACTATAATAAACTTATAAAAATGTGATGAAAAAACTTCAGATCTTGGATAATTGGACTGATCCTTGATATCAGGTAGTGACATTGATGAAGGGACCAGGAAACTCTCTAAAACTCCTTAAGGAGAAATTCTCCTTGAACCCTCCTTGGACCCCGCCCAAGGGAAACAAGATAAACAGCTTCATTGTGTTATCTAGGTGGGGCTAGTTGAGTCCAGAGCTAAAGAATTCCAACCCTATTGAATTGACTCATTCAATTCTATTCAATTCCAGCTCAAACTCCACCCACCAGCCCCCACCAGGAACTACTCTGGGCTTATAGCCAAGGCTTCTATTATAAAAAGAGCCAATCTTAAACCCTCCCCTTGCAGAGGACCTAACATACCATGCTATGCTATGCCGGGGAAACCTCTGCCTGCTGAAATAATATTCTCTTTCAGTGTTACCTTCTCTTTATCTTCCTCACCTATTTCCCTAAGGAGACTTTATGCTTCTGTCAGAATCTCTCTACTTTACTTCCCTGTTGAGACCTTGTCACTAAGGAATTCAGCCTTTCTATTCATGCATAGCAAAGGCTGACTTCCCAATGTCAATAATAAACTTCCTTTTATCAGTCTAGCTTTTCAGGTTTGTAAATTCCTTTATGAAGGACCTCTGCACTGCCAGAAGGGGGTTTCAAAACGACCCATGCGCTGAATCCCAAGGGGATTTAGGGGAGCCAAACCCCTTTATTTGGTTCTTTGAACCCTGAACCTGCCACTAACCTCATCATTTAAGTCCCTGACCACCAGGAACCCTAAATTCATCATTTTGGTTCCCTGAATCTAATCTTATCATTTGGTTCCCTGACTGGGAACCCTGAAATCTAGACATCATCAGCATTATCAAGAGAAAGCAGCCCAAGCTGCTTCCTGAAGCAAGTAGGGAAGAGTTTATTGTCCCAGCTCAATTCCTTGCATTAAAAAAATCATTATGACTCCATAGTTTACTGTATCCAATCAGAAAGCCAAGTTATAAAATCAGCTCCAGAGGTTATTCTCCTATTAAAAAGAATATGCTCATACTTTATATTCACTGCTAAACTTGTTTTAGTCCACCTTATGGCATCAGGTGTTCATTAGGAATTTGCCACACTTTAAAGACATCTTCCTCCTTATTGGAAGACTTAACCAGTTGTCCCCCTGGTTAATTGTGAGTTACTCTAGGGATCTGAACTCCTTGTTAATTGCTAAAAACCCTATATGGATTTAGCTTCCTGTTAGCAGCATAATAAAATCTTTGCCTCTTGATTTGGAGATGATCTAAGCCTACAAATTCTTTTGAGACACCTTGTAACACCAGTCCATAACACCAATTTATTTTTGAAGTCTAAAATCCCTTTTCCCTAATAGTTGGTGGTGACATCCCATCAAATGAATGAAGAAAGTAGTTGAAATCTAGATTTAAAGAACTGAATGAATGTTTGTTAGTGTATATCAAAGTTATCCTTTACAAAGTTTCTACTCCAATGCCTTATTGTGGTATGAAGTTGATCCTGAATCCTCAACACAAGCTCTGGAAAATCTTACTCTATAATCCTCTCTCAACTCATTCTCACAAATCTCAAGTACATTGAAAGATGAAGTCTCCCAAGGGAACCGGACTATTATTCTCCTCAGGATTTTAGGGGTAACCTGACTGGTTAAGAATTTCTAGTACTTTTGCTCATAGGTTTCCTCATAGTCAATCAACAAGAATTAAATTTGTTTTTTTTTTTTTTAAGAGTATTTACTTAGATTTAAGAAAGACATTTAGCAAAGAAACATCACTGAAATCAGAAGTCAAGCTAACTATCCTTAGTATCTTACTAATACTCATATGACACTGATTCAAAGATCCTGATTTCCCTCCTTTGGACATTCTTCAGATTATGGATCGCTTTAGAGGAGACAAACCTCTTCTAAATCTTAAACTACGATGCCCAGAACAAAATGCAAAACTCCATATGAGGTTTGACAAAGGGAAAGAATTATAAAACAATCACCTCCTAATTCCTAGAATAATCACTTGAGTGAATTAAAAAGGGAGGGACAAAATATGATGAAGAATGATAAGCTATATCTTAGGGTGCCTTTTAAAAATTAGCACAATTAATCCAGGAGAGAGATTTAAAGAATCTGGACATCGATAGTACAAACAGAACAAGCATAGATCTGGAGAAAGGGAAGCTGTAGGAAGCTAGATGAAGCTTAAAGAAATGCTGAGAAAAGCTACATAGATTTGAGAGATTAGAAGGGTATTCATAGGCAACCAACATAACAAAAGATTTAAGTCTCTCAGATTGACATTGTTTGGGCCTATCAGATATAAGACCTGTGGGGATATTGGATATTTTGTCTAAATCCTTGGACTATATACCCCAACAATTCCTTATTTTTTTTTTTCCTCCGTTAAGCTCCTTTGGGGAGCTGGAAGTCTTTTCTTCTGGATATTAGATTTTTGTTTACCTTCTTTTATTTTAAAATTTGCTTTGTCTTTAAAACCACTGGTAATTACTAGTCAGTGTTACACTTATTAGAAATGCAGCTGGGAAAAAGCAACAGAACAGAAACATCCCCAGAGAAAATATAACAACAGATCAAACAAATGTTTTGTCATAGCATTGTATCTGGGTATAGACTCAGAGCTAACAAAAAGATAAAGAGAATTATCTATCTTTTGATATCATGTTCCAGAATGGAGAAGAAAATTTATGTTGAGAAAATCCATCTGGGTTACAAGTCAGTAGTGAGGGGCACTAACTTCTTCAACATTGCTGTATAGGTAAATTATAACCATATTAGTCACCTCTTCTACTAGCTTAGCAATTTTGTCAAAAAAAAAAAAAAAAAAAAAAAGCTGGCTTCATTACCATGCTTACCTAGATATTCACCAGTCATTTTGGCAGATCCATTATAGAGTTTTCCCCAAGAACCAAAAAAAAAGGCAAGCTCACTGAACTATAGGTTGCAGGTCCTGTTCTCTTCCTTTTTAAAAAATAAGGACATCTGTCCTTTTCCCATCTTTCTTTCCTATGATTTTTCAAATATCACTAATAGTGGCTCACCAACTACTGGGGGGAACCTTGAAGCTGTCCTCTGACTTTGGGGGGAACTCATGAGAAATTCTCCTCTTGGAGAGACCCACCTCAGGGAGTCAAGATAAAGTGACTTTACTCTGTTATCTTGGTGGGACTAGCTATACGCTCTATTTACTTCAATCCAGGACCATTCCTACTTAGCCCAAACTTAAGTGGTCTCATTTATCTGGAGATCTAGACTTGATATTTCTATCAACCTCTATTGAGCTGAAAATTGGCTCAGGACCACTCCCAGTAAGTGATCCTATTTATCTGGAAATCTAGACCTGGCTGCAGCAACAACACTGAAGGAATCTTGTTGGATTGAGACTTTAGTCTCAGATTTCCTATTTAAAGGAAAATTTTGGGGCTTATTTCTTTGCAGAGGCCTAAGAACAGGACCACATCTCATCTAGGAACCTCTTTTTCTTTTTGGCATAGCTGCCTGCCAGGACCTTGCCACTGAGGAAGTCGGCTTCCTAGCAAAAGCTGACTTCTCAGTACTAATAAACTTTTTGCCAGTCTAACTTTTTGGCTTGGTGAATTGGACCTCCACCAACCAGAAGGGGTTTCCACAACTCTGCCCTCTGCCAAACCTCATCACAACCACATCTGTTAGTATTTTCAGGACCTGAAGATGGGTCAGTTAACTCTAATTCATGAAAGTTAACTAGGTGGCCTATTACTATCTTGTTACTTATCTTGGGTCTGGCCTTTCTGCCCTACAGAACTCTAGGCCTAGAGATCATATGCAACTTGGGCCTAAGGCCTGACCTTCCTGCCCAGAAAAGGGATCAGGTGACAGGCCTGCAGGCTTAGGTCTGATCTACTCCATCCCATAGACTTTTTGAGAAATCTTCACCTGGTCCCATTCACTTTCATTTGCAATATAAAGGTCATTCTTTTTTTTTTTTTTTGCTGAGGCAATTGAGATTAAGTGACTTGCCCAGAGTCACAGTTAGGAAGTGTTAAGTGTCTGAGATCACATTTGAACTCTGGTTCTCCTGACTTCAGGGCTGGTGTTCTATCCACTGTGCTTCCTAGCTGCCCCAGTCATTCTTCTTTTCAAAAAAAAAACAAAAACAAAAAGAAACAAAATGAGAATTGAACAGTTCATCTTTAGCTCTGTTGTTAATTATCTTTCTTCCATCCATAACAGAGGTCTTATTCCTTCTTGTGATCTTCATTTTTCTCCTTATATAGCTATAAAAGAAAGACCAATTTGTTTTGTGTTACACTTAACTTTTTTGATAGCTTCAAGAGTTCACTTAACATTCCTGATGGTATTTTTTAGACAACTATGCCATACTCATATTCATTCTCTATTATTTGGCCTTACTTGGATCTTCTGTACATTTATTTTTAAAAATCGAAGTTAGTAGATGATTTCTCTATTCATCCTTAATGCTACTCAGTTAGTTGAGATTGGGAAGGGACCCCAAAAGGTTGGGGTCACAGACTGGTATCGCAAGGTGTCTCCAAAGAATTTGCAGGGCTTGTACCCATTTCCAAGTCAAGGAGGCAAAATTTTTTGTAATTGTAATGCCAATTGAAGCAGTCTAAATTCCAAGAGAATTTAGCAAAGAAATAGAAGCAAGGAGATGTATTTATGGAATTCTTCATGTTATATATGCTAATTTTATGGCCCAGAGGTAGAACCAAGGAATGGTCTCTAGAATTTGGTTATCACTGACCAGGAGATCAATTTCATGGAACATAAGGTCATCTTACATTGTGGTGCTCATGTTAAGTATTTTCAAAAAGATCAATTATGACTTAGAGATCAACATCTATTGCAGAGACTGAAAAAGTAGAAAAGTTAGAAAAACAACAATAAAATCAAAATATATTTTGAGATTTAATGACTTCACTGAAAAGGTAGAAGTAGGTAGGAATGGTGGCAAAGATCTTAGAAAACAAATTAGGAAAATGGAATTAAAGAGGCCAAAATTAAAAAAAAACAACTTCTCTATTTCAGTTAAGGTAATACCAGAAGTGTCCTGGAGCCAACTCTATAAGCTCAAAAAAGCAAATTATTAAATTTTCAGTGTGAGAATTATTAAATTTCAGAAATTATCAAACATCACACATCAGGATTTGATTTGTTTTGTTGATTATCTAAGCAGCTAGGTAGTAGAGTGGATAAAGCTAGTACCCTGGAATCAGGAGGACCCAAGTTCAACTCTGACCTGCGTGATCCTGGGCAAATCTCTTCCTCCTATTTACTTCAGTTCTTCATCTGTAAAATGAACTGCAGAAGAAAATGACAAAACAACTCTTTGCCAAGAAAACTCCAAATGGGCTCATGACTGAAACTCAATAACAACTAAGTTTAAGGAAGTGATGCAGAAAATTTTAATAATGCAGATTAATTTAGAAATGTTTATTGTCTTTTTTTTTTTTTCCAGAAAGTCTCAGGCAATGTAGACAAAGGATGAACCCATGCCTGAATAGGATAAAATGGACTAGAATTCATCTTAGATCAAATTCTTTGTTAGGGTCTCTAGTGGTTGGGGTCTCCCACTTAAGATCAAAAACCATGTACCCCAGGGATTTGGGCAGTCTCAGACATCTACAATGTTCTTCTGATACTGGAACAATCTACAAGTATCTGAAAAAATCTTGGCCCTAATTCAATAATTGATTTTTAATATAATAGAGAAATAATAATTTTTCTCACCACAAATTATCCTGTATTTACATAGTAGATGCTTTGCATCTATTTATATTTGTTTCCACAATAGAATTTGAATTCCTTTAGGATAGTGACTATTATTTTTATCTTAATATACTCTTAATGTCTATCAAAGTACCTGATACAAAATTGCTGGGTTTTGTCCTTTTTTTCTAGAAGAAGACCATGACATCAGGGAGGTGATGCCATAACATGCAAGTGAATTGGATTTAAATGAGGGAAGGCTGTGCAAGGTCACCTGCCTCATTTTCTCCTCCAAAGCCATTTGGGTCCAGTGGTAAGAGATAAATCAAAATGACTGGAAATGGACCTGGATGAAAAGAGGGATCTTGGTCTTTTTTTTTTTTTTTAATTAAAGCTTTTTAATTTTTCAAAACATATGCATGAACAATTCTTCAACATTAGCCAACAACAGAAAGAGTGAAAATGCTATGTTGTGAACCACACTCAGTTCCCACAGCCCTCTCTCTGGGTGTAGATGGCTCTCTTCATCACTGAACAACTGGAACTGGTTTGAATCAACTTATTGTTGAAGAGACCCACGTCCATCAGAATTGATCATCTTATAGTCTTGTTGCTGCCGTGTATAATAATCAACTGGTTCTGCTCATTTCACTCAGCATCAGTTCATGTAAGTCTCTCCAGCCCTTTCTGAAATCGTCCTGCTGGTCATTTCTTACAGAACAATAATCCATAGCATTCATATACCACAATTTATTCAGCCATTCTCCAATTGATGGCCATCCATTCAGTTTCCAGTTCCTTGCCACTACAAACAGGGCTGCCACAAACATTTTTGCACATGTGGGTCCCTTTCCCTTCTTTAGTATCTCTTTGGGATACAAGCCCAGTAGAAACACTGCTGCATCAAAGGATATGCAAGTTTGATAGCCCTCTGGGCATAGTTCCAAACTGCTCTCCAGAATGGTTGAATTGTTCTCACTTCCACCAACAATGTATCAGTGTCCCAGTTTTCCCGGCATCCCCTCTAACATTTGTCATTATCTTTTCCTGTCATCTTAGCCAATCTGAGTGGTATCTCAGAGTTGTCTTAATTTGCATGTCTCTGATCAATAGTGATTTAGAGCACCTTTTCATATGACTAGAAATAGTTTCAATTTCTTCATTTGAAAATTGAGACCTTGGTTTTTTTAAACTTAGGTCTTCAAAAGCCTCAGTTTGACTGAGAAGGCACCCACTCAGTGATTAAGGTTAGATAGCAATTGGGGCAAAGAATCTTCTGTTTCACCTAGTCAAAAAAGAAAAGAAAAGAAAAGAAAACCTAAATAAATAAATAAATGAATGAATCTGGGAGAGGAAGACCCTCTGGATTTCTGACCAAAGCTGAAATGATGACATGTAATATGAGTCATTCAGGACCCAAATAATGACCAAATGGAGCTTGGCCTAGGACCTATTGGTGGCAAATTAGAATTTACCCAGTAAACCCTAAGATATCTTGGAAGGGTTCAGAGATGCAAAAGAGAAAAAATGCTTTTAAAAGCATCTGTAGGTAAGACTATGATATCCTATGTAGACAAAGAGAGGAAAAAGAAGAAAGGAGGGGAAAGGGGATGATTACTTAATTGATTATAGATTATACGGAAGTTTTATGCCCTTACATCCTGAATTATTTCTTTGAGTGGATAATTCATAGGTGTTGGATATGCCAAGTATCTAGTAAAATTACCTCCCAAAATGATTTTTATTTTATTTTTAACAGACAGGAAATGACTCATTCCAATGTGGGAGTCATTCCTGAATCAGTTGTCTGTGTACAATCAGAACTCAAACTTGCTAGAACAAATATTGAAATTTATACAAAGCTTCTATAGAGGGGAAAGATATGGCAATATTAATTAAATATAGTTAAAATAGTGCAATTCTGACCTGTTTGGATAAATTGATGATTGATGAAGAAAAATGGATAAGAATAATAATAATTGTACTGACAAGATGACCAAAAGAGCCTAAAAATCATATTAGCAAAAACACAACTAACTTACCAAAAACAGAGATACTAAAACCAAAGGCAATGCTGTCTTAGAATATAAAAACATTTGTAAAATCTTATAGAGAAGGATGATGGAAGACTATGGACAGTATTCATAAAACAGAGAGAATCTTTGAAGGTCAAAACTAGTTTAGAAAGAAAGCTTAGTGAGAGACCCAACTAAACAAAGTCATTCTAATGTTACATACAAAATGTAGTATACAAAAAGAAAAAAAACAAAACAAAAAGATGAGAAATAAAAAATTTCTGCAAAGATTGTTATAACAATTCTTTTTCACAGTCAAATAAAGGAAACATACTTACCACACTTGAAACTCACTGTTCCAGATGTGTTTATTGTGGAAATAGAAAAAGTACTTATAAAAAGCCCCTTCTTGCCTACCCTAGAAAGTTGTTATATCTTATTCCAAGAGATCAAAGGAAAACTGAGAGGAGGAAGGGGGGGAAGTGGCCTTCTTCCATCCATATATGACTCATTACCGAGTGTTCTGCACTGTGTGATGATGAAGAATTTTCTTATTTGCTGCTGAGTTGGAAAAGCTGATGTCTGAAGAACTTGCCATGGGAGGTGGTTCCCAAATTGATTGCTGAGCTGAAATTCAGTAGATATTTTAAAAGGAAAATTTGCCTTGTGGCTTGTTCTTTACTTTCCAGCTTCAAAGTGCAAAGATGATTCTGAACATCTAGGAAAGTAAGTTGAATAGAGTGACTACTCTATCTCCATCATGGCTCCATTCAAGCATGAGGACATCACTGTCTAGGTAGGCCTTTCCTGTGTTTCCTTTCTTAAAGCAAGTAACCTGTTAGTTTGAAAAGATTCTGATGGTTTGGACTTACAATAATGGCATCATTCTCTGGCTCCATGATAGCATCAGTATATATCAACGCAGAGAGCAGATAACAATAGCAGGTGAAGCTTTTGCATTGGAGAGAAAGGATTTGCTCAGTTTGGTTGCTTTGCTAGCAGAATTTCACCAGTATTTGGATACAAATGCTAAGTGAAATGTAAAAAGAGCTCATTAGAAGTTCTGAAAACTTTATTGTCCTAAGGAGGCTTAAATAAGTAGTCTTACAGCCAATTGTACTAATAGTTTTATCAAGTTACTGAATTTTATCCTAATCATTTTGTTGACATGCAATGTGATTCTTTTTCTAAGATTCTAAGGTATTGTTCTTTTAAATTATTGTCCTTTTATATAGAAATGTTCAGAGTTAGCAGTTATCAAAACATTTGGTATTGGCTAAGAAAAAAGAGTAGTGAATCAGTGTAACAGCTTAGGTTCCCAAGATACAATAGTCAATGACTATAGTTACCTAGTGTTTGATAAATCCAAAGACTCCAGCTTCTGGAATAATAATACGTTATTTGACAAAAATCACTGGGAAAATTGAAAAATGACACCTAACATTCTATACCAGAATAAGATTGAAATGGGTTCATGATTTAAACATAAAGGGTGATACTATAAGCAAATTGGGAGAACAAGGGATAGTTTACCTCTCAGATCTGTGGAGAAAGAAGGAATTTATGGCTAAAGAAGAACTAGAAAACCTTATGAAATGCAAAATGGATAATTTTGATTATATTAAATTAAAAAGATTTTGTACAAACAAAACCAATGCAGCCAAGATTAGAAGGGAAGAAGAAAACTGGGGAAAAATGTTTACCTGGAAGGGTTCTGATAAAGACCTCATCTCTAAAATATAGAGAGAATTGACTCAATTTATAAGAATATAAGCCATTCTCCAATCGATAAATGGTCAAAGAATATGAACAGATAATTTTTCAGATGAAATTAGAGTCATTTCTAGAAATATAAAAAATGCTCTAAATCACTATTGATTAGAAAAATGCAAATTAAAACAACTCTGGGGTATCACTATATACCTCTCAGATTGGCTAAGATGACAGGAAAAGATAATGATAAATATTGAGGGATATGGGAAAACTGGGACTCTAATACATTGTTGTGGAGTTGTGAACTGATTAAATCATTCTAGGAAGCAATTTGAAACTATGCCCAAAGGGCTATTGAACTGTACATACCCTTTGATTCAGCAGTGTCTCTACTAGGTCTCTGTTACAAAGAGATCATAAAAAGAGAAAAGGACCTACCTGTGCAAAAATGTTTGTAGCAGCCCTTTTTGTAGTGTCAAGGAACTGGAAATTGAATGAATGCCCATTAATTGGGGAATGACTGGACTAATTATGGTATATGAATGTAATGAAATATTGTTCTATAAGAAACAATCAACAAGATGTTTTCAGAAAGTTCTTGATAGACTTACATGAACTAATGCTAAGTGAAGTGAGTAGAACCAAGAGAACATTGTGCATAGCAGCAGCAAGATTATATGATGATCAACTATGATGGACTTGACTCTTTTCAAAAATGAAGTGATTCAGGCCAATTCCAATAAAGTTGTGATAGAGAGAGGCATCTGCATCCAAAGAGAGAATTATGGGGACTAAATGTGGATCACAACATAGTATTTTTTACCTTTTTTTTTTGTTGTTTGTTTGCTTTTTTTTTTCTTTCTCAATTTTTTTTCCTGTTGAATTTTTCTTGTGTAATATGATAAATGTTTAGAAGAACTGCCCATGTTTAACCTATATTGGATTACTTGCTCTCTAAGGTTGGGAGGAATGGGGAAGGAAGGAAGAAAAATTTGAAACAAAAGGTTTTGTAAGAGTGAATATTGAAAAGTATTTTTGCATGTATTTTGAAAAATAAAGTTATTACAAGAAATAAATTTGCTAATTGAAAAAAAAAGAAAAGTTCAGTGCTAAAAGACATTTGTAAAGAAAAAATTATTAAATCAATTAAATTAAAAATTAAATCAGTTGGCAAGACAAAAGATATTTCCACTGTCATAGATTGCTAAAAGGAATACATGACAAAATACAATTTTCAGATGGAATTTGAGCACTTTGAATAGGACTGATTGGATGAAGTATTTCTCAGTGTTGTCACATGATCTCTGTTCCCAAAACTTTGGATCTTGGGAGATCATTTGTTCCCTGGAGGAATGGATTTTAAACCTGCAGGAAGTTGTGGGAAGTGACATGACCTGTGGGAGGCAGCTAGCATTAGTGATCATTGGTCAAGGATAGTTACATCCTGTTAGTTTATCCAACGAGAAGGCTCCAGTCTTTTGCTTTTAAACCCTGGACAAGCCCGAAGCAGATCAGGTTCCAGGAACACATGGCGATAGTTGGGATGGCTCCTAGATATATCTGGGCCTCTCCCTACAGGGATTAAATAAATGCTTTCTCTTTGTAGTTGATGATGTCTTGGATTAGTTAATTAGTTTGGGAAGGGGGTCTTGCACCCGACCAGTCCCACACAACTTTGATACTGAAAATGAACAATGTTATAATGTAAACACAAATTTCTTTGTGAAAATTGTAGAGATACCTTGTTTGCATGTGAACAATTTGATGGTCTAAAGCAGGAAGAAAAAGATTTGTTTATTAAAAATTGGGATAAAATGTGAGACTGAAGAAAATGTTTCAAGAACATAGAATGAAATGGTATGCCATATTTAGACTTCAAGCATTATGGTCCTTTAACTTATTTGTATGTAAATATTTTAAGGTTGAAGAGAATATACCTTAAAAAAAAAAAAAAAAGAAAAAACCCATAACTACTTGGAGAGCTGATAATTATGATTTAATAAAAACTATTAATTTTATAGGAGATATTTGATGAGTTGTGATCTTTTAAGTGAAAGGTGAATCCCTGAGTGCCAAGAGGCTCTGATTTAAGTTATTGAAAGAGATGGGAAGCTGCTATTGAGGCTGAATAGTGGAGAACCTAAGTGAATACTGAAATAGCAGCAGGAGATCAAAAGTTGTTCTGTCAGAAGAGTGTGTCAAGAAGAAGCTACTAGAACATTCAGCTGACAGAAAGCTTTAAATGAACAATTTCTGATTAGTTGGAGAAAAAATCAACCTCAATGGATTACTGGAGCTTCCATTCCAGGTATGACCTTCAGAGCCTCTCAGATGTATCTGTGACTCTACTGCTTTTTCTGGTTTGAGAGGGAGCAGCAAAAAGGGGGAAAACAAGCTTTGTAGCTATTTTTTTAGGTAGGGAAACTGAGATTGAACCATGAAGATCCTGATGAATGGTGAGTTGGCTAAATTTGCTTGCCTTGCCTAGTCAGCTTTAACTATTTTCTTGTGAGCTCTGATTGCTACAATCTGATTAGCATCAGTACACATACAGTAAATTTACAAGCTAGGTTTGGTTTCTAGTGACTAGAGATAACCAGTCTGATAAGCTGTTTATTTCTTTGGCTTAAAGGGAACATCTTTGCAAATTAATGCAACACTTCTCAATGTTTTTTCAAGAGTATTTTCAAATTAAAAAAAAAAAAAAACGTTTAAGAACTTGCAAATATGTTTGATTATAGAAAAGAGGATCTTCTCAGCTGGAAAATGGTGAGGACCAGAATATAAGCAGTTCATAGAAAATTGTCTTTTTATGGTGTGGATGTTTCTGAATGAATTAATGACATATCAAAGCTTATAACCCAGAGTTGTGAGTTACCCTGAGAACATGGGCTGACTTTTGTACAGAATACATTTTCCTGTTTCATTTCTTGCTTGATATTTATTATCAGAAAATCATTCAATGGGTTTATTTCTGTCATCACATTTTCCAATGAGTTTTGAATCTCATGTGTGTTTGGGTGTGTGTGTGTGTGTGTATCCATTCCACATTGCAACTTTATCGATCATGCTTTTAATATATTACAGATTGCCAAAAGAAATTAAATGATAATTTTGGGAGAGTTTTGTGGAAGCTGCAGATAATACCCAAAGGCCAAGAGATGACACAAAAGTTTAGAAACTCAGAAATGTATAAAATATATCTATAATATTATATTGTATCAACATATTTTATCTTTCAATGCCATGGTAATTCAAATTTCTTCCCTAGTACAAAGGGAGATTCAAAAAATTTTACCCAAAATTTCTAGATTGTGAAGGTACTATACCTCCTTATCCCAGGAAAATGGGAGGAATAACTTGCATGTGTATATGTTTGTGTGTGTATATATATATATATATTTTGTTCTTATTGAGGTTTTTTTTTTTTTGACAATAGCCAAACCCTATATGTTCTGCTAAAAAGAATGTGTGTGTGATCCACAAAATATAAATATAAGGTGATCTCATATTCAACTGTATCTTTCAGTCAATTATAAGATGATAAAAATATCCTCATTTGTTGAATGTTGTTTTTTGCATGTTTGTATCCCTATTGAAGATACCCTCAGTTTATTGATTATTCTCATAAAGAATTTTGATATTAATAAAGCTTGAAATTTTTTCCATGCCTTTGTTATCTTTTCCTCCTTTAGATATGTTGTACATTTTCCCATAAATGCTCTCACAATTGTACAGCTCTACCATGGATCTCTTCTATAAACACTTGATTCTATTCTGCTGCTTTTACAATATTTGTTCTGTGAAATTTTAACTTCTATGAGTATCTCTGAAACTGGATGTTAGGATCCGATTGTGGTGGTTCCATTGTCCTTGAGGGAGAAAAAAGCATATTATTGAAATGGTTTGGGGAAATTTTTTTCCATTTTTCTTGTTTGCAGTCTTCTTTCAGTTTTTATCCCTGAATGCCCTTGATATGACTTTGCTTAGTTGGTTATCTTGCCAAGCTTTCTTTAAAATGGTTTTATCCTCCATTGCTTCTCTCTTCTTTATGAAATGATATTTCTCATAATTGTCCATCATTCTTCTTCATAAGATTTTACAGACGGTTTTATATTATAACCCAGTGTTGCCTTTGGCAGGCATCTCTTACTATTTGGCAAGTAAGTCAAATTTATTCTGACTAAAGTGCTTTCTGGGCTCTTTTAGTTTCCTTGCTGTAGCAATTAATTTATGTTGGTATAATTTCTGAATGAAATTATTACTGTACCATGAGAAAAATTAAAATGGACAGCCCACTTTTTTCATGGCTACTTTTGTGATGTCAAGAGAAATCAAGGCAGTCCCCTAACATGGTAGATCTTCTGTGAAGAATTTATGAGAGAAACATTGACAAGAGGAAATGTATCTCTTTGAGTATAGAAGCTATTTGTGAAGGTATCTTTTACTGAGTTGCTAGGAAATAGTTCAAGGCATAGAGAATGACGTCAAAGATCATCCCCAAAGGAGTAGACTTCCCTCTTTTCACTTCTCTGCAAGCTATGGACCAGAATATCACACCAAAGACATAGAAAAAGCCAATTCTCCAACCAAATACATCATTATAACTCACATTTACCAGATATGCGCCTCTGGACAAGTCATTCAATTTCTGTCTGACTCAGTTTCCTTATCTATAAAATGGGGATATTGATAGCACCTTCCCCAAGGTTATTTTGAAGATCAAATGATATAGTATTTATAAAGTGCTTTGCAAACTTTACTATGCATAATACACATGATATTATTATTGTTATTATTATATTGAATTTGATTTTTACAAAGTTCTTTTACATATATTATCTCAGTTGTAACTTATAACAATCCTGTGAGATCCTACAAATATCAACATCTTAATTTGCCAAGAAATAACTAAAAGTTCACTGAGTTTAGGGTATTTACTGATAGTCACATAACCAAACATTAGTGACAGGATTTGAATTCAGGTCTTTCCTAATTGCAAGTCTAGCCCTTTCCCCACTACTTAATTTGCTTCTCCATTATATCAAAGAGAAAGGAAGATATTTCTCTCTTCCTACATTCTCTCCCCACTCCATGAAATTATGTTTCCTTTGTCCCCCAAAAAGACGTTCTAAATTTTACAGAAGGCTGAGAGAGGAAAGGGAGGGATGATGGTCCAACCTTTTAAAAAAAAGTTCACTGAGACTTTAAAAAAACAAACAATTTCTATGAAGGTGTCAGGTTCTCTGGGAAGTAGAAACTCTTATCCAAAGTGTCTTTCTCAGTAACTCTGGATTAAGTATGTATGTAGAAATATCAGGTAAACAAAGTATCCAGATACTAGGGTATGGAAAAGCAATTTGCAATGTGAAGAATTCCTGAGACATATATCACATTCACAAAGAATGTTCTTTATTAATGTGAAAGAAGATGGCTAAGTTAATAATGATTAAGCAAGATTCTCTGGGTGACATGGCTTTTTAAAAGGGAGAGAAGTAAGGTGGGATTTAAAAAGTTATAGAGGCTAGGGAGGAGTTTAGTTGAAAATGAACTCACAAACACTTCTACAGGTACACAATGTGTGACAAGGTACATGACAAGACCAGAGGAAGGAGAGTATGTTTTTTAGAAATGCTAAGTAGGCAGTCAAAGGGATTCAGCCTATCTTCATGTAACAATGGGACCTGTAGGGGTGATTAAAGTTCTGACAATGGAGGGGATGTACTGATTAAAGTTCCTGTTCCACATCATGCACAAAAATTTTTGTGCCAGCAAGTAAGAATGGTAGTACAGTTGTGTGAGTCCATATCATGGGAGATGCTCTTCAAACAATCTAGTCCAGCCCCTTCATTTGGCAGATAATGACATCTAGCATTATACCAGAGGAGTAGAGACATTAAGTGATTTGTTCAAACTCATCCAAGTAGCAAATTTTAGAGCTGTGATTCAAACTTGGAGCTTGGATTTTTAATCCATTGCTCCTTAAACTCCATTGTGAGACCATATTCATTGTACTAGATCAGCAAAGAATTACTTTGACCTTCCCTGTTCCCATCTTTGAGCTCATACAATCATCAGCATTGCCATAATTTGGAGTTTTGTTTTGGCACAATTTTGAGAAATTGGGGAAGAGGAAAGGAGTATTTTCCCTGATTAAATGGGAATATAACCTTGATATAATTGATTTGGAAAATATTTATTGCGTTCTGATAATATGCTAGGCATTATACAGGATACAAAATTATATAAGATATTTGTGTCTTCAAGGAAAATAAAAATATTCCAAGGATTTATAATTTCATTGATGTGAATATTCCTTCCATTGACTGAAATACAACCCCTTTTTAATTTAGTAAGTAGAGAATAGTTCTGGACAAAAAAATTCATCATCCTATGTTCAACTTAAAATTAGCCTCTTTCACAGATCCAAGTATTTGAATTTTGAATGATTATGTTTGTTCTTTAATATTGGGCACTAACTGGGGAAATAAACCCTCTGGGTCTAAAGTAAGAGTTGACTTCTCAAATCTAAGCATTTCTTGTCACTTTTTTTGCAGAATCAACTGTGCCACAAGAGAGAATAGGTATGTGCTTTGGCTTGTTGTCTTATAGGAACTAAGATACTTAATTTAATTGGCTTTATATAATGCCTAAAACATTCTTCTACTCTCTATCCCATTTCATCTCAGCCTACCTAGCCGTCTGACTTGCAATGTGAAGAATTCCTGAGACATATATCACATTCACAAAGAATGCTCTTTATTAATGTGAAAGAAGATGGCTAAGTTAATAATGATTAAGCAAGATTCTCTGGGTGACATGGCTCTGACTTGCTTAGTACATAGGTTATCTTAAGAGATGTTTTTGATAGTGGTGATAATGATGATTTTCTGTGTTTTATAAGCCCCAAGAGATTTAAGCAGCTCACTCTGCTAAAGTCACCTTGTCCCAGATTGCTCCCTGGAAATCTGGCTGAATAGACTGGAGAGAGGCCAATGACTCTTCTATTCCTATTCAACCTTTTTAAATATTACTTAAAGAACCAGTTCTAATTTTCTTGTGAGTTACTCTAGTCTCAATAGCTCTTAGCAGATTAGGGCAATTTCAGAGCTGTCTGCCATTGAATAATTCTTTTTTTGTCTCTCTGTCTCTGTCTTTGTCTCTCTCTCTCTCTCTCTCTCTCTCTCTCTCTCTCTCTCTCTCTCACACACACACACACACACACACACACACACACACACACACACACATACTACCTTCAACTTGTCTCTTATTTTTTTCTACTTAAAACTTACTATGAGCACAAATTGTCCTGCTTGCCACCAGTTTTGAAGCACTTGCTTGATTTGGAAGCAAACGACAAGCCAAGGAGCAATCCAGACCAGTTTGTATCAATTTCCCAGGACTATACAAAGTTGCTCTTCAGTGGAGAAATAAGCTCCTTGGAGACTCTCCAACCCTTCTGTTGGTAGGAAAGAATTCTTTCATTCTTATATATCTACAAGTTAACTGAGGATATTACCATAAAGTCTCCATGCCTAACAGATTATCTTTTGATTGGTATTTTATTTCTTTGAGATATCAGCTAACCCTAAAGGTTCACTGAGGACTGGAACACAAAAGGTTGTAGAAAAAAATCTTAAAAGGAATGTGGGATATGGGATGCATCCAAAAAGGAGCACACTCAAACCACAAACTAAAAAAAGAAAGAAATGGTTGATGCCTAAAATTAACAGGAATTTTTTGCCTAATTGCTTTTTCCTTTTATCCCAATTCCTACAAAGAAAACATAAGTTCATTAGGGAGCTAATCAGAGTATTCAATAGACCTAAGGACTGTTGTTATTGTTTCTCTTCCTCTCCTCCCTTGCTGTAAATTACCCTTTAAGAGTTGGATAACTCAAAAGGAAAGCAAAAAGATGAATAGTGGGTATAAGTAGGGAGCAACACATTTTCCTTTTATTATTTTTATTATTATTAAAGCTTTTTTTTATTTTCAAAACATATGCATAGATAATTTTTAATATCACCCTTGCAAAACCGTGTGTTCCAATTTTTTTCTCTTTTTTCCCCCTCCCCTCCTCGAGAGCACAAATAATCCAATATATGTTAAACATGTGCAATTCTTCTATACATATTTCCACAATTATAATGCAAAACAAGAAAAATCAGATCAAAAAGGAAAAAAATGAGAAAGAAAACAAAATGCAAAAAAACAACAACAAAATGAAAATACTGTCTCCCTAAAGTCCTTCCTCTCTCTGGGTGCAGATGGCTCTTTTCATCACAAGACCATTGGAAGTGGCCTGAATCATTTCATTGTTGAAAAGATCCATGTCCATCAGACTTGATCATCACATAATCTTGCTATTACTGTGTATAATAATCTCCTGGTTCTACTCACTTCATTTAGCATCAGTTCATATAAGTCTCTCCAGACCTCCCTGAAATCATCCTGTTTATCATTTCTTACATAACAATAATATTCCATAACATTCATGTACCATAACTTATTCAGCCATTGTCCAACTGATGGGCATACACTCAGTTTCCAGGGTTTTTTTTTCCCTACAAAAAGGGCTGCCACAAACATTTTTGCACATGTGGGTCCCTTTCTCTTAAGATCTTTTTGGGATATAAACCCAGTAGAAACACTGCTGGATTAAAGAGTACAGTTTGATAACCCTTTGGGCATAGTTTCAAATTGGAGCAATACATTTTCAACTCATGTACAAATTACACCCAGGAGATAGATGATCTGAAAAAGGACATAATGGGAGAGTATAGACAAGAATTAGAGAGGATCTGTGATCTGAAGAGATTGTTGATCCCAGGAAGGTGAAAAATTGAAAATAAACACATTAATAAGGTCCACTGAAGTCAAGAAGACCACAGCTCTCTAAGTTTAGTATGCTTGACTTATGAAAGTGTGTGAACATGACTATTTGAAAATATTTCACAAGACTTTCTATATATAACCTATATTGAAAAGTTTGCCTTTTCAATAATGGGAGTGGAAAGGGAGGACAGAGAAGAACTTGAAACTCAATTTTTTTTTTTAATTTTTAAAAAAATTATTATAACTTCTTATTTACAGACCCCATGCCTGGGTAATTTTTTACAACATTATCCCTTGCACTCACTTCTGTTCCGACTTTTCCCCTCTCTCCCTTCACCCCCTTCCCCAGATGGCAAGCAGTCCTATACATATTAAATATGTCACAGTATATCCTAGATACAATTTATGTGTGCAGAACCGAACAGAAACTCAAAATTTTAAAAACGAATGTTAAAAAGTATTTTGATATATAATTGGGGGAAAATAAAACTCTAAATAAATTTAATTTAAAAAAAAAAAAAGAAAAACTGTGTGTGAAGCTAAAGTAGGGAAGCCTTGAAGAGAGAAAAGATACATTATAAAGAAAAGCAAGATTAGGGGAAAGAAAAGAGATACTCTCTGTTCCTGGGTCAATCATTCACTGACACCATCAAGCACATAATGTGTAGGTGCTCTTTTCAGAGAAACAGTTTCAATTTTGGGTTTATTTGCCAGAAGTCATATTGTATTTGTCAGTTTCCCTTCAAGCAAACTAATAACAATTTGTGCTAAAGAGGACTATGACTGTGAGACTGTGGACAAGATCTAATCAACTACCTGCTCTATTATATAAGTTTTATGGAGTACTGGGGTATGGAACAATGACTGGTTTAGAACACAACAGTAATAACTCACATTTACATTCTACCTTTAGGGGCAGCTAAGAGGTGCAGTGGATAGAGCACCAATCCTAAAGTCAGGAGGACCTGAGTTCAAATATGGTCTCAGACACAATACTTCCTAGCTGTGTGACCCTGGGCAAGTCACTTGACTTCAAATATGTGGGGGGAAAAAGTACATTCTACTTTCAGGTTTGCAAATTGCTTTCCTCACAGGACTATCAGAGAGGTACCCTTAGTATAATTATCCCTATTTTATCGGTGAGGAAACTGATATTTAGCGAGATTAAGGGATTTTTCTGTAAAAAATAACTAGCAAATTTAACAGCCAAGAATCAAACCCAGGTCTCCTGATTCTAAATTTAGCATCTTCTCCACCATTCCAAGCTGCCTCTCCAAAGATAGCTTTCGTTCCTCCTACTTAAAACCTTTCTTGGTGTAGTGAGTGACATATGTCCTGTACTTAGAGTTAAGAAGTCTTAGGTCAGTTAACAAGTCTTGAGTTTTCATCCAATAATGACTTATATTGTTTGATCATGGGCAACTTTCTGAGTGTCAGTCTTTAAGAAGAATTCCAATAGTACCTTCCCCACAAGGTCTTGTAAGGATTTAATGAGATGATGTAAAGTACTTTGCAAATCATAAAAGATTAGGTATGTGTTACTATTATAATTTTTATTTTCTGATTCTTTTTCTCCTGCTAGTTGTTAATATCTTTTCTCTTCTTAAATTATCTTGTATTTACTTGTTTATGTACATACAACTTTCAGCAGAACATTTTTCTTTTTTAAAAAAGATATTTTTTCTCCCAATTATATGTAAAAAACATTTTTAACATATTTGTTTTTATTTTTTATTAAAACTTTTTATTTTCAAAACATATGCAATGATAATTTTCAACATCCATCCCTGCAAAACCTTGTGTTCCAATTTTTTTCTAGTCCTTTCCCCTCACCCCCTCTTCCAGACAACAAGTAATCTAATATATGTTAAACATGTATAATTCTTCTATACATATTCCCACAATCATCATGCTGTGCAAGAAAAATTAGATCAAAAAAGAAAAAAAATGAAAAAGAAAACAAAATTTAACATTTGTTTTTAAAAAATTTTGAGATCCAAATTCTTTCCCTCTTTTTCTCTTTCCCCCCCATGGAGAAGGCAAATAACTTGATATAGATTATATATGTGTGGTCATACACCACATATTTCCTAAAACATAAGCTTCTTGAGAACAAGGATTATTTATTCTTGTCTTTATATCCCACAGTGCCTAATACAGTGCCCCGCATGTAGAAGATGTTTAGCAGATAATATTTATAAAGTGTTTTGAAAAGCACTATACAAATGCTATTATTTTTATTATTATTTTAATATGTCTGAGATGTTGATCAACAAACATACAAGACATTAATTTTTGTATAAGTCAGAGGTAATTAAAGTTAGATCAGGCAGAACAATTCAAGGAACTGAGGCAGAAAAATTTTAGGGAAACTGAGGCAGGACAATTTAGGGAAACTGAGGCACATTATATATACATATACATAGTAAAATTATAGAAGAGAAAGTCTATCTGATCAGGTTTTCTATGGGAATATGATGACAAATCATCTGAAATAAGTTTTGACTGCCTTCCAGATACAGGTCTTCCTTCTCCCAATTCAGCTATTTCTCACTTGTGTTAATCATTTTTAGACTTCATCTTTCTCCATCCTGTCCTATTTTCTTTCATTCACTGATAATGAATTGGGCCTTTCTCCTTACCAATGATAACCCTTTATATGTACCTTTGGTACCATTCCCTCCTGTTTTCCCCAGCAGATTGTTACCTTAACTAGCTTTCCTCTAGCTCTAATTTTCAGTCTCTTACTATCAAATGGTTTCTTCCCTGTTACCTTAAAATGAACCCTACTTCTCTGTCCATTAATTAATAATGCTTTCATTAGACTCTGTCATCCACACAAACTATTATCCTATGTCTCTTTTTCTTATCTTAACCAAACTCACAGAAAAAAACAAACAATTTTATATTCATCTCTACTTCCTCATTCTTACTCTTCAACCTTTGTAAGTTGACTTTCTATTACATTATTCAACTAAACTTGTTCTTTCAAAGTTCCTAGTCATCTTTTAATTTTGCCAAGTTAATGGTCTTTTCTCAGATTTCATAAATCTTGACATGTCTGCTGAATTTCTCATTATCTTATCCTCCAAGATACTCTCTCATCTCCTTTGCTGAATCTTCATCCATATCAAGATCTCTATCTGTGAGTAAAACTCAAAGTTGTGTCTTAAATTGTTTTCTCTTTTCTCTCTATGACCTCTTAGTGACCATATAAGTACCCATAGGCTTAATTGTCATCTCTATGCAGATGATTCACAAATCCATATATCTGCCTCAATCTCTCTCCTGATATTCAACTCTACATTACCAGCTGCCTATTGAATAACTAAAACACAACATATTCAAAAGAGAACTTATTATATTTCCTCTAAAACCCTGTCTTCCCATTGGACATACTCACTTCTATTTAGAATGCCACCATTTTTATAGTCACCTGGTTAACTTTCCCATTATCCTTGACTCCTCATTTTTCCATTGTCTTTCACACCTAAGTGGTTGTCCAATTTTACCATTTCTGCCTTTCCAACACCTCTCTTATTTGTACCCCTTCTTTCTGCTTACACAGCTACCACCACATTTTAGACCCTCAAACCTCTTTAATAATAAATTATTCTGTGTGCCTCAAATCCTATTTAATCCACAGTGGCCAAAGTGATTTTCCTTAAACTTTCTTATCATTAAACTCCTTATTATCTCCAGGATAAAATATCAACTCCACATTTGGCTTTGAAAACCCTTAACAAATTGGCCTCTTCCTACCTTTTTAATCTTGCTACCTAACTAGTTCAGGCAACTTGTGCTTCCTCTGTGATTCTTACAAATAGTGCTCCAGTTTTCATACCTATGTATTGGTCTTTTACATTTCAGGAATGCATATCCTCCCAAACTCTACCTCACAGAATTCCCAACTACCTTTAAAATGAACTTTCAACACTTCTACATAATGCCTTTCCCAATCCTCCAACACCTACTATCTTCCCTTACTACTTAACATTTAACTTATTATAAAATTATATAAATAATTAACTATAATATTTATCTTATATAACTTAGAATAAATATGTACATATATAATGAATACAAAATATGTGTGTGTGTATGTGTATGTCTCTCTCTGTCTACTTATCTATCTCCTTTCCCCTAATATTTTGTGAGCTCTTTGAATGCAGAGGTAAGATTATTAACTCTACTTTATAAGGAAAGAAAATGATGCTAAGGAAAGTTATATAATTTGCTTAAGTCAGAGCTAGTAATTATCCAAGACAGGATTAATATTTAGGTCTTTCTTCTGGTATTAACCTAGTGTTGAATAACCCACTAAGAGATTGACTACTTTAGACAATTTAGGAGATTGCCAATGAACAATCTAGGAGACATTCCCCTAGTCCTTGGAAGGAAAGAAAAGTCAACTATGTTATCTTAGCTGAAACTAAGATAATTGGGCCAATTAAGCTTTTTGTTTGGTTGGTTGGTTTTGTTTTTATCAGATAAGCTTTTAAAGAAAAGAAACCTTATTTTGTGATAACAAGTTATATTGGTATATATGTTCAATTCTATTCAATAAGTATTAAGTGTCTGTTGAGTGCAGACAGCTCTGTGCAAAGATTTATAATTGTCTTTATCCTAATTGAATACGCACAAATAACTATAATTTATAATGTTCCCTGAGTGTGAATATATGTTCACACAGGTTGCCTAAATGCATAGATGCAACTTGCAAAGATGTAACTCATAAGAACCATGGATATAGACTTGATCCCTAGTCTGGACCACCTCCATGGAGAAGAGTTCCAGTATTCCCGCAGAGGTAAAAAGCTTATAGGAACAGCTAGGTAGTGCAGTAGATGGAGCACCAGCTTAATCTGGTGAACTCAGGAAGACCTAAATTCAAATTTGACCTCAGACACTTAACACTTCCTAGCTGTGTGACTCTGGGCAAATCACTTAACCCCAATTGCCTCAAAAAAAAAAAAATAAATAAATAAAAATAAAGAAAAGAAAAAGAAAGAAAAGAAAGAGGTTACAGGATAGATACTCGTTCCTCCAGTCTCCACAGGAATATCAGGCAGGAATTATATTTATCTGCCATCTCTCAAATATCTCTGATCTAGGGGAGGGACAAAAGCTGCTTTGCGGATCACTCTCAAGTAGGAGAGGAGGGCAGTACTCAGCTTACAATCGCCAATTGAGACCCTTTCCACCAAACATTAGTTAACTAAATAAATCATCACATATATCAAAGAGCATTTATCCAAGCATTTATTTCTGATCCAAATTAGATTAGTTTAGATTAGAATATATCAATGAATAGAATACATGTATAAATGAACTCTTCAGCTTTGAGTCAGATGAGAATTCAGTTTAAACCAGGAGCCAGGGCCCAATCTCACTCAAAGGGGAATTCTCTCCCTGTCTCTAAAGGGGCAAGCTGGAAATCAGGGACATGCTTTCTCTATTTGTCTATAGCTACTCTCTCAATATGTATTGCTCCAAAAGGATGTCTCTAGAACCATGTATCTTTTGTGGAAGAAGCTCCTGTACAGCCACAAGTCCTTTAGGCCCTTACTTGGGTGTGGTTCAACATTCTTTCAGACAATCAAGTCACATTTCCTACTGCAACACAGCAGCAGGCAAAAGGCCCCAGGCGAAGGTGAAAGTCCATTTAGAAATAACACTGTATTGCAAACAAAGTAACCAATTAGGTCTGACCAGCTGGGTGGTAGGAGGTTGGGTTGGGGAATCTGGAAAAGCTTCAGAATTCATCTGGTAAAGAGGAGGAAGAAGGTAATTTCAGATATAGGCAACAAAGCAGATAAATGCATAGATGTGAAAAAGTACTAGTATATATTTTAGGGAGGAAAGAACAGAGTTTTTCAATTTGGCTGAAGCATACTTTGTTCAAAACTTGCATTATAAACTGGTAGATGGAATGGAGTGTGTATCTGAAGATCAGGAAGACCTGGATTCAAATCCTACTTTTGACATTAGTTATATGGCCCTGGGCAAGTCACTTAATACCCCTCAGAGGTCTGAATTTTCTCATTTGTAAAATGGAGATAATAAATAATATCATCTACTTCCCAGAGTTGTTGTGAAGATTAATGATATTTATAGAGCACTTGGCAAACCTTAAAGTGTTATAGAAATATTGGCAGTTATGAAGATGTTGATGAAAAAAAATAGTATAGAATAAGACTGGAATGGTAAAGTTATGCCATATTTTAGAGAACCTTGAAAGGTAAGCAAAGGAATATGAAAATTATTTTATAGATAGTAGGGAGCCAATGAAGATTTTTGAGAAGATTAAGCTTTGTTACTAGTACATATGCTGTTTTTATGAAGGTAACATTCTAAACCCCTAGATATAGTTGAAGAGAAGAAAAAACATTGACTTCTTGGTCTCTTTAAATGCTGGAACCATTTTTATATACACAGATATTATAAATGCACAAAAAAGTTTGTTGGGTCAATTAAGAATATGTGTATATAAATGTATATAAAGTATTCCTACACATATTCTATTTTACATGCTCTCTATTTATAGGATAGATTGAGATTACTGACATATATAGAAAAGTATATATGTGTATAAACCATATATTATAAGATATATAACTATATAATGTATATACTGTGGGTACTATGTTGGAGTCATAGCCACCCCCCTTCCTTGCCATTGGGAATGGGAGAATTGGGTTTGGAAGAGAGGCCTGAGAAAAAGCTTGACCATCTTCACATACCACTGTGACACAAAGAAGAATAGAAGAGAAAAACAATATCCAGGTGCCCGCCATTCTGACTCCATCCTTATCCAAAACTGCCCTGGGAATAGAATTAAGTTATCTCGCCTCCTGCCTAAAAACCTAAGTTATGTCCTCGTTTTAGTCCCTACTTATCCAAGAACAGTCCTCCTGCCCTATCTGAGGGCCTGAGCCACATCCCCAAAGCTGTAAATGCCAAGTTAACTCTTCTGTCCCTGCTCTCTCTCTGAAGTCAAGATAACAACAGCTGCAAAATGTTAGACTAATGGCATTCTCAACTTCTGTATCCTGCTGGCAAACCCTAGTTAGTTAAAACCCCATATAAGTTCCCTGCCTTAGTTCCTCTGGGCCAAATGCTTTGGCTGAGAGTCCCATTCTGTCGGCTGGCCTAAACTCTCCACATTAAAGTTTAAAAATCAATCTATTTCTGCCTCAGTTTCTCAGATATTGCAGTACTACATATTATTATTATTATTATTTTGTTTAACTCTTTAAAAGAAAAATTTTATTTCATAGTCATAGCTGAAAAAAAATCATTTGCATCTGTAGAGACAAATTATAAAACAAATGATATAAATATACAGTGAGCCCCGTACCCCCAATAATATTCTTCTGAGCATTTGAAATCATAGAATAATACTACATATTATAATTTTCATGGCCTATGTACAGTATAGACATGAATATAATATATATGCAATTATTGGAGATATACAAACATATCTCTTTCTGGATAAATCTATTTACATATGTCTACATACATATAGATGTTACTTATCAGCAAACATACAAAAAAGGTTTCTGGGCTAAAAAAAGGATACGTGTGCATACACGAATACGTATAGTGTGTATTTGTGTATGTTCCCATATATATGCTACATGGATATATCTTCAATAATACGATGAAATATAATATATATAGATATATGGATTCAATAGTACTATGTACCCCATAGCTATATATATGACATATAGGAGAATATCACACATATGCACCTATATCCCTTATTGACCCAGAAAACTTTTTTGTTTATATTTATATATGTATATGACATATGAAGGGGTTCTAAGTATTTATACACACACTCACATATATGTTTATACAATATACATAATGTGGATATGTTTATGCAATAGAGACAATGTGTATGTAAAAATGTATGCATACATACATACATATATATATTCACATCTTACAATAATTCTTTATTGGCCCAGCAAACATTTTCTTCCTCTACTTACAACTAGAAGTTTTAGCATAAATGGATAGTTGGTTGGCTGATTCGGTAGTTTTTCTTATTTAATTACAACTGTGGCTTTCTTTATTTAGCTGTTCTTTTGCTCACAGCACTATGTCTATACAGATACATATGTATATATATATATAATATAGTTTCCTTTTGTTTATTTCTCCCAGAATGAAAGTTCATTATTTTCTCGATATGTTTTACAGAATGACTTCCCTCTTATCAAGGCTGGAAGGATATATGAACCGTTAGCCCAGAAACATTCAAGTTTTTAAAAAATATATGGGAAATAGAACAAAGAGAAGGAGTGAGGTGACTCATTCATCTCCGACGTTCAACCAAAACCATTTCAGAGATGCCAACAATGAATTAAAACTAGGATTCTAGAGGAATGACTTAAATCATTTTTTTGTCAGAGACACCCTGCACCATGGTGAGTGAAAGCCATGCTATGTGACTGGAATGAAAGTGCTGGAGACAAGTAGCTTAAACTTATCTCCATCTGTTCTGGAAATGATATTATTTTCTCTCAATGAGCAAGAATTCCTTTTTAGAGACAGCAAGAAGAGGTTGAAGAGAAGTTTGATAAAATACTAGCATCTTGCAGCATGTCAGCACTACAGGAGAGAGTTTATATGACACTTCAAAAGATATGTGATTTCATTGGTAGGGGTCTTCTCTTGATCAACACAGATTGCAACTCCCCTCCACTCATTCCCCCACCCCCCCCCCCCCCCCCCCCATCTTAGTAGAAAATTGTTGTTGCTGTTTTTTTGGGTTTTTTTTGGTCCTTCATTCTGGAAAAGGAGCATGATGTTCAGGGAGTGATGCTATAACATGCAAATGAATTGTATTCAAGTGAGGGAGGGCTGTGCAAGGTCACCTGCCCCACTTTTTCCTCCAGAGCCATCTGGGTCCAGTGGCAAGATAAAGCATTCACAAATTGTAGAGGCCAAAAATTTAATCAATTGCTGGCTGAATGGGAAGTTAACTTTAAAAAATAATAGGAGGCAAATAAAAAAGACCAAAAATTGTTCCCCACTAGACAGGTGACCAAAGTATATACTTGAATAGATAGTTGGTGTTTATTTTTTCAAACAAAGAAGTGCAAACTGTTTCTTGACAGTCATAGGAAGAAAGGAAGGAAAGTCTATTAAACTCTTAGTATGT
Organism: Sarcophilus harrisii; assembly: GCF_902635505.1. Lineage (NCBI taxonomy): Eukaryota > Metazoa > Chordata > Mammalia > Dasyuromorphia > Dasyuridae > Sarcophilus > Sarcophilus harrisii. The sequence goes on from NC_045427.1 coordinate 323,331,379, forward strand.
TCCTAGAATCATGCTAAACCTGAGAATACACAAAGAAAAAGGACTTAATCCCAGTTTTGAAGGAGCACATTCTAACAGAAAGAGATAACATACATAAGAGAAGTCAGCCGAACCATGAATAGGAAAATCTGGAAGTCCTAAAGGTTCAGGGGAGGGGAGGAAGAAGGGAATAAGCTTTTATTAAGTGCCTATTATATGCTAGACACTGTGTTAGGTGCTTTTACACCTATTATCTCCTTTGATCCTAACCATAAGCTTGTGAGATAGATATTATTAATTTCACTTTTCAATTGAAGAAATTAAGGAAAACAGGTTAAAGGAAAGGACAGGATCTTAGAGGTAGCTGCTGACGTCATGGATAGAGGGCTGGGTATGAAAAAAGAAAGACCTGAATTCAAATTCTTCCTTAAAAACTATGTGATCCAGAGAAAATCACTTAACTGACTCTGTTTGCTACCTTCTTCAATTGTAAAACGGGGATCATAATAGCATCTACCTCTCAGGATTGTTATGAAGATCAAATGAGATCATATTTGTAAAGTTTTTAGTATAATAGATACGTAATTAATGCTTGTGTGAATATATAGACACACACACACACACACACACATACACATAGATGTATATATTTAGAGTTATATATATCTTCAACCAACAAAATTCTCATAAGTTACTGAAAATCTGCCAGTCAATAAGTATTTATTAATCACCTGCAAGAGTCAGCTCCTTTGATTCTAGCTGACATCTGTAGGATAATAGTTCTTGGCCCAGGGCTTGTTTCATTTGTCCTGAGACTAAGTTAAGTTACTTAGGAGTTGATTCTCACCCTGAATGTTCTGTCTGACTCTCACACGTGTTGGAGGTTTATTTGAATTTCTCTGCTTTCTTTATGATGTAGGCTGATTTGTTTTACAATTGAATGAGTTCAGATCTCCATTTGGAATATTCTTTAGTTTTTCAAAGAATCCAATAGGCTGCCCTAAGTACTGAGGGTAGGTATTTATGGGTAAAATTTACCCCACAACACTTTGGTTCATATCTTAAGGTAAATGTCAGTCATTCAATAAGCATTTATTAGATACTTACTATATAAAAGGCATTATGCTAAGAACTGAGGATACCAAAAAAAAAAAAAAAAAGATAGTGTGTTGATCCCAAGTCTCTATAATTCCTTTTTAGGCCAGCTTCAAGTGCTCTGGAAATTCATTTGGGACTAGACTAAGAGATATTTTTCTTTTCTTTTCTTCTGCTTTCCACTATAATTATTTTTAAATAATAATGTTAATTTAAAAAAATTTTTTTTCTAGTTGTTTTGCTTTGAGATAGGCTATTCTAAGTAGTACCCATGCAGTAGGAATTGTTTCATTCTTTGTATTTGTATCCCCAGTGACTAACACCGTAGCAGCCACGGAGTAGATGATTAATAAATGTTTGTGATTTGATTAATTGATAAGCTATTACTAACATGAGAATTCTGTTTAAAAGTTGTGCTTTCAATTTGTATAACTGTATTTGAGGGTGATTATAATTTCTAAACTTGTAAGTATGGTAGGCCTGGCCCCTCAGAAAAGGCAATTATTAACATAATTGTTAATTTGGTATTCACACACCCAAATATATGTGTATATATATTTATATGTATACACATGTACATACATATATATGTAACTGTTAACTTTATGTGATATAATTGTTAACTATTAACATGGAATTAAAATTAGATTTGTGCTGAATATGACACTTAGGGAGTCTTGAAGTCTATGTGCCACATAGGGTTTGGTGAGACTCTTTAATGAATGGCAGGGAGTGGAGGGATAAGGAGGCACTTGAAGGCACAGTACTTGAGTTTTCTCAGGTTCCCCATACAACTTTCCATAAATGGGATATGGATTAATGTAATAAATACATCCTAATTGATTGTCCAAGCACAGAAAAGGCTACTTCTGTTAGTTAGAGAGAGAAAGAGAGAGAGAGAGAGAAAGAGAGAGAGAGACAGAGAGAGAGAGGAGAAAGAGAGAGAGAGAGTTAGTTCCTATTCTCATTCTGGAACTTTATACTCTAAATTTCCTTTTTTTTCCTGGGTTTCAAGGTTGTTTCTCTACTATGCCACATTGCTTTCAATAAAGAATAAATTATACCATACATTGGTATTCCTAAATGGTGTTTATCTGCATCTCATTATCATAACCTGAAGAAAACAGTCCTATAAGGCCAGTTAATTTTCTTCGCCTATGAATCTAAGTTCACCATAGTAAAAATGGTAGATTGGAGTTGGGAGGGAACTGAGTTTGAATCATGCCTTCAATCCACATTAGTTTTGTGATCATGGACGAAATCTGCATTTTCCTCATCCTTATCCATATGTAAAAAATGACATTTTTCTAACTTCTACTACTTTGATACTTTGATATAGTTTTGTTTCCTGGGGTATGTGGATTCTAAATGGATAAATGCATAGCAGTGAGGTTTTTTTAAATGAACACTGGGAAAAGAGAAATGAGAGAGACAGAAACAGACATAGAGACAGAGAGAGAGACAAAGAGACAAAGAGAGAGAGAAAGAGGGAGAAGAGTTAAACACTGTTTAGAGGTAGAAGACTCCTGTGGGCTAGGCAACACTGAGGAAAATTCTTTTTCTCCCCTTAACATAGATGAATAGAGATTTTGCTTAGTGTGGTCCATCCTGTTGCAGCTTTCCCACCTAGGGGAAAACCTTTTTCTACCTTTCTTAGCAATAGCAAGAGCATCTGATTCCTGGTCTTTAACCTTCAGCAGGATGACAGGGAATAAATCCTGATCTCCCTCAGTAGTCTGAATGAACCAACATGGTAGTAACCTAGACAACTTTTCCCCTACCTTCTCCACTTTCCATCTCTATCTCTGTTAGCTGTCTGGGGCCAATAATTAGATGAATGAAAGGGTAAAACACTGGGAAGTGCTTCCAGTATTTTATACATTTTGTGCTAATCTGCTCCTGCAATTAGACATTACCATGTTTTTTGTAACCAAACTGTTTGCTCCACTGAGCTACGCAATTTAAGTGGTTTGTTAATGGCAAACAGATCCAAAAAGGAGGTGTCACTGGGTCGGGGAAAAATGAATTAATGGAGACTACTTAATACTAAATTTGTAAGGTGAAAATCACATATTGCCAAACTACCCTGCCTCTAAAATTCCTTAAATTTCCCATAACATACAGTAAACATATAGGTAGGTAAAGGAAGTTGGCAAATTAGATCCACAATTTTGGGACTGGCAGTAGGGGACATGTATGGGAAAGCCAAGATGAAGTATGGGAGGTTGGCAACTAATGAAAAGCAACTCTGAACCCTAAAGCTGACTTCCTGTTATGCTTACTTCTTCTTCTTTCCCTCCCTCTTTCCCTTTCTTTTTTCCTCTCCCCCCCCCCCCCATTCTCTTTCTCTATTTCTCTTGTCTCTCTGCCTCTATCTTTGTCTCTCTCTCCCTTTGACTCTCTTCCTGTTTTGTTATTTTTCTCAACAAGTTTTAACTAAATTCCCATAATTTAAATGCACTTGCAACATAATTTCACAATAATTTGAATCTAGACTCTAAGTTTAGATCCAGGAGAGACATTTGGACAAAGGCTTGATTGAGAACTGGGGAAACAGCTGTCACACACTTAGTTCCCTCTTGGTGTTGGTGCCTCTTTTTCCTCAGAAATACCCCTTTTCCACTCCCCCTCTTTTCCCTATCTTACATATGCTAGTTACAAATAAAATGAACATGATATTTAATTACCTGTCTTAGGTTATGAGATTTATAAGTTTTGTATATATAAAGTATATATAATATATATTATAAGTTTTATATGAAAGTTATATTTTGCCTTATGCAAAATTTAAAATATTACATAAGAATAAATTGTTATTAAGTTTTTTGAGCATCTTGATAATGAGAAGGGGATGTACTGCTTGGCTGTTATAAATATATATCATAGGCTCTACATTTAGATCTTATACCTTAGAAATCATCCTTTTGGAATCTAGTGAAATCATCACTATAATAAGTTGAATTTTGAGAATTATTAGTTATGTATATAATATGTATGCTATCTATATGTAATATACATAATATGTATATAATAAATTGATTTTCCTGTCCCCTGATTACCACTTCAGGTGATCAACTCAATTCTTCAGAACTCAAAAAGAACTTAGAGCTCAGTACAAACTTCTCATTTTATAGTGAAGAAAATAAAGAAGTTTACCAAATAAACTTTACCAAGTTCACATTGTTTGTAAGAGATAAGACTGAAACTCAAACCTATGTTTCCTAACTGCCAGTGCTGTGCTCTCTTGATAATGCTATAAATAGGTTATAATAAACTGACAAATATTAAATGAATTTATATTACATGCCTAGCATTGCTCTAAATTTTGTAGAAGAATATGAATGTACCATAAAAAAAAAAATCCCCACCCTTGAACGGCTAACAATTTGTGTGGTGAGATGGTGTGGATCCTAGGGTAAGCTAGAAGGGACTTTAGTGGCTGTCTAGTCTCCCATTTCATAGATGCAGAAACTGAAGTCCAGAGAAGTTAAATGACTTTTTAGGAGACACAGGCAGAGTTGGAGTTTGAACACAGATCTACTATACTATAGTGCCTACCTAAGAGAATAAAGTGGAAAAGAAATTCTGAAAATTATTCTGGGACTGCTACAACAGTCTTCTATAGCCTCTGAGAAGCCTCTTAGGCTGATTATTTCCTCTTTCTTCTTTACAATAAGTTTTCTCTGGGACTCTATTTTTGCAAAATAGGAAGTTTCTTTACTGAAACTAAAATAAGGAGTGATAGAAGAATAGGAGTAGCCAACTTTTGGTACTCTTAAGAGGCTTAAGAAATGGTTACAGCAAATGGAGAAATGTTCAATGCTGTGGATAAACTCACTTACCTTGGCAATACGCTTTCCAGTGATGTACAAATAGATGAAGAGGTGGACATATGAAATGAACTAGCTCAGTGTTTGGGAGACTCGAAAGAAAAGTGTGGGAAAGAAGGGGTATTAGTCTGTCAACTAAATTGAAGGTCTACAGAGCCATTGTAATGACCTTGTTGTATGACTATGAAACTTGGTCAGTCTACCAGTGCCATGCTAGGAAACCAAATCACTTCCATTTGATTTGTCTTAGGAAAATTCGGAAGATCACCTGGCAGGATAAGGTACCAGACACTGAGGTCCTTTCTTAAGATGAACTGCCAAGCCTTCAAGCGCTACTGCAGAGAACCCAACTGTGATGGTTCAAATGTTAAATGTACATTTGCCCAAAAGACTATTTTACAGAGAACTCATACAAGATAGGCACTTACATGGATGTCAGAAAAAGTAACATTTCTCTGAAGAACTTTGGAATTGATTGTGAGACATGAGAGACACTGTCACAGGACCCTCCAGCATGGTGTACTTGCATCATGAAAGGTCCTATGTTCTATGAGCAAAACAAAATTGCTATAACTCAAAAGAAATGAGAGATGCTCAGATTTAGAGATATCTCTTTTCTAAAATATCATAGAAACTGTTTATGTCCAACCTGTGGTGGAGCTATTTGATCTCAAGTTGTTCTGATCAACATGATAAGAACATGTTACTTTTTTTTTTTTTAAACAATTGGATACTGTACTTTGACCGTTACATGAAGAACAAAAAGGAAAATCATGGGTTTAACTACTTTTAATTTCCATTTAGATTCAGAGACCCTCTTTAATAGGAATCAAATAAATTTGGAATCTCATTAAGCTTGGCCACCACATTTCTTGGGCTAATTTATTCAAAACCTTTATTAAAAGATTGCAAATTAATATATCATCTAAACTTAACAAATCACAGTCTTCATTGTGCTTCTTCACTCTTCACTCAGAAAAAACGATGACACTGATTGCATGGAGTAGTGGCAAGAACACTGAATTTGGAAAGAGGAGATGAGTTTGAATCTTAACCTCAGGACTTTCTAACTCATGGTTGATTAGTTAATCCTAAGAGCCTGTTTCCTCAACTATAACACAAATACATTTTACACCTTTTCACATCGAGGAGGCTAAGGGTACAGCTCCCCTTTGATCTGGGAAATCCATATAAAATTTTTTTGGCCCTCCCTTTGGACCAGAGAAAAAATTTGAGTTTTTTCTTTGAATTTTTCTAATTTGGGCTAAATATTTGATCATTGGCCATATACAGATCAATGTGAAGTAAAAATATTATATCTGTGTCGTCTTCTAGTCTTCAAGTGTTATCTGTGGCTTTCACAAAACTTTCCCCAAATTCCCATTTAATTTCTTCTGCCAACCTAAGAATATCAAAACAGGCAAAGTTATAATGTGGAAGGATAACTAGGTAATAATAGAATCCTTTTACCCTATTTGCCCCGGTTTCCTCATCTGTAAAATGAGCTGCAGAAGGAAATGGCAAGCCACTGCAGTATTTCTGCCAAGAAAATCCCAAATGGGTTCACAAACTGTCCGACAATATTGAAACGACTGAATAACAAACAACGAAATAGAATTGACCACCTATCTTATGGGGTATTGTCATAAAAATGTTCATCAAGTCTTGTAGAAATTATGCTCACTAATTAGTTCCAACTGAATACTACATTATAATCAGATTATAAACTTTATTTTCTTTCTCTAGGAAAAAACAAGAACAAAAAAACCCACAGGGGAAACCTTAGAGCCCCTGAGTATTTGTTTAAATCCTTGCTCTGCTCCTGTAATGCAATGGAAGGCTCAATCTTGGTCAATATGAACAGCTGTTTTAATGCCTTACTTTGCACAAATACTTGTTGCAACACATTTTGTTTCCGTGGCCCTTCAGTCTGCCAAAGGAGCTCTGGTTCTGCCAACTTGATTACTTTAAAGCACTCTGTCTAATTCTTTTCTGGTGTCAACCACTAGTTTGGTCACGTGTTCTGAGAACACAGAGGAGCCATTCCCCAGGCCTGAAATGTTCTGCTGCACTTTATGGTTCGAGTACTATCTTTTAAGCTTCATTTTCTGGCTAGGTCCTCATCTATATCCTTGTCAAGTTTGTGCCGGCTTCTTTCTTCAACTGTGAAGCCCACTTTTCTCTGCAGGTGTCTGGGGAAGTGTCATTTTCAGAGGAAAGGAAAGGAGTGGGTCTTGGTTAGTTATGAATTTTCTATGATTGTAGCAACAATTCATGCTCATATTCCTGTGGTGTTGTTAGAATGGAAAACTAGACTGAGTATGTATGATAAACATGATCTCTCAGAAACAGCATAGGCAAGTAGTTAAATTGCTTGGATATGATCTCTATTTTTCTATGGGATATTACAGAAGTAAATGAATCTCTGTGCCTCAGTTTCCTTATCTGTCAAAGCTATAATGATAATAATCTTCCTCTTTAACAATTTCATAGGATTACTAAGAAAATGAAATAAAATTATAGTTTCTAATAAAAGTAAAATTGCTTTGAAAAGTACAAAATGTTATATATACATATATGTATATAATTGTGTTATCCTTTTCATAATCCTGTCTTAACTGAATTAGTTGCTCACTGACTTCCCCAACCCTAATATTAGAACTGGAACAGACATTAATGATCATCTGAATCAACTTCTGACTGTTCAACTGTAGAATGTTACAGCTAGAAAGATCTTAAAGATCACCTAAACCAGCCCCCTCATTTTACAGATAATGGAAATATGTCCAAGAAATGTAGAACACAGAGCCATAAGCAAGGCAGAACAGTCAGAACTTTGTTTCAGGTCACCAAAATTTAGAGGGCACAGACTAAACTTATACTTTTTCAGTAGGCAGAAAAAATTAAATTCCACACTGAATAATTAAAGTAGAAAGTTATCAGATGGCTCTAGTTTCATACCAGGTAAGCAATTTTGTAGCCCAATTCTATCTGACTCTTTCCTACTTTTAGCTTCTCCACAAACAGCTTTCTGGGAATCTCTCTCCATGTAGGGTAGAAAAGACCCTGCGTCCCAAAGTTTTAGGTCTCACCCCAGCTGGCATTATCTAAAAAGCTGATGTGGTTATTTTAAAAAATGCTTTCCCTGGGCACATTTTATAGTATTTTTCTTAAATATGAGATTTGCTAGCTATGACCCTGATGAAGTGACTTGCCAAGGCTAATGTACCACAGACCTGAAACTCCAACTTGGGTTTTCTGAGTCTTTTCTTTCTTTCTTTCTTTCTTTCTTTCTTTCTTTCTTTCTTTCTTTCTTTCTTTCTTTCTTTCTTTCTTTCTTTCTTTCTTTCTTTCTCTCTTTCTTTCTTTCTTTCTTTCTTTCTTTCTTCTTTCTTTCTTTCTTTCTTTCTTTCTTTCTTTCTTTCTTTCTTTCTTTCTTTCTTTCTTTCTTTCTTTCTTTTCTTTCTTTCGGATAATTCAGTGCTCTTTATCTAAAATTGAGAGCTGATTTCTGAGGGGAATAAAGGCTCAGTGCAAAAGATTCCAGATACATTCTCATTCATGCCTGTTGTTTAAGTTTCCTTTCACACCCTGTGGTCTTCTCAACTTAGAAGACCCTTCAGCCCCTGGAGTCTCTTCCTCCAATTGGTGAATTCCCCTTGGAACCTTCATTTTGTTTTGTTTTATTTTTAATAATAGCCTTTTATTTTCAAAATACATGCAAAGATAATTTTCAACATTCACTCTTGCAAAACTTTGTGTTCCAAAATTTTCTCCTTCCCTTTCTTGTACCTCTCTCTCCTAGACAGTAAGTAATCCAATATAGGTTAAACATGTGCAGTTCTTCTAAATATATTTCCATATTTATCATGCTGTACAAGAAAAATTAGATCAAAAAGGAAAAAATGAGAAAGAAAAAAAAGCAAGCAAACAACAATAATATATATAAAATGAAAATACTATATTGTGATCCACATTCAGTCCCCATAGTTTACTCTCTGGATGCAGATGGCTCTCTCCATCATAGCTCTATTGGAACTGGCCTGAATCACCTCATTGTTGAAAAGAGCCAAGTCCATCAAAGTTAATCATCAAATAATCTTGTTGCTACATACAATGTTCTCTTGGGAACCTTTACTTTGAGAAAAGGTCCAGTTCAAATCTCCTTCATTCTTCTGTCTCACTTTACAACTGAGTTTCACCACAATGTTCATTTGCTGGTACATTCTCCTATCTGCTTTTTTTTTTTTTGCTTCTTTTATATAGCTTGTCCCCTTTCAACTGTAAGGTTTTTGAAGGCAGAAACTACCTTTTTTAAAAAAAAAATATTTATGGGCAGATAGTCAGTGCACTGACCTGGAGTCAATAAGACTTGATCTTAAAATTCAGCCTTACTAGATATGTGACTCTGGGCAGGTCCCTTTCTGCCTCAATTTCCTCATTTGTAAAATGGGTATAATAATAACATTTAACCCCTAAATGTTTAATAATTGCTTGTTACTCTGATTTGAGTTCTCTTGGTAGGAAATGTCAATTAATAAGAGTCAGGAAAGCTTTCTTCTGCTGTTGTTGTTTGGTCATTTCAGTTGTAGCCAATTCTTCATGACCCCATTTGGAATTTTTTTTGGCAAAGATACTGCAATAGTTTGTCATTTCCTTCTTCAGCTTATTTTACAGATGAGCAAACTGAAGCAAGCAGTGTTAAGTGACTTGTCTTAGATCACAGAACTGATAAGTTTCTGAAACCACATTTGAATTTGGGTCTTCCTGATTTCAGTATTGTTACTCTATTCACTATCCCACTTATCTGTGTCCTCAAAACATATCTTTGTTGAAAATCCTGGGACTTTTAATCAGAAAGTGGCCTATCTGAAGTCATTGAAGTGTGTGCTGCTTTCAGACTAATGTTAATGGACATTATGCACCCACACTGTTCCTCACTGCTATCTGTTCTTCTAGCAATAAAAAGCAATAAAATTTTGTTTACTGCTCTCTGGGTGTGGTATTATTGCTTTTCACTCAAATCACTTTTGCATTTCAATTTCAGTTTCCTCATTTGGAAAACTGAGGGGGTTAAATGAAAAAAAAAATTTAAAAATTCTTTATACATACCAAAGTATGAGTCATCATAACCTACTAGAGGCACCACACTATAGCACTATAGCAAAAGTACCTAAATTTGGAGTCAAGAGGTCTTGGATTCACATCTCAACTCTGTCATTACCAGTGACAATGGGCAAGTCACATAATAGGAAAAACATTAATGAGCTAGAGTAGCTATAGGAAAGTAATTAAGACTAGGAAGTGACTGGAAATCATAATAATAAAAACAATGAAAAATGTAGTAATACAATTATATAATGTAATAATAATATTAACAATAAAATAAGATTGTAAAATGCCTAGAGAAAGTAATGATAATTGTTATAATCATTATAGATAACATTTATGTATATATAGATATAAAGGTTATATAGATAACCTTTAAGGTTTGGGGAGTACTTTACAAATACCATTTTATCCTCACAACAACCCTGAGAGACAGGTACAGTTCCCATTTTAAAGGGGAGGAAACTGAGGCAAATAGTGATTAAGTGGTATAGCCAGGGTCACAGAGCTAGTTACTGTCTGAGTCTCAGGTCTTCCTGACTTCAAGTCTAATGCTTTCTCCATGGAGCCATTTATCTATCCAGCTGAGTTAAAGGAACTGGAGTTGTTTAGCTTGGAGATGAAAAAATCGGGGAGGAATATGATAGTTCTGTATTTAGCACAAAGTCTGGCACACAGTCGTTCTTAATGTATGTTTACTGACTGACAGTAGGTGCATAATAAATGTTTATTGACTGATAGCTGTTTTCAGGTATTTTCAATTTCAGGTAATTAACAATCATGTGCAAGAGGGATTAGCTTTTCTGCTTGACTGGAATTAGCAGCACTGTAGGATAGTTGCTGAGAAATAGACCTTAGTGGGAGGTAATGAAATCCTTCCTAGAACTTTAAAAATATAGAATGGGCATCCATATACCCAACAATTGGGGAATGGTTGAACAAGTTGTGGAATATGAAGGTGATGGAATATTATTGTTCTATTAAAAATTATGAACAAGCTGATTTTAGAAAGGCCTGGAAAGTTTTACATGAACAAAATTTGAGCAAAACAGCAGAACCAGGAATATATTGTAGACAATTCCTTCTCCTTCCCCATCACTAAAAGGCTTGAAGCAATGACAGGACTATCATTTATCAAAACCGGCAAAGAGAGGATTATTATTGAGGCTTAGTGGACAAGTAGCAGCTGATGAATCAGCTGTTAGAACATCAGATAGAATGCTGGGTCTCAAGTCAGAAGAGACCTAAATTCAAATCCAGTCTCGTATACTATTTGATCCTAGGCAAGTTATTTAACTTTAATGTACCTCAGTTTCTTCAATTCTTAAATGGGGATAATAATAGCATCTAACACACAGAATGAAGATAATATTTGTAAAAATACTTAGCACAATTTTTAGCATTTAGTAAATACAATATAAATGTTTATTCCTTTCCCTCTTCCCAATTTCTGAGGTTCCCTCCAAATCTGTGATTCTATAAAAGGCCTTCTTCAGGTCTTTCTAAAATGTATAGAATACTTGGGGAATATTTATAGTCATGGTTTTATGAATAAATTAGCTCAAATAAGTTTGACCTTTAGGGTACTTTATGAGAAAGATCTTGGAAAATTCCTTTTGGTTAGTTTTCCTTTCATGAACACCAAAAAGAGCCCAAAAGGCTACAATTTTATTCTATTGGTTCTGAGAAAAGCATTCTAGGCTTTCTATATGTAGAGTTTGAGATCATTTTGCTCACAGTAAAATTATAGAATAGGAATATTTACAAGTGTAATGCTTTATGTAATCCAAGGCTTTGCAGGTTCAAAGTAAAGGCAATCAACTTTGATAGCAGATTTTATGGTTCATTGGGTTTATTGCCTGACAGTAAGAGTTTTTTGCCTGAGCTAATTATTTCCTGGCATAAAGAAGTGATAAGGTCCCAAGTAAACAACCATACTGAGTAATTAATTATTGTATGAAAGTGAAAGGCATACTAAAGATTATGGCTGTGGACTTTTTTACATGGTCTGAAACTCTGTTCCTTATAGAGTTCCTGAGTTCCCCTTCTGACATAATCTGATTTATTTCCAATAAAGCTAGGATATTTCAAAAAAATTTTATTTCTTTGTATGAATGTATACAAAGTAAAGAGAAGTGAACCAAGAGAACTAAATAAATGCAATGACCATGATAATTTAAACAACAACAATACTAACTGACAACCAAATGAAGATTAATTTACAGTAAACCCATCTTTGGTCATGGTCAACAGATGAGGAAGGAAATTGCTCTTCTCTGAGTAGAGGGATAGGGGCCTCTGGCTGTGAAATGTTGCATCTACTATCAGACACAGCAGTTTCATTAACTTTTCTTTTCTTTTTCTTTTTTCTTACAAGTGGAATGATATACCTCAAAGTTTCTTTGGAACTTTAGCCTGGCTATATCCTCCTATAAGAAGAGCCAGGAATGAAACTAAACAAAAAGAAGTGTCAATGACCTTGGCATTGGAGGTAGTTTTTTCTCTGTATTTATTAGGCTTTCCTTTCTACATGGGAGAACAGAAGAAGCTTGGGGATGGAAAACTAGTTTATAAATCTCAGATTATTTAATAGTTACTGGGAAAATAACTATTACCTGCTTAGTCTAGCCTTCAGAAATTAAAACTCAGATGTATAGGAACTCTAATCATGAACTAGAGTTAGGTCATCCGTTCATATCCCAAGCTCAGTGACTAGGAAAAAGGAATGAAGGAAGGAAACAAGCATTTATTAAGTGTCTATTATATACCAGTCACTGTATTAATGGCTTTATAAATATTACCTTATTTGATCTTCACAACAGCTCAGGGAGGTAAGTATCACTCTCAGAAAAAAACAATGAATGATAATTAGTTCTCTTTTAGACATATGAGTTTGGGGTACTGAGCAAGAATCCACTTCAAAATGTCTAGGCAGTTGGTGAGTCAGGGTTAGCACTTAGAAGAGAGATACTAAGGATAGATATCTGGATTTGGAAGTCATCTATGTAAAGATGATAATGGAACCCATGGAAGCTGATGAGATCATTAAATGAAAGAGAGAAAAAGAGAGAAAAGGAGCCAGAACTATGTCATGGGAGACACCACAAATTAGTGGGTGTGACATGAATAATAATCCAACAGAAGATATTGAGGACAAGTCAGATAGATGGAAGAAGAGAGAATAATGACAAAAGCTAAGAGAGGAGAAAATATTCAGGAGAAGAAAAGTCGTCAGTGGAAAATGTTCAAGGATGAGGTTTTTTTTAATGTTTATTTTATTTTATTTATTTATTTTTAATAACTTTTTATGGACAGAACCCATGCCAGGGTAATTTTTTACAACATTATCCCTTGCACTCACTTCTGTTCCGATTTTTCCCCTCCCTCCCTCCACCCTCTCCCCCAGATGGCAAGCAGTCCTATACATGTTAAATAGATTACAGTGGATCTTGGATACAATATATGTGTGCAGAACCAAACAGTTTTCTTGTTGCTCAGGGAGAATTGGATTTAGAAGGTATAAATAACCTGGGAAGAAGAACAAAAATGCAAGCAGTTTACATTCATTTCCTAGTGTTCTTTCTTTGGGTGTAGCTGCTTCTGTCCATCTTTGATCAATTGAAACTAAGTTAGATCTTCTCTTTGTCGAAGAAATCCATTTCCATCAGAATACATCCTCATACAGTCTCATTGTTGAAGTATATAATGATCTCCTGGTTCTGCTCATTTCACTCAGTATCAGTTCATGTAAGTCTCACCAATCCTCTCTGTATTCGTCCTGCTGGTCATTTCTTACAGAACAATAATATTCCATAACATTCATATGTCACAATTTACTCAACCATTCTCCAATTGATGGGCATCCATTCATTTTCCAGCTTCTGGCCACTACAAACAGGGCTGCCACAAACATTTTGGCACATACATGTCCCTTTCCCTTTTTTAGTATCTCTTTGGGGTATAAACCCAGCAGAGACACTGCTGGATCAAAGGGTATGCACAGTTTGATAACTTTTGGGGCATAGTAAGGATGAGGATTGAGAAAAAGTCTATTAGAGGTTCTCATTAAGAATTAACTTTAGAGAGAGCAGTTTATGTACAATGATGATGTTGGAAGACAGATTACGGATGATATAAAAGGGAGAGAAAGTGAGGTGGAGATATCAATTGTGGACAACTTTTTCAAGGAATTTATCTCAGACAAAAACCTGGAGTCAGGAAGAGTCATCTTCATGAGTTCAAATCTAGCCTCAGACATTTATAAGCTGTGTGACCATAGGCAAGTCATTTAATCTGGCTTTTCTCAATTTCCTCATCTGTAAAATAACTGGAGAAGAAAAAGTCAAATCATTACAATATCTTTGCCAAGAAAACCCCCAAAAGGGTCATGAAGAATTGCATACAATTGAAAAACTGAACAAAAACACCAAAAAAGCTCAAACAGAAGGAAAATAGAATGAGAACAAGTGGATGTGGTAGCCTCCAATAAGAGTTTATTAAAGATGGGAAACTTGAGTATGTTTGTAGGCAGTGCAGAGGGAACTAATAAATGGGGAACGTTGAAGATCTTGATAAAATAATAATAATAAAAGGTTATCTCTTTATCAGAGTTTGGAGTGAAAGGAAAGATAGTGCAAATAATTTTTAGAGGGATCTAAGTTGTGGGGAAAGGGAGGAGAAGAAGTTCTGGGTAAATGCCTTCCTTTTTTTTTTTTTTTTTTTTTTTTTTTTTTTTTTTTTTTTTTTTTTGTGAAATGTAAAGAAAGATCCTCAATGCAAGGTGAGGGAACAAGAGTGTTGTGGGAGACTTGAGAAAAGAGAAGAAGCTTTGGAATAACTGTTTTGGTAAGTGGCATAGTGATTCAATTAGGGAGAAAGATTTCCTTGCTGCACTGAGAATCCAGTTGAAATTAAATAAAATATATTTGCCATCAAGACTGAGTACCTCCAATTCAATAGCATATGAATGTCAGGAACGGGGCCAGATGAAGGAAGTAATTCAGGGTGATTTGAGAAAGCATGATTGTTGTTAGGCCAAAGGAATAAGTGATGCAAAAATAAAAATGTAGACTGAACTGGTTCAATAAAACTTATAGAGAGGGAAGGGGTTTGAATGTAGCTATACTAGGGATGATGACCTGGTTAAGAATTGAAGAAATGGAATGAACAGCGAAGATGAATAATGGAGTAAGAGAAAGCAAGGTACAGGAAAATATAGAATCATAAAAGGTTATGATAGTATATATACATATATATAATTTTGGAACTGATGAACATGGAAGTGGAAAGGAAATATAAGTCTTCCCCCACCTCCTTGAATTTGCCTAAGGCAGAGTGGAGAAGTAGATCCTGGGAGATGGACATATTGAGAATTGAGAAACTAGCTGAAGGATTTGGTGCTTTGATATGATGCAACAAACCTTCATTGATTCCTTGGTCTTCCCAGTAATCCCATGACAGAAGCCGGTTAAAGTGCTGGGCCAATTAAAAAAGGAGAAACTGCTTCCAGATCACTCTCCTTGGACTCTCTGGCAAATAGCTCTCCTTCAAAGGACTTCCTACGAGGAGTAGAGAATGGGATGCATCCTTTCCCTCACCTGGACAGCATATTTGGTGGCTATAAACCACATGACAGCAAGAACCAGGACTCAGGCAAACTTGGGCTCCCTCTTTTGCTTTATGTTTCTTTGCCGTATGGTAAGTGATTGAATGGTGACACTGAGATGGACTTGTTCAATCCTAGAGGTAGTCTTGAGAGAGAAATAATTTGGCAATCCTGTATCCCTTGGTCCAAGTTGATTATAGAGAAGGAGTTTCTGAATCAGAAAGCATGGCCACCAATAGGAAGAGGAACTCAGTTTCTTACCCGGATTGCCAGAAAACAAGGACCTAGAGAAAACTGTTTGGTTAGTACAGAACCAAAGTAAAATATAAAATATTTATTTTTAATGGATAGTCCTTCCATATTTTGTTCCAATCAGCTGATGCGTATAGTACTGTATTCAATTCTGGGAACCACATTTTGAGAAGAAGCCTGACAAGTTAGGAAAGCCTAATAAACACAGAGAAAAAGCATTCTATCTACATGGGAGAATAGAAGAAGCTTAGGGTTGGAAAACTAGTGATTACAAACCTCAGATTCCTTAATAGTTATTGGGCTACTGACCAAATCAATAATAGGCTAAATTGAAGGAAAAGGGAATGTTTAGCTTGAAGAAGAAAAGATTTGAGGGAGGAGAGAAAGAATTACAGTTATCTTAAAGTATTTGAAAGATAAAAAAGATCTCTTAATTTCTCTTTTAAGAATTTAGACGCTACACCACTTGGTGCATATATGTTTAATATTGATATTGCTTCATTATTTATGCTACCCTTTAGCAAGATATAGTGCCCTTCCTTATCTCTTTTAATTAGATCAATTTTTGTTTCTGCTTGATCTGAGATCAGAATGGCTACCCCTGCTTTTTTGACTTCACCTGAAGCATAGTAGATTTTGCTCCATCCTTTTACCTTTATTCTGCATGTATCTCCCTGCTTCAGGTGTGTTTCCTGTAAACAACATATTGTAGGATTCTGGCTTTTAATCCATTCTGCTAATCGCTTCCTCTTTATGGGGGAGTTTACCCCGTTCACATTTATGGTTAAAATTACCAATTCTGTATTACTTGCCATCTTGTTAACCCCTATTTATGCTTTTCTCCCTTCTTTCCCCCTTACCCCCTTCCCAGTATTAAACTTGTGAGCACCACTTGCTTCTCACAGCCCTCCCTTTTTAGTATCCCTCCTCCCCACCTTAGAGTTCCTCCCCCTATCTTACTCCTTTCCCTCACAGTTTCTGTATTCCCTTCTGCTTAGCTTATTCCTTCCCTTTTCACTTTTCCCTTCTCACTTTTCAATGAGATGGGAGAAGTTTCACCATATATTGAATATGTCTAAAATTTTTTCTCTTAAAGTCAATTCTTATGGCAGTAAAATACCCACTATATTCATCCCCCTCCATTCTTTCTCTCAGATATAATAGGTTTCCTTTGCCTCTTTGTGAGATATAGTACCCCCACTTTACCCTTTTTCTGATACAATGTCCTTTCCACCTCTAATTTCTAGAACAAGGTATACATGTATTTTTTATACATCTTTACAGCAGAAATATAGTTCCCAAGATTTCTTTTTACCTTTTTAGGTTTTTCTTGAGTTCTATATTTGCAGATCAAACTTCTTGTTAAGTTCTGGTTTTTTCACCAAAAATAGGTGAAATTCACTTATTTCGTTGAATGACCATCTTCTTCCCTGGAAAAAGATGCTCATTCTGGCTGGGTAAGTTATTTTTGGTTGCATACCGAGTTCCTTAGCCTTTCGGAATATCATATTCCAGGCCCTTCGATCTTTTAATGTGGATGCTGCTAGATCTTGGGTGATCCTTATTGTGGCTCCTCTATATTTGAATTGGGTTTTTCTAGCCGCTTGGAGTATTTTTTCCTTTGTTTGAGGGTTCTGGCATTTGGCCACTATATTTCTTGGTGTTTTGATTTTAGGATCCCTTTCAGTGGGTGATCGATGAATCCTTTCAATGTCTATTTTACCCTCTGTTTCTATGACTTCTGGGCAGTTCTCTTTGATAATTTCCTGGAAAATAGTGTCCAGGCTCTTTTTTTCATCGTATTTTTCTGGGAGTCCAATGATTCTCAGATTGTCTCTCCTAGACCTGTTTTCCAGGTCTGTTGTTTTCCCCAGAAGGTATTTCACATTTTTCTCCATTGTTTGGTTTTTTTGGTCTTGCTTGACTGATTCTTCTTGTCTCCTCGAGTCATTCAATTCCATTTGTTCTATTCTTATTTTCAATGAAGTGTTTTCTTCACTCACTTTTTTTATATCTTTTTCTAATTGTCCAATTTGTTCTATGGAATGTTTTTCCATTTCGCCAATTTTATTCTTTAGAGAGCTATTTTCTGTTTCCAGTTCACTAATCCTATTTTTCAAGGATTTGTTTTCTTTATCCACTCTGTCTTTAAATGAGTGGAATGACTTCTCCAGTCTCTCTTGCCAAGCCTCCCTCTCCTTTTCCCATTTTTCTTCTAGCTCTCTTGTGAGAGCCTTTTTAATTTCTTCTATGAGATTCATCTGTGCTGAGGAACAGATGATCTCCTCCTGTGGGGATTCACCTGAAGATAATCTGTTTTTAGTCTCCTCAGGGTTTAGAGTCTGTTCTCTGTCTGTATAAAAGCTGTCAATCGTTAAAGTCCTTTTAACTTTTGCCATTTTGTCAGAGAAGAATCAGAGACAAACTAGAAAAGAAAAAAAAGGAAAAAAACCCCAAATGGAATCTGCTTTTGGGGGGAGGGGCTGGGTGGCGTTACCGAGCTTCCTCTACAGACTGGGGGGGCAGCAATGAGGCACTAGCAGGACTGTGTTGGGCCTGCGCTCTGAGACACCGAGAGCGTGCTGAGAGAGTGTGCTGAGACGCTGTGGAGGAGGGGTGGCCAGGTCCCAAGGAACTCCAGCTGTTTGGGGTTGTATTCTTCACCCCTCGGTGTTTTTAGCTTCTCTGCTGGGCTACTGACTTGCTGCCAGGGCAAAGTATCCAATCCTGTAGTGAAGCTCTCCCAGCAGAGACGGCTGAGATCACACCCCAACCCCCTCTGGTCTGCTCAGCTGTGAGCTACCTGCTGTGCTCTCGCTGTAAATGCGCGTCCATGCCCTCAGCCTGTGCCTGATCTAAAACCGTCCCACCCTCGAGCAAAAACAGACCTTTCCTGGCGAATCTCAAGGATGTCTTCTCTTGGTAACTGTGGGTTTTTTTTTTCCAGTCAGGCATTAATTCAGAGGCTTGTAATGAGATGGATTCTGAGAGAAAATGCGGAGCTTACACAGCTGTGTGCCTCCTCGCTGCCATCTTGGCTGGAAGTCGAAAGATAGAAAAGATATATTCGACTTATTTTGCTTAGCTGCAGAGGGTGGAGGTTGGAGTAAAGGGTAGGAGATGCAGAAGATCAATTTTTGTTTCCATATATTGAAAACTCCAGAATAAATGGAGCTGTCCAGAAGCTTAAAGCTACAATATGGTGAGTTTTCTATCCCTGGAACTCTCCAAGGGAAGGCTGGACCAGAGCAATGTGAGGTAATTCCTATTCAAGTACAGGTCAGAAGAGATGACCTTTAATTGTTTATCCAGCCCTGAGAATCTATAACAAAAGCATATGCTTTGAAGTTTTGCTATCAGGGAACCAGGAAAAATCTGGTTGTTTTAGATTTTTTATGTTCGTTTTTATCGTTTTGATATCTCAACTTGGTGATAAATGACCAGTTAATCACTTTTATGTAATAATAAAAGGCACATAAAATGTAACTGCTTATGCTGTGTGAACTGCTCTATAGAGAGCATAAGGGCTATTGGTATGAATTTCATTCAGATGAGTTGGTCATCTACCAAAGTAGAATGGACAACAAAAAAGCTATGTTAGCCTAGGGACTTGGTCTACTCAACTTGTTATCATCGGCAGCATACACATTCCCTGAGGAAATACTTCTACTGGTTCAGCAGAGTGAGTTAACAAGAACAATCTTGTCCGCAGAGACTCCCTGCATACATCCCTACAGAAATAGTTTTCAATGAGTATGAAGCAATCTGGTCATGAGGATGCTGTCTTGCTTTGGAAGACAGGCTACCTTCCAGCCTCATGGTTTTATCTCCATATATAGCATGCAGAGAATCAGTTGGCAAAGTAATTCTGAGAGGAGTCCTGGACAAGAAACTGTAGTGTAAACTGGAAATGGACTCGATGCCTTGGGAGCTAAAGGCTAATTACGGGTGGATGTATAAAATGGGCACAATGTATTAAATCTAGATGTATAGACTTCTAAATTAGGTTTTAGAAAATGACTTTGAAATCTCTTTAGGCACAGTGAACAGAGCCCTGGACTTGGAGTTTTACAAAATCTGGGTCCAAATTTAGTCTCAGACATTTATTAGCTGCATGACCCTGCCATGTTACTTAAGCACTCTGTGTATCTCAGTTTCCTCATCTGTAAAAAGAGGATAATTTTATTTTATTTTATTTATTTATTTTTTTTAATTTAATAGCCTTTTATTTACAGGATATATACATGGGTAACTTTACAGCATTAACAATTGCCAAACCTCTTGTTCCAATTTTTCACCTCTTACCCCCCCACCCCCCCCTAAATGGCAGGATGACCAGTAGATGTTAAATATATTAAAATATAACTTAGATACATAATAAGTATACATGACCAAAACATTATTTTGCTGTACAAAAAGAATCAGACTCTGAATTATTGTACAATTAGCTTGTGAAGGAAATCAAAATGCAGGTGTGCATAAATATAGGGATTGGGAATTCAATGTAATGGTTTTTAGTCATCTCCCAGAGTTCTTTTTCTGGGTATAGCTGGTTCAGTTCATTACTGCTCCATTAGAAATGATTTGGTTGATCTTGTGGCTGAGGATGGCCTGATCCATCAAAACTGGTCATCATCTAGTATTGTTGTTGAAGTATATAATGATCTCCTGGTCCTGCTCATTTCACTCAGCATCAGTTCGTGTAAGTCTCTCCAGGCCTTTCTGAAATCATCCTGTTGGTCATTTCTTACAGAACAGTAATATTCCATAATTTTCATATACCACAATTTATTAAGCCATTCTCAACTGGAGTGGACATCCATTAGTTCAGTTTCTAGCCACTACAAAAGGGCTGCCACAAACATCGTGCACATACAGGTCCCTTTCCTTCTTTATAATCTCTTTGGGATATAATCCCAGTAATGTAATACTCTGGATCTAAAGAATGCACAGTTTGATAACTTTTTGAGCATAGTTCCAAACTACTTCAGAAATGGTTGGATTGTTTCTCTAACTCCACCAACAATGAATCAATGTCCCAGTTTTCCACATCCCCTCCAACTAATCATCATTATTTTTTCCTGTCATACTTAGCCAATCTGACAGGTGTGTAGTGGTATCTTAGAGTTGTCTTAATTTGCATTTCTCTGATTAATAATGACTTGGAGCATCTTTTCATATGACTAGAAATAGTTTCAATTTCTTCCTAGGATTGTCTTTCATATCCTTTGACCATTTTTCAATTGGAGAATGGCATATTATGTTTATAAAGTAGAGTTAATTCTCATATATTTTGGAAATGAGGCCCTTTATCAGAACCTTTGACTGTAAAAATATTTTCCCAGTTTATTGCTTCCTTCTAATCTTGTCTGCATTAGTTTGTTTGTAAACAGAACTTTTCAGTTTGGTATAATCAAAATTTTCTATTTTGTGATCAGTAATGATCTCTAAGTTCTACTTTGTCATAAAGACCTTCCCTTTCACAGAGTTACATGGAAATGAAACTATCCTATGTTCCTCTAATTATTAATGATTTATTTTTATGCTAGGTCATGTAACCCATTTGACCTTATCTTGGTGTCTAGAATAGTATGGATCAATCCTAGTTTCTAGCCATATTAGTTTCCAATTTTCCCAGCAATTTTTATCAAACAGTAAGTTCTTATCCCAAAAGCTGGGATCTTTGGGTTTGTCAAAGACTAGGTTGCTATATTTGTTGACTGAAAAAGAGGATAATTTTAGCACCTACTTCCTAGGGTTGCTGTGAGGATAAAATGACACAAAATATACTTTACAAACCATAAAGGGCAGTATAAATTTTATTATTATTATTATTAAATAGGGAAAGGAAAAATCATTAGTTATACTGAACACCATAATGAACAAAAAACACCATAGTAAAAAATTCCTAATTCCTGAATGATGTTTCAGCATGACAGATTTTTTTGGTGTAGTGTTGGTTTGGTAAGTCAAAGATATCTTTAATGATTTTGAGCTGTGTTGTGAAATTCTCAAAATGAAACTAATTTATATTTATCCATAAAGTAAATTTATAATAATTTATACCTTTAGAAAGAGGCCCATGCATATTAGGATAGTGTGCTCCAGTTTCAAACAGATTGGAAATCACCAGCTTAGAGAAAAAAAGATGAAGATATGAACAAAAAATAAGATACCTTTTTTTCTTGTTGTAGAGTCCCACCCTGAGCTGTGACTTTTCAGAGAGCCATTTTCAAAGCTAGAGAAAAAGTAAAGATTGAAAGAAGTCTTATATCTGACAGTTCCATTGAACCATAAGTTAGAT
This sequence comes from Sarcophilus harrisii, assembly GCF_902635505.1. Taxonomy (NCBI): domain Eukaryota; kingdom Metazoa; phylum Chordata; class Mammalia; order Dasyuromorphia; family Dasyuridae; genus Sarcophilus; species Sarcophilus harrisii. Next base: position 323,353,553 of record NC_045427.1, read on the forward strand.
TAATTATTTGTATCAATTATTATTTAATTCTATGATGCTGCCATTTTATTCTACAACTCTATTATTAAGTTGGCAAAATATTTTGTAACATATTTGCATGAAAGATCCTATATACAATTATTACTATTGTTATTATAGTTTAAGAGTCAGCCTGGCTGGTGCTATCCTAAGTTTAGGTGTGTATACTACCTAGGAATGGGTTATGAAAAAACTGGTAGTTTTTTTTTTTTCCAGCCAGGCTTTTACACATCCAGTCTACAGAAGTCGGGAACAGCAGTGGATAAAGGGTGCATGATAAATGAGAAAAATCCTAAAGAGAAAATCAGAAGACCTGGGCGCTCTTCCTAATCATGTCACTAACTGAACCCTAAAATAAAGACAGCAAAAATAATATTTGCTCTGTATTCAATTTGGAGATGGGGCATTTTTGCACCATAGCCCAGATGTGATATTGGTTTACCCATGTTCCCTAAATTTAAAAATCATGACCCTTCTGTGTTATTGTCCCTTGAAGGGAGGTTTTGACTTTTCTATGATTTCAAAATACCTGGATCCAAGGAACTCTCAGTCATTGGGCTACAGGTCTGGGAAGCTCGTGTAAACTGTTGCATGTCAGATATGAAAAGAAAAGCTGTGTAAAATATTGCAAGGGGCAGGTAGATGGTGCAGTGGAGTCAGGAGGTCCTGGGTTCAAAATCAGCCTCAGACACTTAGTACGTTCTAGTTGTGTGACCCTGGACAAGTCATTTAACCCTAATTACTTCAGTAAAAAGAAAAAAAAATATTGCAAGTAGAAGTTGATAATACAGGTTTTCTTGGTTTCATTTCTCTGAAATAGATTAATAGAGAATGTTAAACTGAAGGTCTAAAAATCCCTTGTTCAATTGTAGGTTTAAGCAGTAAACTTATAAGTGGATTTTGGGGCAGTTAGGTCATGTAATAAACATTTACTAAGTGCTTGTTATATGCTAAGCATATAATAAAGTATGGTGAAGCAGTAGATACAGCTCCAGACTTGGAGTCAAGAAGACCTGAATTCAAATTTGACCTCAGACACATTGGGCAAGTCACTTAACTGTTTCTGTCTCAATTTCCACATCTGTAAAATGGGTTATGATAACAGTCCCTACCTCCCAAGGTTGTTGTGAGGATAAAATGAGATAATATTTGTAGAGAGTTTTGCAAACCTTAAAGTGCTGTCTAAATATTTGCTATTATGTGAGATGGAGAGATGTGAGAGAGAATTGTCAGCTATGTCTGGATCTGGAGAAGCCTGGAGATCATGTGTCACAACAGTAAATCTACCCCACACAGACTGAGGGGACCGGTTGGCGTGGCTCCCTGGTTGCCTAAGAACTAAAACACAGAACAGAAATTAGTTCCAAACTGAGGCTTGACACATGCTCCAAAACTTTACCTAGCTAAATCATTGCTGCATCCTTGCTGAAAATCCTTTCTGTGTAACTGATAGGTGACTTGCTTCTTTGTTGTAGTCTATGAGTATCTCATTTAATTCCAACCTCAATGAGACCCAGTGTCAGGTCCAACACAGAACATTTGGCAGAGTCATTTTAGAAGGTATGGTCAATCAACAAAGCATTTATTAGGTGAAGATCATACACTAGTCACTGTACTAACCAGAATTTAAAAAAAAAAAAAAAAGCAGGACCTGAACTCAAGAAGCCTATATTTTAATGGTAGAACTAATATATGCATAAATTAGTGTATACAAGGTAAATGTAGAGAAGATGGAAGTTAGCTTTAGAATAGGGAATCAACCTTTGGACCCCTTATCAGAATAGTGATTTTTTTTTTTTAAATTTAATAGCCTTTTATTTACAGGTTATATGTATGGGTAACTTTACAGCATTAACAATTGCCAAACCTCTTGTTCCAATTTTTCACCTCTTAACCCCCACCCCCTCGCCCAGATGGCAGGATGACCAGTAAATGTTAAATATATTAAAATATAAATTAGATACACAATAAGTATACATGACCAAACCGTTATTTTGCTGTACAAAAAGAATCAGACTCTGAAATATTGTACAATTAGCTTGTGAAGGAAATAAAAAATGCATGTGTGCATAAATATAGGGATTGGGAATTCAATGTAATGGTTTTTAGTCATCTCCCAGAGTTCTTTCTCTGGGCGTAGCTGGTTCATTTCATTACTGCTCCATTGGAAATGATTTGGTTGATCTCATTGCTGAGGATGGCCAGGTCCATCAGAACTGGTCATCATATAGTATTGTTGTTGAAGTATATAATGATCTCCTGGTCCTGCTCATTTTACTTAGCATCAGTTCGTGTAAGTCTCTCCAGGCCTTTCTGAAATCATCCTGTTGGTCATTTCTTACAGAACAATAATATTCCATAATAGAATAGTGATTTTTAAGTGCTTTTTGTTGTTGTTTGCTTTTTTCCCCTTTTTTTTTCTTTTTTCCCCCTTTTTTCTTTCTTTCTTTTTTTCTTTTCTTTTTTCCTTTTTTTTTTTTTTTTTTTTTTTTTTTTTTTTTTTTTTTTTTTTTTTTGTTGTTGTTGTTGTTGTTGTTGTTGTTGTTGCTGCAAGAGTTAATTGGAATTAAGTGATTTGCCCAGTGTCACACAGTGTTAGGTATCTGAGGCCACATTTGAACTCAGATCCTCCTGACTCTAGGGTCAGTATTCTATCTCCCATACTATCTAACTGCCCCAAACAATAATTTTAAATGCATAAAATAAAATGCATGTGAATACAAAAAAATCAATTATATTGAAATATATATATACTCAACAAAACAGAGGCAGTTATATTTGATTCTAGAGATAATAAGGAGTCATTGTAGATTATTGAGTTGGGGAGGAAACAATGCTATGATTAGATTTATGTATTAGGAAAATTACTTTGGAATTTGTATGGAGGCTGGATAGGAATTTAGAGAGACTTGAGGCAGGGAATCCTAGTTGAAAGGTGATGGGGACCTAAATTGGAGTGGCTTTGAGAGAGATGTTGTAGAAGAGGAAAATGACAGGATTTATCAATTTATTAAATATGTGGGATGAATGAAAGAGCTGGCCCTGATAAAAATGACAACTGTTTACACGTCAGCTTTTATTTTGTATTGTAAAGGAATCTCTGGCTCCTTTCTGCTTTGTGTCTGTGTGAGTTTAGGTGAACAAACAGCAATACCTAGCTTTTACAGCAACTTTGGGATTTTAAAAGGTCAAGAGGTTCTGGGTCTCGGAGTCAGAACTGACTGGTAACAGGAGGAATTTTGTTTGTTTTGTATCTGAGACGATGACCACTAATTGGAAAATAGATCTCGGTTTGACTGACTAGAATGGCTTAGAGTTGCCTGAGCCTGTGACCTTTCCTGACCAAAGCAGTATGGTGAACTAATGAGGGGCTTTGGCCTGAGAACCCTGGCAGGAAGAAGTATAACTCCAATGGTGGTGGTGGTAATAAGAGAGTACTTGGTCTGGCACAAGAAGGTCTCAGCAGATCAGAAAATCTCAGTATTGATCCTAAAAGCAGGACAAACTGCATGCAAGAAGATAATGATTTCTTAGCTACCTTACTGATGACCATGACCCAAGATGAGAATTGCTATATGTCCCAGAAATGTCATCTATTTAGTAATCCTGATATTCTTGGCCTGGTCCTGATTCTACTTTAGAATTTTACATTTCACAAACTACTATGATGTGCAAAGATCCTACATTATGGACTACCTTGATCAGATCATTAATATTAATGATCCAGGAATTGGTCCTTCAAATTAGGAAGGTGAAAATTGGGAATAGGGGGTTTTCATTTTTCATATTATGTCACTTCTTCAGGAAGTTAATCTTTTGTTATCTTTTTTGTTCCTTAAAAGATAGTAAAATTTCCTTCATGATTTAATTGGTGGGAAACAAAGGCTCAAACTATTGATAGTTTCATGATCACTTCTCAAGCTTGATGTGTGATCTGACTGATGTGTCACTATGGCAAAAATAGTAGAATCCATGTTATATATTTATTGAATGCTCTTCCCATATTATATTAAATAAATTTATTTTCTTTTTTTCCTTTTTCTTTTCTTTTCTTTTCTTTTCTTTTCTTTTCTTTTCTTTTCTTTTCTTTTCTTTTCTTTTCTTTTCTTTTCTTTTCTTTTCTTTTCTTTTCTTTTCTTTCTTTTTTTCTTTTCTTTTCTTTTCTTTTTTGCTGGATATTAGATATCCACAATGGTTTTCATTTTAGTGCTGAATCTGGCCCACCAGACCAGCCTGAGTCAGGAATGATAAGATATATACATACAGTGACCACAACCCAGACAGCACAGTGGTGACATGAGCTCAATAGAATTTCAGGATTTTAGACAATCAATGCTCTCTGCCTTTCTGAGGTGAGAAGTGAGAGAGGCTGAGTAGGCTGGGCGATCACGAGTTAAACTATCTGTGTCCTTTCTCCCACTATGTTGGAGATATAGAAGGAATGGAATGGGAGAGCTGACTCATGGTTTCCTTTAGAAGCATGAGAGGTAGCCAATTGGATATAGGTGCCAAGAAGTGCTATTTGATTTAATTCTTTTCTATTTCTTTGTCCTTCTGTTTTATTCAGTGCTTCTCACTTTGAACTCATTTATTATCAGGTTTGGCAAGTAAAGGGGAATAATGGATGAAAGGATGAATTTGAATGTATATTATTCCAAAGAGAACTTTGCACATGGCTATAGCTTTCAGGGGGCTGTCTTGAAGCTTATACATGTAACTTGAATTATCACAAATAAATATGTCTTTTGTAGAATTGAATTAAAAATAAGTGGATTTATAAAAAGTAATATTAAGAAGAAGTTATTTGTTGAGTCCCCTTAATATTAGCCCTCAACTGTTTGCCTTGTCTATCCCTAAAATGGATTTGCCTTTGTCAGGATATGGTGAAGGAGAAAGAGCATTTTAAATGTGGCTTGAGACATTCCTAAAGAAAGTTAGTAAGTAGTACATAAGGATCAAACAACATTGCCAAAAGTGATGACAAAGGACAGATTTCTGTCATATTGTTTTAGCTTAATTCTAATAGTTTGATTTGCTTTAGCTAGCATTCTTCTAAGTCTGTGAGAAAATAAAAATCTCATGGATTGGAAAGGAAAATTGATTTATATAACTATCTTTTCTTTTAAAAAATCTTTTTAAAAATTCTTTACAGAGTATTTTTTAAGGACTTTAACAGTATAGATTTTCCAGGGGCCTTTTTTTTAAAGAGAACAATTTGTGAAAAGATGACAATCATGCAAATATATGTCTACTTAATCATATTGTGAAAGAATAAATAGAACAAAAGGGAAAAGCAACAGAAAAACAAAAAAAATGAAAATAGCGTGCTACATTTAGATTATGCATCATCTTCTTTCTCTGGATGTGGATAGCATTTCCCATCATGAGTCTTTTGGAATTATTTTGAGTCATTGTGCTACTAAGACTAGTTAAATCTATCATAGTTGATCATCACAGTGTTGCTCCTGGTTCTGCTCATTCTACTCAGCATCAGTTTAAGTAAGTCTAGGTTTTAAGAACTCTGTAGGATATCATGCTTTAATAATTCAGAAGATCTGAGATTCAGAGACCCCTCTGCCTAGGTAAATGATTTGTGGAGTTGCTAAACTCAAATGCTTTAGATGGAAGAAGACATGTCAACTTCAGGGAACAAAAATTGACATAGTTTGGCTTAAATGTAGAGCATGTGGATTCAGATGTGAAAGCAATCTGAAGAATCGGGATGTGACTGAATTGTGAAGAGCCCAAAGGGTCAAGGGAATGTGTATTTCATCCTAGAGGCAACAGAAAATCCCTGAAGATTTTAAAAGCAGAGAAGTGATGTGATCAGACCTGTGCATTAAGAGGATTTTTTTGACAGTTGTGGGAAGGATGGACTAAAGAGTTCTCTAAGGATGACTCATCAGCTACATGGAGTGGAACATGTGGCTGGATCCAGAGTGCATATTTCTGTTATCTCAATTCTGCCAATTATTTCAGGCTCCAGGAAAGCCTAGAAAGAGGAAGAGAAGATGTGAGAAATCTACCAGGGACCACAGAGAAACACAAAAAGGAATCTGAAGACTCAATGTTAGAAATAACAAAAGGAGGGGAGCTAGATGGTGCAATGGATAGAGCACCAACCCTGAAGTCAGGAGGACCTGAGTTCAAATCTGACCTCAGACACTTAACACCAACTAGCTGTGTGACCCTGGGCAAGTCACTTATCCCTAATTACCTCAGGAAAAAAAAAAATAATAAGAGGACCTGTCGGGGATGAAAGGTAATTGTGATGCAGAAGGGGGAAGGACAGGGAACAGCTATTTGTTAAGTATTTACTATGTGCCATGCACTTTGCTAAGTATTTCTTTCTTACAAACATTATCTCATTTGACCCTCACTACAACCTGGGTAGATAAGTGTTATCATCCCCATTTTACAGCTGACATTACAGTTAAGGGACCTGTTACACAGCTAGTAAGTATTTGAAATCATGTTTGAACTCAGGTCTTCTTGCCTCCAAGTCCAGCAATCTATCTTTTGCAACACATAAGGTGATTTATGTGATTGCTATTTGGTCATTTCAGTCATGTCTGATTCTTCATGAACCCATTTGGTTTCGGGTTGGGGTTTTTTGGTAAAGATACTGGAGTGGTTTACCACTTTCCTTCCGCAGTTCATTTTACAGATGAGGAAACTGAGGCAGGCAGGATTACATGACTTGCTTGAGGTCATACAGCTTGTGTCTGAAGCCAGATGTGTTTCCAGAGAGCTGTTTCTTCCTGCTTCCCACCCCAGCCCTCTGTCCCTACTATCCTTAATAATATGAGACATACATAGATGAGAGAAGCCCAATGCCAGTCTAGAGCAATAGAACAAAAAGAACAACAAAAGAACAAAAAGAACAACAAAAAACAAAACCAACAAAAAAACTAAACTAAAACATTACACCAATCTATGGCAAAGAGAAGGAACTAAAATGTTTTCATAAGAACAGGTCTGACCTTAATGTCTGGTTTACTAATTTGCTTTTGGCAAAACTAAACATAGAAAATGGTACAAGGGATAAGGGAGAGTTTCCAGGTTCTAGAAATGTTTGTATCTGTGTTGTTTAGTCATGTTCAATTCTTTGTGACCCCATTTGAAGTTTTCTTGGCAAAAATAGTAGTTTGCCATTTCCTCCTCCAACTCATTTTACTAATGAGGAACTGAGGCAAACAGAAATAAGTGACTTACTTGGAGTCACACAACTAATAAATGTTTGAGGCCAGATTTGAATTTAGGAAGATGAGTCTTCCTGACCCCAGTCCTAGAGCTCTAACCCTTATGCACTAGCTGCCCTATTCAGATCTCTAGGAGGGGAGAATGACTACTGCATTTTCTTTGCTGAACTTAAGCACAAGAAAGAAGTCTTGGACTGATGAGGAAAGAACTTTGTCATCTAATGAATCCTGAGAAAGGAAAGGGACTTCCATAGGTCTATCAATGGCCAGTAAGTAATAGAAAGATGAACTAGAAAGTAATAGGAAAAAAAACAAAGAAAAATTGAGACAGTTGGTTCTGTTAGTTTACTTCCCTTTAAATGTTTAAATTTTTTCTTTTTTATTGTAAACAATCTTCAAGAAACACACATTTCATACATAAAAATAGAATTGTATATCAACCGTGAGCTCATTATATAAAATTTGTTTTAAATAGTGTTTTTTTTTAAAGTTTATAATAAAAACAATTTTTTAAACTCTTACAGAGGAAAGAAAGCATTATCAAAGACTGGTTGAGTCTAGCACTTCCTATTGGAACACTTCTTTTGTTCTCAGATCTTATCTTTAGAGAAAGGTAATAATGATGACTTCCTGATGATAACTATCTAAAATGTAGAAATAGTATATATTCATATCACCAGTTACCCCCTGTCAAGCCTCAGCCTTTGTTTACTCCCAACATAGTGGCTTTCTCTCCTATATTTTTGCTATTGAATGAAGGTGGAGGAAATTGCTTAACTGTTCTAACTGGGTCTACTACAAATTTATGTTTCACAATCTCAATTGGGTCGTCACTGAGGCTAAGCAATCCCACGAAATATCTTTTTTTTTTTTTTATTTTAATAGTATGTTATTTTTCCAATTACAAGTAAAAATGGGTTTCAACATTCTTTTTTTTTTTAATTGAGGCAATTGGAGTTAAGTGACTTGCCCAAGGTCCCATAACCAGGAAGTCTTAAGTATCTAAGGTCAGATTTGAACTCAGATCCTCTTGACTTCAGGGCTGATAGCCTATCCACTACACCAACTAGCTGCCCTCCCCCTAATATTTCTTAATCAGTTCTCTATCCCACTCTCCACAGGCAGCTGGGTAGCATAGTGGAGGAAGTGATGGGCCTGAAGTCAGGAAGACTCATCTTTCTGAATTCAAATCTGGCCTCAGATACTTATTAGCTGTGTGACACTGAACAAATCATTTAACATTGTTTGCCTCATTTTCCTCATTTGCAAAATGAGCTGGAGAAGAAACTGGCAAACCACTACAGTTTCTTTGCCAAGAAAATCACAAAGAAATCTGATATGTTTTGTTTTGTTATGGACAATATGATTTAAAAAATCCCACTTTCCACTGCAGCTCTTCCAAACCTTTTTAATCCCTCTTCAAACTTTCCCCTACTATCTCTTGCTTCTTATTTTCAGGGAAAAAAAATGGAGGCCATTTACTGAACTTCTACTTCTCCCTTCTTTCTCAATTCCTATTCATTTAGGTGCCTTCTGCCTGTTTCTCCTCTCTCATCCCATATTTCACAAATCTTATATAATGAAGTAGCCTTTTTTCTTACTGAGGCTAAACCATCTACTTGTTTAAGTGATTTTATTCTATCTTATTTCTTCCAAAAGATTGTCCCCACTGGCCCCCCCCCCCTTCTTTTATGATTTCTTTGGGATCCAGACCAAGTAATAACACTGTTGGATCACGGATATGCACAGCTTTATAACCCTTAGGGCATAGTTCCAAATTGCTCTCCAGAATGGTTGAATCAATTCACAACTCCATCAACAATGCATTAGTATTCCAGTCTTCTCACATCCCCTCCAACATTTATCATTATCTTTTCTTGACATCTTTACCAATTTGATTGATATTAGTTGGTACCTCAAAGTTGTTTTAATCTGCATTTCTCTAGTCAATATGATGCGGGAAAGATTCCAATCTTTGATTCCCAACCCCCCTAGCTAATGTAAATTACCCTTTGACTCACAAATCCTGGTCCCTTTGAATTCCAATAGAAGGTCTGGACCTGTCCCAGCCCCACCTGGATCTGAGCCAACTTTGGGGCTACACCCCAAAGCCCCTCGAGCTAAGTCTCCGACTTAAAAGGACCACACTGGGAACCCCTCTTTGCAGAGATTCCAAACATGGTCACCATGTGAGGACCCTCTGACCACTGGACCCTCTGTCCAGTGCCCTCCTTATCTCTACCTTCACCTATCTCCTACTTCTAAACTCAGTAATAAACCTCTTTTATTAATCTAGCTCTCTGGGCCAATAAATGCTTTTATTGGGAATCCGCGCTGCTTCTAGACCTCATATACCGCCGTATCCTTGCGCCGAATCTAAGGGGGTTGCAGGGGAACTCTGTTTGACTCCCTGTACCCCAAACCTGCCACTAGACCTTAACTAAACCCTAATTTCATTTAGGTACCCCAAATGTAGACCTCAACAAATAGTGATTTAGAGCTTTTCCACATGACTATAAATGGCCTTAATTTCTTCATCTGAAAATTATCTGTTCATATCCTTTGGCCATTTATCAATTGGGAAATGACTTGTAATCTTATAAATTTGATTCATTCCTCTATGTATTTTCTAAAGAAGGCCTTTATCAGAAACACTGACTGTAAACATTGTTTTCCAGCTTTTTGTTTCCATGGTTAACTATTAAAGATTTATCAACAAAGTGCTTTCTCACCATGCAAGTGTTTTGCTTACAGTGAAGAAGATGAGTTCAAATTTAGCTTCAAACACTTATATGCAGTATTGATCCTGAGCAAACCACTTAACCTCATTTTCCTCTTCTATAAATTGGGGATAATAACACCTACTTTCCAGGTTTGTAAGGATAAAAATGAGATAATATTTAAGAGGTACTTTGCAAACCTTAAGGCACTATATAAATGCCAGCTACTAATATTATTATTATTATTCCTTTATAACAACTTGGTGAGTTTGAATGAATGAACCTCCATTTTAAAGATAAGAAAACTGTAGAGTTAGAATTCAAACCAGGAATTCTGCTGTAATTCTCAGGCTATGTACCATGCTCAATTCTCTTAAAATATATGTAATAAAGTCTTTACCCTCGTCACTAGTGACAATGTTAAAGTTTAAAATTTTAAAGAGGAGCTTAAAAATATAAAGGTTAAAAAATATCATCTACTAAATAATTTTGTTGGAATGAGACTATCAAGTACTGTTTCTTTGGAAACACCCATTTTCTCAATGGGTCTCCTCTTCTTCTACACCCATGAATGCTTTACTCTCATTATCAGACTTGTTATTTTTACATTATTCTTTCAGAATCCTTTAAGTCTTAACATTTTACACTGTGCTAATGAAATATTATCACAGCTGAAATCTTTTCCCACCCTCCTCCAAATGAGCATTTAACTAAAAACAAATTGGAGGTCAAGCTTTAAAGGACCATTAATTTGTAATTACACCATATACACAAGTTAATTTGACAATTTAAATAGGGCAGGGCACTGCCACTTTGGGTTTCTTGCCTCTTTTGACAATGAATAACATTGAAATTTCCTTTAATGGTCCATGTTTCCTTCTTTCTTTTGAACTATCTTATTTCTCTCATTCTTTCCCCTTCTCGATCCAATCACCTACATTCATGTATTTATATATAGTTTATCCTACATATAACTTATTTTCTATATATTTATTTGCTTGTTGTCTCCTCCATTAGATTGTGAGCCCCTTGAGGGCTCTTTATTTCTTTTGCAGTTCCTCAGGCTTAACATAGTGCCTGGCATACAGTAGGCTCTTAATAAATGTTTATTGACTATTGTATGTTATTTTCCTTGGTTTGTACATACATAGACTTAAATTGTAAATTATGAGATACACAAACCTGTTTTTCATTCTGTGTTATATTAAACATCTGAACAGAAGCTGTGCTTGACTTAGCATGCTTTTTATACAGCTTGTGTCTAGTATTCCTTATAAATAACAATAACAAACTACATTATAAATGTTTTAAATGTCATAAATGGTAACCAGTTATTTTGCCTTGCAAATATCACTCAACAAGGAGAGGGGCTTGATATACAATTTTGGCTTATGGCTTGAGATTCTTGTAACTAGATTATGGCTGGTGGGGTTTTAGAAATAGGCCAATCAGCTAGCTGTTCCTTTTTGGATATGAGAGAAATCACTCTTTCCCAAATCTGCAGTTAGCTGTAACTTTCCCTTATTCCAAGGTTCTACTCGCCCCCTCATTCTGGGGCACACTAGCCTTCTGGGAGAATAATGGGGGGAATGAATTTGCCTGAGGCTCTAGCCTCTTTCTCACCTAACTTCTTCCAGTGCTGGCAAGGTTTCTTGCTTTAGCCTGAGGGCAGAAGAATCCTGGATCCAACTTTGCTCTGCCTCAGGAAGTTTATCAAATATTGATAAATCAAAACTCATTGAAATTCCTTCTCATTTGCTTGGAGTCCTTTAGATGGGACAAAATTCCTTACTATTTAGACAAGGGTCAGAGAATTTTAAACTTTGTGTGATCTTCTCTTTCTCTCACACACACAAAGAAGTTATGATGAACCATAAATTTATATCTTGAATGAGCCATCTTCAAAATATTAATTAAAATCAGAATTATGAAAATAATATGATATGATTTTGGGGTCCCCTGACCTTGGGGGGCTTCTGTTCTAACAATAAATCAGTAGTCCTAAATCTTCTGGCTTTGGAAACTCCCACTCCCAATTTATCTGATTCTGACTACTCCTTAGTCAGATAGCTTCCGGTCTCGGGATAATCCCACAGACCAAACTCCTGAGACAAAAGTGAAGAAGACCACTCCTCAATTCATTGTTGACTGGCAATAATCTGGTCAAGAGAACCAAATTCCAGAGACCACTCCTTCCTACTTATGAGTCATAGAATTAGCAAATCCATGACTGAAGCCTAGATAAATATATCTCTTTGCTTCTGTTTTCTCTGCTGGATTCCCTTAGATTTCAGTCTGCTTTGTAATGATGTTACAATTACAAATAAACTTTGCCCCTTAACGAGGACTTGGGTTCAAGCCTGCAAATTCTTTTGAGACACTTCATGACACCAGTCTGGGGACCCCAAAATTTTGGGGTCCCCCTTTCCCAACCTCAACATTTGGTGGCCCAGTATAGAGAGTCTGGCCTCCTTTGGCTTGATTCTCTCCTTCACAAGGTAAGCCTCCCAATTTTTCTTCCACAGTTGTATATCTGGGACACCCCAAACCACTGGGAGAAGGTCTGTCTGAGTCATCATGAACAAATTTTCCTTGACTAGGGACTTTAGGAAAAGTCTAACATTGTTAACTAAGTTACTGGAATTATTGTCATCATGTTAAGGCTTATCAGTTTACCTCTAAGTATGAGGTGTGAACTCCTTTCCCCTTTCACAGTGTGGGTGAAATATCAAACAGCACAGCTCATGAAATCACTAAGAATAGTTGGGGTGGAGAACTTAGCAAGCACATCCCTTTCACTAGGGTCTCTGTCAACTCCCCTTAATTTGTAAGCTTGCCAGTTTTCTTGAAACCATCAGGGTAAGCAAGGTCATCAGCCCTGAGAAATAAGCTCTGTTTAGGATGTATAGTTTCTAAACAAGGAATGCGTTTACTAAGAATCTATAAACCTGTATAATGATTGATCCTTTGCACCAGAATAAGTTTAAACATATAAAACATGTTAAACAAAATCTCTTATGAGTTTAAGTCATGGTAAATTTTAAAATAATGTATCTAAGCTACAATTGGTAGAATTTGCTATTAGAGATAAAATCTCTTGGGACTAGAACTGATATTCTATTGAGTTCTGAATTGGATTGCCTGATCATTGAGTCAGTAGTCCATCCTTTCCAGAGAAATGCCATAAATTACATAGAGAATGCCTTTCTGAAATGTCTAGGGGAACTTCTTACCTGCGCAAGAGTTAGAAAGACAACCTTAGTCTCTGCTTAAGGTGGGATCTTTTGACTCAGTTTCCCAGTTCTGTTTCTTTGCTTCCCACCTGATTATTCCTGAGTTTGGCTAACTCTTACTACCTGATTGGCTGTCAAACAGACTTAAAGATGCCTTATTCTGTCATGTATGTGCTCTCAGGCTAAGGCCTAAAGGATCTGTTTTGATTCTATTATAATCCTGTCCCTGCTTTTTCCTCTTATAGCCAATTTCTATAATCAGAGCAAATGGTCAGTGAAGCCATGAGCCCAGTCCAAGTATCCCAGGGCACCCAATGGTTTTCCACTCTGGATCTTAAAGATGCTTTCTTTTGTATACCATCACATAAAGACTCTGTGCCCTTTTTTAAGGCAAAACCAGGGGAACATAACCCCCCCACACAATGCACATGGTCAAGATGAGTTAAATGATATCTTGATCTGCAGCCATACAAACCCTTAACTATCAGCCTCCCCCTCTCCCCGCAAAGGGCTATGGAGTTCTTTGTTTAAAGGCCCACACAGTCTTATCAGTCTGTTAAGATCCTGAAAGCTAAACAGATCTGGCCTCAGCCCTACTAAACGAAAGGTGGGGCCAAGCTCAGACCTGCTTACTTCTCAAAGAAACTGGATGTCTCCGGGGCGACCCTCCTGCCTCAAAGCCAGCTACCACAGCTCTTCTGATTGAGGAAGCCTCTAAGTTCAACCAGTGGAGAGTCTAACCCTAACCAAGTTCAGAGCATTTTTGTCCTCACAGAGTTTTAGAATTGGAGAAAGGAATGAGAGTGAACACCTCTACTGACTCCAAATATGCTTTCCGTATTTTGTACACTCATGGGATTATATGAAAAGAAAAGGGACTTTTTGACAGCAAAAAGTTCTCTTATTAAATATGTAAGGAAGACAGGCTTACAGATTCAGCTGCCCATTTTGCTGCCCATTTGCTCCTGACCATGGCATCTTTACTTCCCCAGCTCGGAAGAAAGGGGACACACCCTTTCTCCTGTGGATGGTTTCAAACACTCTCAGGCCAGCTTCTTATCACAGAAGCAAGTCAGTGGGAACTTGACTAGGAATGGGTTCAAGCCTTAAAGTTTTTTTTTTTTTTTTTTTTGAGACACCTCGTGTCACCAATCTGGGACCCCAAACTTTTGGGTTCCCTCTTTATCAACCTCAACAAAAAAGACTTAAGAAATGAAGAAACTTGGAGATTTCTGTGTCATCTCAGGAAGAGGGAGAGGGAAGCTAAAGTATACTAGTCTTTTGGGGGTTGTTACCATTGTTTTCCTTCTTTCTCTCAAAGATAATGAAGACATCCCAGAGGTGAAACCATGATGTGCAAGTGAATTGGATTTAAGTGAGAGGGCTAGGCAAAGTCACCTGCTTCACCTTTTCCTCCAAAGCAAGCTGGATCCAGTGACTAGATATGGATCAGGACAACTGGAGATGGCCCTGGATTCTCTGACCTTTTTAAACTAGTGTTTAACAGATCTCAATTTGATTGAGGCAACAGTCTCTTCAATGACTAAGAAATAAATGAGGCAAATAATGGCCTTTTTCCCTGTCTTAGATCCCCAAGAGACAAAGATTTTGGTCAGTCTCAATTTGTTCCTCCCATAGGTCTCATCAGAGTCTCACCAGCAAAAGGCAACAGCCAGTCAATGGAATTCAAATTGCCTCCACCTCCACTCTCTCTTCTCCCAATCTAACTTGTAGTTCCCTTTTTATGCTTTTATTTCCTTGACTTTTATTCAGGTCAGCATCTTTCTCCCCTAAAAGAAATGAACATATCAACAAACTCCTACTATTTGTGCTGAAGCCACCATACTATTTTCAGAACCAGCTACAGTCTCAGTCCCACCAAGATAAGGAAGAACAGTGATACCTATCTGGAAGATATTTCCCAGAAACTCACATAGTGATGGATGGAGATATCTCTTGTCTATAAAGATGTATCACAAAAGCAGAAGAAAGGAATTGTCATTTCTGGGTTCTCAAACATACCTTACCAGAAATCTGATCTGTCATGCAGGGACCAAGCCAAGCACTGATAACATTGATCAATAAACATTTAATTAAGCTCCTACTATATGCCAGGCATATACTAAATTAAGTGTTGTAGGAAAGAGATATCATATACATTTGAGGGCTGCCTAAACTAGATTAAAATATAATTGAAAAATATTTAACAAAATAAATAAAAATATATTACAACAAAGGTAATGCTAATTTGTGATTTTCTCACTCAATATGTAGCTTATGAGGTTCTTTCTATTTGAGTTTGACACTACCCATATACCTAGAAAAGGAACACATAGACAAAAATATGTGTTTACTAGATTGCTTTCCTAGACATTAGCATATCAAAGAAGAGATTTATTCATGTTAGGGAAACTGCTCTTCAAGAAACTCAAAAAAGTATTGCCTCTGAAGAAAATAGATTCCTCCTTTCTTGAGGTCTTCAAGCAAAGACTGGATAACCACTCATCTTGTAAATCATTGATAGAGAAGATCCTTATTCAGATATGTCTGCTACATAAAACATCTAAGCATCCTTCCAATTCTATTTCTGTGATTTCTGTGACTTTCAAAAAAATATCTGACTCCTACTTATATGGACTTGGAATTCTGTGGCTGCCAAAATGTTTGATATATTCTTCTGGTAGTAACATTATTATTTCATTGTTAATAAATTTTATTTTATTATTAATATATTTTATTAATAATAAAAATATTATATGGCTTCCTGACCAGATTTTTCCTTCTCCTTCCCCTCTTTTCTGCCAATGTGCAGTGAGATGCTAGCGCTAGCTCTGACTGACTCACAAGAATTGATTGCTAAATTTTCAGTGGGAGTTTTTACACTTTGGAAATCATAAATGCTACAGGTTAGTATTTGATTCAGTGTGGACTTAGGGAAGTAACAGAAACATGAAAATATTTCAGATTAAAGTGTGCCCTAAGTTATTTTTTGTGTCGAACCTGTTGATAAACATTTATCAGCACACTTCTTCCTATGCCTACCCCATCCTACCTTATCCTCTAGGCAGAATGTTGCACAGTGTGGAAGAAAAATATTAATACTCTATTTTGTGTTTTTAGGCACATCTGCCAGAAATAACTTTTAAAGTTAATTTTACATTGTAATTATTTATCCCTTCTATATTGCTACTTTCCCCATTATGGTTTTGATGATGTTTGTGGCAGCCCTGTTTGTAGTGGCCAGAAGCTGGAAAATGAATGAATGCCCATCAATTGGAGAATGGTTGAGTAAATTGTGGTATATGAATGTTTTGGAATATTATTGTTCTGTAAGAAATGACCAGCAGGACGAATACAGAGAGGATTGGCGAGACCTACATGAACTAATGCTGAGCGAAATGAGCAGAACCAGGAAATCATTATATACCTCAATAACGATACTGTATGAGGATGTATTCTGATGGAAGTGGATTTCTTCAACAAAGACAAGATGTATGGTTTTGATGTATTGAAGAATGACATAAGAAATCAAATGAGAATTTTGAGGGGAGGATTTTTTTTTTACTTTTCTTATTTATTTAATTAATATTTTCCCTAGTTACATTTTTAAAAAATTATTAAATTAAAAATTAATTTTTTTTTACATTAAAAAAACTTTTTAGTTCCAGATTCTCTCCCTTATCCCATCTCCAACCCCCATTAAGAAATCACATAGGAAGTTATGCAAAACATTTCTGGAAAAGTTATTAAAGAAAGCATAAGTCTCCCATCCCAATACAAAAAGCCCTCAAGAAAAATAGTTAAAAAAGAAAAATAGAAAGAGTGTGATTCAATCTATATTCAGACACACTCAGTTTCTTCTCTGGGTATGGATAGGATTTTTCATTATAAGTCCGTTTCAGAGTAGTTGTGGATTATTGTACTGCTGAGAATAGCAAAGTCATGACTGTTGGTCATCCTAGAACATTTCTATTACTTTGTATAGAGTATATTTCATTTTGCTTGAGTTCATGGAGCACTTTCCAGGTTTTGTTCTGAAAACTTTCTGCTCACCATTTCCCAAAGAACAAAAATATTCCATGACAATCACATATCACAATTTATTCAGCCACCCTAATTGGCTCTTTCTAAATCCCTTAATAGCAGATTTTTGCCTTGAGAAGAGAATTGCTACAAATATTTTTATACATATAGGTCTTTTTCCTTTTTTAAAAAAATCTCTTTGTATTCACACCTAGTAGTAATATTGTTAAGTCAAAAGATATGCATGAATTTATAACACTTTGGGCATAGATCAAAGCTTTTGATTATCAATTGTGGCATGGATATTGGGTTTTTTGTTAATTTGTTTTTTATAAATTTGACTCAGTTCTTGAAGGGAGTTCTGAGGAAGCTACAGACACTCAAAAACACAGAAAAATTAAAGGACACACACAAAATTTAGAAACTTAGAAATGTGTAAAATATAAGTATAGTATTATATAATATCAACATATTTTATCTTTTAATACCATGATAATTCAAACTTCTCTGGTACAAAGGGAGAGCTGGAAAAATTTATGTGGTTTTTTTAGATCTAGTTGGGGGGGCACCATGTCCCAAACCTCTGTGATGTGGAAGGGATAACTATTTCATATTCCAGTATTTCTAGTTTAAAGAAAGAAATGTTCAAACTAAATGTCCCCCACTTCCCATCATGTCTCCCCTGTATCTTCAGACATCTTTCTATTTGAGGCAATCTTTATAGGTGTCTTGTTTAAGGAAAAGATCATAATACATAAAAATTCATTTTGGGGTCAACATTCTCTTCCATCTCATAGGATAACAATAACTTAACAACTGATTCCCTCCTTGGCTACTCCGTTGGCTACTTTTCCTGAAGCAATCAAAAGGGAGAGATCCTAGGATCAATACTCTAAATCCTTTCAGATGGGTGAAGATTATTTTCTGCAGATATCTTTTTTTTTTATATTGGTTCTGTTTGGTTACTGCCCCTAATCCATTTTCTCGAAGCACTTAGTTGTTTTTTGAAATTGTACACATTTTCTTGACAGAAAAAAAGTCTGGAAAGAGGTTGGAGAATAGCATTTCCTAATATTTTCAATTGAACTAAAAAAAAAAGAGATTTTTAATATGCTTCCACAACAGTCATATCAATGAAAGCCATCTGATCTTTAGGCATTAGATATCCTACTAGGTGATCTTTTATATCCTTACTGAGATCCCTACAAAAAATTTCCATCAGTATAGCCTTCTCTCAGATCAGTCTCTCAGCTGGCAGAATCTATTGATATAAACTCAAAAGTATTTCATGTTATCTTTACATCCATGGTAGTGTTTGTGGAAGGAGAAATAAGGAAAAATAATACTTATATACGATACTGATGGGGGGAGGAGGTATTAAATTACTTCTACATCAGAAAAGTAACCCAGAATATAATTTTGGGGCAAATTACTTAATTTCTGTTTCATTTTTCTCACTTAGAAAGTGAGATTAGACTTTATCATCTTCTAAAGTCAGAGTTGAAATTACTTTCCCCCCCCCAAACAGTTTTTGTCGGTTGATTTGTTTAGACCAAATAATTGGCTTACTTTACTCCAGCTAGCTGCTCAGTCTGTGTGAAAATAGTCCCCAGCTCTGACTCTTCTTCCCCCCCCCAAACAGTTTTTGTTGGTTGATTTGTTTAGACCAAATAATTGGCTTACTTTACTCCAGCTAGCTGCTCAGTCTGTGTGAAAATAGTCCCCAGCTCTGACTCTTCTAGTATAGAACCAGTGCCCGACCTAAAAGGGACAATAAAGATCACCTTGTTCAAATTCCTTATTTTACAGATGAGAACTAGCTCTAAAATTCCAAGATTAAAGTAGAGATGTATGTTACAGAGAGGATTACACCAGATGCAATATACAGCTCTGAGATAGATGGATAAGAGATCTGTTTTATAGTACTGTCATTTTACCGTAGCAAAATGCATTTGGAAAAGAAAATATATGTTTTAATGGATGAGAAGCTATTGAGTTTTCCTTCTAAACTTGCAAACTGGTGAGAACTCAAGGGAAAAATGTTCTTCCTATAGCATATACTTTTAAATCAAATTTTTTTTTATTTGACTTGCAATGGCTTTTTATTTATACTTACTGATCAAAGGAATATTTTGCAGAGGGAAATATCTGTAAATTCTTCATCTTTTTACTGTGCTTCAGCAGTACATGAAACTGTTTTCTACTTGCTTTTAATTGATTTTAAAAGTGACTATTCTTACATTTTTTTCCATAAGGCTATCATATGAATATATCACATTGCACTAATGGAGTCAAACTTTCACAAAGCCAGTTAAGAAGAATCTTTTGAAACCAGGTTTCTTCTATGCTTACCCTGGGAATCCCATGTTATTTGATCTCTCCTGGACAAATAATAGTAGGTATTTTTATTTATAGTATAATACAGATATTTACAAGAAACAGGTAGGTGGTGAATTGGATAGAGTTCCAGACCTGAAGTGAGGAAGACTCATCTTCCTAAATTCAAATCTGATCTCAGACATTTACTGACTGTATGACCCTGGGCAAGTCACTTTGTGCCTCAGTTTCCTCATCTGTCAATGAGCTAGAGAAGAAAACAGCAAACTATAGCAGTGTCTTTGCCAAGAAAACTTCAAATGGAGTGACAAAAAGTCAGATAGGACTAAAAAGTGACTAAACATTTCAAATGTTTACATAGTGCTTTCAAATCTGCAAAGTTAGAGGCAGTTAGGTGGTACAGTAGATAGCTCGCCAGATCTGAGTTCAAATTTGACCTCAGATACTTAATACCTCCTAGCTGTGTGACCCTGGGCAAGTCACTTAACTCCAATTGCCTCAGCAAAATAAAAAAAGCAAAGTTTTTTTTATGTATATTATCTTATTTAAGCTACACAATAAGCCTGTGATGTATAGACTACAAGAATCATGAGCTCTATTTTATCCATGAAGAAACTGAGTATCAGAGAGAGACATTAAATTACTTGCCAAGAATTGTTAAAGGTTAGCATATGAATCAGGGTTCAAATGCTCCAAGGATTCTACTCCAGCCCGGAGCCGTGTGTCTCAGTATGGATTCAGTCAATTAAATCATTTCATCTGGATTTTATTTTTAAAAATCTACCTGAGCATGCAAAGATCTGTGGAAAAAAGAACTGTAGGAATTTCTTTCAACACCCCCATTGTTTTCTTGACTATTATTCTGTAACCAACCCCATACTGACTTCCACAGGAGTCTCTAAGCCTAAGTGGGACTGGCAGCTATGACTCAGTCTAAAAGCCCAGAGGTCAGCAATTGGGCTATGTAATTTTACAAGACGTTAATTTGTACTAACCCTTTGTTGGTCTAAAATGCTTCAGGCAACCTGTAAGTGAATTTGGCAAGAGTGTGTTACAACATCCACCGAAGGAGGAATCAAACTTTTTCTTTCAGAAAAGTTGTTTAACTGGCATGAAAAACTTGCGTGAATGACTTTCAGAAAGTACTTGGGTTTAGATGTGCTTGATGGATCACAAATAAAATATAAACATGGTTACCCAGTAGGACAAGAGAGATCTTTGTAAATAACAACAAAGACGTTTGTAATCAAATCCAAAATGTGCCCCGATGGCTTTCTGAGGAGGAAGGAAAAATACCGAGTTGGACTTTTCTACCAGAAACATCAAAGCTATTCCTTGGGTCTTTGTGTTTGCTTTTTAATTTCTAGTGCTATAGCAGTTTGTTTGTTTCTTTTTTGGGGGGAGGTTAATTTCTGAAAACTTTTCATTCTGATTCTTACCTATGTACATTTTAGGAAAGAACATGAGAAAACCTTCAGGATTCATGCGGCCTAAAAATGGGTGAAGTGTGTAAATACTTGAAATGGTATTTAAACATTTATTTGGCAACGTTCCCTTCCTTCTCAACTAACCAAATCAGGCTGCATTGGCAAGTTTCTTTCCTACAGGGAGGTTTAAAAATGTTCCCCTTGGGCTTTTAGCTTCTCCCACTGAGTATGTTCTCAATATCAACCAACCTATTGATGTCAGTTAACTATTGTAAAAGGATATTTACTGAGAAAGTACAACAAAGATAGAAGGGACAAAAACATTTCCCAAATTGGGGGTGCACAATCTCCTGGGTCTCTGGGAAGAGTGGGGTCAAACTTAAAGAGAAAAGGGAACTAAGCACACCTGTAAAGGTGGTTATATTATATATATTATATAGTCCATGGGGCTGAAGGGTACCTAATAATAACTCCTGGCTCAGGGAATGCTTTTCATTCCTGAGATCCCTAATAAGCTTAATTTGGGGCATTGCATTGGTGACAAATGAGTCATTTTCTTGTTCAGAACACTTTGGCTAACTCCTTTTTGCACATAATGTCTTGGCCAAAGGGTCAATTCACTAAAAGGCTAAGATAAGCAGGTTGCTGGTCTCCTAGGCTGGCTTCTTATCAGATTTGGCAGAAGTGGTCTATACTTCTGATAGTCTGTAGGTTTTCTCTGATGGCTATGATTGAGCTCCAGAACTCATCAGCGGCATGAACTGTCTCCTCTCGGAATACTTATTTGTTTGAAATCAGGAAAGAATAAACCAAAAAAAGAGACAGAAGAAGCAGACACCATGAATTTATGAACACAGCAGTGTTCATAGCTTCTTTCTATGTTCTCTCTAGTTATCCGGATTCAGAAGCCTAAGGAAGAAGGCATTTTGCAGTCATATACTATAAACCTCTGAATCATTGTGGCTGAAACAGATCTTGAAGTTCCAAGTCTTGAATTGGCAACAGGATACAATATTTTTGTCCAAGTAAGAAAAAGAGTCACATATGGCAAGGCTCCCCTATATGCAAGGGCTGTTCTCCCCACCTGTAGCATGGGGGTGTCAATGTATGGCTCTATCTTGTCCCCTAGGAGAAATGATTATTAATAATCACTATCTTGGGGAGATTCAGAAGCTTTCCTCTTCTAAATCCATCATTTTAAAAGTTCAGTTTTTCTTCAGAAGGACATTACTGATAATGAGATTGCATTGATTCTCCTCTATCTTGTTCAGACCCACCCAACATTGCAAGGAATTTAATCTAAGAGAGGAGGAGGAGGAGAAGGAGAAGTCTATTGTATTCTTCCTTTTGTCTAGATAGTCTAAGGCTGGCATTGGTCTGGTAGAGAGATAGTTTCTCTGTCTCAGGGTGACAAGATAATGAGGTGACATCAGTCCTTATTGGAAGGGAATATAAAGCTCACTGCCATGATTGTCTTTGGTCTGAGAGAGATGGCCAAGTGACAATCATTTTATTAATAACATGATGGCCTTCTTAATAATTAAATTTTTTAAATGATTAAATTACTCAGAAACTATGTCTCTTAAACATTTTTAAATGCTACATTCCCTCCTTTTCTCCAAGGGAGACTAATTTCTGCCTAATGGGGAACAGAATGTTGGGGCCAGAAGCTTTTTTTTTTTCCTCAAAGAGAGGGATTCCATGTTGTAATCATATTGTTCTATTCCATTAAATATTATTAACATAGGGGATATAATCAGGTTTAATTGAATTTCTGATTATTGTGCCATTAATGGGGGGAAGCCGAACACCAAGCTTTATATCCAAGATCTTGACTTTGTGGACCACTTTCCCATCAAATACCAGTTCCACAATGAACAAATATAGCAAATAGCAAAGAAATCTATTTATCTAAATCATAGCAAAATAGAGATCAGAGAAGGTATACATAAAATATATGTCTAAGAATACAGAGTGAAGGAATTCTCCAGATGGGAGAAAAACCCAGGGGAAACTCCTTAAAGTCTCTAGAGTAGCAAGCTACTATCTCTCATGTTTTCCCAGTCTTTTGCTTCAGCAATATAAAGTGGGGTGCAACCCTTTCATCTTCTTTTTCCAAGTTGGAAGCTAGAAATGACTCAATACTTGAAGACAGCCCCCTTGCTTAGAAAAGGCTGAACCTCTCCCACTCTCAATAGGAAAGAATATTCATCTCTGTCAGAAAAGAGTCTCATAATAATGTTACATCTACATCCAGAACTGGGTCTTCATTGGTGAGTCTCCATTATATAAGTATAATTGAGGCCATCTCTGGGTATGTATAAAACTGACCTTACCACATGTATATGACTTTGTGCTGAGTAAGCTTAGTTCTTTGGGAATCACAAGCTCTTGGTTATTTTAGCAATGAAAGAACTTGGCATTTTGGTATAACAGGGAAATCTGGAGTGCTTTCCTGCTTCCACTCTGTGACAGCAATAGTAATAGGAGTTCTATGTCTGTTAAAACAGAGAGACAGCTTCTGGCTCACTCTCTTCCCTGACTCTTCCATGGTGGCAAATAAACTCTTTCTTACAATAGACTTCCCATAAGTGGGAGGCTAGGGGGGATAGATGACAATATTTCCTCCCACCCAGCATGGCTGCTCCCAGGTAGAATGTAAACTGAATTAGGCAAGTTTATGCTTGGGCTCCTGGCTGCCTTCTCCATTTTGTAATTCTTTTTCCTGAATAGGTAATCACAGAGTGCTCTTGAGTTTGATGTGTCCAGGTTTGGAGGTGACATTGTAAACTGGAGAGGCTCCAAGTCCATCAAATGGAGATGACAAATGGCAGGGGGACTTTCTTCATGGTGGTGGTACCACTTCATGGTGGTAATCTCCCACCAACAGGAGGATTTTCTGTTGATTGGACAGTGCAGAATGAAGTAAAATATGGCCATGTCTATTCAATAGGCTAAAGCTAAAGATTTGTGATTCAACATCCTAAAATAACAACAATAGTAAAATAACAATAATCACTCAATAATATGAGTGATAATAATAATTATTGCTATCATTTAAGTATTGCCTTAAGGTTTGCAAAGCACTTTACAAAACTCTCATTTGATCCTTACAACAACCATAGGAGAGAGTCACTATTATCATCACCATTTTACAGATGAGGGAACTGCCAAAGATAGTGGTTAAATGACTTGACCAGGGTCACACAGCTGAGACATAAATGAAGCTGGATTTGAAGTGAGATTTTCCTGATTCCAGGTCCAGCACTCTATCCACTATACCACCAAACTACTAAAAGTATGGCAGTAGTTCTAATTATTTGTCTTGTGTGCTATGATTCTTTACATCTTTTATCATTTCTCTTGCATGTAGGACATAAACACCTAATATATACATGATTCATAATGTACATGAATATCTTTCTACTTTCCTTTTAGGGAGACCCTAGTTATGAGCTACAACCTGATCTTTAAATAATTTGTCCCCAGGTTATTGAACCAGAGTTTAACAATTCAAAGAATGTAAGAAAAGGGAGCCTCAGCCTACTCTAATTATAGATCAGCTTCCCTGCCTAATTAACTTAGTCTGGACCACATTTATAAAGGTCCAGAGCATAGGAAGATCTTTAGGGAGATGAAAGGGGTACAAAGTTTCATTTCTTAGGCCCAGCTGCAGTTGAAGGATGGAGAATAACATTTTTATTGGTATTCCTTCCTTCAGTCTCTCCCCTCTGTAATCAATCCTTCATACCATTGATAATCTTTCTAATGCACACATTTATTAAATCATTCTTCTATGAAAAGACCATAAGTAGGTCCCTATTAACTGTAAAATAAAAATATTAACTCTTTGTTTCTTTGTTTATCCTAGTGTGAAAGATTCTCCAAAATTTGGATCCCAAATACCTTCCTATTCTTATTTAAGAAAGTTTCTATGTATGTACTTTAGGCTCTAGATAAAATGAACTCTAAGGTATTTTGAAATATCATTTTAACCTCTCCCACCCTCTTGCCCGTTGAAATCCTTGTTCTTTGAAGCCCAGTTGTGTTACCTTCTCCACAATCCTTCTTATTTCACTATTCCACCCCAGTTATTAGATGCATTCTCTGTCTCTCTCTCATCCTCTCTGGAAATCTCCTTTTCATCTTTCTTGTACATTTAATAATTATCAGATGTTGGTTACAAATATTTGTGTATCTATCTTGTAGATAGATATCTTACTCCCCCATTAGAATATAAGATCTTATGAAATAGATTATCATTATTATTAATAAATTATATTTTAAAAATTCAATTGAATCGAATAAGGAAAACCTTTGACGAAAAGGGTTGCTAGCTCCTAAAAGTGGAACCTAAGGGAAGTTTTGAAATTCTCCTTGGTGGGGACCTTTAAAGGGTGAATAATACCTTATGAAAATTGGTTTGTACTCGTATATATAGGGATTTTAAAAAAATCTAATGTGTTCTTTCCTTTCAGTGAAACTAACAGATTCCCTTCCATGCTTTGAGCTTCATTTCCCTCTGTCTATAAGATGAAGGAGCTAGACTAGTTGACATCTAAATTCCCTCTAGCTCTAATTCCTTGTATGTTATATGGAGATGGCAGTCCCTTTTATTCAAATAAGTAATTGAGATTAACCACTATGGAGAACTACAGATTGGGAGATTTTCAAAGGTCCATTCATGGTGTCAAAGAAAAAATAACATATCCTTTGATTGAAGCTCATCTGTGCAGAAATAATTTTAATTAATTTAGCAATTTTCTAAGACATTTCTAGATTGGAGATGTTATGCCATAGTCTCCTTGAATTGTTCTACCTCAGTTTCCCTGCATTAGTTTCTCTGAATTATAATATCTTAATTTCCCTGAGTTAGTATACACTCTTTTTCTGCCCATTAGGCCTGAGATAATTAGGGCTGTCCTAGCCATTCTAACATTCCAAAAGATAAGACTCCAGATGTCCTATCTCAGATAGCTAATGGACATCTTTACCTCTATTTCTTCAGACTTTCTGTCTCTAGCTGGATACCTCCTTAACTCCCAGTTAGTAAGAATTTATAGTTCTTACCCCCAATCTATCAGAACTGAATTTATGGTCCATCCCTGAAAATTCCCCCTTTTTGCCTTCTGCCTTTGTTTTTCTTCTCACTGGAGTCCTATAAAAAATTCACATTCAATATTGGATACTTTGAGACGAGAGTTCGATCCAGTCAATCAATTAAACTCCCCAATAAATAAAATATCAAAAACTCTCTAATCTCTATCTTGCCTCAGTTTCTCCAGCATTACAGAGAGAGAAAGAAAGAAATGTTCAAATTGGAAGTGTCCAATCACAGTTTGGATGCCATGTCCTCCAACCTCTCTACTTCAAGATAATTTTAGTTAAGATTTATAAAAATCTTGAATGAGAAAAATATAATATGTTAAAAATAGCTTAAGATTAACATTCCAGAACAGTTACTACTCAGTTCTTTTCTGGAACATTCTTTTCAAGGATCAAAAAGAGTTTCATTCCTATGATCATGAATAAATGATTGAATGAAGGAATAAAGCATTTAAGTCTTTACTATGTGTAAATCTCTTTTGAGGTATTAGGGATGCAAATAGAAGACAAATCCTGCTTTTAAGGAGTTCACATTCCAACAGGGGAGACACACATATGAAAAGATTCAGCTGTAAATTAATTGGAAAAGTCCCATGGTTTTTCGGATGTAATAGCAAAGCTAATGTTAATTCTTCTTCTTTAATATCATTTCAATTGATAAAATGGTATAAGTTTCAATCAATATCTTAACCTTGAATGTCTTCTTTAGAAAACATCTCTTTAGTGGATCACAGAGCCAATAACATTAGGTAGACAGGAAGTTAATGATTTTTTTTTTTTTTAGATAAAAGCTTAATTTGATTATTGTGATTAATCTGTTTCCCTACAAAAGATCTGGGGTATTTTTGTTTTTCCTGCTTTATTAAGGGGAACAGTACAGAAAGGATTGTAGTCTGGAGAAATATTAATTCTTAATATTTCTAGAGAAATTAACAATACAGAAAGAGCTAGGGCCAAGCCTAAATAAATGCTTAAGCGAGGATGGTGTTTCTGAGGAGTATGTGAATATATTATAGTTTTAAGGAAATGATCCAATTCTGGTCTCTCCTTCCTAATTTCCATTTTTGCTTTTTTGCTCACTAAATGTCTCCTTGGCACTCCCAAGTTCTGCTTATACAAAATTAAACTCATTTTTCCTACCCAAACTGCCACTCCTCCTAATTTTCATTAATGGTCCTATCATCCTCCCAATCATCAGACTTGAATTATCTTTAAGTTATCTTTGACTCTTTCTTTCTTTACTACAATTAATTCTAAAATCCTATCAACTCTGTTGTCAAATTTTCTTTTAACATTGTTCTCTCTTCTCCATTCCCAATATAATCGCCCAAGTTCAAACCCACATTATTTCTGCATTAAAATACAGAAACATTGTGATATATTGATTACGATGTTAAACTTTTAGTTAGAAAGTTGTTTTTCAGTCATTTTCAGTTGTGTTCTCATTGTGTGTGTGTGTGTGTGTGTCCACTTGAGGTTTTCTTGACAAAAATACTAGAATGGGTTTACCATTTCTTTTTCCAACTCATTTTACAAAAAAGGAAATTGAGGCAAATAGGATTAAGTGACTTGCCTAAGGTCACTCAGCTAATAGATATCTGAGGTCAAATTAGAATTGAGGAAGAAAAGTCTTCCTGACTAGAGTTCTATCTACTAAAACTTTAGTCAGGAAAACCTGTCTTCTAAACTTCCTCCCTGTCTGCCCATGAGCAAGTAATCTTATCTTTTTGTTTCCCTATCAGCAAAATGGAGATAATAATGCCTATAACTACATTGTGGGAGTAATATTCTAAGGCAAGCAGCTAAGTCTAGTTTTTCCTTAAGTAATTTTAAAATTATCTAGAGATTTGGGTCATGAATGAGGCTTTCTGATGCCCTAAGTACAAAGTGAGGCTCCTCCCTTGACCTTCAGAGAAGAAGACCACTCCATTCTCAGCCAAAATAATGCTTCATCTTTAATGAATATCTCTTTCTCGTTCTTAATGTCCTTACTCTGTTATAGCTAAGTAAATCTCCCTTTAATGGTGTCTCATTGTGTCTCAAGCAAATCAGAGTTACAAGATCAACTTGAATCAGATCTGGCCCACTATATTTGGCAATAGTTAATCAGATTGGCCTTGCTGAAGGGAAGTAAGGGAGGTATAGAGAATGGGGAGCCCACCTCACTTCTGTGCTTCTGCTTCTGGCAATGATTACCTACCCTGGCTAGGGGATTAAGGAATAAGCTGTTTGTGGGCATTAAGCCAACCAGAGACAGATGTGACTGTGTTTAGCCTCACTCATTTTTTAAGAATAGGGCCCTAAAGATGATCAATAAAAAAAAATCATTGCCTGAATTTATACACTTTTTGTATTGAGGGAAGGAGGGGAGCCCAGAGATCCACTAGCTGCATCGGGCTGGGACTTTTCTCAGGACTAATTTAAGGATCGCCTAAAACCTGCCTTGAAAGCATTGCTTGGGGCTTTTTTAAATAGCGTTTGGGAAGCCATTGGAAACTATGCCATGGGAAATTTGCTAAGTACAAGGTACTGGAGGAGATTTTTGAAAGGACAATAACCTAACCTCAGAACCTAGACTTCTTTTTGAAATTGGAGATATAGACAAATGTGCAATAACAGGGGTGCTCTGCCAGTTTAAAAAGTTGAAAAGAGATAGCTTCTGTTTTTGCTCCAGAATAATGAACTCTTTCTCCTCTCTGTCTCTCCCCTCTCTTTTTTTCCCTCTGTATCTCACTCCCCCAAACCCAAAGGACTATAGGTCACACTCTCCCCCATTGTAGTGGAAATAGCAATTGTTTTCATATGGCAATTAGAACACATGTGCTGGCCTAAACAAGTCTGGTAGTATCTTTTGTTTATATCTCTTTCAGTAAACATGGGTAAGTGATTCTGAACTGGATGTTCTTAGCTATAGCAATAGCCTTCCTTGTGAGTTCTAGGCTTCAAGAATTCCTGAGTCTCTTAGTTAGGGCTGCCTTGAGTAGCAAGAGTTTTCTGCCTGGGAGAACATGATCCCTGACAGGAAGAGCCCAGGCCCAAGCTGGCTAGCAGAAGCCTTTAGGGTTGCCTGAGAGAGACTTTACCTCCTCAGCAGGAGGAGTTAGTCAGGGACCAGGGCAGTGAGACCCTGGCCTTCAGAACTCATAGCGGTCAGTGGGGCCCTGATACAAGCAGATAGTGCCTGGTCTAGCAGAGGGGGTCATGAACAGGCCCCAGCAGAGGGGGGGCAGAATTCAGGTACCACAGCAGCAATAGTTTAGGGGCCAGGAGTCCTCAAACTACCGCCAGTGGGCCAGATGCAGCAGCTGAGGACATTTATCCCCCTCACCCAGGGCTATGAAGTTTCTTTATTTAAAGGCCCACAAAACAAAGGTTTTGTTTTTACTACAATCCAGCCCTCCAACAATCTGAGGGACAGTGAACTGGCCCCCTATTTAAAAAGTTTGAGGACCCTTGAGGTCTAAACTTTAGTCCTTGGAAGGGGAAGTGGTACTCAGGTTCCTAATGGCAGCATCAGGCATTGGGGGCAGAAGCAGCATCTGCAGTTAGGGAGTTACCAGTCTGCTAAGACTGGTAACACAAGGGAACATTGGTTGGTCCAATATAGGTGACCATGCGGGCCTTGACCCTGAGAAAGGCCTCAGTAGGTCCCATTGTCAGCAGAAGAGACATTGGTTCTCAGAGGAACAGGCCCTGGCACAAGAGGGTAGTTAGAGTTGGTGGCGGGGCTCTAACACTGTTGTAGCTACATGGCAGAAGGGCCATGGCTTGAGCCTTGGCATAAAGGTAGCCTCAATCAGCCCTAGCACGGGAGCACAAAGCCCAGCCTCTGCTAAGGCACACGTCTGGCCTGGGTTTGGTAGCAGATCTGGCTGGGAGTATTGTGCTCAGCCTAATACAGGGGCCTTTGGGCCCCAGCATCAGTGAATGGCTAAATGGGAAAAATCATAGGGTCAAAGGCAACCTGGACATCACCCTGGGGTCTAGTGGTATGTGCCAGTATGGGTAGCAGAAAAAGCAGGTTAGGATAGTTTACGTTGTGTGGAACTGATGAGAACCCTCCCATTGCTGACAATAGAGTATATTCTGAGAGATCACTGGGCAATTCTTTCTGGGGATGGTTTGGTGGCTCAAGGCAGAGCCTTTGGGAGATGGCTTGCTTTCTGGTGACATTGGGAGAATAAACTATCTACCAGAACTCTGTGGAAGTAATCTCTCAGCAGAAGTCCCCCTTCTATTCCTCCCTCCCAAAGAGGAAAGATTTGTTATGTTCCTCTCTACAGAGCACCCTGGGAGACTGGTAGTCTGGAGAACCCTGAGTGGATGATACTATTGGGTGACTGTGGTGTCAACACTGGCATTGGGACAGGCTGCATACAAGCTACTTTATTATAGTTGACCTGGATTATTGATGAGGATTGGTCATTATTCATGAAAAGGTCACCATCTGTGCTGTAGCTCTGATGTGCCTTATGCTGCTGTTTTGTTTTTGGGGTTTTTTTTTTTTTTTTTTTTTTGTCTTCACCTCTTTCAATTAGGGGTCTTACCACAAACTGCAAAGATTTGACGTCTCATATCATATGGATCAGATGATTAAGATCTGAGACTCAGTCCTTCCAAAGATAGTCAGGGTGGAGTAGAGCAGGGAGAAGGTAGTTTGAGATTTCTGGTCTTTCATTTCTTTCATATTTGGTTACTCCTTTGGGATACTGGAAGTTTGTTTTTTTTTTTTAACCATCTTTCTGTTTTATTTATTCTTTCCCTTTTTCTGTGCTTCCTATGCCTGGTTTTTTACATTTGTGAAATCAAGGCTTTCCAATAATAGTCCTAAAACTGTCACTTAGGGTCATGATATGATAGGAGCAAAGGTTTAAGGTTCTAGCCCAAGCAGATTAGATTAGTTTTTTCCTTAAAAGGAATTGAAATCATCTTCAAGATTTAATTGACTTACAGAACTAAAGGCTATCATAGAAATAGCTTCCAGGTGCTATAAATGCAAAAAAGTGAGTAAGTCATTTGACTCTTTGATTTTTGAGTGAAAGACCAGCAGCAACATGATGGCCATTAATAAAGACTGAGAAGCTGTGTTTAGCTTCACCAACTCTCCTCTTCCTGCTCTGAATAGCTGTCTGCTTACTAGTAGTAACCTCCTTTTGTAATTTTTGTCAGAAATTATGTCTTCTTCTATTCTCAAAACTGAGTTACCTAATTAGCCAGAATTAAGCTTGGCCTCCTACAAATATCTACTTCACAGGGTTGTTGTGATGGTTGCAAGGGATCAGTGTATGTAAAATGCTTTGTCAACCTTTAGGGGAAAAAGTGATATCCTAGTTTCAACACTTCCTATGAGAGTTTTTAAGCCTCATGAGTTTTCTCATTTCTAAAATGGAAACAAGTATTTATTAAGCTTCTACTATGTGCCAGACGCTGTGCTAAATGCTTTACAAATATTGTTTCATTTGATCCTCACAACAACCCTAAGAGACAGGTGTTATTATTATCTCTCTTACAATTGAGAAAACTAAGGCAGAGATTGTACCTTGCCCAGGGCCACATACCTGGTAAGTGTTTGAAGCTGGTACTCCCAACTCCAGATACAATGCTCTATTAACTGCATCACCACCTGAGCTATCTTTAAAATGGGAGTAGTAAAACTTAGCTTACCTACTCCAATTGATTTTTGCGTAGAAAGCTTTTTTTGGTGAACCTTAAAAAACTCTGAGGATTTAAAAAGTATTAAGATAGTCTCCTAAATGGATTTGCCTCTAATCTCTTCCTATGTTAATCTGTTACTTCAGTAATCTTAGATATCTGGAATGTAAGCCTTGGAAGGAACCTCAGAGGTCATCTAATAACATTTCTAATTCACAGCTCTGATCATGTCATAAACCTGTAAAAAAGTCTTGAATGGCTTCCCATTGCCTGCTACTACTGAACAGAGTCCAAACTTCTTAGCTTGACATTCATGGTTTCTACCGTCTGTCCACAACCTTTCTTTTCAAGCTTATTTCATATTGTTTTCCTTCCTACATACTACCCCAAATGGAGTAATTCCTTTAATTCA
The DNA here is from genome assembly GCF_902635505.1 of Sarcophilus harrisii. Taxonomy (NCBI): domain Eukaryota; kingdom Metazoa; phylum Chordata; class Mammalia; order Dasyuromorphia; family Dasyuridae; genus Sarcophilus; species Sarcophilus harrisii. Next base: position 323,385,683 of record NC_045427.1, read on the forward strand.
TCCTGTCCATTTTTTTTCTTGCATTTATGCATTTGGTTTTTATTCTTCTCTTCTCCATTATGTCCTCCCATTAAAAGCCTATCATCCTTCAAGAGATAACTCATATCTTTCCAGTTCTGAGAAAAAGAAATCCAGTTCCTGATCCTTTCAATGTAATTTCTTCATAGATTTAGGGATGGGAAAACATCACAGGCCTTCTAGTCCAATCTTTTCTTTTTACAAATGAGGAAAGTGGGCCTGAGAGAGTTTAATGATTTTTTCAAGGTCGAGTATGAAGTGATAGATTGTGGGATTTGAGCCAGTCTCCTGATTCCCACTCCATTGCTCTTTTCATAGTACTATGCTGTCTTTATCCTTAAACTGTATTTTTCATGTTCAGTCATCATATTCTGATATTTGTTAAAATTATTTATGTATCTGGATTTCCTGTCCTTGACACACTGGACTTTGCCATTTATTTTTGCATTCCTGAACAGAATAATTATTTAATAACTCTTTGAATTAAAAAAATCAGAGGATAGAACCCAACTCTGCTTCTTTAACTCGGAGACCTGTGTAAGAGTCAGGGCCCCATTTGGCTGGAAATGTATTTTAACTTAAATGATCTGCCTGGCAATACAAATTAGCTCCATTGCACCTCCACCTATATAGGTTTATAAGCCTACTTGTCAGCTGTGCCATCACAATTTATAGTGGGTTGTTTCCAGAACCTTAACTCCTCATCTTTCATATCAACAACTGTGATGTATATATAGTAAAATCCTTCTGTGAGGACCAAAGCTGCATTCAGCCCTCTGTCAGATTCTTATCAATGATGCTATTTGCCAAATTATACTCTCCCTTGATCCACATAAAGGCTATCAGTCTAATGTTAGGGGGATCATTGTGTCCTTAAACTCTATGTTTTCATGTAACAATGTCAATCAGCATAGTGCTATCATCATCCCTATTTTGTTTACACAGTTCATTTTCTCTTAAGGTCTCCAATCTCCATAGAAGTATTATTTATTTGCCATGATTAGTAACTGTTATTAGTTGAGTGCCAGTTTGATACATGGTACCATGTTAGATGATATAAATTGACATCACCTGTAAACGTCATTACTCTTTCATTTATTCAACCACAAACATTAATGCAACATAGGTGGCTTATTAGATTGAGTATGGTTCTTGTATTCAGGAGGCCTGGGGTCTAATGTTTATCAGCAGCATGATTCTGGGCAAACCACTTAACTTTTCTCAACCTCTTTTTTCTCTTCTGTAAAATGGTATAATAGTCCCTACTTTGCAGGGTTGCTGTGAGGATCAGATGAGACAGTATATGTAAAGGATATAGAATTGTTTTCCATATGATAATATACAATTTGGCTATCATTATAATAACTGATAACTAAATAGAATGCTAAATGCTAAATAGAATTGGCTATTATTATAATTACAGGTATGAATTCTAACCATTTTGATAGAGTCAAAGAGAACGATCTTTACCATCAAGGCACCTTATTCAATAGAAGGATAAGATATACACAGAAATAATTATACAAAGTAAGATGTTATTTGGGTCATCAAAATATAGTATACCTTGTTATGGAGTGGATTAGACCCTCTCTTCTTTGTTATGGGGACTTGGATATATTCTTTTTTTTACAATTCACCTAGTATTTATTCCTTTTCTAATGTTTTTCTTTTTTATTATTATGAATTTGACAATTATCCACAAATGAGAATATTTCCATATTTTAAAGAACAGAAAAAGACTGTGTACAACACTACAAATATCCATTACATAGAGAGCTTGATTTTTGTTTTACATTCTTTTAAAATTTCACACAGTAGTTCCAACACTACTCTATTTCTCTGTATCCCTTTCCAGACTTCCTTCTGCTTTTTAAAATTTATTTTATAATGCTCTTGTTTTTCTTTTCTTTTCATGTTAGTATCATTCCCTTCCTCTCTCTATTTCTGAAAATACTTATAAATATCTCTACTATTCAAATAAAAACAAAGTTCCTCTCTTGTCCTAAAATCTTAAAAATACTAGTAGCTATCCCCCTTGGAGATTATTTGCTCAACTCTCACTGACATTTGTAGATTGGGCTTCCTAATTTCAGAGTTCTGAGTTTATCTTGTGTGTGATTATCCTCTTAAGGCTAGTTTAGAATTCCCCTCTCCCCCACTTTTTTTTTTAGCAATCAGTCAGTAATTCAGGTTTTCACCAAAGACATTTAATCAAATTTCATAGAAGCCTCACTCTTTCCATGGCAAGGGTGCACTTTCCCTAAATTCACAGTGTGTGTGTGTGTGTGTATGTGTGTGTGTGTGTGTGTGTGTGTGTGTGAGAGAGAGAGTGTGTGTGTGTGTGTGTGTGTGAGAGAGAGTGTGTGTGTGTGTGTGTGTGTGTGTGTAAGAGAGAGAGAGACAGACAGAGAGAGACAGAGGTGGGAGGAGGGAGGAAGGAAAGGAAGGAGAGAGAGAAAGAGAGAACACTGAACATGAAGTTAAAGTATGATAGTAGAAAAGCACATGTATAGGGAATACAGAACTCTAGAACTGTAAGAGTGTGATATAGGACATGACATATGTTGTTGGACTAGTTGTTCCAATGCTTAGAGAGGCTGTTTTTTTGTTTGTTTTGTTTTTCAGGATATAGCATCTCAGGTGGATTGATTGTTTCAACTAGGTTTATTCATCAAAGGGGTAGTTTTCTGCCCTAGATGATTGCATGGCTAATCTCCTGTTAGTCTGGGTCAATCAGATCCCTGGATACCTGCTGGACAGACAGCACTGCTCCTAGACAATGGCTATCAGTCTAGGCCAGGTTCTTATCAGGGTGTGGCATTTTTTTTTAGCTTGGTTGATTTACTACACTCCCTTGACTTTCTTTTTCATGAGAAGCATCAGTCTTTTCCACCTTCAGTCTTTGGTTTGTCTGGGTTACTGTATTTTCTTCAGCTAGAGAGCTACAGGCTCTTTCAGCTAGAATAAAGTCCCTTGATTTGGGATTAGCAGAAACCACTTCTTTTAACTCCCTTAGAATTGATTTGTTAAGGATGTTTGTCACCTCTAGGTAGGCAAAAGGAGAGGCTTTGCTTCTCCTATTTGATAATAAATATTTCCTAGTTCCAGAGTCCCTTCCCTCTGTAGGACATTCCATCTTTCCTAATAGTGATCAATTTTAATTTAGTCAATTGCACTTCCTAAACTCTTTGGGGATCTAATGAAAGTAAATGATAAGGCACAAAGTATAAGAACCATATATTGTCTAGAGTCAAGTTTTCTATCTCATTGGCCTTTCCAGTTGAACTACACAAACTTCTGATACTTTCTGAGATAGAGAATATCTACTTTACATCTGAAGATCTTTCTCTTTACATATCAATCTTACCAACAAACCAGTATAATCAACCAAAAAAAGATTTGTACAGTTTAATGATGTTTTGGGCATATACTTCCAAATTGCTTTCCAGAATACCTGGACCAATTCTATCCTTTCTTTTGGGTTTGATTAATAATATACAGAAGAGCTGTGATTTATGTGAATTTATTTTATATGCAATTACAATTGCATACAATTTATTACAATTAATTTGTAGTTAAGTCCTTAGGGTTCTGTAAGTAAACTACATATCATTTTCAAAAAACAAAAACAACACCTCCAAAAAACAATAATTGTGTTTCTTCTATGCCTATGCTCATCCCTCCAATTTAATTTTCTTTTAAAATTGTTATATTTAGCATTTCTCTCTCAGATAAACCCTTTGGAAATACCCTCTACCCTTTCAGCCTTTTTCTCTGATTTGGTGGCTACTATCAGAACCTCCATTTAAGGAGGATACCCAGAACAGCTCCAACTCATTCCTCTTCAAACTGTACCCCAGAATTCTTCTGCCATACCTGTGCTTAGAGTACCTTTCTCTCTCCTCCTTTTTCTGCTTCCATTTATGTGATGTCTTCTCCATTAAAGTGTAACTCCAATGAGGATAAGGATTGTCTTCCTACTTTATTAGTATTTCTAACACTTAACACAGTGCCTGCACTTTAGTAAATGCTTATTGACTAAGTTAATGCACTGAATTCTAGAAATATATCATGTAGTAATGGTTACCATAATATCCTTGCTTTACCCCTGCTCTTATTGGAAAGGTCTTTAGTCCTTTCCATTACAGAAAATATTAGTACTTGATTGTGGATAGATAGTTGAACATATTAAGTAATGGCACATTTTTGCTTTTTAGTATGCTTTAAAAAAAACATAAACAGGGTATTTTGTTTTAAAAGTTTTTTTCAGGATCTACTGTTATAATCATGCTACTTTTATTGTTTTATCATTAATATGGTTTATTATATAGTTATTTTGCTAATGTTTAACAAATCCTATATTTCTGAAATAAATCCATCTTCGTTATAGAATGTTATTTTTTGAATATGTTGCTATAACCTTTTTGCTAATGTTTTATTCAATATTTTCATCTTAGTATTCTGTAGAAACAAAAGTACATATGGTTTAATGTCAGGAAAACTGGCTTCATTTGACATTCATTGTGTGATCCTGAGCAAGTCACTTTATCTCTTAGTGTACTAGACAACTCTGCAAGGTATAAATCTACTTTGGAAGAGAGTTTCCTTTCCTAGGAATTTCCTATAGTAATGAAATCACAGATCCAATTCTTATCCCCAAACACATATTAGTTATATTGATTTACTGAGGACCATATTTTTCTCAGAGAAAGAGTTGAGTAGAATCCTTCTTTTCTTATTTTTGAAAATCATTTAACATTTAAATGATAACTTCCTAAAATACTTCATTTCTTTACATATTTACTTTATATAGTAATTTTTAAAAAATGACATCACTTATAAATTCTGGTCTTGCTTTTTCTAACCTTGCTTTTTCTTTTTTTCTTTGTAATTCCTTTAAAGCTTATTCAATTGATTAGCCCCCAAGACTGAAATATTTAAATATTTTTATGCTAATTTGTATTTAGTGTTTTCATAAATATTCATTTATTTAATTTATTCATTTGTTAGATTATGATTGGATAAAATAGTCTCTGAGTTCTTTTATTTCCTCTATTGTAATTTTTCTGTTGGATTTTTTAACACTAGCAATTGAACTTTTCTGATTTTATTAAAAATTATATTTGTCCCTTTTTTGTGTGAGGGAATTGGGGTTAAGTGACTTGCCCAGAGTCACACAACTAGTAAGTGTCAAGTGTTTGAGACTTGTTGACTTCAGAGCTGGTATTCTATCCACTGTGCCACCTAGCTGCCCCTATAAAATATATTTTTAAACTTATTTTCTTAGCTTTTTTTTTTAAGTGCTGGACTCCTTTAAAATCTTTGATGTTGTTATCTCACAATGTAGTCCTGAGTTGTATATTCATTTGTGTGTGTGTGTGTGTTAATATAAAAAGGAAAAAAACTTTTCTAGCTTATTGATGAAAATGTCAGTGGGAACAAATCATATGACTTACTGAAATCCAATTAAATCCTAGCAATTGTTTTTCTTTGTCTATATGACCTATTTTTCTATTAATGAAGAAAATGAAATTATGTGCTGATTTGCTTTAAAGTTGTATTAGTTGTCTCATTGTACTTTATGCTCTCCTAGGAAACAACAGGTTGATTATTTGATGATTTGTTTTAATAGCTTTCCAGATATTAAAGTTAGAATGACCTCTAGTTACCAAAATTGCCCTTTTTTCCTTTTTAAAAGATGAGCATTTTATTTACTTTTTCCAGACCTTGAGCATTTCTCATATTCTTCATATTCTCTAGAATACAGTCATTGGGTTCTGTTAAATTGAATACATTCAGTTTATTAAAATATTTTGTCAACTACTTGCTTCTCTACTTGAGTTTGGCTATTCATCTTAAAGCTTATTTATTAAGAATATCAGATAAGAGAACTCCAGAGTTAAAAGAAATCTCAAAGAATTTCTATTCCAACCCACAATTGAACCTTGCAATGTGTCCAGTAAACAGTTACGCAGCTCCTATTTGAAAATCTTCACTGATTAAGAACCTACCACCTCCCAAGATAACTTATTCTACCCTTGAATATTTCTAGTTACTAGGAAGTGGTTCCTTTTTTGGAGCCAGGATCAGCCTTTTTTATACCTTCTCATACTCTGCCATTGAGGTCAAGTAAAATAAGCCAGTTATATAGTTTTCATTACAGACCTTCAAATTCATGATAATCACAATTATATTATTCTCCTTAAATCTTTTTTTCCCTGATTAAATATCTTTATTTCCTTTAACTTGATTACTTATGGTCTTTAGACTTATTATACAAGTCACCTTCCTCTAAGAAACCTAAGAAATATTCTACATGTTCTACATGTAGTCTGACTGGGGTTCAGTACAGTAAGGCTATGTATGGCATTATCTTGTCTGAAAACTACCCCTTTTTTTAAAGGATTCTAAGATTCTATTATTGTTTTGTTGTTTCATCATATAGTTGATTCATACTGAATTAGCAATCTACAACTACATTTCAGATATTTTTTCAAGTAAACCATTTTCCAGTTATGTCTCAATTTTTTTCTACTTTGTGCTTGGTGTTAGGGTAGGACTTTCCATCTTATTTCTCTTAAATTTTAAGCATAATGAGGTACTTTAATAGTAACAACAATCATTAACATTTACATAGTACCTATTATATATATATTATATATACATATATATATAATATATATATAATATATATAACATATACATACATATAAAGTACTAAGTACTTTAAAAAAAACATCATCTCATTTGATTCTCACAACAACCTTGGAAGACAGATACTGTTTTTATTCCTATTTTACAGATGAGGAAGCTGAGGCAAATAGAGATTTAAGTGATTTGTCCAAGGTCACATAGCTACTAAGTGTCTGATACTGGATTTGAACTTAGATCTTCTTGACTCAATTCAGGACTTTATTCATTGTACTTCCTAGCTGCCACATACAAATAATTAGATTTTTATTATCCAACTCTCCTTTTTCAGCTTTGTACCATATACATGCTATATAGCCATTCCATCTGTGTCTATCGAAATTATTGAAAAAATATTGATTATCACAGGAGCAAGGAAACAATTTTGGAGTACTCCCCTAAAGACCTTTCTTCAAAATATTGTCATTCCAGGCACTTAAGAAATTCCAGTTTTAACTACCCATTTAACCATTATCTCTCCTTTTTGTCCACAAGCACTTCATGATAGATTTTGCTAAATGATACATTTATTAAGTGTTTATTATTTGCCAAGTCCTGTGTTGAGCATCATGGATGCAAATAGGAAATAGTGACAATCCCTGCCCTCAAAGAAGTTTCATTTTATAAAAGATTAGCATAGACAGGGCAATATATTTTGGTCTAGGCAATCAGAGATAATAAGTGGAACAATATGGCAGTAGATTGAGATGTTCTTTGAAGTTTTAATTACAATTCTCAGAATAAGGTAGTAGAAAATGGCTAGGGTGAAGAAACATGATTCCAGGAGATTAGTGAGAAGTGAAGAACTCCTGGGCATGGCCTTTAGAAGATTGGTTTAAAAGACCAAGAAGCAGCGGTGACAAGATATGTATAATAGCTGTCTATCAGAAGGTGGATAGCATACTTCTTTTTTAGTCTTCTGGAATTGTAGTTTACCATTTTTCTTTCAAAAATTATTTTTCTTTATAATGTTATCATTGTATTATTCTGGTTCTATTCCCTTCATATTAATTCATATAGGTCTTCCCAGTTTTCTCTAAAACATTTGATACAATATATTCTCTTACATTCATATTTTGTTCAGTCTTTCCCAATAAGTGGTTACTCCTTGAATTTCAGGGTTTTTTGTTTGTTTGTTTGTTTGTTTATTTTGTTTTGTGTTTACTACTACAAAAAGAGCCATAAATATTTTTCTACATGGATGTCTTTGTTCTCTTTCTTTGATCCCTTTAGAGATCAAAGAAGGCATTTGGAGGTCATTGTTGCTGTTCATCCTTTGTTTTCTCAGAGGACCAATGAGATTGTGGGTAATGCACTGACTTGTGAGTGAAGTCCATTTAAGTGAGGCAGAATTGCACACTGTTGTCAGTCTCACTCTCTTCCAAAGTCATTGAAGTCCAGTGATATGACAAAAGTCAAGGTGATTAGCAATGGCTTGGGATTCAGTGGATGATCCTGATATCTTTGACCAAGCTCTAAATGCTGTATAATTCATACTTCTGTACTGACTTTGTGGCTATTGGGCAAATTGTTCTCAATAGTCCATTCTACGGGAAGAAGTCTTCATATGCTTGGGGGTAGACATCCCCCTAACTTACCTACAGGCTTGAGGTCTGTCAGTTAACCTCAATCTGGTTTATAGCCCATCTGTTGAGATGCTTTACCTGGGTATGACCACTGTATATACTATAGCTTCATGGAGCCCTGAAAAAGGCTTAGTAAGTTATCATACTAAAGGTGCTAGTTCTCCCTGAATATTTAATGATATAAACCTAGTAATGGCATCATTGCATCAAAAGGATATGTATACTTTAGAAACTTTGAGAGTATAATTCTAAATTGCTTTCTAGAATGGCTGGACCAATTCACATTTTTATCATTAATGCGCCTCTTTTCTTATAACCCATCTAAGATTTGTCATTTTCCCTCTTTTAAACATCCTTTCCGATCTGATGGGTATGAGAGAGAATCTCAGTGATATTTTTACTTTTCATTTCTCTAATTATTAAAAATTTGGAACATTTTATTCACATGACTGTTGATATTCTGAATTTCTTTGAAAACTTCCTGCTCATATCTTTTGACCTTTTATCTGCTGGCGAATGATTCTTGGAATTTAATAATATATTTTCAATAAAAATCTCTTTGGTTCATTTCAAGTTCTTGATTGAGGTATTCCCCTGTGATTTAGAAAGAGAGCTTCCTTTATTCTGTGTCACTGACTATATAACCTCCCTTGAATAGATCTTGAGCAAATGAAGTTCATAAAGTCTAATCATGCATTTATCATTTGTTAGCTAAGCATAGTTTTAAACTTAGTACCAGATTGTAAGAGACATTAGGTGAACCATAGTGCAAAAATATGTGTTAGCGAAATGGAAATAAACTTTGTAATAGGTGTTATCTCTTAGAGAGAACTAAAATAGCTCTAGTCTTTTCTGCATTGGTTCTACAGGGCTTTTGAATAGTTTACCTCCCTGGTAAAGAAACAGAAGTGCTTACAGCAATAGAAATGGCAGCCTGAATCTTGGGCTCACTTCCTATTTCTCTTTATCAGTTTTACCATGATGAAGTTTATGATTTGGGGGAGGTGAAGGTGGAGAGAGGGTTCTAATTAACTCCATGGTTGAGCCATTTGTACAAGGAAGAAGTGGTAAAGGAGGTGTCTGGTGGTAGCCTTCCTTACCTCTGAGAAACCCCGAGGTCTCCCCTTCTCAAATTGATTCTTTTGAGAAGGCAAACTGGGCCATCTTTTGTCTCAATTCTAACTTAGCTTTTAATCACTGAATGGATGTTGTTTCAGAAAAACTGAGATTCGAGAAAAACCTGAGCTTAAAAAGGTCAAGGTCTCCCTACTGCACCAGGGCCATTGCCAGTTGTGCTGACCTGTGATTTTTCACTGGACTTGGATGATTCTGGAGGAAAGGAGGAAGCTGATAACTTTGTATAACCCTGCCTCATTTAGATCCAATTTACTTAAAAGACAAGCAAGACCTCACCCTCCTGATATCATTGGTGCTCTTTGAGAAGGAAGAAGAACAACAAAAACAACCTTCCCCTCTACATACTGTAACAGTAGCAATATCTCTCTTTGGTAGCAATGGCAGAGCATCTCTCCATGATCTAGAACTAAGACTGTGACTTTGCTCTTTCTAATAGTAGGGAATAATAGGATAACAAATTTAACCTTTCCATCACTGACTTGAGTCCACATATGAGGGTGAATCTTTTGAGGATCAAAATAAGAAACAAAATGAAGACTTCTATTCTGACTATCCAATTTCCAATAAATAATACTTCTTGGTAGCCCCAAAGCACTGCTTTTAAAGCAATGAATTCCTGTTACATTGTTGAGTTTTTAAAATGTAAATTAAATTAAATACAATAGTAACAAAGTTGCCCTATTTGTCTATGTTGCCTTCTGACTGCCTTTATTTCTCTTTGGTATAGATATATTTTAAATGTTTCATTAATATTTCTTTTTTTGGGCATCACTATCACTATTAAACAACTATTTCTTTTTCCATAGAAGCCCTGACCTATCACTAATTAAGCAAGCAAAATATGTCAACATACCTGTCAATGTATATCTTATTTTGCAACTATAGTCCATTATTTGAAGCATGCTTCATTATGTTTTCTGAAATTGATCAGACTTTTTAAGTTTTGAAATTTTTTTTGTATTATTGTCATCAACATATAAATCAGTTACATCTGATATCTACTTTTTGTTTCTTCTTATTTGTCAACTTGCAGTTTTACTGTCCCTTTGGAGCTTTTCTAAAGTTAGTTTTTGTGTTCTTCTGAGGCATTTAAACAATACACCAGTGCCCTAAATTTGTTAAATTATCTTTCCTTTTGTAAATTTCATCTCATTGTTGCTAAATGTGAAGGCTGGGAGGTTTATTTGATTAAAGGTGGAATAAGGTTCACCTGTTGAATTGATGAAGAAAAGGGGGAGTAGTCACTACTTCTTCTGGTCTTCACCTTTATGTGGTATTACTTGCTTTGCTTGGTCATATTTCTTCTTAGAAGAAGAAACTAAGTGGCAAAATGGTTAGACTGCTGAATTTGTAGTATAGAAAACCTAAGTTCAAATCCTGCTTCAAATCCAGCTGGGAGATGCTGGGTAAATCACTTAAGCATTCTCATCTTCTGTTTTATAATCTAGAACATGAGAGTCGGCTTCTAAGATGTCTTGTGTCTTAAAAGCTATAACCTTAAAGGATTTCTCATATACATATACATTCCCACATATACCTTCCCCATATGTTTTATAGCTTAATTATATAATAGCTCATTAAGTATAATTAATTCTCTTTATATTTATTTAAATGTATTTTTTATTTTTTATAAAGCTTTTTCTTTTCAAAACATATGCATAGATTTTTCAACATTCACCCTTGCAAAACTTTGTGTTTCAAAATTTTTTCTCCTTCCCTTCCCCCACTCCTTCCTCTAGAGAGCAAATAATCCAATATATGTTAAACATGTATAATTCTTTTATACATATTTCCACAATTTTCATGCTGCATAAGAAAAATCAGACAAAAGGAAAAAAGTGAGAAGGAAAACAAAATGCAAGCAAACAACAACCAAAAAAAAAAAAAAAAAAGGTGAAAATACTATATTGTGATACACACTCAGTCCCCACAGTCCTCTCTTTGGGTACAGATGACTCTCTCTATCACAAGACCATTGTGGCCTGAATCATCTCCCTCCTGAAAAAAGCCACCTCCATATGATTAATTTTCTAGTCTAGTCTACCTTTATAGAGGAAAATAATGCAGAAAGTATCCTGACCCCCAACAATACCCTATCAACCTAGACATGCTCGTTCTATTTTAGAAATACTGCATTCCTTAAAGGTCCCCATATTCTGAATTTAGTTTAGACATCCAATCAGCATAGCCTAGAATTCCTGAGTTCAAGTGATCCTCCAGCCTCCATCTCCCAAGTAGCTAAGATTATAGACACATGCCACCATGCCCAGTTTGACTTACTCTGAGAACTTTAAAAACAATAGGAAATGAAAGATTTAATTTAAAAAAAGAAGACATCAAACCATTTAAAATCACATAATGAGAGTCATTTTTCAATAAAACATTATTGTTAATGCTAATAATAAAAGGGGCAAACTAAGAAAAAAACAGGAAATGAATATCAATGAAATTCTCTCTTTTATAATTACCTAAGTTCTTTTTTCCCCTTTTTTTTTGAGTAGGCAGACTTTTTATTGTTCATGTTTGAAGTACTGACCTACTAAATGTGGGGCAACTGACCTTCAATATTCAAAAGGGATACAAATTTCTATCTGTAAATTTTCTCTCTTTTGTGCATGAAAATTCAATAATGAATAACTCACAAAATGTCTTACTAAAAGGATAAAATGGGGCCAATTATATTATCCTGTGTTTTAAGTAACTGTGTGTATGCCTCTTACTATTCAGATTAATTTCTGACGTTAGACAAATAATTTAACCTATTTGTATATCATTTGATTCATTAATAAAATGGGGGGAAAGAGACAGATTAAAAAAAGAATAGGTTTGCTGTTCAGGATGATGGGATGATGGATAATGTACAAAAGATAAAGCTGCTCAACTCTTCTCTTGCCCCCACCATAAGGTTGGTTTTTTTCCTGTTTTATTTTTTGATGTTCTAGACTTGAAAAATACCAACAAACATGAAATTTCCACATAGAAATATATTACAAAAGTTCTGGACTCAATTTATCAATTCTTACTTTCAAGTCACCTAAGTTTTTAACCATAGTACCCTGATAAACTTCAGACAAAAGACACATTCTTAGTTTCTCTTCTTGGTCTACATGCACTAATTCTTTTTGCTACTCTATTCTCCATTAATGAAGCATACAGATCAGAAATAGCTATGATCAATCACTTTACGTAACCAACAAGTTCAAACTAATTAAATAGTTTTAACTTTATTACATAAACAGTATTAATGTAACTTTAAAAATCAGAATTATATATTCCTTGAGGGGAGGAGGTGAAGCAAGAGAAAATGGGGAAGAAAGAAAGCAGAAATAGGCAACCATAGTGTTTTTCATTTTAGATCCAGATTTTATTGTGATATTGGCAACAAATATGCCCTCTCTATCTCTAGCTTCTCCAAAACCAAAAGCAAGGTTTAATTTGAATGGCTTACTTTCTCTCATCACTATTCAGTCCAAAATCCCTACCACATAGAACTCTTTTCAACACTCTGCAATCATGCATGTCCTTTCTCTTGGAGATCCTTTCTTCCAGTCTGAGAAGAAAGCAAAATGCTTTCCCTTTAATACGCAGGGTCCCATAGATCCCATTCTGTCCAGAAGAACTTCATCTTCTACTGTGCATTTCTCCATTTAAAAGAGATGTCCAGGTTTACATTCACCTAAAAGCCATTTCTTAGTCCTCATTCTTCTTAGAAATTTTTCTTTTGACATTAATGCATTGTTGGTGGAGTTGTGAAATGATCCACCCATTTTGGAGAGCAATTGGGAACTATGTGCAAAGGGCTCTTCCAGCGGTATTTCTATTGGGCTTATATCACAAAGGGATCTTAAAGGAGGGAAAGGGACTCACATGTGTAAAAGTGTTTGTGGCAGCCCTTTTTGTGTGGCAAGAAACTGGAAATTGAGTGGATGCCCATCAATTGGAGAATGGCTTAATAAATTATGGTATATGAATGCTATGAAAAACTATTGTTCTGTAAGAAACCATCAGTAGGATGATTTCAGAGAGCCTGGAAAGACTTACAGGAACTGATGCTGAGTGAAATGAGCAGAACCAGGGAATCATTGTACACAGCAACAGCAAGATTGTACAATGATCGATTCTGATGGACAGAATTTTTTTCAACAATGAGATGATTCAAACCAGTTCTAACTGTTCAATGATTAAGAGAACCAACTGCACCCAGGGAATTGAGTGTGGACCACAGCATAGCATTCTCACTTCTTCCTTTTTGATCAGATTTTTCTTGTGCAGCAAGATAATTGTATAAATATGTATGTTTATATTCTATTTCCATAATTTTTTTTTTACTATGTTTAACATATATTGGATTACTTGCCACCTATGGGAGGAGGTGGGAGCAAAGGGGGGGAAATTGGAACAAAAGGTTTTGCAAGGGTCATTGTTGAAAAATTATCCTTGCAAATGTTTTGAAAATAAAAAGCTTCAATAATTAAAAAACAAACAAACAAAACTGTGCATACCTTTTGATCTAACAGAGTCACTATTGGGTCTGTACCCCAAATAAATCATAAAAGAGGGAAAAGGACCCACATGTGCAAAAATGTTTGTAGTAGTTCTTTTTGTGGTGGCAATGAATTGGAAAATGAGTATATGCCCATCAAATGGAAGAATGGCTAAGTTATGGTATATGAAAATAATGGAATATTACTGTGCTATAAAAAATGATGAACAGGGGGCAGCTAGGATAGAATGGATAGAGCACCATTCTGAAATCAGGAGGATCTGAGTTCAAATTTGGCCATAGACACTTAACACTTCCTAGCTGCCTGATCCTGGGCAAGTCACTTAACCCCAATTGCCTCAGAGGAAAAAAAAAAGATGAACAGGCTGATTTTAGAAAGGCTTGGAAAGATTTACATGAGTTGATGCTAAGTAAAACAAACAGAACTAGGAAAACAGCAACCACAGTAACGACAAGATTGTGCAATGATCAACTATGACAGACTTGCTTCTTCTCAGTGGTTCGGTAATCCAAGGAAATCCCAATAAATTTTGGATGGAAAGTACCATCTGTATCCAGAGAGAGAAGTATGGAGACTGAAAGTATAGCAACATACCCTATGTTCTCTTTTTTTCTCTCTTCTGTTTTCTTTTTCTCTTGTGGTTTTTCCCTATTGTTCTGATATTCTCTCCCAATATTATTCATAAAGAAATATGTTTTAAAAAATTAACATACATATAATAAAAACAAATGTTGTTTTTAACATATAACTGGCAAAAATTAAAATTTCTCTCTCCCTCTTTATATATAAAGTTTCCCCTTTCTTCTGAATATTTTCTCCTTCAGTTTTCATGAGACTGGTAGGTCATGGTTCTTTACTATCAATATCATCAATTCTTCCCTTTTGCAGGATCATTATCTATATTTTGCCCTACATGTATCCCATAGGGTTCTGTCATAAGCCTTCTCCTCTTTTCATTTTACTGTCTCATAGTAATTCAAACATCATCTCTATATAGAAGCATTCCAAATCTATATATTTAGCCCTTCTTTCTTTTACTCATTGTGCATGTCAAACTTAGTATGTTAAAAAGAGAATGCCTTATCTTCTTCCCCCGCAAATCATGGCTTCCATCTATCTTTTCTGTTCATTATCTAAGATTAAATATAAACTTGTCTGTTTGGCGTTGAGAGCCTTTCATAACCTGACTCAAATCTACCTTTTGACATTTATTATTAGCCCCAGTCTACACTGTATAGCCTAGTCAAATTAGCCTTCCAGGTATTCTCATACTTATATAAAAATGCAACTAAAATATTCAGATGTGAAAATGAAATTAATGTATGATATAACCACTACATAGGTAGTAAAGAAATGGAAGCAAATCAGATATCCATGACTGAAAAATGTCTAAATAAATTACAGTACTTTAACGCAATGGAATATTGCTGTGTTGTGAGAAACAGTGAATACAGTGAATATAGAGAAAAGTGGAAATACTTACATGAACTGATGCAGGGTATAGTAAACAGCTCCAAGAAAGTAATATATACACTGATTACAAAAATCTAAATGAAAATAACCACCACAAAATAATCCAAAGTAAATATTGCAATATTACAAAGAACTAAGTATGGAATCTCTGGGAAATGCCAGAAGAAGGAATAAAAGGAGAAATTTATGGCATGGAGAAACAAAAGAAATCAATAATATATCTCTAAAAAAAGAACCACATAAGAAAGAGGAACAGATTTATAAAGAAATCTTTCCATTAAGTTAAAATCAGAAAATCATTTTTTGTTTTTGTGTTTTGTATAGTGAATAATCTATATACAGAGAAAGAACCACATAAGGAAAGAGGAATAATTTTATACTGAAAAACTTTCTTAACATTTTCCATTGTAACCTGCTATTTAATTGTTTTTCTTCATATTTTTAAATTAAAAAGTATGTTTTTTAAAAAAGAGAAATATTTCTACTTGACTAGTTACATGGATCAAATAAATTGAATAATTATAAGAAACATTATTATTTACAAATATGTACCATCCTCCTGGATATCACAGAAATATTTTATAAAATAAAGTATATTGAATCATATTTTGCTCACCAAAATATTATTTTATGAAAGCACAAAGTTTTTTGCAGTATTGGTAGAAAATATGCTAAAGGTTACTTATTTCACATTTATTTTATCCTTTTTAATGACTATTTTTATATGTTTTATAATATACACATTATAATTTATTGTAAATATAAATGATTTAAAAGTATACATATACTAGAGATGTGCACTTGAAGTTTTTTTTTAATACTAGTAGTAATGAATGATCAAGAAGTTTAGAATCCACTAGTCTCTAAGATTATGTTTGCATGTCTTTACACTGTTTAACTAATTCTTGTTGGTAATGAAAATCTACTTTACTTGGAATCCACCTTCTATCTGTTCATATCTATTTCCTCAAAACATCAGTACTTTGAAATAAGGTTTATCCTCTGGTTTTAAGAGTATTCTTTTACCTTGAAACCTAATTCCAAACCCAGTTACTTCTCCCTATGCTAGTCTATTCAATCCAGTGCCATCCAAAATGTAATACTAATATGTTCTAGTGTATCTGTAAAATTCTCACAAGGGTAACTATAACACTCCATAATTCTCTATACTCTATAACTCTTTTAACTCCAACTTGCCATAACACTAGTTTCAGCTTGGTGAAAGAGGGATTGTCACTTTCCATTAGAATAAAAAACTGTGAATTCTGAAGTTCTGTATAAAATATGATTTCTTTCCAAAAAAAGTGTTTTTCCTGGCAACTGTGCTTACTAAGTCAACTTACTTTTCCCTCTTGGTCTTTAAAGCTGAAAATGGTAAAAGTTATTTTATAACAAATAACTAAAGACTTCACATTTATCCTATCTACTTTAGTAGCTTCCAACTCTCATTTTCATTCCAAAAGAAACTTTACAGTTTTTTTTTTTTTTAATTCTGAAGATTTAAAAGCACATTTACATAGAACATAACAGCTAAAGAAAAAACAAACAAACAGGCCATACAGTGGTTTTCTCAGCTTCCTTTAGAATCTCTAGTTTTTCCACACCCTTTTAAAAGTATGGCAACTAACACTGAACAGAATGCTCCAAGGATCTTAATTATTGAGAAAGGATTTTATTCCTTGGTTTTTGTGTCATGCTACTTTTTTTTTTTTTTCCTGAGGCAATTAGGGTTTAGTGACTTGCCTAGAGTCACACAGCTGGGAACTATTAAGTGTCTGAAGCTGGATTTGTACTCGGGTTCTCCTGACTTCAGGGCCAGTTCTCTATCCACTGTGTCATGATACTTTTAATAGTCAAGTCAGGAGGCATTTAATAAGTACTTATTATGGTGCCAGGTACTGAGTTGTATTAAGTAGTGTTCATATTTTTAACAAGTCTACAACATTGGCTTTTATTCAGTTTTTAGTAAACTTTGACCATCAAATCCTTATCTTCTGTTTTTGTGTGTAATCAGTTCTCTAGAATCACTATTTATATTGTTGAGTGTACCAGCTTGCTTGTAATTTAAAAATTGCTATTAAGTTAAAATATATTCTCTACTTTTTCAAGAACACTTCAAATGATACTTTTTTTTTCTTTCTCTACAGGATCAACTGCTCTTAACATCATGGGATTATGGGTTTAGAGCTGGCAAGGATCTTAGTGGTCAACTGATTGAATCCCTTATTTTATCCAGAGAAAACAAGCTTAGAGAGGTTAGATTACTGATCTAGATCTAGAGATAGTACCTAATGGAAGAGCTGGGAATTTAATTACACTTCTCAGACTCCAAATCCAGCATTCTTCCTACTTGAATAATGGATATCAAGTTTGTTAGTTAACTTCCAATTGACTAGAAATAATGCTCCGACAGAAATGATTTTTAGCTTTATTAAAAACCGAATGATACATTTAGTTTCTAAAAATGTATAAAATGAAATACTTACGACAGAGTAACATAAAGCATGTTATAATACTGTTAATAATATTTCTTTTCTTTCTTTCTTTCTTTCTTTTTTCCCTGCTGAGGCAATTGGGGTTGTGACTTGCCCAGGATCACATAGCTAGGAAGTGTTAAGTGACTGAAAGCAGATTTGAACTCAGATCCTCCTGACTTCAGGACTGGTGCTCTATCCACTGAGCTTAGCTGCCCCCTGTTAATAGTATTTCAAATACCAATAATAAAAAAAATTTTTTTTAATTCAAACTTTATCTAGCTGATACCTAATTCATTATGATATGGAAGTTCAGCCTTGTACACAGTAGGCACTCAAAAATATTTGTTGATTGATTTATTAATCAAACTAGTATAACTTAATTAAAGCCTTTATCCAGGTTTGTCCTAAAGATACTCAATAGTTGTCTTGGGTGTCCAAGTATCACCACCTCCTTTCCTTTTTTTTCCCTTAATTTTCAATAACATACTGTAGTGAGTAACACGTGAAGAAAAAACATGGAACATTAGGCAGAACTGAATTCATTTTGCCTTGGACAGAGATAAGTACTTCTTTTGGGATACCTTTGGCTGCTTCTCTGTTTCAGACTGGAAACAATGAGCACTTTGACAAGTTGGTCCTCTAAATAGCTTTGGAAATCCTTTCACTATTGGCTGAAATGCAATGTTTTCTTGTCCTTAAAATATTAGTAACATGAAGAAATTTAGCTATGTATTTAAGGTGAATTTGCCAGTGCCCTTATTCTTTGCTCTACAGGGCCTGGTACCTTCACACTATTCTCAGAATTAAAACGTTTGGGTTTTGATGAGTCAGAATGGGTATAAAAAACAATTTCTTTTTTTTTTTCGGTTCTGGCCAAAACCTTAAGTCTTCTTCTCCCAGATTGATTTTTTTTTTTTTTTCTTTTTGAGTAGGCAAAGGCATCTTTTGCCTCATTTCTTACCTAGCCTTAAATCACTGTATGAGTATTGCCTCAGACAAATTAAGAGCTGGGAAAGACCTTAGCTTAATAAGACCATGGTCTCCTACTTCATCTGGGGATAGTCCTCCTGATCTATGTCTTGACAGTGGACTGGGTCAAAACTGGAGGAGATAGTGAGGTTGATGACTTTTCACAGCCCCCTTCCCCGCCCGCCCCCCCCCACTTAAATCCAGTTCTCTTGCAAGTCAAGATATCACCCTCCTAATATTATTGGTCCTCTTCTAGAATGAAGCACAGTAGTGTTCCCCAAATGCCCTTCCTTGCAGTGCCAGCCTTTCCTTTTCAGAACAATTGGTTTGGCCAGTGTAGTGGTACATTCCTTCAATCTCTGCTCTCAGGAGAGGCTGAGCACATAGATAGTGCAGAGCCTTCAGTTCTGGGCTTAAGGTGAGAAATACATCTTCCTGAGTTCAATTCTGGCTTCAGATGCTTATTACCTGTGTGACTCTGAGCACTTAACCCTATTCATCTAATCCTAGGACATCCAATTTCCTCATTTGTAAAATGAGCTGGAGAAGAAAATGGCAAACCATTCCAGCCTCTTTGCCAAGTCCAAATGAGTCATGAAGTGTTTGACACAATGGAAACAAAACAACAACAACCAGGTCAAGATCCTTTGAGATTAGGAGTTCTAAACTGATAAAGTGACATGAATCTCTGGAAACAGGACCACAAGGCTAATGAAAGGGTGAATCAGTCCATTTCAGAAATGGACCTAGTCAAAGTTGTGCCAATGAGCAGTAGGTTTGGGCCTGTGAGTGATCACTGCACTTCTAGCTTGGATGATAAGGACAGCTATTCATAAAAACAAAAGTAAAACTCATGGTTCTCTAAACCTCAGCTCCTTAAACAGTGGTTTATGACCTCATATGGGGTCTTGTAATTGAATGTGGGGATTGTCCAATTCTCCCTGTGCAACAAGAAAACTGGTTCTGCACACATACATTATATCTAGGATATACTACGACATATTCAACATATATAAGACTGCTTGCCATCTAGGGGAGGAGGTGGAGGGTGGGAGGGAAAAATCGGAACAGAAGTGAGTGCAAGGGATAATGTAAAAAAATTACCCTGGCATGGGTTCTGTCAATAAAAAGTTGTTATAATAATAAAAAAAAAAAGAATGTGGGTATTGCAATATTATGTTTTTTTTTAAATTAATAAATGTTTGATTTGTATACCTAATTTATAAAAATTTCTCAGGTGAAAAGGGGTGGAAAAAATTTAAGAAGCCTTTCTCTAAATGTTTCTTTCTGTTAAGGAATGGCTAAGTTGTTCCTCTTCAAGTAAAGAGGTAAATGTTACCTCTTTCAAGTAATAATTATTTTTAACAAGGGCTTTTGAAGACAATATCTTAATCTAAAGGAATAGAAGTCTTTCACTACTAGGCACTTCATAAACTGAAAGTAATTTCAGTTACTCAGGTCAATTGTGGAAGTACTTTGGATAAAGCAGACTTTTTTTTTAAGAACAAGGCTTCTTCTTCTTCTTTTTTTTTCCCCCCCCAAAGATATTTGATAGTTTATATATTGATCCATTCTGGCAAAGCTAGTAACATGAAGAAGTTAAACCAAGTCCAGTTATCTTGAGAATATCATCTTTTTTTTTTTTTTTTTTAAAGCTTAATAGTATTCTTGTTAATTATATATAAAGCTAGTTTTCAACATTCATTTTTAAAAAATATGTTAAAGTATATGTTAAATACAATATATGTATATATGTCTATATTTTGCTGCACAAGAAGAATTGGACTTTGAAATAATGTAAAATTAACCTGTGAAGGGAAATCAAAAATGCAGGTAGACAAAAATAGAGGGATTGGGAATTCTATGTAGTAAGAACAAGGCTTCTTAAACTTTTTCACTTGCAACCCATTTTTTTGCCTAAGAAATTTTTTATGAGAGCTCCGGTATATAGGTACATAAAACAGGTATACAAATCAAACATTACTGATGACAAATCATAATTTCATGACCTCCATATTCAGTTATACTATTGCATATGGGATTGCAACACACAATTCAAGAATCTTTGTATTAGAATACCACTTCCTTCCTTCCTCCACATTATATTATGCTGTCTTTTTAATATTGAATTTAGTCATTGCAACAGTCTGATAAAAACAAATAACATTCTGCATTTCTATTTTTTATTTTCCCTGTTTAAAAATCAGTGTTTTCTCCTTTTGTTTCAATTCAACAAAAAATGCTTGTAGTTACTGTTTACATTTCATGAAGACTTGATTGTATAGTTTTATTTTTCTCTAGGCAATGAAGTTAAAGGACTAAAAATGCATTTTTTAGAATAAATAAACACTACATTTCTCCATTAACAGAAATGTAGAAAATAATGGGACCTTAAAAAAAATTCATGTCTTAAAAAAAAAAAAAAAAAAAAAGACATACTTGGGTCCCAGATTTTACATTTGGCTCAGAGGCTAACGACCTGATAAAGTGTTATCTCATAGATCACCAAACCCACTTATAAATTAAAACTTGCATATCCAATATCTCTATGGTCTTCTGAGACTTTCAGCTAAATCTTTAAATGATTATAATTGGGTGGGATTTGAGAAAAGGGGGAAAGGGGAGTTTGAGTTCTCAGAATTGATTAAGTGGTTTGGTTGTAAGCACTTAATCAGCTCATAATAGCATCAGAAAAAAATGCTGAAGGTTTAGAATCAATAGGTTGATACAGCATAATTGTACCTTTTTGAGACAAAGATGAAAGCCTTACTTTTTTTGCCACGAGATGCGAGCTTTATTCTTTATTGTTTCAAGCCATTAATATACACTGAACAATTTCTTGGAACTTGAGTGATGAGAAGAAAAAAAACAAAACACATTTTGGGTTAAATTTTTTAGTTAGCACAATCAGAATGATAGCAAATTGACTCTAAAGGGAGAGGTTTGGGAATTTTTTAAAAAGATGATCTGATCATGAAGAGAAACATGAAGTTTTAAGGTCCTGGTAAATGTTATTTTCTAGTAGAGTTACTTAGATGTCATTTTAAGTGTTGTGATTATTTTTTTGCAAGAGGTGTGGAGGTAGCTAGGTGATACAATAGAAAGCATTCACTGGATTGGGGCCTTGGATATTAGCTATGAGATCCTGATGATGAGGTGGGTGCTGTTGGCAGAGAAAGACTGAAATACTGCCCTGAGGCAAACAGGAAAGGGAACTGATGGGTATTAGTTTAATCTTAGACTCCCACTTTGCTATATCCTGCAGAAAAATGCAATTTATGTTAACCCCCTGAGGCCCACCCTCCGTGAAGTACCTTTCCCTTTTCCCTTTCCACCCTCCACTCCCTTCACTATGGGACTGTATCCAGCCAAGAAATCCTAAATGTCCTTGAGATTGTTTCCCCTTATAAACCTGCTTATGTCCCACACATCTCTTTGGGACTCCCTTGGGTCAGTCACTCACAACACTCTGTCTTTCCCTTCATTCTTCCCCCATGTCATGTGGTATCTCTTGTCTCTTCCCCTTAAGCTCCCTAAGTCTCTTCTCAAACCCTGCTATGCTCTATGGTATCTTTCTCCTCCTTACAGCTAACTCTTTTGGGGTGCTAAAACCCTTTTAGGATTTGGCCTGATAAGATCATGCCCCAATGTCTTGGGGTATTTTTTTTCCTCCTGGCTAATTGTGAGTTCCAATAGGGTACTGGATCATCATTGTTGTTGTTCTTCTTCTTTTTTGGCTGAGGCAATTGGAGTTAAGTGACTTGCTCAAGGTCACTCAGCTAGGCAGTGTTAAGTGTCTGAGGTCAGATTTGAACTCGAATCCTCCTGACTTCAGAGCTGGTGCTCTATCTACTGCACTACCTAGCTGCCCCAGGATCATCATTGTTAAAACCCCTTTCTTGCTAACTATATGCTGATCCACTCTATTTCATATTTACCATTTCTGGTATCTATTGTATCTCTTCATTTTAACCTCTTCTTCTAAAACCTACCTCTTTCCAAAGAGAATGGCCATTGTGAATTCTTCACATGATTGAACTCCAATATTTGGTGCTTCTCCTAAAGCACATCATCTGATGCAACATCATTATAGGGCTCTAAGATTTTTGTAAAGGGCTTTCTTAACAACAGTCCCGTACCCTGTAATCTAGGGACGGTATATTACTATTCTTGTTTTCTAGGTGAAAATTGGGATTGAGAGTGACATCAGCCACATCATGGATCAAGTCAGTTAACCAGCCTGCCTCACTTTCCTCATTTGTAAATAGGGGATGATAACATGTACCTACTTCCCAGGGTTATTATGAAAATAAATGAAATATTTGTAAAATGTAAAAAAAACCCAAAAGTGTTATATAAATTCTAGCTGTTGCTATTATTGTCAGCATGACTGCAGTCATAAGTGGATTTCTTGGACTAAGGACTTCAAAAAACAAATTTGTGCTTAAACATAAGTTTTCTACTGAAGGGACAAGAACTCTGTGTGATTTCAAAACTTCCTCTATCATATCTATGGTGATAGCTTGACACCTTCTTTGCAGCTTATGGTCTTAAAGCCTGTCTAGAACAGAGAAATTAATTGATTTACCCAGAATGTGTCAGAGGTGGGTCTTTAACCCCCATTTCAGTTTTACTCTCTATCCATTATGCTAAACTGTCCCTCTCTTGCTATTGAAAGCATTTTTAAGTGCATTGAATTTGGAAGTGGCTACTAAGTTTTGATAGATAGTTATACAAATCATATGGTAGTAATATTTCTTGTTATAATGGAAAGAGTGCATTTGTAATCAGGAGAGAGACCAAGTTTGAAGCCTTTTTCTGACACTTTTCCTGTTCTGTAAAACAGGGAAGCTAACTGAAGTGTCCAGCAGAGAAATCCAATTTATGTCAAACTCCTGAGGCCCACCCTCTGGGAAGTTCCTTCCCCTTTCCCTCTCCACCCTCTACTCCCTTCACTGTGGAACTATGTCCAGTCACACACAGAGGGTTCAGGTGAGGATTTAATAAGATGATAGATATCTCAGTTCCAAAATATGTAGAGAACTGTATCAAATTTATAAGAATACAAGTCATTCCCCGATTAATAGTCAAAGGATATGAACAATTTTCAGATGATGAAAATAAAGCCATTTATAATCATATGAAAAAATGCTTTAAATCACTATTGATTAGAGAAATGCAAATAAAAACAACTCTGAGATACTACCTCACACCTCTCCAATTGGCTAATATAACAAGAAAAGATAATGATGTTGGAGGGGATATGGGAAAACTGGGACACTGCATTATTGATGGAATTGTGAAATGATCCAACCATTCTGAAGAGCAATCTGGAAGTATGACCAAAGAGCTACAAAACTTTGCAGTATTTTTGATCCAGCAGTATCTCTATTGGGTCTGTATCCCAAGGAAATCAAATGATAAAAAAAGACTCACATGTGCAAAATTGTGACAACAAAGAATTGGAAAATAATTAGCGGCCCATCAATTGGGGCATGCTTAATAAGTTGTGGCATATGAAGGTAATGGTATATTATTGTTCTATAAAAAAGCTGATTTTAGAAAGGTCTGGAAAGATTTACATGAACTGATGCTGAGTGAAACAGGACTATATTATACTTAATAATAGCAAGAATGTGCTATGATCAACTGTGAAAGACTTGGATCTTCTCAGTAGTTCAGTGATCCTAAGCAGTTCCAATAGACTTTGGACAGAAAATGCCATCTGCATTCAGAAAAAAGTGATGTGTATTAAAATAAATTTTAAAAATTAAAAGATAAAATAATGTATATAAAGAACTTTATAAATCTCAAAGGCATACGTGAATTATAGCAACATTCCTCATCACTTTGTCTTCTAATTTGTTTAGAACATGGTAGACATGTTGTTGTTTAACTACTTTTGATTCTTCCTGATATTTCTGTCCACAAGAAGTTCTCCAGCTCATTTTTACAATTGAGGAAACTGAGGCAAACAGTAACTTGCTCAAGGTTAGATTGCTAGGAAGTGACTGAGGCCGGATTTGAACTAAGGAAGAAGAATCTTCCTAACTCTAGCCCCAGCACTTTGTCCACTGCTTCACTTAGCTTGCCAGTTTGTGGCAATATATCTTTCTTCAAAAGTACACTGAGATACTTTAACTGACAAATTTTATCCCGCCTGGAATTTTCCTTGAGAATTTATTTTGTTTGGGTTTCCTTTCAAAAATTAATTCCTCTATTCCATTTCCCCTCCCCTCATCCTCCAACAGTTTGTAAAATATTTTTTTTGAGTAGGAATTTTGTTGTTAAAAAATTAAATAAATTGCTTCCACCTATTAAGTGCTTAATAAATGCTTCATTCGTTCTAAATAACTATACTTGATCGTTTAATTCACAAACAATACACAGGCATGAATCAAATGCTTGTGGAATTGAACCAAGATATAATCCAAGCAAATTTTGTGGGGGAAAATTACCCCCTAAATTTTTAAATGAAGAAAATGAGGCACAGATTGGAAAATTGATTGGAAAATTAATGGCCATTCTCAGAGAGTGTAAAAGAACATGTTTTCGTTTTAGCATTCTAGAGAAGCTATTTTAGATCGAGGCCCTTAATTGCTCTTCCTCAGTTCCATTCTAAAGAATTGTAAATACCTAACACAATTGTGACGTAGGGGCGGGGATTCAGTCTGGCAGCTTATCGTAGCCCCAAGCATCAGCTGCTCTTCGATTCGGCAGTCTCGAAATTTCACCATTCCAGTTCTGACTGTAAATAACCTTGGAGAAATTGCTCCACCTCATAGTAATAACTCATTAAAAATGACTGTAAAATGCAAAATGCTTAGTGAAAGGCGGTGGAGTAAGAGGACAGGGTGTAATTATCACAAAAAAGTTTGGAGAGTGAGTCCAAAACTCTTATCAGGCAGGCTCTGTGATCCCGACGTCCACTCTATCTGAAACCCACCCTATTTTCAAGGATTCCATACAAGACCGTTAACTTCTCTCGGTAACTGCTCTCTGCAGGGTGTCTGAACTGATCAAATCGTGCAGCCTCACATTTTCGAGACATTAATGTCTCGGGGACATGTCATCCTATTCTACAACTCATCCCTGCCCTTCTGGGAATCAAAGATGTTGCGCCCCGGGGCTCGGAGGCAAGAGTTTGGAAAAGGACCACGCTGCTCGGGCCCCTGATTGGGTCTGTGGCGTTCCACTCATACTCTCTCGCTCGTTGATTCGCGGATTCCGCACCCCCTCGCTTTTCGTCTTCTTCCCCTCATTGGGTATTGGCAGTTCCCCTCCTCCAGGCTCTACTCCTTGGATTGGACCGCAGAGGCGGCCCATCAGTCGGCCGGGCTCCGATGCTGCCAACATTTGCTCGCTTCCCTTGCCAGCTTCAGGACTTTTAAATATTTGGGTGGGCGGGGAGCTCTGTAAGAAAAAAGCTGCCCTTTGCTTTAAATGTGCGAGTTGGAGGTCGGGTGGTTTTCACCTTTCCCAGCACGGGAGGTCGCGATGGTCCTGCTCCTTTAAAAGGACTTTTCCTCTGCACAATGGAACAGAGCTTGGGCAGACTGAGTTTTAGATCAGTGGAAAAAGCGATCAGACCATAGGCAGGGAAGGTCGAGCCGTGTTGGGGAAGGCCGGGAGAAGTCTCGCCTAGCAATGCCGGTTGCGAGGTCCAGTGTCCCCACGGGACCGTGCAGCACTGCTCAACGCCAAAGTACCTCAAGCAGCCCAGTACTCCCCGCAGAGCCACTCGGGGATTGCCATGAAGTACCTTTGTTTTCCGATACTGCAGCCTCCCATAGGCGTGTTCTGCCCTGGAAGAAAGAAGCCTTGCTTTTGCCCAGAGCAGCTTTTCTTCACGCTTCCCTTTAAGCCCCGGTATCCAGTGATCCTGGATGAGGATGAGTTCAGCGTTTCCCCTTTACAGCCCGAGTGGGTGTGCATGCGCACGTGTGCGGCTTGATGAACTGCGGAAATATCCTAGCGTCTCGGTGTATTTTCTCCCCTTGGCTTAGATGTGGATGTTCCCGCCGCTACCGCGCCACCCAGGAGTGTGTGTGTGGGGGTAGAGTTAGGAGGGGGAAAAGAGAAGGGGGTGGGGAAAAAGCACTGGCACATGCCAGGGTCGCCGTAGGTGGAGCGGCCGGCGCATGCGCACGCGCACCCTCGCCGGGCCATGAACGCCGAGGGGCGCGCGCCCCTTTCGCGCGCGCATGCTTGCACTATCATAGGCTCCCCCAGCCTGCGTTCTTGTCAAAGCCGCTCCGGCGCGTGCGCGCGTTATCTCCGGCTGACTCGCCTCGGCTTTTTTCCCCCTTCCCCTAGCACTCACAGCCTCTTCAGCCTCCTGCGCTCCACCCCCGCCCCTCGGTCCGTTCCCCTTTCTCCTCCCCCCAGGAATGGGGTTCACGCTGCTCTGGGTCGCGCGCCCAGTGGCTAGCTCGCGCTGTCAGCGTCCGCCCAGCTCGCGCCGCCTCGCGCTCCCCCTCAGTCAGTGGCGCCGAAGGCTCCGTTAAACGGCGGCAGCGGCGGTTCCTGTTTCCGTTTCTTCCTCTCCTCCCCAAGTCGGGAGTAGCATCCTCCTCCACGCCACCATCCCTCCTACTCCTACTCCCCCTTCCCGGGGCAGCGACGGCCGGAGGCGGCTGTGTCTGGAGACGAGCCGCCGGAGTCCTCCTCCCTCCCTCCACGGGTAAGGGGGCGCCGGGGCGTCGCGCGGGGCTGGGGCTGGGGGTCCCCGGCAGTGGGGAAAGCGCGGAGACCCGGGGACCCGGAGGACTTGGGGCCGCTTCTCTCCTCCCAGGCCTGCGACTGCCGCTAAAACAGCGGTTCCCGGAAGAAGCCGGGGAAAGAATTCCCCCTCCCCCTCTTTTCCCCATCCCTCCTGGGACTAGGGGGTAGGGGGCCTGGTGGGGGGGGGCACCCTCGGAGCTCCAGGTGTGGGAGCCCCGGGGTAAGTGGGGCCGGGGCGTCTCCTGCGTGGGGCGGGAGGGGCGCTGTTGCTCTCCTCGGAGGAGCGCATCCTGCCCAGGGGGGCAAAGGAGATGGGTTGGGGGGAGGGAACGCGCGAGCCTTCGGGGGCTCCTCCTTCTCCCACTCAGTTCTCGAACTCCGGCCAGTGGGGATCATCGTGCGCGTTTTGTTAATTAAGTGAATGGAAATGGGGGAAATGAATTTGTACCCAGATCCATCCTGCCCTTCCCCCGAGTGGGGAGGAAGCAAAGAGAATAACCCCTTTCGGGGTTCGGGCTTCTGTAAGAGGAGGTGGGCGCTTTGCTCCTTTTAATGGAGAGGTGGTAGTAACTCGACTCTAAATACTGAAGGACTGGGGGAGTGGGGTGGGGTAGTGGTGGAGACAAGAGTTAATTATCCTTTTCGTGGGGAGGTTTGCCCTTTCTGCGCGTCTGTGCCATGTCCGGTGCATCACCTGTTATTCCCTGACAATTCACTTTGGGGGTTGCAACCTTCTGGCACACTGAACATCAGAAAACTACTGCATAAAAGTACTCTAAAGTTGGACGGCAGTGGCCACATCTGGGTTTAACCTTGATTTTTTTTTTTTTTTTTAAGGGTTGAGATTTCTTTTATATTTGGGCTTAGGAAAATTTTTAAAAAGAGGTAAATACAATTCCATGTACTTTTATTTATTTAAGCCAATTCGGGAGGGTGAAGTCAGAATTTCCGTTCGGCAACTGTAGATATGCAATTGCCAGTTTAAGGTTTCTCAGGACGATTTTTTCGTGGTGTTTTTTACAGTTTAAATCGAAAACTCCTAATTGCTATTTTTTTTTTTTTGCTTAAAAAGTCAATGGATGAAAGAACTAGGTTTCATAATAGATGTATTTTTGTCCCCAGAGATGCTTTTTAAAGTTTGTATATTTGATTTCATGAAATAGTTACACTTCTAAAAAGTATCATGTTGGAAATGTATTATAAAGGCAATTAACTCTAATTACTATAGGGTTATCTATACTTGCTGGGAAAAGTTGTGGTTATCACTTTGGCTAAAATAATATTTCTTCAAAAAGCCATTCCATGAAGTGGACACTAATGCTTCTCTAATCTTTTGTGTTTGTAGCACAACATTTTGAGATTAAAATGTATTTACTTGTGATTCTTGAGGAACTCATTCAATAGCAAGGTTAAGAGAGAATCCATATTTGAAATTGTGAATCATAGAGGCTTAGTTTCTCAAGAATTTAGTAATCAGGAGTGAAAAGGATCTAAAAACTACCAAAGTTGC
The DNA here is from genome assembly GCF_902635505.1 of Sarcophilus harrisii. Lineage (NCBI taxonomy): Eukaryota > Metazoa > Chordata > Mammalia > Dasyuromorphia > Dasyuridae > Sarcophilus > Sarcophilus harrisii. Next base: position 323,414,772 of record NC_045427.1, read on the forward strand.
TTTGGAGGCATAACATTTTCCTTTTGCAGCTTTAAAACTTCAGAATTCTTACATTGAAGAGCTTGCTGAACAGCTGGAAGGAAACTTGCATAGATAGCAGAAACAGATGTAAAAATATTTTCTTTATCTTTGATCAAGCAACGAATTAGTCAAACAAAAGTAGAGTGTTATACAGTGGGATAGAATCTAGTTTATTGGGATAGTGAATTTAGATAAATTTCATTGAAATGTAGAATTATATAAAAATTCTATTTTAAAGTTTTTGTTTTTAACTGAAAAATCATTCTGTAAATGTCCAGATGCATTTTTCTTTGTCATTTCTGTTTAAGATGGATGAGACCATAAGACTCATTCTGATTAATTATGTAATTCTTTGGTACAGTTTTTTCCTCATTAAATTTCAAGCACTTTGATATGATGGTTTTTGAAAAATAATGAATTTTAGTACTTGTCAATGACTTGGTAGAACTAGTGTTTATATCTTAAGTGAAATGCAGTTATAACATTAGTAAGTATGGTCTGGAGGGGGAGCTAGTGCCAAAGCAAATGTATAGCTTAATTTATTCTGGGACTTTTTAAAAGTCTCAAATTTCCTGTGACCAATATTATTATTATTATTATTAAAAGGATGGGGGGAAATTTGCATATATAGTTATTTGTTTATACTAATTAGAAATATTCGAATGTATGAATTGTGTAAAAAAAAATAGAAAAATTTCAATTTATGGCTAAAATTTAGGAAAGCAAATAAAAACAAGTATTTTAATTTCTCACTTAAAATAACTGAATGTGTGATCAAAAACTTAATATATTATCGTGTTTTGTCATTGCCCTTGATGCATTATAGTAGAAACTAACTCTACAAAGAGAAAGGTAATGAGAGAGGTGAAGCTTTTCCAAATCCTTAATGCTTGTTTGTAACCTTTTAAATAATAAATCCCCAATTTTGAAATTTTAACACATGACATAGTTTAGTAGTTCAGAATGTGTATAAGGAAGTGCATTCAATGTGCATAAGTAAATTTGTTTAGTGTTCAGAAACTTTATAGATATTTTTTGATGAGGAATTGGGATGTTCATTGTATCTGGAGAGTAGGGATCCCAAGGTCACTTCTTAACTGCTTCCTCCTGCAATATAGCGCAGTGAGTTAACCAGGTGACCAATTAAATTGTATCAGTACCTTTTGAATATGAAATAAGGTTACTTTGTTATTTTGTATATTTTTATAAACTGTAAGCCAGTTAAGTGTTTGTTCTCTTAATAGTCCAAATTAAAGACTGGAGTCTGGGAGTGATAGCCATCTTAAAAATATTAGAGTATTCATTTAGAAAGGGATGGATTTGAAAGTGTTGGCTGGTCTTCAATAAGCTTATACAAATATATATATATGTGCTTATAAAGTAAAAAAAAATTCTTTGAAAGGTTAACAGTATCTATGGACAACAGAATAATGAGGAATAATTGTATGACATTTTTAATGCCACAAGTTAAACAGTTTTATAAAACGTGCTAGATTTGTCTTACATATCTTTTAGAATAGTTGCTTTGGGTATGTTATACAGTGTGCTCAGTCAATTGATGATCTTTTGAATGCTAAATTTTTTTTTTATTATACCACATTCTTCAAATTGTCAAAAGTGTTGTCTTCATTTTAAATTTATAATCTGTAGTAATAAACAACACTTAAGTTACCTGAATATAATGGATTCAATTTCCCTATTAGGAAACAAACTCAAACATCTTTGAAGAAAAACCATGTCTTAAGAGCCATGACATCATGATGCCTAAAAGCAAAAAAGACTTCTGACATTTATTTGTTTCAGCATTAATGGTGTTTTTTTGACCTTCGAATCTAGATCTAATGACAATTTGAGGTTTTCAGTCAAAATTTAGTGCAGTAGGTGAGGCTGATAAAGGAATAGATCCTGCATCTCCTTTTGGGACTTACTAGTGACTCTGTGCAGTGACTCTGTTTATCATCTGTGCAGTGTGAGATTTTAGTTTCTGCATTCTAGAAGTGATAACTTCCTTGCCTTTAATTAGGCCTTTAATTTCTTGTGCTGCCATTATAAGCTAAAATTTAAGTTGAACTAAAAAGAATTTATGGATAAAAGATATAGCTTTAAATTCTTTTTTTATTTAAATTTTCATTTGCTTTACAGTTAAGTACTTCTATCAGTCTTCTTCTCCCTCCTCCCCCCTTAGGGACACACATGTACACTGCAACCGAAATTAAAACCTTCCACCTTGCCCATACCTTTTTTAAAAAAGGGGAAACAAAGTTAAGCCGTTACCCTTGTGTATGAGTTTTTGGCCCAATGAAAATGTGTTTGTTTTGATGATACTAGAATATACATGCACATAGATAAACGATTAGCCTTAGTTTTAGGGAGAAGAAAAATAAACACATATAACATCATGCAGCTAGTCAGGTTTAATGTGATATTTTTGGACAGTATGTTGAATGTATCATCATCTTTGCAGCAGTTTTTTCTTTTTGGAAAGTATGCCTATATTTTATTTCATATTATGATAGTATTTCCTTTAATATTATGCCAATATTTGTTTGCTATCATATTGAAAATAGTGCATGTATTTTGTGTCCTATTTTTGAGCTTTATAAAAATAGTAGCAACTGTGTACATTGATTTAAGTTTTAAATGGCCACTATTTTCCTATTATAGTCATGGTTAATGGAAAATGTAAATAAAGTTCATAGTTTATAAAATAAGTAATAAAAATGTTGAGGCATTCATCAGTTACAATCATAGATGTGAATAGGAAATTAAGCTGTATTTTTGTTTTCTAATTGGCACTGTCAGAAGCATTTCCTGATGTGAACTTTAAATGGAAAAGCGACCACTTTCTGAATATAATGAATATAAATGAAAGATTTGACTATTTGGAAATAATTCAGACATAAAGACAAGTAAACTGGTCTAATGTATGGGACAATTCCTGCCACTCTCCCTCTCTTTTTAAATGGAAACTACTATTTAAAAAAAATTGTTTCAACTACAGTATGAATAGTAAGGCTTTTTTAAAGTATGATTAAGACTATTAACCAGAATTAAAAGTATAAATTTGCACCAAGCCAGATTTTAGGAAGGACTTCATTACTATCTGTTTTGAATTATGAAATATTTAATCTTTTAGATAGAAAAAATTCTTATGTGAGTTCCAATAAAAGTTATACATATATATGATATATATATTTATTACCTCCTTACATATATGTATACTTTATAGAATGTTGACTACTAAGTGTCCACAAAACTTACTCCAGTTCTGGTGATTTTGGAGGGCAGGGAGTTTGTGATGATGGATGCTGCTTTCAAGTGAGGTAAAATTTGACATGCTAAAACTGAAAACCTGTGGTCTGCCTTAGCTGGAGAGGAAGAGGAGGAGGAGGGGGAGGAGTAAGGAAATGGGGTGAAAAAGTTTCTTCTTTGCTCTAGTTTTCCTTTCTTCTTTCCTCCCTTTCTGTCTTTTTCCTCCTTCTACTTGACCTAGAGTTTTGGAAAAACTACTGGAAGAGATTGAAGATGGGGAGAAGGAGGGATATGCTGTAAGAACCAAAGTCTTAGATGATGGAGGAAGAATGGATGGGCTCAAGGTCATAGGTGGCAAAACCTTAGTAACAAAGAGGGATAGCTTTTCCTTTTATTTGAGTAAGTAAATTTCCTGTACTAAAAATTCCAGTCTTCTTTCTCATTATGGATTTTCCAAAGCTATGTCAGAGGAGCATAAATTCTAGCAAGTGCTATTAAAGCTAAAAAGACTTCAAGAATAGGCCAGGTGATAGTATTTGTCTTTCTTCTAGAACCAGTCTTACTAAGTTCAGAGAGATTGATTATAACAAGGTTGTATTACTTCGTGATGAATTTCCTGCTCCAGCAACTCACTTAATAGAACATTTTACTAAGGCAAAGAGGGGTTATGATCTGCATCAATGGAGAGACTATTCACATTGATCAAATCACTATCTTTTCAATGGAAAATAATGTAGGATTTTAGGAACTTGGAACAATAGATAATTTGAGAGTTAAGGAAAGAGAATTGGAAAGGCCAGAAATTAAAATTCTTGGTAATATCCATACAACTGGGGGCTTAATTTTAGGTGAAATTCTGAGGTAAAAGAGGCATTGATATGCCTTACTTTCATCTCTGAAAAAACACTGCTGATTGGAGCTCTATTTACAAATAAAACTCCACTTAGATGCAGCAAGCCTTAGAAATGTTAATGTTAATCTGGTACTTCTCAGCAGGACAAAAAATACAAAAAATATTCTTAGGATAAGAGGTATGAGGGAGGTGTACCTTTAAGGTTTGAATAAACAGAGACTATTAGGCTATCTTGGATTAAGTCAAAGAAGGGTATGTATACTATTTAAAGAAGCTAAAAATAGGTAAATTGTAGAGAAGCTTTTTAATGGTTTATTAGTGACACGTTTATTTTAATTTAAACACTAACAGAATCATTTTATTATAGTGGCAGAAAGATGTAAGGAAAATGAAATCTCCAAAGAATTCTTCTGTACCTGGAGCAGCTTGGCAGATCTAGAGGAGAGAACCTATCAGCTGTAACTGACTGCAGAGTCCCACCCACAGCAGTGCAGATGGATCTAAAGGAAAGATGATGAATAACCAAAGTTTTTTCAAGGGAAACCACAGGATTCCCTAATCTTCAAGATTACGCACAATTTCTGTAATTCTTGTTTGTAATGGTGGCTTTTGTACCATTTAGTGGCAGGGTATTTTAGTTTGGGGGAATTCTGAAGAGGAAAAAATCTGAAATCGGAAAGAAACAGCAGAATTTATCATTTTACTTTTTTTTTTTTTTGAAAACTTCTTGGACCTCAACAGCTTCATTGTGATATGGAGATTACTCAGAATTCTTGAAGGTTTTGTGTCAGCATACCATAAATGTTGGCCAGCTCACCAAGTTTGAAAGACTTTGAGTATGGCCTTGTCTACAAACTTGTATCTTCTAGCTTAATTTAATTCACAATGGCTTATTGGGGAGTGTGAGGTTGTTCAACTATAGCAAAGATCATTTGGTGAAGAGCATAGAGCATTGTTGTCTATATTGGTGGAAGGATTACCAAAATTTGTGGCTCCTTGAAGTGTTCTTAAAACAACTTTATCATTTCTTGGAGTTTTAAAAATATGACACCAAGCAGTTAAAATGAAGTCTTAGTTTTTATCTTAAGTAATCTACAGCAGTAATTTATTTAATTGTTCTTTTAACAGTGATACTAAATCCTCATATTTATTCGGTACTTTAAGGTGTGAAAAGCACTTTCACAGCTGTGCTGTAAGGTTAATAGTATGAGTATTATTCCCTTTTGACTGAGGAAACTGAGGAAACTTAGAAGGCTACTAATGATACTTGCTCAGGTTCACAGAACCCAAGGGACTCGCTATGCTTCTGAAGGGGTATGATAGAAAGAAACAACAACAGTGAGTCGTGAAGTTTAAGTTCTAGTTCTGACTCTACCAGAAATTACTTATATGATCTAGGATGCAAAAACAAAACCTAGTTACCAGTTTCTCTTTTGTAAAGTACTAAAACTAAATGTCTAGCCATTCCAGATACAAAATTATGTGACTTGAATGGTTTAAAATAAAACAACTTGTCATATCACACCTATTAAACTGGCAAAAATAATTAAAAGCAATAAAATTCAATGTTGGAGCTGTTCTCATGGAACTTTTTGGAAAATGTTTTATTAATATACAATTGTATACAATTGTATATACAATAATATACAATTAATATACAAAAATAATTGTACTCTGACCCAATTAATCCTTTGTTGAATATTGTGCCCTGAAACATCAAAAACCAAACAGTTTTCATAGCATTATAATAAATAATTGCAAAAAACTGAAGAAACATATTTCCAATAATAAGAGAATAATTAAACAAATTGTAGTATATAAATACAGGAATAGTATCATTTGGCTAAATCTCACAATTGTAAGGAATACAAAGTAATCTTAGATCATTATGAAATAATGCAAAATGAAAAAAGCCAAAGTAAAAATGAATGGGTGAAAAAGTCTGATTTTTGGGATCTTAGTAGGAAAGATTGAAAAGCTCTCTTTTCTGTGTTGCAATTAATTTAACTGTAAATGGTTACTAAGCAAATTTAACTGTTGTTTAATATTGTTTTTAACAGATGAATTAAATTTTAAAAACCCTTTACATCTAGCCATTCTGTAACACTTTTCCTTTTTCCTTTTTGGATTGTATTTTACCTTATTAAGTTTTTTTTTGTTGGTCATCTTTTAATTGTCAGATCTCTTAAGAATTAAGTGATAGTTTCCAAACTATGAGGTTGGGAGGGGAGAGAGAAAAAGATGTGAAGTAGAGGCTGAAATAATTGAATGTTTTAAAGTACAACTCTGATGTTGGTATGTCTATTCCACAGAAACAAAGTTAAAATCAAATCTAACAAAACTGAGACTATAAATGAGTAATATCAGAGAGCAAGAATCCATCAGCTCGTGGCCCTTTCTTCACATGTCCTGTCCCCACACATCTGTCTGCTTTTTCTGGGTACTCTGGGTACTGGAAGCTCTAGTGCTAGTTTACTTTGTTTCATTTCCAGGAGAAGGAAGTTCCTGAGTTTTGGAGTGGGTTGGTTATGAATTTAGTTTTTCTCTGTCTCTGATCCCAATTACCTACTTTTATGGCTTTTGTGATTGTTTAAAGATTGGGGGTAACCTTTCTACTACAGTCATGTTCATTCTTTCATCTTTGGGAGGCATTATGGTGCAATGGAGAGAACACTTAATTTGGCATCAGAGGGATTTGAGTTTTTTCAAGCAGAAGTTAAGAGAACTACCGGGCTAGAATATGATAGAGAAACTTTTTTCCAGATAAAGGTTGTGTGTGGTACAGCCTAGAGCCTTTTTCAATTTTGAAATTGTATGATTCTATTTTGTATTTGAATCCCAACTTTACCACTTGCTGTGTGATTGGGCAAGTTATTTAGTCCATCTGGGCCTGTTATCTCATCTAAAATGAAAGGATTACATTAGATGATGTGAAAAGTCCTTTATATCTCTTAAGATCATTAATCTTTTGACATGAAAGTGGCACAATGATTAATGCTTTATTTTATTGTATGTATATCATTTATAAAATTATAATAAACTTAATTTTATGGGAATAAAAATGAACCAAGGAATGTTTATTTTTTTATTTTTATTGTTTTTTTTTTGCTGAGGCGATTGGGGTTAAGTGACTTGCCCAGAGTCACACAGCTAGGAAGGTGTTAAAGTGTTTGAGACCAGATTTGAACTGGGGTCCTCAGGACTGATGGTGTATCTACTGCACCACCTAGCTGCCCCAAGAAATGTTTATTTTATGAAAACCTGGATATTACAATTTTTTTTTCATTTATTTAGTGAAAGTACACATTTGGGAAGCACTGATCTAATACTACTTTTGAATGCTATATAAATTTTATTAGAATTCATTAGAATTTTCAAATGTCTCAAAAAAACAAAACAAAACAAAAAACCGGCATTCTCAAATGAAAAACACATAGCCATTAAGATCAGGCTTAGATGGGAGAAAGTTTTTTTAAGCCTAGCTAATAATAATGAAAAAATGCCATTTCTTTGTAGTGACAACTTCGTAAAAATCCTATTTGATGCAGTAGATAGATCACTCTGGAAATCGGGAAGACTATTCTTTGTGAGTTCAAATCTGCTCTCAGGCACTAGCAGTTTTGACTTTGGGCAAATCACAACTCCAGTTAACCTTAGAATCTTCGTTGTATAAAATGAGCTGGAGAAAGAAATGGCAATTTTTGGTATTTTTGCCAAGAAAACCCCAAATAGGGTGATGAATCAGACATGATTGAACAGCAACAACAAAAAGTTTTATCTTGTTTTTTTTTTTTCCCCCTGTTTTGGTGGGATTGTTCTGTTTGGGAAAATATCAGGCAGCCAAATCATGTCATTATAGAAAGGATTGTAAGATGCAGGACTGGAAGGGGAACTTTTTTACAGAAGAAATTGTCAGAGATGTAATAATCTCATGGACACAAAGGTAGTTAATAAAGCTAGCATTCCAACTTAAGTCTTCTCCAAATTCATTCTCCCCATCTCCCTCCCTCCCCATACTTACTTGCCTTGGGTTGGATTGGACTATGCTTTCCCTGGTTTCCAGGAATGAAAAAGGGTGATTGGTTTTCTAGATCTCTAGGAAATGTGGATCTCTAGGAGATCTCTGAAAATGAAGAAAAAACTTAACTGCATTAGTGGTTTGGAAGTGGGAAAGTATGCTTAAAGGGCAGTTATATATAAATACAATATTAAAAAAGTGACAAGGCTGTAATGAATAAAGAAATTTTACATTGGACAGAAATGTGACTAATAATTCATACCTGAATATAACTTGTACTAGAGACATTGGATGGCTATAAACTACTGAAACTAGATTTTTTTCAATGAATCTAATAGCAAATGATATCTGCTTTTATTAAGTACGTGATATGTGCTAGTCATTTAACCCTGTTTACCTTAGTTCATTTGTAAAATGAGCTGGAGAAGGAAGTGGCAGAATATTCTAGTATCTTTGCCAAGAAAATCTCACAAGAAGTTCAGAAAGATTCAGACATGACTAAAGTGCCTGAACAACAAATGTTCTGGGCACAATGCTTAAAAACCTGGAAATGTAGATACAAGCTTGTCATCAAGCAGCAAGGAGCCTAAATTCTAATGGGGGAAGATGTGCAGGAGACATTTGGTATTCTGGCCAAACATAAATGACCAAGAAATGAGGTGGAGATCTGGAAGAGACCAAGATTGAAATAGGAGGAAGAGGATGTATATTTTGTTCTATGTTAATTTGGAATGTTAGTCTAATGATGGCTGCTATTTTATTGGATAAGAAACAATATTCATTTTTAAATGTGTTTTTTCCTCAAATACTATTACTCAACTTCAGCATATACCTTATGTACCAGACTTGGCTCTGAATTACTTATTTAGAAAAAGAAATTCTTTAAAGGATAAAGATTTGCCACCATTGAGAATATTAATAATAATGCATCAGACTTTTAAAGTAGTTCTAGTTCATTTAATTTTTGATCTGTTTTTGTTTGGACATAGCAAATCCTTCTCAACAAAATACTTAAAATATCTCCTGCCTCCCTAACAAAATCCATTTTTGCAAAATTACTAAGATTTCCAAGGAAAGATCAATGTTTTAAGTGAATAATATGAAATTTAATGTGGTATATTATTTAACTTGGTTTTGTTTTATTGTATATTGCAATCATTACAGTAGTGTGTGACTATTTATAACCCCATTTAGTGTTTTCTTGGCAAAGATATTGGAGTGATTTGCTATTTCCTTCTCCAGATCATTTTGCAGATGAGGAAACTGAGATAACAAGGGCTAAGTGACTTGCCTAGGATAACACGGGTAGAGTCTGAGGCTGGATTTGAGTCAAGTCTATCTATTGTGTCATCTAGTTCCCTGCTTTGCTGTATTCTACATTGGGAGTATTTAGTATATTCTTTGTACTATCACTTCTCCCATATATTAGGATGCAGGCATTTTTATTCTTTATAGGAGTGTCTGGAAAGTTGAGTGTGTGATCAGGAGTAACACCTACTGGGATTGTAGTCTTTGCATAAGACAGTACTTTAAACTGCTTCCCCTTCTTATATTTGGGAGGCTTAGGTTTATCTACTTGAGCACTGCACATAACATGGGAAATTTTCTGAATTCCTTCTCCATTCAAACTATTCACTTAGTGCTTGCTCAGGTTCTATCTCATCTCAGTCTAGGCTTTAAAGAATAAAACCTTTGTTTTAATATTTCATAATTTTATCAAAATGGCTCTTTTTCTCTTTTTCATTAAGTAGTTCATTTCTTACCTATGGAACTCAAAGGGAAATATATTTTCATACAGACTATAAGTATATTAGATGGACAGAATTGGACTCTAAATTTCCTATTGGTTGTGCTTGTTAAGAATTCTTAACTTCATTTTTGCCCAAGCAACAGATTATTTAGATGTTATTTACAAGGAAGAGCTATGAAGTCCTCCAGTATCTGTCATTAAGGAAAGGAATGAAAGGAACAGACAGAAGTGTCTACTTATACCAGGTACTGTGCTAAGTACTTTGCAAATGCTTCATTTTTAAATCTTCAACTGAGAAAGGTAGGTACTGTGGCCCTTATATTACAGTTGAGGAAACTGAGGTATCAGACATATTAACTAGTCTGAGACTGGATTTGAATTCACATCTTCCTAATAGTAGGCTCAGTTCTCTTTCTACTGCAGTATAGTGGGAGGGACAATTGCTTTCTGACTTCTGGTTACTATCTGCCTAAATTTGTAATTTATCCTAGAGGAAATAGGCTGCCACTGGAATCACCATTGTTTTCTGGGGGTCCTTGGAGTTTCTTTTCTCTAAAATCACCTTGATTGCTACTATGAGCATGAAGTTCTCAAGAAATCATATGAATCTGTCAGTTCATTTTAAACTGGCTTCCTGGTTGTCCCACCTGGGTCTCATCTGTGTTTTCTGTAAAGCATTGCATGGTCTTTGTATTAGTTGTCTCAGCATTTCAGGATGTTACATGTTTGTTTTTTTTTTTGTTTTTTTTTTTTCTTTTTAATAATTCCTTTTTCACTAATTCCCTGTGACTACTCAAGCCACGGACAGTAACAATCCTTTTGGTGCTTTCTGGCTAGGAGTAATTTAAAAGAATGATAGATGTGAGGTCCTAATGCTTTCTCTGATTCTTCTTCTTATTCCTCTGCAAACAATGATATCCCCTTAAATTTATCAGTCACTTGCTATCAAAAAGCGTAAGAGACAAAAAAAGAACCAGTCCTTGCTCTCAGGGAACTTCAATTTATACACATAAGGGAAATAACATTAAATAAATATAATTTTCCTACTGTAAGTTGGGAGGAAAGATCTCATGTGGTACTAGAATTTTGAAGGGAGCTCAGAATTCTGTGAGGCAAAGGGAGTTCCTTCTTGGCAGAAAGGACAAAAGCCTTTGTAAAATCACACAGATGGGAAATGGTGCATTGTGAACAAGGAACAGCAGGTAGGCCAGTTTTGCTAGTCTCATAATATATAAAGGGGAGTAATACATAAGCCAGATTGGGAAAGGGTTTAAATGCCAGAGGAGTTTGTAATTTATCCTGGAGGAAATAGGCTGCCACTGGAATTTTTAGAGTAGGAATACAGTGACATGGTTAGAGCTGTTCTTTTAGGATTATCAGTTTAAGCAGCTATGTGGAGTTTGGATTGGAGTGAGGAGACACATGAAGCAGGGACCTATTAGGAAACTATTGTAATTTGTTAAGCTATTCCTTAATTGAGGGGCATATATTTCTACTCATCTTTTTGCTATTATTAATAGTGCTACTATGAGTATTTTTGTGCATATATATCCTTTTCTGTTATCATTAATTTCCTTATAGTTATAAACCAAGTAGTGTGATTGTTGATTCAAAGGATATGGACAATTTAGTAACTTTTCTTGCAACTTCAAAATTATTTTATAAAACATGTCTCTATGACAGCACTTCCAACATCAAAATTCTTTTTTCTGTTTTTAACAATCTGGTGGGTATGAAATTACAGGTTAATTATAGGTTTTATATGCACACATATATGTATGTGTGTACATATTTGATATTTCCCCCTTGAATTGCATGTTAAAACAATTTTAAACTTTTGTTTTAAGTCCAGATTCTGTCTTCTGATTGTAGGAATCTGATAAAGGTTATACATGTGCAATCATGTAAAACATTTCCATATTATTACTTTTTTACAAGAAGGCTAAAACAACAGTAAAAAAGAAAAGTGAAGGATAATGTGCTTCAGTGTACATCAGTCAACATCACTTCTTTTTTTTTGGAGGTAGATAGTATGTTTCATCATAAATCCTTCAGGAATGTCATGAAGTTGTATCTAAATTGTTTTAATTTACATTTTTCTGCGGGTAATTTTGAACAACTTTTCAGATATTTATTACTTGAATTTCTTTTACAAGCTTTTTGTTGATATTCTATTACTGTTTATCAATTAAAAAATAGTGCTTAAGCTTACAGACTTTTGTCAGTCCTCTGTGGGTTTTGGATATCAGACAATGTTAGGTGATGAAAGATTTTTTCCTAATCTATATCTCCTCATAGTGTCCTGTCTTTTATTTCTAGTTTGTGGAGGCTGGTTAAGAATTTCTTTCTATTCATGACTGTGAAAATCTTCCATTCTTTTTATTAAATTTTGTGATGTGACTGTTTATTTGAATTGGTCTGTTTTAAGATTTTAATCTCATTTGTCTGTTAAACTACTATCCAGTTTTCCCCTCATCTTTTTTCCTCCCGCCCTCCTTCCCTTCCTTCCTCCCTCTTTTTCTCCCTCCCTCCCTCCTTTCTTTCCTCTTTCTCTCCCTCTCTCCCTCCCGAGTTTATTTTCCTGGTTTTATTGAATACTTGACTGCTATAGGCATTTGATATTACCTATTTCATTGATCTACTTTTCTATTTTTTATTCTGTTTTAGAAAGTTTTGATAATTATTGCTTAATAATATAGCTTAGGATCTGACTGTTACCTTTATTTAGTTATTTCCTACATTGAAAGATCCCGCTCCAATTTCTTATCTCCTGAATTTTACTTTTTATTTCATCAACTGCCTGTTGCTTTTAAACTCAACATGTCTAAAACAGAACTCTTTATCTCTACTTTTTTCTCCCCTCAGAAAACTCCCCATATTCTTTCCTAACTTCTCTCTTTCTTCTAGTTAGCAAAATGTGTGGTTTTTTTCTTCTCCATCTCTCACATTCATTTGAATTGCCATGTCATGTTGATTCTGCTTTCATAGTATCTCAGATCTATCCCCTAACTATACTGACATGGTTATCATTGCAATTCAGGCCCTCATTATGTCTCATCTGAACTATTTTAGTAGCTTCCTAATTGCTTTCTCTGTTTAGATAATTCCAATATATTCTTAACATAGATGTGAAATGTATAGTTTCCTTTTTTTTTTTTTTTTTTCTTTTTGGGGTGTGTGTGTGTGCTGAGGCTGAGGCAATTGGGGTCAAGTGAGTTGCCCAGGGTCACACAGCTAGGAAGTGTTAAGTGTCTGAGGCAGATTTGAAGTCAGGTCCTCCTGACTTCAGGGCTGGTGCTCTATCCACTGCACCAACTAGCTGCTCCCAAATGTATAGGTTTCAAGTGTAAGACTTACCATATCCTTTTTTTTGATAAAGAAATTCTATTGGTTCTTTCTTGCCTCTAGTATAACATAGAAACTTCTTAGTCTTATAAAGTCCTTCATACTCTGACCCCAACCTCCCTTTCCAGGCTTAGTGCATATTACTGCATCACTTTCCACCTAAACTTCTCTGCTTCCTGTCTCTTAATTAGACATGAGATGTATCTATCCTCCATGCAGGTTAGGCTAGTTTTTCCTTAAAAAGTATAAAACCCAATGTGTTTCTCTCATGGACTTAAGAGTCTTAGTTTATTATCATAATTTTCTTGGTCACCTTGGAGTATAAATTAACCATACTTTTATGCTGAGCTAGTTAAAAAAAACAAACAATGGACAACCCAAACAAAAGAACTTTTGCTCAGTTGAATCAACTCATTTTAAGAATACATATCATTGTTGAATATTCTTCCCTTGTTACACATATGTTATAAATAAATAAATCTCTTTTTGTTAATTTGAATGACCTATAAATGTCTCCAAAGACTGGCCTGACTGTGGCCCAGCCCAGGACAACTGGTATAGGCTTGCAGAATTGGAACAAAAACAACTGGGAATGGATGGACGATTCATCAGAAGGTAAGCCCATACTGACCTTTTGCTTTTGTGATGCTGTTGGTGATGTGTTTAGGAATGGTGCCTGATTATTAATAGATTAGAGAATAAGTTAACAATGGTCATTCAGCAAGTAGAATCCAATGAGTGTATTGCATGTCCTTAAGACCTGTACCTAAGGGCAGCTAAATAGTGTGGTGGAGAGAGCATCAGCCCTGAAGTCAGGAGGACCTGAGTTCAAATTCCATCTCAAATATTTAATACTAGCTATGTGATCCTGGGCAAGTCACTTAATCTCCAGTTGCCTTGCAAAAAAAGGGAAAAGACCTGTACCTTGAAGATAATTGCTGTAAATTCTTTTAGGTCCAGTAGCAGCATTGTATCTGGGTCTGCCAGTCTAGTCATTTAAACTTTGTTTAACTCTGATAGGGAATTTCCTCAGAAAAAAGTTTACCTTTAAAATTCTTGAAGGCATTGAATGTTTGGGGAATGAACATTATTTTCTCTTCACTAACAAGAACAAATACAAAATAATGAGATATCCACTCAAGGCAGGTCACGCATGTGCCCTCTCTTTGTGTTCCTCCTTGCATAGTCTTGGTACGTTAGTGTGGAAGCAGTTTGAGTGAAAGCAAACTGAGAATATAATCTGGGGAAACTTTTCTGGGATGAATTAGGAGTTTATGCTGTGAGTTGTGATCTCTCTGAATAGCCTTAATTGTCCAATAACACTGACCTCTCAGCATACTGTTTGAAAAAGTCTGACCCAGTGTCAGTCTCTTTACAGATTGTCTGCAGATCACTTGAAAAGAGCCAATAACACCATGAAAGCTTAACAAAGAGGAGGAATTTATTAATCAGGAGCTGTACTGAGTGCTTTTACAAATTTTCTTCATATAATCCTCACAACCTTGTGAGGTAGATTCTCTTATTAACCCCATTTTACAGATGAGGAAACTGGCTAACAGAGAATATCAAATGATTTGCCTTAAATCACACTGCTAGTGTGTGAAGCCAGATTTGAATTTGTCTTCCTGACTTCAGCTCAGCACTCCATTCACTGTACCCAACCCAGCTGCTAGGAAGAATAGCAGGCATCTTTTAAAAAAATCATCCTTAGTTTACCCTGCTGTTCCCACAAGAGCTTTAAACTCATAAGACCATTCTAATAGGATCTAGAAGGTTTTTTTCTTTCTTTCTTTCTTTTTTTAAATAAGCTATTGATTTAAAGGTAGAAGTGACCATAGAAGTTATTTTACAACCCGGCAAACTGAGACCTAAAGAAGTCAAGTGACTCTGTGGAGGTAGCAAACAACAGAGTTGAGTGTTGAATCCAGGTTCTCCCTTGAATATCTGAATTAATTGCTAAATAGCTGCGTATTCCAAGATTCTGTGATTGGTAAGGGAAGGTATAGTGATTGTCTCATGAGCTGATTTCTGCCTATGTAAGACAGCAGTACAGAAAAACTGACTGGTTATATGAGTCTTAGTTATGTAAATGAAATTCTTAACTTTTAGTGGATTATTCCTTTTCATCACTATCAACCATCAGCAACCATTTATTAAGCACTAACTCTGTGCCATCCATGTAACTATGTATGATAAGCACTGGGTATAAAAGAAGAGGGAGAGGTCTTTGTGTTATAGCATAGAGCAGAACTTCATAGCCTTTATGGGCTTATGAAATCCTCTTTGGTATTCTTGTGAAGACTGTGGGCTCTGAATAAGGTGGAAAGGGAATATAAGGAATTTTGGGTATAGGGAATATCCAATGAAAAGACCTAGTATATAGTACCTGAAGATGGAGTGTTACATTTGAGGAATACAGATATGTAAAGAGTGTAAAGAATAAGATGGGAGAGTAGGAAGGGTCCAAGTTGTGAAGGGTTTTAAAAAAACAAGTAGAGGATTTGATATATATATATTTGAGCCACTCATTTAACAGTAAGGGGGATGACATGGGCCTATGTATGCTTTAGGAAGATCCTCTCACCTGCTGTTTGGAGCATGGATTGGAGTGGGGAAGGACTTGAGGAAGAGAGACTAATTAGAATGCTGTTATAAGTCAGATATGAAGTGATTCCAAATCTGCACTGGGATGGTGGCTGTGGGAATAATTTATTATGCCCTGCAGAAACCCCAGCTCATGCAACTCCATTTACATATCTATGTTAGATAAGCTAATCTCATATTATTCATAGGTACTGTTGACACAAACAGACGGGTTATTGCCTTTGATTCACACAACAATCCTGTGAAGTTAAAAACTATTTTCTTTATTTTACAGTTGAGAAAAAACCTTGAGGTTAGGTGAGTTACTTCCTCAGTGTTATAGTTAAATGAGATATCTAAGACGATTCAAACTCTGGTGTTCTGATGACATCTGGATGATGTTCAATCCACTGTTTTCCTAATTGCCTCAATAGCTAACATAAAAGACTGAGTTTTGCAAAATGCTTTTTTCATATATTATCTCATCTGATTAGTTTATTAAATAAAGTAGTAAATCAAAAAGATTATTAATAGGTTTTTGACACTTGATTAATGGAAGAGGAGGGACCCTAACTTTCAGTTATGTTTTAGACTAAGCAAGGTTATTTGAATGGGTTTGAACCATGTAGTCTTAAGATCTCTTATAGTTCTAACATCCTGTGTGTATGACTATTAAGTAGATTTGCCCCAGATTGTACCTAGGAAAATTTCATAAGCACAACTATAGCTTTATTTAAAACGTTTTTTGGATAACCTTTTGTTTTTAATATCACCTGTATTTTCTAAGAAATTCATCCCTTCCTTCCCTTTTTAAAGAGACATTCCTAGGAAATAAAAACAATACAACAGAACTAATAAATATGCTGAAAACAGTCAGAATCTGTAAAATCTGTATGCTCTCCCACTCTTCATAGAACAAGGGAAAAGTCATTCTTGTATTTTTTGGGGGGGCAATTTTAGTTATTATAATTTCACATCTTCCATTTTGTTGTTCTTTTCAGTTATGTCATTATCATTGTGTGTATTTAGTTTTCTTGATTCTGCTTAATTCACTTTGTAACAGTTCACAGAAATCTTTCCAGGCTTTTTTCATCATATTCATCATTTCTTACAGCACATGTAAATCTTTAAATCTTTCTGAGTTTAATTTTTCATATATTCATCCTTTGAATAAATCACAAGAATATTTCATTATATTCATATATAACTTATTTTGCCATTCCCCAAGCCCTATATAGGTCTGACTTTAAAATTCAATTTTATTTTTCATTTCTAAATTCTCTCCACATATTGAGAAGGCAAGAAAAATAAAATCCATTGCAAAAATATATAGTCATGCAAAATAAATATTTGTATTCACCATGTCTTCGCTCTCTCTCCTCATCCTGCCCCCTCCCCCAAAAAGAAAATGTTTCATTCTGCAATCTGAATCAATCGGCTTTCTGATTGGAAGTAGATAGCATTTTTTGTCATCCACATTTGGAATTGTGGTTGGTCATTATGTTGATCAGAATTCCTAAGTCTTTCAAAGCTGATTATTTTTATAGTGTTGTTGTTATTGTAAAAATTGTTCTGGTTCTGTTCATATCACTTTGTACTAGTTCATATGTAATCCCATGATTTTCTGAAATTATTTTCTCCATCATTTCGTACAATAATATTCCCTCATGTTTTTATACCATTTCATTATATTATTACATATAATGTAATAATAAATATCATACATTAATTCCCCAATCAATAGGCATTTTCTCAAATTCCAGTTTTTTTTTTTTTTTTGCCACTGCAAAAACAGCTGTTATTATAGAACATTTTTGTACATAATACTTTTTCCTTTGATTTCTTTGGAGATATATAGATTTAGTAGTTGTAGTGCTGGATCAAAGGGTATGTATGCATGTTTCAATACGTTTCTTTTTGTTGGACCAATTTATATCTCCATCAACAGTCTATTAAAGTACCTGCTTTTCTATAATACTTCTAGTGTTTTCTCATTTCCCTTTTGTGACAGTTCAACCAATCTAATGGGTGTGAGATGGTACCTTAGAGTTGTAATTTGCATTTCTTTAATTATTAGTGATTTAGAACACTTTTCACATTATTATTGATAAGCTTGGATTTCTTCCTCAGAAAACTGTCTATTTAAATTCCTTGACTATTTATTACTTAAGAAATAAAGCTCTGACTTGAGAATGAAGATTAAAAGCATTTCTCAAATTTTTTCAACCATAATTCCCTTCCAAAACTGTCTTTCTCTTTGGTATTGAATTTGTCATTTCATTGGTAATGGGCAATTCTGGGGAAAGACTTCTAAATAAGTAGATCAGTACCTGATTTTCAGTTTAAAGTGATTTTCAATTTATTTTTAGAGAGTTGACTGGGAGTGGTTCTCCATAATTATGGAAATATTCTTAGTAATAGGCTGCAGCTGGATCTGAACCTGACTGAGATGGGCTCCATATCTATAATGCTGTTGCTCATATTCCATTTTGTTGTTCATACTTCATTTTTGAAGAGGACAATATGGATGGTGTCTTGATTTGTCTTGAATTGGGTTTAAATGTGGCAGAGTTGTTGCAGACTCGTCAGCCTCACTCTCTTCTTCCAGAGTCATTGAAGACCAGTGTCGAAGTCAGTCATGACTGTGACCTGGAAGTGTAGTAGGTGACCTTGGAGTCTTCAGTGTCTGACTAAGCTCCAAGTGATCCATTCCTGCTTCCTCTACTTTCATGGCCTATGGAACAAATTTTTCTCATCTGCCCATTCTGCCCAAAGAAGCCACATATATATGTGTTGCAGAGAGACAGATTTAGGTTAGATAATGCCATGCTCCTTCTTCCAACACAAAGTTTTATAGAATTAAAAATTATGCTATATTGCCTTTAAGTGAATTTGGGTAGAAAGTTACATGTATTAACATTAACATTAACAGCCAGGAAGTGTTAAGTGTCTGAGTTCACACTTGAACTCAGATCTTCTTGACTTCAGGGCTGGTGTTCTATCCCCTGCACCACCTAGCTGCCTCAGCAATCTTATTTTCAAGGCAACATTGGCCATATACAGTAGCCAACTTGCATCTTTCTCTGGATCAAGAAGAATTTTAATTCTTTAGAAATAGAGATAGTCTTTGATTTTCAGCCTTATAACATTGTATAGGTGTAAATTCCTTGAAGTCAGAAATCCCGTCTTTGCCTCTTTTGTATCCCCAGCATTTAACTCAGTGCTAGGCATATATTAGTGGCTTAATAATGATTGATTAATTTGACCAAGAAAATATTGGTGTTAGAAACAGATGGGGTTTGTTAATAGGTAGGATTTGCCCTTCTCAGTGTCATGGGAGCATTATGCAGTTTACTGTTGTGATTGAGGTTGAGCTTTTCTGATTTAATTTTTGCTACAATTCATTTATCCGTGGAATGTGGGCTTTTAGTGTTCAGTTAAATCATTGTGTGGGTTATCTAGCTGAGTACTATAATCTAGGCATGAGGGATCTTAATTCATAGAGTATAAAGAGGCAATATTGTGTTTTAGATTAATCTCTTTTTTAAAGTAGATTGAGCCTTTGGTTGCAAAGTTTTACATTTTTGGGGAGAGGGGCGGGCAATTGGGGTTAAGTGACTTTCCTAGGATTACACAGCTAGGAAAGTGTCTGAGGTCAGATTTGAACTCAGGTCCTCCTGATTTCAAGGCTGGTATTCTATTCACTGTGCCATGTAGCTGTTCTTACGGTTTTTGATTTATGAAGTATTAGTTTAGTCTTGGAAAATTACAGACATTTATTTTATATCTTTAGTCTCCGAAGCATATTATTTTATTTGAGCCTCAACAACAACCCTGTGAGGTTGATACTACATACATCATTTTACATTTTAATCTAAATCTCATACTTGGACATCAATACTTTAGCTATTTATTCGCTTATTAAGTTGCTTTTTTTTTCCTTTTATATCTCCTACTTAATGCATAGTAGTGAGGGAATTATAGCCTACTCCTTTTATGTCCTTCCCGGTCTTGTCAAAGACCTCTTAATCTTTGGCAGTATTTTCTAGATTCTTTCTGGCAATATCATTTGTGCCTATGTGAATCAACAGAAATGGGTAGTGTTTTGATAGATTTTTGGATGTTCTCTATTATGTCTTGGACAAAGGTCCTGGCAAGACAACAGAGCTCTCTCTTGGTATTATCAGGTTGAAAAATAGCTGCTTTGGTACCCTTGCTCAAGGAGTCACCAGTTACTACAGTTCTTGGCTTCTTCCTCAAAATGATTTCTCCCCTGATAACTTCTGTGGCTCTTTTATATTTTCATTAAAGATAAGAGATCTTTCCCCACTTAGTAGTTAACCATTTAATAAGTTTCTAGTATGTATCAAGCATTGTGCTAAGTGTTGAGAATACAAAAAAGAGGCAAAGGTTGGTTCTTTTCCTCCAGAAACTTAATCTTAATGGGAAACAAATATGTACAAACAAATATGCACATATAATATATTTATACAGAATAAATAAAAACTAATTAAAGTAGGGAAGACGCTAGAATTAAGTGGTTGGGATGGGGAGGTAGGATTTTAGGACCAGCTTCTCCTTTATATCTCTATCTTCTTTAGAGCATCAAATTGAACAGCAGATAAAATAGATCAGAAAATTGTGTAGATATTGTTTATCATGAATTTAAGCAATTATTTAATAAAGTATGTTCCCCCCCTTTTTTTAATTTGAGAAAAAAACAAAACAAAAAGAAAAAGAAATACAAACAAAAGAGAATTTTGTCGTGTGCTCTGCTGAGCACATCATGGAGGATTCCAAATATACAACAAATTACCAGGTCAAGAAAGTATATATATATTAATAAAAAATTATATTTATGAATGACCATTTTTTCTTTACTTCCTTGTAAATTGTTCTTTGCTGTTCACTTTATTTACTTTATTCTTCTTTCCCCCCTTTCATCCCTCCCCATCATTCCTAAGCAAGCTATATTTAAGAAAAGATATATTTGTCTCTCTCTCTATATACATATATGTACATATACACATGTCTTTCTATCCTTGCTGTCTTCTTTAATTAAATTCTGTTTCATAACTTGCTTTGCTATTACTTAACCTCCCTCCACCCAAGGATCCTTCCCTTGTCTTCTCTCCTCACCCTTTGCTTCCCCATCTGCTCATTCTTTCCCCTTTATTTCTTTATAGATTTTGGAGGTTGCTATACTCTTCATGATAGATATATGTTGCCTATTGAATCCATTCTCATTATGAGTAGGTATTCAAAAACTACGCGCCTTCTTCTTCCCTCTATGTCTATCCTTCCTTTGCACCTCATTTGTAAAACATGATTGCTATTTTTACCTTTACTCTGTTAATCTTTCTTTTGAGCTACCCTATTTTTGATGTGAAATATATATGTGTGTGTGTATATATGTATACATACATAAAAACAAATAATTTGTCTATATTTAAACAAGTTTTTCCATGTTAAGTTTCTTAAAATTGATATTTAATATTGGCTCTTATATGTTAAAATTTCTGTTTAAGTTTGAGTTTGGTTGATAGAAAGTCCTGAAAATCTGCAAGGTCGTTGAAAATCCTTTTTTTTTTTTCTCATTCAGCATTATAGATAATTTTGCTGGATAAGATAGTTTTGGCTGCAGGCCTAGTTCTTTTGATTGTCAATAGATAGGATTCCAGGACCTGTGATCTTTTATTGCAGCTGCTAATAAATCTTGTACAATTTTAATTGTTGCTCCAGCATATTTGAAATGTTTTTTTCTTGTTTCTTGCAAAATTTACTCTTTGATCTGGGGTTTTTGAAAATTTGGCACTATTTCTGTGTATTTTCTTCATAGGATCTCTTTGAAGTGGTAATTGGTGGATTTTTTTCTATTTTTACTTTCCCCTCATGTTCTATCATTCCAGGACAATTTTCTTGGATTATTTCCTGCATTATTATATCAAGGTTCTCTTTTTGGTCAGCACTTTCTGGCATTCCAATTATTATATTTTCTCTTCAGATCTATCATTTTTCTTACGTTTCACATTTTCTTCTATTTTATCATTCTTTATAATGTTTTGTTATTTCTTGCTGATAGCATCACTGCCTTCCCCTTTGTCCAATTCTAATTTTTAAAGCATTATTTTTATCTTTGATGAATTTTTTTCTAATTGTTTTTTTTTTTTTTTCCTCCATAAGTTTCTTTTTTTGACTGGTTTTAATTTTTTTCCCCCTGAGGCAGTTGGGATGAAATGACTTGCCTAGGATCATACAGCTAGGAAGTGTTAAGTGTCTAAGATCACATTTGAACTCTAGGCCCTCCTGACTTCAGGGCTGGTGCTCTATCTACTAGTGCTCCACCTAGCTGCTCCGGTTTTAATTTTTTTCTTTAGTTTTTCCTCAGTGTCTTTCATTTGAATTCTATACATTTTCTCTGGGCAGGGAGCCATTTCATGTTACTCTTTGGGGCAGAAGCTTTTTTACTTAAGTGTCTTCCTCTGAAGATGAATTCTGGTCTTCCCTGTTCCCACAGTATATTTCAGTGGTGGGATTCTTTCTTCTTTATGCAAATTTTTTTTTTTTTTTTAAATAAGGGATAGTAGTGTGAACACCTCTGATGATAGAGTGAGGGATGGTGCCTTAAGCTTCTCCTCAACTCTCCTCTCTGACCAGGAACCCCAAACCAAGAGCTCCACTATAGCCATCAATGTCCCTGCCTCAATGCCTCTATACTTAACAGGTGCTAGTTCTTTCCTGCCCAGGGCCTTGTCTCAGAGGCACAGCCTGGGGCCGGGTCTTTCCAGTCAGTTGAGGGTTGCTTCCCTGACTCAGATCCCCAACTCCACAAATAGTATGAGAGGTGAAAGCCTCCGTGCTGAGGCTTCAGCCATACCTCGTTAGCCTTAGCTGTCCCCTTGGTATTTCTGAGCTAGCTGGGAGGTGTTTGTGGGTTAATTCCGGCCTAGGCTTTTTTCTTTAGATCTTCTCAAGTTGTATCTGGAGAACCTCAGTTGTGCTCCAAGCACCCTGAGGCACAAATTTGTTATATTTGTGGGGGAAATGAGGAGAAAATCCCCTAAAGTATGTTATTCTTGTGGAAAAATATGGAGAGATATGGATTGGACAGTAATTATTGGAGTTGGTTGAAAAGCCATACCAAGAGATTGTTAATTATTCCTTGTCAGTTTGGCTGAAAATCTGTAGAGATAGTGTCCCAGGGATCTGTGTTTTAGCCTTGTGGTGTTTAACATTTTTTTATTTTCTTAATATCATTGACTTGGGTAAAGGAGTTTAAGATATGGTCATCAAATTGGCTTTGAGGCATTACAGACATGATTTAGAAGGATCTTGTCAGAGTAGAATATTAAACTAAATCTAACTAATTGAAATACAATATAGTTGAATGTAAAGTCTTCATTGTGTTCAGAAAATTAACCAAGTTTTATGGTATTGGAGCTCAACATGAGTCATCATTGTAATATAACAGCCTGAAAAACACATGGACTGCATTGAGCAGCATAGTTTCCAGGAATAAGGAAGTTTTTTATGTATTGGTTAGACCACAGATGGAGAATTGTT
The DNA here is from genome assembly GCF_902635505.1 of Sarcophilus harrisii. Lineage (NCBI taxonomy): Eukaryota > Metazoa > Chordata > Mammalia > Dasyuromorphia > Dasyuridae > Sarcophilus > Sarcophilus harrisii. The sequence goes on from NC_045427.1 coordinate 323,438,157, forward strand.
TTTACTGTTGGATATTGATAAGCTGGAGGAGTCAGGATGGTGAAGAATCTTGAGTACATGTTACAAAAAGATCTGTTGAGGAAGTGGGGAAATGACTTGGTGAAGAGAATACTTAGGGGAAATATGACAGGTATGTTGAAATACTTCAGGGACTGTCATATAGAAAAGGAGATTTGACTGGTTCTGTGTTGCTTCCAAGAGCAGCACCAGGAACATTGAATGAAAGTTACAAAGAGGCTTGACATCAGGAAAAGCTGCCTAATAATTACAGTAGTCCAATGGTGGTGCCACTTTCTAGTGGAAAATGTGGGTGCCCCTCTATCCCTAACTGCTCATGCTTGGAGGGCTTCAAGCAGAGATTAAGTAACCACTTGGTGAAATTTTATAGGGAAAATTTCTTTTAGATATGAATTGGACTGCGTGGCTGTCGCAGTCCCTTCCATTGCTGAATTTTGTCATTTTGTAGTAGTTAAGGAGGGTCAGATGTGGCATCTGAATCTTGATCTTTTTTACTGTATGTCTACCATTTCTGTCATTGTGCTGCATAGTTAACTTCAACTTTAAACATTAAGCATTTTACTCTTTACAGAGCATTTTGCAATGCAAATGATGCCAAAATTAAGTTAGGGTAGATAGATAAAATATTAATTATCTTACAATATGCTAAGCACTCTACTGAGGGGTAGGATGATGTAATGTATATGATATAACAATATAACCAATCTATAATAATATAGGCATTAATTATTATATTAATATGGCTGTCTCTACCCTGAAAAAGCTGATATTTTTGTGGGGGAAGGCAGTATATAAAGGCAACATGATAAGGACATACATACATAGTGGAAGAGACCTGGATCTGGGTAATATGATCACCCATCAGGGCTGGATGACCTTGGGGCAGAGTCTTAGGCTGACCCAGTGGTTTCTGAGTTCCTGTTAGTTCCAACTATAGGCTGATTTAACACATTGACATACATAAAGTGGTCCTCAGTTCATGAGGAGTGATGGGGAGAGTCATTTGTGACAGTGGGAACCAGGGAAACTACCTGGAGGCTTCTGGAACATGAGTTATTTGGAGAATTCACTCTCAGGGAAAAGAAAAGACCTCTTCCTGTATTTTACCACTTTGCAAGTGAGATGGAAAGAATTGTTTTTAAGCAATTCTTTTACCTTCTACTTTCATTTGTGGTTGAGTAGAAGTAACTCTAACGAGTTATAGGCTGCAGCTTCCTAATTTCTAAAAAGAGGAATTCAATCAAACCTCAGATACTTTGTAGCTGTGGGGCTCTGTGCAGATAATTCACCCTGTTTTCCTCAGTTTCCTTAAGATATAAAAAGAGGGATTTGGACTTACAAACCTTAGAATAAAAAGGGAATTTAATAGGACCTATGAAGCGCCTTTAGAGCTTGTAATCCTATCTGCCATAGGATTAGAGAACTCTGATTTATTTAGAGAGAGCTTACTCTTTGAAGCAGTAAAACTTGGGTTCAAGTTCCATATGTGACTCGTATTGGCTATTTGACACTCATTTATAAATACACATAAATATGTGTGTATGTATGTGTGTATTTCCAGTTACATGTAAAATAATTTTTTTAACATTTGTTTTTTAAAATTTTGAGTTCCAGATTCTCTCCTGTCCCTTCCTCCTCATTCCCCACTGAAAAGGCTCATGTGAAGTTACACAAAAATTTCCGTATAAGTCATGTTGCTAAAGAAAACATCTCCCAATGCCCTAGAAAAGTTGTAGAGAAGTCCCATACGACTTTGCTTTTGCTAGTGACATCACAGGTCTACAACCTGTGATGTCACCTTTAATGTTTATGTGCCACAAACACTCTACTTATTTTTATTTTCTGATGCTGGGGTGAGGGGAACTATTGGCATGAGGGGGAATTCCCAAACCCTGAAATAAATGAGGTCTTCCACATAGAAGGTAACATATTTACACATGAATGTTAGAGGTTTTAGAGTTTCTAGTTGTGTGTGTTACTAGTTTCTAGTGCATTGTGCTGCTTCTGGGGTTGGACCTGAATTTGAAATCCCCTTTCATTTTGCTACTTGTGTGACTTTGGACAAAACACACTATCACTTTGGGTCTCCTCATCTATAAAATGAAGAACCCCTTTCATCTCTAGATCTGTGATATGTTGTGTCATATAAAAGTCATTAAAATTATGAATAAATGTAATTAAGACATACAGGAGTAAACGAAGAAAGAGGTATTAGCTCTTAGTTGATTTTTTTGGTGTCTTTTTGTTAAAACAAAAGAAAAGAAATTTCTTGTGATTAGATTAGGAATAGATAACAAGATATTTTTAGAGACTAGAGACCATGCTTCACTTCCATCCAGTTATCTGCAAAGCCCATCAATAGGGCTGACTTCTTAAATATCTCACTATTCCTGTGAAGCCCTAAAGCAGAAATGGCTTAGTAGCTATACCTCTCCTATTATACATAGTTTCTTATTCTTGAAATGTAAGCTTCTTGAGGGCAGAGTCTCATTTTTGTATTTGTATTCCCAGGCACTTAGCTCAGTGAATGATTCATAGTTAGCTTAATAATTAACATTTGAGTAAATTATTTTTCTTTCATAAATTCATCCATTGAGAGATCTTTACAGGTATTTACTATTTTATAGTTCTATATTCTTTTTCATTTAGAGGCAACAAGAAGACAGTAAACAGAGTGCTAAACATGGAGTCAAGAAGCCTTGTGTTCAGTTATGGCCTCAAACACTTACTTATTAGCTGTGTAATGCTGGGCAAGTCATGGAACCTCTGTTTGTCTTAATTTCCTCAATTATAAAATGGGAATAATAATGTCATCTTCCTCCCGGGATTGTTGGGAAAATAAAATGAGATAATTGTAAAGCATTTAGCACAGTGCCTCTACACAGTGCTTTTGCGCTTGCGCTCTCGCGCGCTCTCTCTCTCTCTCTCTCTCTCGTGCGCTCTCTCGCTCTCCCTCTCTCTCTCGCGCTCTCTCTGTGTATATATGATTTCTTTTCTGCCTCCTTTGTTTGCATTATGAAATCTTATTTTAATGTCTGTGTCTTCTTAGATTTAATTTAACTTTTTCTTACCTCAATTTCCTCATTTATAAAATGAAGTCTTTTATTAAATGATAACTAAAGTTCTTTGTAATCTATCACATTTTGTTCTGTATATCCCTATAATTAAGGGAAATGATAAACATTTATTAAGAGCTAACTCTGTACCAGGTAGGTCAGATCTGATAGAATATAGATGCCAGTTGAACTATAGTTAACTATACAGTTTGCTGAATTTACATGAATACTTTTATATAGTGAGCATTTTGTGTTTATTTTTTAACATGTTTTTTGGCTAGGAGAGCAAGATATATGAAAATACAATTTATGCCATTACTAAAGAAGAATTTGACCCAAACTTTGGTTTGTGGTAGGTCATGTAGCTCAATATAAAAAGGAACTTAACATTGTGAGCTGTCCAGGAATGAAATGGTCAGTCTTGTGAGGTTATAAATTCTGTGTCAGTAGAATCAGTTGTAAGATTGGGGGTTTTGTAGAGGGGCATATACTTTGGGTAGGAATTGGAATGTTTGATCTCTAAGATTCCTTCTGATTCTTAGATTATGTGAAAAATGTATATTCACAAAAAAGAAATATACTGGAAAATCAAGGTTATTTTGGTGGAAGTCTCACTGAACTTGAAGAAAAGTAGCTATTTCCTTAAGTTTCTTCTTTCTTTCTACATTTAAAGAGTTATAAAAACCTTCAATTTAGTAGAAAGTCAGATTTATTCAAGTACATTCTGTGCTGACTGAATTTAAAGTATCTTTGAATTTTTCATTAGTTTGTGAAACTAATTTAAAATCTGAAGTGCAGGCACTGTTTTTGAAAAGGCATCCAGCAAGCCATTTTATTCCATTAATTGGCTAAGTGACTAATGGAGTATGCTAGTCCAAACAAATGAAGTCCTCTTATGAAGAGGATTAAATGTAATAATGACTTATATAAAATTAAAAAAAAAATGATTGCCCACCATTTACTATTTTGAACTTTTAAAAAGATAACATAAGGAACCTTTTACCTTTGATATTTGAGTCATCATATGTTAGTCATCATATATGAAAACATCCTTTCCTTAGGAGGAGAATGCATTATACTAATAATGGACATAGCATTGAATTTGGAGTCAGAAGACCTAGGTTTAGATTTGGACATTGACTCTAGCTGTATGTCCATGAGTAAGTCACTTAGCTGCAGTTTCTCATCTGCAAAATAGAAATTTATTTTAAAAAATTTTCTTTTTTCATTATGAACTTCACAATCAGCATTTCAGTATACAGATAAGAGCAAAAAAGATTGTATATGAATTAGGAACTTTTTTACATAGTTCATTTTTAAAAGTGAATATTAAATTTGAGGTAGTAACACAATTTTGACTCCTTCTAAACTTTGAAATTTTCCTTCCCGCCCTTCCTGTCTTTTTACTTTCTTTTTCCTCTCATTTTTCTCCTTCCTTTAGTCTTCTCTTTCCACTCTCTATCTCCCTCACCCATTCTCTTTTCCCTTGATTTTTAGTTCCTATAGCTCTCCTGTGTAAGATAAGAATTCTTTTATGCATGACTGTTCCTAAAAGTAAGAACTAGTATACCCCTCCTAACTGCTGGTAATGAAAACACCTGCCTTCTATTGTTATAAGGATACAGACGTGGAACTGTACTTGTCTTTATTATATGCTCAAAGTTCCTCTGCTGCTTTTGGGGTGTAGTGTCTTATATGTGTATTCAAATAGATCTGAAATCTTATTGAGGTGGGGCCTCTCCCCATGTTACATATTGCAGCTCATCTATACCTTTTTATCCTAGTTACCTACTGTCTAGGCCATCCCATAGTGCTTTCTCTGCCAATCCATCCTATGTTCTAGACATTGTCTTCTTGATTTCAAGGTGTTAAGTAGGTACCAATAGAACATGATCCATCTGAAAATATGAAACAGGAAACTGTCAGCTGTTCTTAGTATGTGCTTATGCATCCTGGTGCCTTGGGTCATTACTGCTTCCAAGGAATGAGGTGGGTGTATGTTTGAGACCATATTTTTCAATCCTTAAGCTTCCTCCCACTTTTCTTTGCAATAAAATACCCTCTTTTATTTATTTATTTTTTATTATAACTTTTTATTGACAGAATCCATGCCAGGGTAATTTTTTTTACAACATTATCCCTTGCACTCACTTCTGTTCCGATTTTTCCCTCCCACCCTCCACCCCCTCCCCTAGATGGCAAGCAGTCCTATATATGTTGAATATGTCCTAGTATGTGCAGATCCAAACAGTTTTCTTGTTGCACAGGGAGAATTGGATTCAGAAGGTAGAAATAACCCGGGAAGAAAAACAAAAATGCAAACAGTTTACATTCATTTCCCAGTGTTTTTTTCTTTGGGTGTAGCTGCTTCTGTCCATCATTGATCAATTGAAACTGAATTTTAGGTCTCTTTGTCAAAGAAATCCACTTCCATCAGATTACATCTTCATATGGTATCGTTGTTGACGTATATAATGAACTCTTGGTTCTGCTCATTTCACTTAGCATCAGTTCATGTAATTCTCTCCAAGCTTCTCTGTATTCATCTTGCTGGTCGTTTCTTATAGAACAATAATATTCCATAACATTCATATACCACAATTTACCCAACCATTCTCCAATTGATGGGCATCCACTCAGTTTCCAGCTTCTAGCCACTACATACAGGGCTGCCACAAACATTTGGCACATACTGGTCCCTTTCCCTTCTTTAGTATTTCCTTGGGGTATAAGCCCAGTAGAAACACTGATGGATCAAAGGGTATGCACAGTTTGATAAGTTTTGGGGCATAATTCCAGATTGCTCTCCAGAATGGTTGGATTCGTTCATAGCTCCACCAACAATGTATCAGTGTCCCAGTTTTCCCACATCCCCTCCAACACTCATCATTATTTTTTCCTGTCATCTTAGCCAATCTGACAGGTGTGTAGTGGTATCTCAGAGTTGTCTTAATTTGCATTTCTCTGATTAATAATGATTTGGAACACTCTTTCATATGAGTGGTAATGATTTCAATTTCATCATCTGAAAATTGTCTGTTCATATCCTTTGACCATTTATCAATTGGAGAATGGCTTGGTTTCTTATAAATTAGAGTCAGCTCTCTATATATTTTGGAAATGAGGCCTTTATCAGAACCTTTAACTGTGAAGATGTTTTCCCAGTTTGTTGCTTCCCTTCTAATCTTGTTTACATTAGTTTTGTTTGTACAGAAGCCTTTTAATTTGATGTATTCAAAATTTTCTATTTTGTGATTAATAATGGTCTCTAGTTCGTCTTTAGTCACAAATTTCTTCCTCTTCCCCAAGTCAAAATACCCTCTTTTATAGAGATGAATGAGGTTGCATTATTTGAGTGCTATCATGTTCTTTATCTTTCTTTGTTTTTCCCTGTTTTCCTATTGCTTTAGATTAGAAAAATGTTCTCCTTATTTCCATGCCTGACCCCTCCATTTGTATGTTCTGCCTGGTCTTTTCCAGTTTTCATATTTCATCAGATCCCTCTCTTGTATTTTTCATGTCTCTTCACTGTATCTTTTCTTTTGCCTACAGAGGCCTCCTTTGTCCTTAAATATCCTCCCTAAACCCTGTTTATCCCTTCGTGTACCTTCTATGTCCTTTTTCATCAGACTAAAGGTTTTTCTCCACCAACCATTCATTCCTTAATCTTCTTGAAGTCTTGCTTTTTACCTTTGCAAGTATACTGAAACTTCTTTCTCATACCTTGGTCTACATTTTTCTTTATGTTGCTGTTTCCATGTTGACTATTTTCTTGAATATTTTTCTTTACTGTAACACTCTTCTATGTCTCCTATCTCCTCTGAGAATTCTTTTCTTTTCTGTCCATTAAATACAGCCATTTCTGAGAGTACAGATCAGTACAGATATATAATATACGTCTTTTCTTCTTTGGAAATCTCCTTCCTTGGCTTTAGCTGTTACTCTTTGCAGTTAAATTCAAATATGTAGGTTCTAATCTCTGTTTTCTAGATCCAGTTTTCCAACAATGTATGTAGATATTTACACTTTAATTTAATCTCAAACTCAACCTGCAAAATTCTACATTGTTATCTTCCTCCAAAATCTTTCTCTTGATGTATCTATATGTATTAATGGCACTATCCTGAATGTCTCCTGGGGTAGTATCCTCTGCCTTTGACTCTTTTTATTTTCGTTTGTCTCTTTTTCTCATTAAATTACTTAGTCCTTTTTTTAAAAGCAGTTTAGTTATTGTAATTGTTTCCTTTCTATTCCTGGTTTCTCTGCCTCTTGTCTATCCCCATTTCGATCTGTTATAATACTGCTTGAAGTCATAAGACTTTATATCTGGAATGAAGTTTATTTTATTTTATTTGCAATCTTTAAAGCTTTTTATTTTCAAAGCACATGTATAGATAATTTTCAACATTTACCCTTGCAAAACCTTAATGTTTCAAATTTTTTTCTCCTTCCCTTAGCCTCCTCTCCTAGTTGGCAAGTAATCTAATATATGTTAAACATGTGCAATTCTTCTATACATATTTCCACAATTATATTGCTGCACAAGAAAAATCAGATTAAAAAGGAAAAAAAAATGAGAAAGAATATAATGCTAGGAAACAATTACAAAAAGAGGGAAAATACTATGTTGTGATCCCCACAATCCTCTTTCTGGGTGTAGATGGCTCTCTCTCTATCTCAAAGTCATTGGAACTGGCCTGAATCATCTCATTGTTGAAAAGAGTCTATCACAGCTGATCATCATATAATCTTGCTTTTGCTGTGTATAATGATCTCCTGGTTCTGCTCATTTCACTTAGTATTAATTTACGTGTCTCCAAGATTCTCTAAAATCATCCTATGGAATGTTGTACAGGACAATAATATTCCATAGATTCATATACCCACACTTATTTAGCCATCTCCCAATTGATGGACATCCCATTCCATTTTGGAATAAATTTTGAAAGAATGTCTAGGTATAATCCTTGTGTTAGGAGAAATATCCTGACTACTCCCCACATTCAAACCAACATTTAGAGGACTGAAATGAAATCATGGTGTTGAAGGGAAGGTATAGTTTGACAGATTGGTAGACCAATATGAACTCAGAATGTTCTACTAGAGGTTGGACACATATAGTCCATATCAATATCTGGAGTGGAGATGTCTCTAAAGTTGTGTTATCTCAGATTTCTTTTGCGTTCCTGCAGTTTGGAATTGTCTTGAATTACTGTATTGCTGGGGATAGATAAGTTATTCATAGTTTATCATATAATATTTCTGTGTACAATGTTCTTCTGGTTTTGCTTATTTCACTTTGCATCAGTTTATGCAAGTTTTTTGAGGTTTTTCTGGGAGCTTAGTATTCTATCACAATCATATCACAGTTCAACCACTCACCAATGGATGAGCATCCCTTTAATTTCCATTTCTCACAAAAAGCTGCTATAATATTTTTGTATTTTCCTCTTTTTTTTTTTTTAAATTTCTTGGAGATATAGAACTAGTAGTGTGATTGATGAATGAAAGAGTATGGATGGTTTTATACATACTTTGGACATAGTTTCAAATTGTTCTTCAGAATGGTTGAATCTATTCAAAACTCCACAGATAGTGCATTATTGTCTCACTATTTCTACCTCTGTTTATCATTCTCTCATTGTTATGGGCCAGAACTCAGAACTTAAAACAAGAATGCTTACAAGGTACTAAGTGGAATTGAAGATACAATGGTTATCTAGTGTAGCATGATTCAGTATGATTGATTTAATCTTATAACAAATAATGATATATAATGATTGGTTTATACTCAGTGTGGAGATATAAGCAGGGACTGAGAACCAAAGAGGACAAGCGCACTATAGAAGCTCTTCGAGACAAGGAGACAAGAAATCATTACACCTTCAGTCAGGCTCTTGGTGGCTGGCCTGGCCTGCATTTTCCCCACTGAGACCAAGGCTGGTCTAAAAGGCTCTCCAGAAAGCTGCCCAGGCCCAGGAAGGAGATAATAAAGGATATGGACTTTTAACACCTGGCTTTCCTTGTGGTGATTACTTGAACTGAAAAGAAGGTTGCTTCCAGAAGTCCCCAAGAAACCTGAACCAGAGAACATTATATCTCATCTTTCATCCTGTCTATTATTTTTTTTTTTAATTTAATAGCCTTTTATTTACAGGTTATATGTATGAGTAACTTTACAGCATTAACAATTGCCAAACCTCTTGTTCCAATTTTTCACCTCTTACCCCCCCACCCCCTCCCCCAGATGGCAGGATGACCAGTAGATGTTAAATATATTAAAATATAAATTAGATACACAATAAGTATACATGACCAAACTGTTATTTTGCTGTACAAAAAGAATCAGACTCTGAAATATTGTACAATTAGCTTGTGAAGGAAATCAAAAATGCAGGTGGGCATAAATATAGGGGTTGGGAATTCAATGTAATGGTTTTTAGTCATCACCCAGAGTTCTTTCTCTGGGCATAGCTGGTTCAGTTCATTACTGCTCCATTGGAAATGATTTGGTTGATCTCATTGCTGAGGATGGCCAGGTCCATCAGAACTGGTCATCATATAGAATTGTTGTTGAAGTATATAATGATCTCCTGGTCCTGCTCATTTCACTCAGCATCAGTTGGTGTAAGTCTCTCCAGGCCTTTCTGAAATCATCCTGTTGGTCATTTCTTACAGAGCAATAATATTCCATAATATTCATATACCACAATTTATTCAGCCATTCTCCAACTGATGGGCATCCACTCAGTTTCCAGTTTCTAGCCACTACAAAGAGGGCTGCCACAAACATTCGTGCACATACAAGTCCCTTTCCCTTCTTTATGATCTCTTTGGGATATAAGCCCAGTAGTAACCCTGCTGGATCAAAGGGTATGCACAGTTTGATAACTTTTTGAGCATAGTTCCAAATTGCTCTCCAGAATGGTTGGATTCGTTCACAACTCCACCAACAATGCATCACTGTCCCAGTTTTCCCGCATCCCCTCCAACACTCATCATTATTTTTTCCTGTCATCTTAGCCAATCTGACACATCCTGTCTATTCTTAAAGGTGATTTGCTTCTACCACTTTCCTTAATCTGGTATGCCTTCTGTTACTCCTTTCCCTTTTTCTTCTCCCCTTGCCCTCTTAATTTCCAGTAGGTTAGAATATATTTTTATATTCAAGTGTGTATGTTATTCCCTCTTTGAGCCAATTTTGATAAGAGTAAAGTTAAAATTCCCTGCCCTGCAAATCAACAGGAATTCTTGAAAAATTAATTTCTTCTATATCCATTTTTCCTTTTTCTGGGAAGGTGATTATTGGTTGTCATCCTAACACTTTTCATATTCCAGTCCTCTAATCATTTAATGTATTATCTACTAGGTTTGTGTTAGTCTAACAAGAGTCCATAATATTTGAATTATTTCTTTTTGGGTGCTTGCAATATTTTCCCCTTGAGCTAGGAGCTTTGGAATTTGGCTATCATATTCCCAGAGTTTTCATTTGGGAATCTGTTTTCAAGAGGTGATAGTGGATTTTTTCAGCTTCTGTTTCTAGAGTATCTGGTTTTCCTGGATAATTTTTTGAAAGATGATGTTTAGGCTCTTTTGAAAAAAAATTTTTTTTTTTTAAATCATGGTCTTCAGGTAGTCCAATAATTCTCTCCTGGATTTATTTACCAGGTAAGTTGTTTTTCCAATGAGATATTTATCATTTTTTCAAGTTCTTTCATTCTCTTGATTTTATTTTATTGTGTTTTGATGTCTCATGGAAGCTTTAACTTTTGGTTGCCCAATTCTAATTTTTAAGGAATTATTTTTTCACTGAGTTTTTGTTAACTTCTTTTTCATTTGGCCAATTGTACTTTGAAAAGTTTTTCTTTTTATTGGATTTTATTGGCTTTGTATCCTATTTTACCATTTTACTTGGTTGCCTTTTAAGGTGTTTTCTTCACTGTGCGTGTGTGTGTGTGTGTGTGTGTGTGTGTGTGTGTGTGTGTATACGTACTCCAGCCTCCTGTAAGTAAGCTGTTGATTCTTTTTTTCATGTTTTTTTTCCCACTTTCATCTCTCCCTCCCCCATTTTTCTCCATCTCTTTTGATTTTTAATACTCCTTTTTGAGCTCTTCCTAGAATTCTTTTTTTTGAGGGGGGGGAAGAGAGGGAATAATGTCTGAGACCAGTTCACATTTTTCTTTGAGATTCTGGATGTAGAATTTGACTTTATTAGAGTTTGCATTTTGAGCTTCCTCCTCACCATAGTAATTTTTAATGGTCATGTTCTTGTTATTGTTTGTTCATTTTCTCAGCCTGTTTATGTTAAAGCTAAACTTTGCTCCTAGGGTGAAGGGGGGGGCGGCGGGGTACTGTTTCAAGTTTCAGATTTTTTGTATGCTGTTTTTAGAGGTAGGTGTGGGGTTTGTAAGTTTTGAGTTCTTCCAAAGTGGTATGAACTAAGGAGATAGGTTTACTATTTTGCTGGCCTGTGCTTTGGTTTGTGAGCAACAAAATGCCCTGGCCTTTTCTCTCCTGTAACTGTGACCAAAGTCCCTGCTGCATTGCAGTTACAAGGTCTAGTATGCTAGTCTCTTTGCCTTGGGGCTGGGATTGAGATTTGGAACCAAGATCTGAGTATGGGCATTGCTGAGTCATGCATGCAGTACCATCAAAGGGACCCCTATAATCTCTGCCTGATCAGGTTTCTGACCTTCTACTGTCTATAGATTGAGAGCTCTGGCAAATGATTTGAGTCACTCTCAAGGCTTACTGCTAATTTGGCCTGTGCCACCCCAGTGTGACAGATCTTTCCTGCCAAACTTTTTTTTTTGCCAATACACCTTTCCCAATAAATTCTCTTAAAGAATGTCAAAATGCTTTGTTTTTGTTATTCCATTTTCAAAAACCTTTATTTGATAGACATGAGGGTATTATTTCTTGGCATGATATTAAAGATTGTTAGTAATCTGGCCTGAGCTCTTAACCATTTCAGCTTTTTTCATTATTTATCTTTATGTAGCCTAAGTTCCAGCTAACCTAAAATACTTCTTACCTCAGCAAGTCTGTATTTTCTCCTTTTTTAAAAGTTGTCTGCAACGACTTTTCTCCCATCTTTATTTTCTTTTTGTTATTAAAGCTTTTATTTTCAAAACATATGCATAGATAATTTTCAACATTTACCCTTGCAAAACCTTGTGTTCCAAATTTTTTCCCCTCCTTTCCCCTTGTCCCCTCCCCTAGACGGCAAGTAATACAATATATGTTAAATATGTGCAAATTTTTCTATGTGTTTCCACAATTATCATGTTGTACTTGAAAAATCAGATCAAAAAAAGAAAAAAAATGAGGAAAAAAAACCAAAATGTAAGAAAACAATAAAAATGTAAAAATACTATGTTGTGATCCACACTCGGTTCCCATAGTCCTCTCTCCGGTCCAGATGGCTCTCTCCATCACAAGACCATTGGAACTGGTCTGAATCACCTCATTCTTGAAAAGAGCCACGTCCATCCGATTTGATCATTGTATATATAGTCTTGTTGACGTGTATAATGATCTCCTAGTTCTATTCACTTCCCTTAGCATCAGTTCATGTCTCTCCAGGTCTCTCTAAAATCAATTTCCTTATACAAGAATAATATTGTATAATATTAATAGACCATAACTTAGTCATTCTTCAATTGATGGGTATCCATTCACTTTCCATTTTCTAGCCACTACAAAGAGGGCTGCCACAAACATTTTGGCACATACGGGTCCCTTTCTCTTCTTTCAGATCTAAGCCCAGTAGAAACACTGTTGGATCAAAGGGTATGCACAGTTTGATAGTCTTTTGAGCATAGTTACAAATTACTGTCCAGAATGATTGGATCAGTTTACAACTCCACCAATAATGAATGTATTAGTGTCCCAGTTTTCCCACATTTTTGCAACATTCATCATCTTTTCCTGTCAACTTAGCCAATCTGAAAGATGAAAAATTCTTCCATTTATGTCATTTCATTCATTTTGTATAATGTTTGCCTGGTTCTGTTATTTTATTGTCTATTAATTTATGTAAGAAGCCTTCCCATGCTTCTGAATTTTTTTTATTATTTATTAAACATAATTATATTCCATTGCATTTATCTATTACAAATCGTTTAGTATTTTTCTAGTTGGTGAACATGTACTTGGTTTTCAGTTCTTTGCTACTATGAAAAGTATTGGTATATAAATATTTTGATGTATTTCATTTTGTTTTTGACCACCTTGGAATCGCCTTGAAATAGCTGCCTAGTGGTGAAATTTCTTCCATCATAGTATGGATATTTTAGTCACTTTGAAAAAAAAGTCTTAATTCCCAATTGCTTTCTAGAATGCTTGGATCAATTCAGAACACTATTCTTGTCTTTTTGTAAATGAACTTTTTTTTCCAAAAAGGTCTTTTTTGGTCTTCTCATAAAATTTGCGCAGTAATTGTGGTATGAATTGTCTGCTTTTGATGGTGATGGTTATGATTTGTAATTCCCAGAGCAGTTGATGAAATCATATAAAGCAGCAAGTAACAGATGCATAGGAAGTTAATGTGTTAAAGGAAATGTGAAGATACATATATGTTGCTTTTCTTTTAAGAGGTGTGAAGTGGATTCTTCAGAGGGGGCAGCTTGCTATTGGATGATGAAATCTTGGCCCTGTCTCTGATGGCCTTTACAAAATAAGCTGACCAATCATGACTGACAGTTGAGAAAGAGGAACTTAAGGAGGATGACTCAAACAGTTTAGGGAAGAGGTAGCTATGAAAGACAAAATTTTGTTTTGTTTTTTCTTTTACTTTTCTACCAGAAGCTCTAGTGAATAAAATATATAGCATTTACTTTCTGGAGCTTGCCTATCATTTCCCAATATATGGCTACCCTCTTTGTTTCTAGTTCTTTGTGATTAAACTTTAACTTTTTACTAAAAGCATTCTTTGGTTGATTTTATATGGTTGCAACTTACTGGATACCTTGATAATAATACTTCATGGATTTCATAAGTGACTCAAAAGGAAAGTTGAAAGACAAGTTGCAGCCTTTTTACATCTACCACATCAGTAAAAACTCACACTTGTTAAGTATTGAGGAAAAAAAACATATTAAAGACCAGAAAAAATTGGGTTGACATCTAGTTAGAGTGAAGACAGATACTACATAGGCGGATTGTCCAATTGTACTTGTAGCCATAAAAATAATCTTAGATGAGCCAGTCAATGCTTAGGTAGTGTATTGGGTAGATCTTATATGGAAGTTTTGCAAGAAAGATATTGAAAAACATTACTCAGCATGAGGTGTGACTTGTTTGCCTTTTGCACTGGTTAAATTTTTATTAAAATAAAAATCTTAAGAACAAAGGGATCAGTGAAGTAAAACTGAAAAATCCATTGTAAAGAAAGAAAATTTGAGTAGTCTTTTTACTAAACCCTAGTACATTTGTTGCTTTTGTTTATGCCCCACCCTCCACATTCATTTAAAAAGATTGGCGAGAAAATAGAAAAAAACAAATTTTTGTCTCTCATTTAAAATAACTCAATAGCCATTTAGCAGAAATTTCTTTTTTATTCTGTTAATCCATTATATTTCAGTGCTTAAAGAATTTTCCTAATGAGTTCAAGGTGTTATATTTTAATAACATTTGTACTTTTCAACCTTAAAAACTAGTAGGGAAGAAGAACTGGAAAGAAACCAGATCAAGGAAGAAAATGGGATTAGGGAATAAGAAATTAAAATACCAATAACATTTTCTGCTACTATTCCAGCTGCTTTACTGAACAAGGTAGTACTTTATTGAAACTGACTCTTTTTCTTAAAATAGTAGCTGAAAAATATTTTAGTTAAGAGGTATGTCTCTGATTATTTGAATGCTTGATTCCATTTACAAAATTTTTATGCTGGAATATTTTTATTTTTGTGTGTGCCCAGTTTGTTCATAGCCTGATATCTTCCATATAGTGAAATTGTTAGGCATAGCTGGTAGAATTATCTAATCTTTGATTACAATATAAACGTCCTGAATTTTTTTTTTTTTTTAAATGGAATAACTCCTGGACCAGAATGCATTTAGAGCTGAATACAAACCTTAATTGTCATGTAGTTTATTTTCCTGATTTTGGAAGTGGGGAAACTGAGGTGCATAGATGTAAAGAGACTTGCCAAAGACTATAGACATGAATTATAAAGTCCCAAGATTTGAAATCAAGTTTTCTAACCCCCAATCTAGTACTTTTTATGCAGGATATAAGTGGTGGGTCAGATCTGTGGGAGTGGGTTGTTACAGGCCAATTAGATTATGGAAGATATAATAATAGTATGATATCTTACATTTTTGTAGTGTAGATGTTTCAAAATTCTGCATATTTATTATTTCATTTAAGTGTACCTTTTGTTCCCTTAAAATATAGGGAGATAAAATTGTAATTGTCAGTAAGCAAGTATTGTGCCAGGAACTGTGTTAAAAACTCTGGTCCTTCCCCTCTAGGGACTTGCATTCTAATGGAGGAGACCACATAATTATGTAGATACAAAAATTAAAAGTATTAAAGTTAATGTGAGAGGGAAAGTACTGGTGGGTGAGGGAGTTTCTTTCCTAATGGGTTGTTGAGAGACCAGAAAAGGCCTCTTCTATAAGGTAGGATTTGAACTGAATTTTGAAGGAAACCAGGGAAGATAGTAAGCAGAAATGAGTAGGCAGAAGCTTCCAGTTAAAAGACACAGATGGATGAAAACTGGAGTTTTGTGCTTTTATAAATTCTGAAATCTAATCAAGGCTAATATGACAGGACGTAGACCATTTCTTCTTATTTTGGCATTAATGTTCTAAATGTTTTCTTCTGTTCTTCCCCCTCATCCCCTCTTCCTTTTCTTTTTCCTTTTTGGTAGAAACTCTGAATTTACTTTGTACATCTTTATAATTACAAACCAAGCTTTAAATCTCAAAATGTTATTCTGAAATGAGGTTAATTTTTTTTACTTATTTTTATAGCTTTTTATTTACAAGTTATATGCATGGGTAATTTTACAGATAGCAGGTTGACCAATACATGTTAAATATGTTAAAGTATAAATTAAATACAATATAAATATACGTGTCCAAACAATTATTTTGCTGTACAAAAAGAATCAGACTTTGAAATAGTGTACAATTAGCCTGTGAAGGAAATAAAAAATGCAGGTGGACAAAAATAGAGGGATTTGGGAATTCTATGTAGTGGTTCATAGTCATCTCCCAGAATTCTTTCGCTGGGTGTAGCTGGTTCAATTCATTACTGCTCTATTGGAACTGATTTGGTTCATCTCATTGCTGAAGATGACCTCTTAGCTTGAATATTAAGTAACCATGTTGATGCTGTCCATTCATTTTAATGACTCCATGAAAATATGAGGGAGAGAGAAAACTTACAGATGGCAAAAAGAAAAAGGTAGAGTGCGAGTAAGATTGTTACCTTATGGGTTCCGTTAGAATTTGATGTGCAATTTAGATTTGAGAGAGATTATGGTTAATTGACTGCTTCCTACAATGCAGCCTAATGAAATTAATTGGAACCCTAGTTTGTAGAGTGTAGTGTGCTATTACCAGTCACTTCTATTTTATGGGTGTGAGATACTAAAATAATATAATAAATTTGCAAAATTGGACTGAGACCAAAGCAAAATGAACATTATTTTTTTATTAAAGCTTTTTATTTTCAAAATATATGCATGGATAGATTTTGACATTCACCCCTACAAAACCCTGCATTCTAATTTTTTCTCTCCCTTGCCCCATCCTTTCCCTCTATTGGCAAATGATCCAATATATGTTGAACATGTGCAATTCCTCTAAACATATTTCCACAAATATCATTCTGCTCCAGAAAATTCAGATCAAAAAGAAAAAAAAATGAGAAAGAAAACAAAATGCAAGCAAACAACAACAAAAAGAGTGAAAATACTATTTTGCGGTCCACATTCAGTTCCCACTGTCTTTTCTCTGGGTGCAAATGTCTTTCTTCATCACAAGACCTTTGGAACTGGTCTGAATCACCTCCTTGTTGACTAGAGCCACATCCATCAGAATTAATCATATATAATCTTGCTGATCTCTTGGTTTTACTCACTTCACTTAGCATCAGTTCATGTAGGTCTCCTCAGGCCTCATTGAAATCATCCTGCTGATTATTTCCTGTGGAACAGTAATATTCCATAACAATCATATACCATAACTTTGAACAGACTTTTAAAAATATTGTTAGTAATTTTCAATCATGGTAATACTATTTGAAATGCTAGTTTAAACAGAATAAACTGAAAGAATTTGTGTGATGGAAATCTAATTTTAAGATAGCAATAACAAAAAACAGTTCTTAACCTTGTTTCATATACTTTAAATTCTAGCTCATATATAGTGGGTTTGGAAATATATAATTATGTGTGTCAAAGAAATTGGAAGCTGACATAGAAGTTTTGTGGAAACACCATTAAGAAAGAAGATAGTAGGAAACAGTGGAAAAAGCCCTGGATCTTGAATTAGAGCACTTGACTTGGATTCAACTCTCACCTGCCATCACTGCTCTTTATGAATTTGGAGAGGTTGCTTACCCACCTTGGACCTTGGTTTCTTCATCTGTAAATTGAAGAGGTTGGACGAGATCACATCTAGACTCCCTCTAGCTAAATATCTATAATTATACTATGAACCAAATTATACTATGAATGAATGATCCTCTCTGCCATTCAGCAACAATTTCTTAAAAGATATAGAAATAGAAAGGAATGGGGAAAGGAGAGATGGTTTAGGGGGCAAAGCTTAAGGCCAGCTCAGAGTGATTTTATTGTAGTGATAGTAGAGTAATTGAGGTTTTGTCAGCATGTCAGTTACTTTCTCTCTTTTAAACTAACCTTTAGTTTATGATGTGGAACTGCTTAGGAATTGTTATTATTTCTTTTTTATGTTCTTGTGTCCTCTATATTGTATTTTTTAAAATATATATTGTTATCCTGTTTTTTTACATCATCAGTTTTTCCTCCATATCCTTTCTCTCCCACAGACTGATCCTATATAATAAATACTATTTTTTGAAACAGTAGAAAAGAAAAATAAGAAGGGATAGCCAAACCAATTGATCAGTATATTGAAAAAGTCTGATGTAATTCTTGTTTAAACTCCATTTATTCTGTATATAGCATCTCCCATAGTAGATGCTTAAAATAGTAGATACGTAAAGAATTTTATTGTTTTGATTGACTTAACACCTGTGTACCTCCTATCTCCACAAAAGGCCTTCATGCCCTACCATGGCCTAGATACTAGTGGAACACTATCTCTGTAAATCCTCACATGTCCCACTTGACCAGCCCATCTTCTTTTTTGGACATATAATTCTTTGATGACATCCTTGACTCCTTTTACTTGGAGTTTCTTTCTAGTTATGCTTTGCTTCCTGCTTACATTCACCATTCTGTTACCTTCTATGTGATCATCTGTAGTTCTCTGGAGGAATTGGAGTTTCATATTTTGCAGCCACTATGGGAAGCTTTGAAGGTTAGTAAAAGTTTTTAGGAATTTCTTGGAAATACTTTATTCAGTTTTTTGCCCTGTTCAGTTCTGGGCCTCCCTTATTATATATACATATTCACACATAATGTTGAATAAGTTTCACAGGAACTTCCTACAGAAGTTACTGAAATTTTTAGCAAGCATTTCCATTAATTATTTAATGATTCTTTTACACATAAGCTTCTGGATCTGCCATTAAGGCAACGTAATATAATGAGAATAGCAGTGATTTCAATAGTTGGGAGACTTGAGATATATTGTAATAGGTGTCTTGTTTTTAAACTATAAATCACTTTGTAAACATGGATTTCTAACACAGTAGAGATTTAATATATGGACAGTTTTTGATTACTTGCACTAATAAAGAGGAACAGTAGTAATAATCTATAAACAAATACAATGGGATACATTGTATTCTGTAATTCTTTAGTTTTTTGCCTCTTGTATCTAGCAGTTAGGCTCTCAGTAAATATTGATAAATTTATTCTTTGTGGCTCTTACCTCCTCATATGATTTAGTTACATAATTATATTTTGCTTACCTAATTATAAAATCTCTTCCAAGAAGACAAGATAACAAAAAGCCAACAAAAAAAGTCTGAGAACGTCAGGTGAAATCAAAATATTAAGCAGCTAAGAATGAAGAATTTATTATGGATAATCAATTCATACTTAAGTGTTTACATATGTAAATGGAATAGGAATCCAGAAATTCCAAGATTACCAACATTACCTTTTTCAACTCAAATTTCTTCTCCAATTTGGTAGATCCCTTCTCCTTTCCAGAAACAGATCAGCCATTTGTTAGAATAGAAAGCATGAGTTCTTAGCCATCTCTACCTTGTCCCTAGAGTAGGATACTTTTCAGAATAAGGGTAGTTTCAACCATAATAAATTATTAGCTATTGTGTAAATAAAGTGAGACGAGGAGTCTTACAAACTCTTACTGCTGGGAGGCATTTTTTAACAGGGCCACAGATTTCCCTTCTCCTCCTCTCTCCCCCTACCCCTCTTTTCCTCTCCCTCCCCTTCTTCCTTCCTTTCCTCCTTTCCCTCCCCTCCTGTCTTCAGTGAGCTTCTGTTCTAATAGAAGGAGGCATCTTCATAGCATTATAGATTTACAGCTGGAAAGGACCTTTAAAGACAATTCCACCTTCCTCATTTTACTGATGAGAGAGTAATCTCTTATTGCTAGAGATACCTTTGCTTAGGTCATAGAGGTAATGTTGGAGGTAGGATTTGAACACAGGTTTTCCAGATTCCCAAGGATGAACCCTATCTATTAGGTTGCCCTGCTTCTCATTATACAGTTATTCCTTCCACATCATGGAAGTTAGGGGCAGACTGTCCTCTGCAATCTGGAAAATCTGTATAAAATTTTTTGGCTCTTTCTTCATACCAATTTTTTTCTTTTATCAGGTATTTATGGTACCTTATTAAACTAACCCTTGCCTGGAAGCTTAGATAACTTACCCTGGGGCCCAAAAGGAAAACTGCTATTTCATCATAGCCTGCATGACTAAGTTAGTTTAAATGTTGGGGTGGCACTTCATCTAGTCTTAGGAAAATTATCTTTAGGATCGAGAGGTTAAGTGATCTGTGCAGGACTCACTAGTCTGTATATGTCAGAGACTAACCCTGGTAAACATTTAAGTAACACTCTATTAGGGTATAGGTAGCAAAGAAGAGCAATTAGCAAATTCATGAATGAATTTTGTGCTTACTTTTCAGAAGAGGAATTGTTAGTTTAAGTAATGCTTTTTGCTCAATATTTGCCCATAGATTTTATTGTATGTGTGAAATCGGTGAGTGAAGTTGACTTCTTAATGTGAAATATAAACTTTGACATTTTCACTATTCTTAGGAAATTAAAATGCTATTAAACTTGTTATTGGGTACAGCTTGCCTACAAAGCAAAACACAAAATAACTTACAGAAAAGTGAGGCATAACTAAAAAGACAATTTATTATTGAAATAACTTTTTCCTTATAGATAATATGCCTAGTTATGGCCTACTCATGTATGCATATTTGTATATGACATTGTACAAGGTACTACATATATTTTTTAAAAATTGACTTCTTGGAGGAGTAGGATAATGGCTTACTATACAGTATTTCAAAACTCTTTATTTTAGTTTTATCACAGCCTTGAATGCTTTTAGTAAATAGAACAATTTTTCCCCCATCATGGAGAGTGGCATTATAGAGAATTTGCCTCGGAATCTGGAAACATTCGGGTTTGAATCCTACCTCTATCCCTTACAAGTTGAGTGATCAAATCATCATCTCCATGAACCTTTTTTCTTTATCTATAAAATGGGATTAAGAATATTTGTAGGACCGAAATCTCAAACTTGTGTGTGAGATATCATGCCTGCTACATAGTAGGTGCTTAATAAATGTTTATTGATTATTTATTCCAAAACTGGTTCCTTTCATGACTCCCTGGTTTTTGCTGTTATCTCTTGCAGGTGCAATTAATTAATGTCTCGATTAGAGGAAACACTTTGCTTTGCTTTGGTCCCTGACTCCCCAAACTCTTTCTTGACCTTGGGAAGGAAACTTCCTTTTCAGTTCCTTTTTTATTCATTGTCTTTCCTCATGGATGTAATTCTTGAGGGTAGGAACTAGGAACAAATGTCTTGCTTGATCTGTTTATTTCTGCTATTATTAAAAATGGTATTCTTATTTAATAAAGACATAATTTGAATTCTATTTTGTTTGGGTTTTGGCTGAAATTAAGAATAAAAATAGTAATTGCTTTAAGATGAGAAAACAGGCTTCAAGATAATAAATTATTTTAATTTAAATTGTTTTATATATATATGTATATATATGTGTGTGTGTGTATATATATATATATATACATATATATATATATATATATATATTTATAATATAAAGCAATTTTTTTACAGTGACCAAATGAGGTAGGTTGTGCCAAGTCTAAGAGAGGTTAAGTGACTTTCATAAAAGGTCATTCAGCTATTAAATAGCAAATTTCTAACTTGTAAATCTTTTGATTTCAAAACCTGTTCTCATTCCATTATAGTGTAGATTGTTCTTGACCTGTGATCCATGAACCTTCTTTTAAAAATAATTTTAAAACCAAATTTCAATATAGTTTCCTTTTGCCAGGACAAAAGGTGCCTTCACTAGACAAAAGATGCCATGATTCCTCTCCCTCCCCAAAATGGAAAATCCTCTCTTTTATGTATCTTCAGGTGACTCTGGGATCATTTCTCTCCATTGTTTAAATTGCAGAGCTTTCTGCCTGCAAGGTTATAAAGGGAATGTTGGCTACAATGAAGACTTCCTTCAGGCTCAGGAATCAAGACACTGCCATTTTGTCACAGATGATGGTGATAATGCTGGTGATGGTTGTGGTGTTCTCTTCTTTTTTATATACTTGTTCTCTCTGGGAGCAGGTTTCTTGGGGAGTTAGCCCTAGTATCAGTTCAGATCAATAATCACCCCAAATGCAGCCAGGAATTAAAGTATAGTCTTTTATTGTCTCTTCCAAAATCTTATCTCCTTCACTTGGGTCTTTGCTAATTTTCTTTTTCTTTTTCTTTTTTTTTTTTTTTGAAAATTTTCAATTAAAGAATGTTGGCTTTATTTCAGTATTTCTCAAAATGAAAAAAAAAACACACATTAGACAGACAAATTTTTCAAGATAAAAACTAAGAGTATATATATGCAAATCTTTGCAAATCATGGTATGAGGAAAATACATATGACAGGTTTATAGATACTATATATGTAATTAAGACCCTTTAATATTGCTTGATTATTTTGGGTAGAATGAATCATAATTTACATCTCATTATTTTTCATTGTAAACAATGACATTAAACTATGAACGAAGATAAAAATATGTATTAGAGAAACAAATTTTAAATGGTTTCATATATTACTGGCTTGATCCTCAAATTGGTTTACCTGGAGGAGATTTTTTTTTTTTTTTATTATAGTAACTTGTTAATGACAGAATCCATGCCAGGGTAATTTTTTTTTTTTACAACATTATCCCTTGCACTCACTAATGTTCCGATTTTTCCCTCCCACCCTCCACCCCCTCCCCTAGATGGCAAGCATTGGCTAGTTTTCTGGAGGCCTTCTCTCTCCTTGGTTCCAAGAGCTCTTACTACTAGTCCTTTGCCTCTGCTCCCTTCAGCCTCCAGCCAGCACAAAGATGGAATGAATCTGTCTTGCCTCCAAGATAGGACTTCTGCTGAACTAACCGACTGGCTCACTGAAGCTCTTTTTATGCCCGGTGTAAAAGGTTGACTCCTCCTCCGAGAGTGGGATTATGGGTTTCTGACTTGTGAATCTCTTACTGAATACTAACTTGTGAATCTCCCAAAAGTGTGAACTCCAATGAGTACTTAAATACATTAATGAGCTAGAGGATTTGCTAAGTACCATGATAAATTAGGCAACTAACTTATCACTTTGTAAGGATTTGCTCTAAGGTGTGAACCAATAAGCATTGTATCAATTCCATTGAGTTAACACTAGGATTCTCCCTTGAGTTATCACCTTGTTTCAAGTTAACACTAGGATTCTAACAGGTGGTGATAATAACAGTAGAACCTAGAATTTATGTAGCAATTAAGATGTGAAAAATACTTTACAATTATTACTTCATTTGATCCTTACAACAATTCTGTGTATGGTAGGTTGCTATTAACCCCATTTTATAGATTAGTAAAGTGAGGCTAAAAAAGTTCAGTGACTTGCTGAGGGTCACACAACTAGTAAGGCAGATTTTGAACTCGGCTCTTGACAAGATACCAAATCCATTCCATGCTGTTTCAGGTTTACTCCTGTTTTTCAATTCCCACTACTTCTAAAGTCCTCTTACTCCTAGGCCCATCATTGAGGAAGGTTGAGGGTACTGATGAAGAGGTTAGGCAGGAATGGGTGCAGTTCCTTATCTCCCAAGACCTGAGTTCTGAGCCAATGAATTAGCTTTAAACCCAAAGGCTATGGTTAAAAAAAAAAAAAAAAAAAAAAAAACTTTATTGTTAAAGAAACAACAAGAGGGATTCTCTTTGTGGACATATTCTCAAGGGAGATTTCAAAAGGTCATTTTTTGGAGATCCATTTTATATATGATTCTAAGGGAAGGCTCAAGTAAATGTGAAATTTTGCCTGGGGTTGTAACTTCCCCCAAGAAAGCTTATCTTGCTCTGAGAGGATGTGAGACCATTTGGATTTGTTACAGGGCTCACTCAGGTCATACAGAGTTCACTTTCATTGTCATAATCCTGCCTCTTCAGAGTACCATCCCATTGCTCTGAAGGCTGATGAACAAATGTAGGGAGCTAGATATCTGAAAATATCTTTACAAAAGTACTGAAGAAAGAAATTCAGTAATACCCTATTGCATCTATGAAAGCCT
Source organism: Sarcophilus harrisii (assembly GCF_902635505.1). NCBI lineage: Eukaryota > Metazoa > Chordata > Mammalia > Dasyuromorphia > Dasyuridae > Sarcophilus > Sarcophilus harrisii. The sequence continues at coordinate 323,462,174 of NC_045427.1, forward strand.
TCTGTATCCTGCTGCCAATTTACCTTTGTAGATTTTATTCTATGTTAATCACTCTTCTTTCCTTTCTGTGTTCCAGGCAACCTGGACTACTAATTGTCCTGAACCTGGCATTTTGGCTCTTGTTTTTGACAGATTTTCTGTGACTAAAAATTTCTCCCATCCTCTTGTATCTCTGCTTTCCAGTCTCAGCTTAGTCTCTCTTATAGAGACTCGATTTTTTAAATTCTTAGTTTGTTGTTTCTTTGTTCTTTTATAATCAATAAATATTAGTGTGAATTGTTGAAGTGTTTGGCCAGTTTGTGAAATTAAAGTTACTGAAATATTTTGCTTTTTTGTGTCCTTTGTTTAATGGTGATTGTAGGGTTTTGGGGCACTTCAATACATATGTAAATGTAGCTTTTGGGCAAATTTCTACTATAAAGTGGTCATTTTCTTATAGAACATGGGCAAATCTGGAATGAAAACAGCAGAAGAATTCTAAGACTTCACCATGTATTGGCTTGCAGGTAAATTTTGATTTCCGGATATGGTTTTGACTTCTTAACCTGGGCCTTAGAATGAGGAGTAACACTTACATAATATTGCAGAAAGTTGTATGATTAAACAGATATCTAAGAAGGAGCTTTCTAATAGTAGAGTATTATTATTAAGGTGTGAGATTAAGATGTGAGAGAATAAGAAAATCTTAATGATTTCAAATATTGAGGTACATGAACATTCTTAACCCAGTAGTTGCCATTGCAGAGAGCAAAAATAGTTCAGACAAGTTGCTCAGAGGTACAGTCTTATTAAGACCTTGCAATATCTGATTGTGCCTATATAATAAACTCTCTTTTTTGTAACTTTTTTAGTTTGGTCCTTAAGTGAGGACTTTTCTTCATCTACACAGGTACTATATATTTTATTTTTATTTGCTCCCTTTTTTTCAGACTGTCATCTCTACCAAAGAATCAAAAGGTGTCAAGTTTGTCATTTTGGATCTTTACTTTCTCATTTCTACATACAGCTAAGTATGGCAAAATTCCAAAATATCTAAATATCCAAAATAAATGACATCTCTTAGCATTTCTGCCTTTTCAGTATCTCTCCCAAATGGTGTCTTCTCTCAATTCATATAGCTACCATCTTATTTTAGGTCCTTGATTATTGCAACAATGTCCTAAAGTTATTCTCTGTGCTTCAAGTCTCCTCTCCACTTTGTCCATCCCATGTACTCTTGCCAGTAATTTTCCTGTGCATATTCCTGTGCCATGTTATTCCTTTACTTGGCAAACTCCAGTAGCTTCCTATTGATCCTAAATAAAATGTATATCCCTCCTGTTTTGTTTTTAAAATCCTATACAACATGGCTCCAACTTTCCAGCCTCATTGGATATTAATTACCCCTTCCTTCCCTCTGTAGTCTAGATAAACTTGGTGTTTTCTTGGTTTCTCATTTATGACATTCCCATATTTGGTCTCTGTTTTTTTGTACTGGCTGTTGCTGATATCTGGAATGTACTATTCATATTACTCATTCTTCTTTCCTTACTGTATTCCAATCAACCTGGTCTACTAATTTTCCTGAACCTGACCTCATAGATTCCCTTTCTTCCCTTAGGATGCAACTCAAGTAGCATCTTCTTTAACTTCCTGCTACCTTGTGATGGTATTCAGTCAATATGATGTTTTTTGAGTGGTCTAGAGGTTAGTGGCAATACAAGAATTGCTAAGAATCCCCTTTAAATCAGCCGCGGGTTTTAGGAGTGAAAGAACTCACTCATTCCCGAATTATTAGTTGCAAAATGAAAACTTGTTGGGTAGAAATCAGTTTACCAAGAGACTGATTTCTATAGTGGCAGATCTATTGGAAAATGGAGTTTTACACTAAGAGAATGCAGTTCTCAGTGGACAAAAGGGTCCTGATTGCTGAGTGAGCTATATGGGTCCATCTGCCAAAGACCTTCAGTGAAGGAAGCTTTGGTCTTAGTGGGGACTGGGACAACCTGAGCAGGTCAGACCCAGTGGGGGCTGGGACAGCCCAATCTTCTATTGGAATTAACAACACTTCAAAAGGGTGCTTTTTGACCAGGATTTCTAATTGAATCAAAGGCTCTGGCATCCTGGAAAGATATCTTATCTAGGGGGTTATGCCTTCCCCAGGAGGAGCTGAGAATCTGAAAGGGTTAATGTTACTTGAAAGATTTAGTTTTGTGTATATTTCTATAGTATGAAATGAGGAGGAATGGCTATATATTTGAAAAACATCTGTTTCTTCAGGAAAATACATTTTAGTAATTCTAGCTGATCTAAGAAGCAGTCAAATATATTCTTATAATATGGGGCCAGTTTTTATCCACTATTTGTTACTCAGACTTTCTATTAACTATTTAGTCTTTCTGATACTTAAGAAAGAATCAATTCTATAGTGACCCCTTTTCACTGATGGTACTTTGTTTCTGGTCTCTGTTTCATTGGGATATCTGGTCAGGGATCTGAAATATACCCAAATTGGATTGCTTGTCTTCTGAATCTCACTGTTCATATTCTACACTTTGCACAATTCCTAGCACATGGTTGGATCTTACTTATTGATATTACTTGATGCTTATTACCAAACTTTGTTACCCAGATTTGTAACCTATGTCATCCTTAACTTCTCACTTTTATCCCACATATTCAATAAATGAATTTTGAAACCTCATTTTTCTTTCCCCCCCCAAATTTATTTATTTTTTATTAAAACTTTTAATTTACAAAACATATGCATAGGTAATTTTTCAACATTGACCCTTGCCAAGTTTTCTCTTCCAAATTATTCCATCCTTCCATCCAGCTCCTCCCCAGATGTCTGATAGTCAGTACATGTTAAATCCAGTATATGTATGCATACTTATGCAATTATCTTGCTGCACAAGAAAAATCTGATCAAGAAGGAAAAAAAAAATGGGAAAGAAAACAAAATGAAACAACAACAGAATGAGTGAAAATGCTATGTTGTGGTTCATACTTAGTTCCCACAATCCTCTCTCTGGTTGTAGATGGCTCTCTTCATTACTGAACAATTGGAACTGGTTTGAATCATTGCATTTTTGGAAAGAGTCATGTTCATCAGAATTGATCGTTGTATAATATTGATATTGTTATGTACAATAATCTGGTTCTGCTCATTTCATTTAGCATTAGTTATGTAAGTCTCTCTAAGCTTCTCTGAAATCATCCTGCTGGTCATTTCTTACAGATCAGTAATATACCATAACATTCATATGCTATAACTTATTCAGCCATTCTCCAATTGATGGGCATCCACTCAGTTTCCAGTTTCTTGTCACTACAAAAAGGGCTGCCACAAACATTTTTGCATATGTGGGTCCCTTTCCCTATTTTAAGATCTCTTTGATTCTTTCTCCTCCATAGATCTGAGAGCTAAACTATTCTATTTCTTCTAATTTATTTATAATATAATTATGTGTAGATCATGAACCCATTTTGACCTTGTGCCTACTTTTTGCCATACTAGTTTCAAATTTTCTCAGGTGTTTTTGTCAGATAGTGAATTCTTATCCCAAAAGCTGAGGTCTTCAGGTTTGTCAAATACTAGATTGTTATAGTCACTGACTATTTAGTCCTGTGAACCTAACCTATTCCACTGATTAACTACTCTATTTCTTAGCTAGTACCAAATGGTTTTGATGACTGCTGTTTTATAAGATAGTTTTAGATCTGTAGGCTACCTTTATTTGGATTTTTTTTATTAGAAATCATTTTTCAAGATATTATACTTTCCATAATAGAAATTCTTGAAGGAAAAGTGCAACAAGTTTAAGACTTTCCATGTTAAATAGTGAATGAGAATGGTGTATGGGACAGTGTCAGAATGTAATTGACTACAAGTGTGAAACAGATACATATTTAAGTAACGTGATATGTAACAATTTTAGTGTAATAGTTTATACCTCAATCTAATGTATATGTTTGTAACCTTTTGTGTATATATAGTAAATTCTGAGAGAGAGTGTGTCTATAGAAGATGAAATTCAATCTTGGTGTCAGAAGACCTTGGGTTCATTTCATGTTCTTGATATGTGCTGTGTGACTATGGATGAATCAATTGCCTTCTCAGAGACCCATCAACAATAACTATAAATTAAAGAAGTTATCTTAGTTTATATTGGCTTTCATACATACATACAAATTGGATTTGTTTGAAGGCAATAATATTTGATATTCTGATATGTCTCTTATAAGCAGTAGCTTTGGCAGTATTGACAAAGTTTGTATTTTGCTGGTTCCTTTCTCAGTAAGTCTAGGTGTTAGTACCATTGTTTTCTTCTGGTTAAAACCAACTTTACTGAAAAGGTCTGAAGTGTCAGTTATTGATAATAGATTAAAATGTGACTGCTTTCAAGATAAATAATCTACATTTCTACAAGGGTCTTAGTATTGTGCTCACACTAAAATTTTTACAGTTCATCAGATACTGGCTTTTAAAAATTAGGTCTCACACATTTGGCTGCTGTCATTAAGGACATTTATTTAGGCAAAATAACAAGAGAGACAGGCTTAGAGGAACAGGTTTGCTTTGAGTGCTAGCTTTGGATCCAAAATGACCTAGATTCTCAAATTTTCCAGACTGGCAAAAACTGGCAGGGGGATCTTGCTTCTTAGTGTGCTAGACAACTCTTTAAGAATGTAAATTTGTAATGGGCTGAAACTGAGCAGATGCACTGAAATCCAAGCACTTAAGGCTAATTATCAAATGGACAATACTCTATTAGCATTTAGTTAGAAAATGGCCTGTCCCACCATTCTGTGTGGCTGGATCTGTTGGTGTATAGGGAGGTGAGGAGGAGGGGAAAAAAGAGGTGGAGTAAGAAAGCCAACATGACTCCTGGCCTGATTCAGGTAGCCATTCCTCTCACTTTGTGTGGCCGTCCACAAAGAATAAAGATCAAGAACTTTTGCTTATCCTGACTCTGACTGATTCTAAAATATCCTGGGTGCTAACACGGCCATCACATAAGTTGACAATTTATTTATTTATTTATTTTTATTTAATAGCCTTTAATTTACAGGATATATACATGGGTAACTTTACAGCATTAACAATTGCCAAACCTCTTGTTCCAATTTTTCACCTCTTACCCCCACCCTCCCTAAATGGCAGGATGACCAGTAGATGTTAAATATATTAAAATATAACTTAGATACACAATAAGTATACATGACCAAAACATTATTTTGCTGTACAAAAAGAATCAGACTCTGAATTATTGTACAATTAGCTTGTGAAGGAAATCAAAGATGCAGGTGTGCATAAATATAGGGACTGGGAATTCAATGTAATGGTTTTTAGTCATCTCCCAGAGTTCTTTTTCTGGGTATAGCTAGTTCAGTTCATTACTGCTCCATTAGAAATGATTTGGTTGATCTCGTTGCTGAGGATGGCTTGATCCATCAGGACTGGTCATCATCTAGTATTGTTGTTGAAGTATATAATGATCTCCTGGTCCTGCTCATTTCACTTAGCATCAGTTCGTGTAAGTCTCTCCAGGCCTTTCTGAAATCATCCTGTTGGTCATTTCTTACAGAACAGTAATATTCCATAATTTTCATATACCACAATTTATTCAGCCATTCTCCAACTGATGGACATCCATTCAGTTTCCAGTTTCTAGCCACTACAAAAGGGCTGCCACAAACATTCGTGCACATACAGGTCCCTTTCCTTCTTTATAATCTCTTTGGGATATAATCCCAGTAGTAACACTGTTGGATTAAAAGGGTATGCACAGTTTGATAACTTTTTGAGCAGAGTTCCAAACTACTCTCCAAAATGGTTGGATTGTTCACAACTCCACCAACAATGAATCAATGTCCCAGTTTTCCCACATCCCTCCAACAATCATCATTATTTTTTCCTGTCATCTTAGCCAATCTGACAGGTGTGTAGTGGTATCTTAGAGTTGTCTTAATTTGCATTTCTCTGATTAATAATGACTTGGAGCATCTTTTTATATGACTAGAAATAGTTTCAATTTCTTCATCTGAGAATTGTCTGTTCATATCCTTTGACCATTTTTCAATTGGAGAATGGCTTGATTTTTATAAATTAGAGTTAATTCTCTATATATTTTGGAAATGAGGCCTTTATCAGAACCTTTGACTGTAAAAATATTTTCCCAGTTTATTGCTTCCCTTCTAATCTTGTCTGCATAAGTTTTGTTTGTACAAAAACTTTTCAGTTTGGTATAATCGAAATTTTCTATTTTGTGATCAGTAATGATCTCTAGTTCTGCTTTGGTCATAAAAACCTCCCCTTCCACAGGTCTGAGAGGTAAACTATCCTATGTTCCTCTAATTTATTAATAATTTCATTCTTTATGCCTAGGTCATGAACCCATTTTGACCTTATCTTGGTGTATGCGTTAAGTATGGATCAATGCCTAGTTTCTGCCATATTAGTTTCCAATTTTCCCAGCAATTTTTATCAAACAGTAAGTTCTTATCCCAAAAGCTGGGATCTTTGGGTTTGTCAAAGACTAGGTTGCTATATTTGTTGACTGTTTTATCCCTTGAACCTAATCTATTCCACTGATGAACTAATCTATTCCTTAGCCAATACCAAATAGTTTTGGTAACTGCTGCTCTATAGTATAGTTTTAGATCTGGTACAGCTAAGCCACCATCATTTGATTTTTTTTTCATTAATTCCCTTGAAATTCTTGACCTTTGTTTTTCCATATGAACTTTGTTGTTATTTTTTCTAGGTCATTAAAATAGTTTTTTGGGAGTCTGATTGGTATAGCGCTAAATAAGTAGATTAGTTTAGGTAATATTGTCATCTTTATTATATTTGCTCGCCCTATCCAAGAGCATTTAATATTTTTCCAATTGGTTAGATCAGACTTAATTTGTGTGAAAAGTGGTCTGTAATTTTGCTCATAAAGTTTCTGATTTTCCCTTGGCAGATAGATTCCTAAATATTTTATATTATCAGTAGTTAAGTTGACAATTTAAAGTGCAAGTTTGAATGGGTAGAAAGAGTTGCCATTTCTGGTAATTCCCTATAGGTCTAGTACCTATGCTTGTTATTTATTTCACAACCAGATACTACTGATAGATTAGAATCCATTTCTCACTTTGTTGGTCAATCATTTTTCTTATCCCCATCTCTTTGTGACTTCATTTGGGATTTTTTTTAGTAAAGATATTGGAATGTTTTGACATTTTCTTCTCCATCTCCTTTTATAGATGAAGAAACTGAATCAAAAGGGGTTTAAGTGAAATGTCCAAGGTTTCATAGCTAAGAAATATCTGAGGCCAGATGTGAACTTAGAAAGATATCTTCCCAATTCTAGGCCTGGAACTCTATCCACTGTACACCTAGCTCCTCTAATTTCTTTGTTACTGTAGTTAAATGAAAGATTGAAATTTTTTTGTTAATAATATTTTTAAAATGCATATTTTGTCATAATTTCTTAGAGGCAGAATGGAGTAGTAGGGAAAAGCCTGAGTTGAGTTAGTAAGCCTTGGATTTATTCTGTTTTGAACTTGTACTTTCTATGCATGTGATCTGTGGTGAAGCCACTTAACTTCTTAGTGGCCTTGATAACTCTTTAATACTCCAGTTTTAGATGAGGTTCCACACCAGGAGTTTCCTGAACTGAAATCTTAGATATAACCTCCCTTCCCCCCCCCCCACCCCCCCACCCCCCAAAAAAAGATCAACACACAACAAACACCTTTTGACTTCTGTTGTCATATACAGGTATTCAAATATCTGAATAAGATCATAAGAAAAAATAAATCAATAAGTCAAACAAATTTGTGTGATTTTTTTAGATGCCTTTAATCTGTTATTTTTTTATTGTTAATTTTTTAAAAGTAATTTTGAAAGATCTTCATGTGTCTATGTGTGTATATACATATGCACACATACAGATATACATATATTTAATTGTATCCACTAGCAGTTGTAATTCTTTTTCTATTCTTTTTGAAGTTTATATGTATTGTGAATTTGTTATTGTTGCTTTTGTTTAAACACATAATTGTGGTCAATGTTTATGTATATAATTATTTGGCCTTTTTGTATCATTTCATATAAATCTTTATATTTCTTTGAATATTTTATATTTATCATACTTAAAACCTAATAATAGGCTATTATTATAGTTCATATAACACAACTTGTTCAGCCATTATTCTTCTGACAGTTTCCTTCCAGTTTTTTTAAACTATTAAAAATAGTGCTGCTAGACTTCTTCCTACTCATTTATAATCCATTTAGTGGATAGGCCTAATAGTGGGATTAATGGGTCAAAGGTGACATTTTGGTCATTATTATTGTATATTTCCAAATTGCTTTCCAAAAAGGTTTGACTAATTCATTTTTCAGTGATTACAATTATATTACAATTAATGTAATAAATAGTGTCTGTTTCTACTGCATTGGGTCCAGACAATAATTTTATTTTTAATTTTGACAATTTGATGGGGGCCAGGTGGAATCTTAGTGTTTTAATCTGAATTTTTGATTTTCAATGATTTTGAACATTTTTTTATATGATTATTTGCTATGTTCTTGTTTGGTTTTCTGGAGGTCTTGGGACCAGTCTTCATTTCAGCAGATTAATCATCACAAGAATAGCCAGGTGTTAAAATCCAAATTCTTTATTGAATCCTTCAAAATCTAGTTTCCTTGCCTGGGGCCCTGGCTAGTTTTCTTGAGGCCTTTCAGACAGGCCTTGGTCTCTGTGGAGAAATGCAGGAGGCCAGCCACCAGGGTGCTGTGAGATGAAGTGAATGAATCTGGCTCTGCCTCTCTTCTGAGTCTGTGTCTAGCCCTTCTGAGTCTCTGAGCCCTTCTGAGTCTGTCTCTTGCTTTCAGTCCCAGCTTATATACTCTACATTGAGAATAAACCAATCATTATATCACTAGGAAACCATTATTTGTTGTAAGATTAAATCAATCATACTGAATTTAGAGAAGTATTAATCACCATGCTAAACTAGATAACCTTCATCAATTCCACTGATTTAACACCTTGTAAGAATCTTCTGAAACAAGTTTCAGAGTTCAGACCCATAACAATTATTGGTAAGTTCCCTTTCAAAAATTGTTCATCTTACTTATCAATTAGATATCACTTCCTTATAAATTTTAGATATTCATCTTTTATCAGAAGTATTTGATGTGAAGATTTCCCTGTCTCAGTTATTTTTCTCATTAGACTAGGTACTTTTTTTTGTTGTGCGGAAACTCTTTGTCTTTTTTTATGTCCTATAACATCCTCTTAGTCATGGCTTAAACTCTGTATTATTTACTAAATTGAACTTGTAGGATAATAGTGTGAGATTAAATTCTAAGAACTCATTAATTCTACAAATAAACTCCATGTATACTTTGAAACTTGGTTACTTCATTGTAAAGATGAGAATAATAGGATAGTAAGAAATTTGATGCAATGAATTAGTAATAAGAATTGAGAAGCCACTACTGACATTGTACATATGATGAATCATGAATATTGTCTTTAAGAAAAAAATTGCTTGTTGTTGGATATGGCAAACATAAAAAGAACATTGCATTTTAGTGGATAGGAAGTATATTGTTACTGACATAGAAGTCATTCCTCTATCAATTTTGTATGTACATTTAGAACACTGATTACACTAATAATGAGGAAAAAAAACCCCATGATATGCAAATGAAATAACTCTATTTGTACCTGACTTTCAACTCTTACTTGTTATGAAAAATGGAATATAGGTAGGAGGAGGACATGAATTTCGTATAAAAATTGAATCCCATAAGTCAGTGATTATAAGGAGACCAAAGCTTAGAAAGCTTCAGAATAACTTCTTCAACTTCTCCACCAAGCATAGAGATAGCAGCCAAAGGCAACACCAATTTATAATGCAAACTTCCTTGTAAAATCTTACAGAGAAAGAGGATGAAAGATTATTAGTGGTATTACCTCATAAAACAGATGCAGAACACAGTTAAACTTGTAGAAAGTAAGCTTAGAGAGAACCAGCTCGGCAAAGTCACTTAAGGTTGTGTAAGTGTTGGTGTATGTAGAACAAAAATTAGAAATTTTATTTAAAAAATTAAGAAAATCTTTTTAAATGTATGTTTTTTTCCTTCTTAAACCATTGAGTAGTGGAGCCAACACATTTCGATTTTAAATATCAGTTTCAAATGATCATAGGAGAAGTAGAAGTAGAACTAAAGAGAACAAAGTTGGGAAATGTATTTGAATCAGATCAAGTATATTTAGAGATTCTTTGTTTGAGGCGATATTTGCGAGTGTGAGGTATTATTCGTAAAGTACTTGAAGGAGGTAGAGACAAAGTTACATAAAAAATCTTGGACCTCACAAATATTGAGAAAAGGTAAAAGGAAATCATGTTAGGAGCTATACACCATTTGTGCTTATTTTCTCTTTTATGTAAGATTTTTATGATCCCAATAACAATAGGTTGTAGTTACATAGTACTTTAAGATTTGCACAGCACTTAATATTTTATCATTTTATCCTCATTACCCTTGTAGGCGGGTGTTATTTTCATCTCCATTTTATAGGTAAGGAAACTGAGGCAAGAAAAGGTCAAATAAGTTGTTCAGGATTACACAGCTAGCAAGTGCCTGAAGTTGAATTTAAACTGGAATTTTCTTGGCTCCAGGTCTAATATTTTATCCACTGAACCATCTGTCTAAGGTGTCTCTGTATTGGAGGCATTGTTGATAGTGGTATTAATAGGAAAGAAATAGGCTTTCACAAAGTGATATTCCACAGAAGAATACATATTTACCTTCATAAAGTTGCCTGACAATGAAAAAACATTTGGTTTATAAAGCTAGTAACTGCTTAAAAGATTCACTTCCAACAAGGTCTCTCATATAGCCATCGAAATTGTCAGATTCCATGAAAGATACAACAGAGATGACTTTGTTCTAGCCTATGATCAATAAGATCAAATGTGACCAAGAGCTGAATGCTCATCAGATGTGTTTGCCATGTTGCAGATGGGATAAATTGCAAATCCCTCCAAATTGAGGAGGGATTCTTTATTTAAGATAAGGTCCTCTATTGCTCCCATTTGAGGATGTGCTCATTGCTTCAAGTATTTCGAACATTGTAGATCCTACTATGAGGTCCAAAAACTAGTCAGAGAGTAGTTGGATAAAGAATTGGGACCAAACATTTATTCAGGAAAAACAAATGGATAAAGTATGTCTGATTTTGATGTAAAGTTAGATGCAACCTTTAGAGCTTGTCTGTAAGTGTGTGTGTGGGGGAGGTGGTAGTTGGGGTTAGGAGTGTGGTGTGATATGTTAAAGTGATGGAGATTTATATAGATTGTACATCTAATTGTATGTTGTAATCAAGGCAAAAGGTATATATTTATTTTAGCTTGATATCCCATGAACAGTGAATTGGGCTCACAATTGTAAAAAAAAAAAAAAAAAAAAAAAAAAAGAGAGAGAGAGGAAGAGACTGGGTTAAATTGTCTTGGGAAACCTCAAACTTCTCCCAGAAACAAAGAAAACAACAACAAAAAGTATTTTTGAAAAGAATCCAGAAATTTTAAGAACTTGAAACAGTATAGAACTTTTATCTGAGGGCATAATTTAATTTTAAAATTAACTCAAAAATAATAAAAATAGGGGAAGATGCTCTACTAAAAAGGATACTGATGAGAAATGACCATAGTGGGTTCCCCCCCCCCCAACTGATGTGAGATATCATTTTTCAAATTTTATAATGGTATAAAGTAACAAAGATGAGGAATTCAGTTAAGACAGAAGTGTAGAACTTATAGAAGAGGATTCTAGTCACAAAAATAGACTTTCACTAATGTGGAGTAAAAATGATATTTCCAAAATATGATTGTTTTACATGGATTGCCATGGAAAGGCCTTGTAATTTTTTGGTCCATTCTTTGAAACAGTGGTTGGTTTAGAAAAGAGAGAGATGAATACTGATAATAGAAAAAAGTCAAAACATTAGTAAGTAATGCTTTGGCTTGTTGGAGGATATTTTTGGTGACTGTCATATGACATTCTTCTTCAGTTTGAAGACTGATTATGGAAGGTGGAAAGCTGATGATTACCTTGACTAACTTTTTGTGAGCTTGCCCCTAAACTGTGTTTTTATTTTATTACTTCTGTCTGTAGGCTTAAAGGTAAGAGAGTAATAAAACTGAAATGGCGAAGTCATGATTCAAATATAACTTGAGATTGTTTCAGTAGAATATTACTTGGAAATGTATCATTGTAGAAAAGGAAAACTTGAAATGGATCAGAAAATAAGATAGGTGATGTTGGGTGACAGGATCACTAACTGGGAGAGCCTATCATATTTCCATGGCTGCTGAAGACAATTTTTACTTAAGCCTCCAACAAAAGTTGTCCATTTTGCTTCTCTGCTCCTCATTCTAAGTAGATATTTCAACTTTGGACCATCTACCATGAGTTCCCTTTGTTTCTCTCCCCCACATTCAACAATCTCCCTACCCCCCCAGCCCTTGTCTCAGTGAAGGAATACAGCTTCCCTTTTGCTGAAACCCTTTTCCCATGTCCTTAAGCCTCTTTCCAACTCCTGGTGAATTTTCAGTGATAGTTCTTTACTCCTTCTCCTAGGTCTTCCCTTCCCTTTCCTAATCCTGCTGTTATCTCCTCAATGTGTCATCCTAAATTCTCTCCTCATCTCCATAGGCAGAATTCTAGAAAAGTTAATCTGAAGTCATTCCTCAATTCTTTGTAGTTTGACTTCTGCTACTACTTGATATTAAAGTTGACTTGAAAATCACTACTAATCTAGTCACTATATCCAAGTGGCGTTTTTTGAATTCTTATCTACTTAGAACACTAATAATTGTTGGCCTACCCTCTAGTTCTTGTTATTTCCTTTTAGTTTATAATGTTTATACTTTCCCGGGTCCTTCCCTATCTTTCTTTGCTGTTTGCTAAGATGGTTTTTCTTTATTCCACTATTTCAGAGATATGCCCCAAATTTTGTCTCTCCTCATCTTTTCTTAGAGATGAGGCACAGGGCATGAGGGAGTACATCACAGAATTGGGGGACCCCATTTGCAAAGCTTTAGGGAGAAGAAGTGGAATGTCTTATATGGAAAACAGGTAGTTAGGGGTCCTAACAGATCTAAATTTGAATTTTTCCATCCTAGATATTTATCAGCTTTGTGACCCTAGCCAAGTCATCCCACCTCTCTCAGTTCCTGTTACTATATTTGTGAAATGAGAATAGCATTTATAATACCTGCTTTATTGGGTTGTTGTGGAGTTTGAGTAGAACAGACTTTGAAAGCCTTAAAGCCTGTGAGACAGTAGGCATAGCCAAGGAGAGGGCACCTCAGTTAGGGATAGTAATGAAGGAAGAAAAAAGGGAGGAAATAAACATTAGTTTAATATTATTTATTTTTTATTTTATAAGACATTCTGCTAAGTGCTTTCAGATATTTATCTCATTTATTTGCAATAACCTTGAGAGACAGGTGATAGTATTATCCTCATTTTATAGTTGAGGAAACGGGGCAAGCAGTGTTTTGAGAATAGCTTTCTAACTCCAGTCCCAAGGTTACATAGGCAGCTTATGATGAGAGTAGTCAGAAAGTAGGAGATAGGGAAGAAGAAAGATTCTGATTTAAGGAAGAGATGACATAATGTAGAGGGAACCCTAGATATAACAAAAATGGGGCAAAAGGAGTATTTCAAATTTTACATCAAAAAGGGCTCAATAAATGGTAGAAAAATAACTTTTAAGCATTTTAACATTAAGCAAGAATTAATTTTTTAAAATGATTGTTTCTTTGGATTATAAGTAATAAAATCATTTCTCAAACAGCATCAGAAAACATATAGAAACTTAACAAATGGTAAACTTGGGGTCTTGCATTTAATTGTCAGCATTTTTCAGTGTTCATGAACATTTATTAACATTGTTTGACACTGTTGTCTAAACTAAATGGTTTATATATTTAAATAAACTAAACTAAATGGTTTATATATTGTTTTTTTCCTTTTGTGAGGCAATTGGGATTAAGTGACTTGTCTAAGGTCATACAGCTAGGAAGTACTAAGTACTAAGTGTCTAAGGCTGAATTTAAACTCAGGTCTTCCCAACTACAGGGCCAGTGCTCTATATATTGTGCCATCTATCTGACCTAGTTGAATGAATTTTAAATAAAAGATTTTTAAAAGATATCAGAACTCACTATTTGACAAAAACTGCTGGGAAAATGGAAACAAGTATGGCAGAAACTAGGGTACTGACCCACACCTAACTGTGTGCCAAGATAAGGTCGAAATGGGTTCATGATCTAGACATAAAGAATGATATTATAAACAAATTAAAACAAAGGATAGTTTACCTCTCAAATTTGTAGAGGAGGAAGGAATTTCTTTTCAAAGAAGAACTGGAGATCATTATTAATCAAAAAATAGATGATTTTGATTATATTAAGTTAAAAAGTTTTTCCACAAACAAAACTAATGCAGATAAGATTAGAAGGGAAGCAATAAATTGGGAAAACATTTTTATATTCAAAGATTCTGAAAAAGGCCTTATTTCTTAAATGAGCAAAACCAGGAGGTCATTGTAAATGGTAACAAGAAGATCATATGTTGATCGATTCTGATGGACATGGCTCTCTTCAACAAATAGATGATTCAAACCAGTTTCAGTTGTTCAGTGATGGAGCGCCATCTACATTCAGAGGACTGTGAGAACTGAGTATTGGATCACAACATAGTATTTTCACTCTTTTTGTTGTTTGCTTGCCTTTTATTTTGCTTCTTTTTATCTCTTGTGCAGCACTATAATTGTATAAATGTGTATATAAACATGTATTTCTACTATGTTTAACATATATTGGACTATTTGCCATCTAGGGGAGAGCATGGAGGAAGCGGGGGGAAATTGGAACACAGGGTTTGCAAGAGCTAATGTTGAAGAATTGACTACATATATGTTTTGAAAAATAAAAAGCTTTAGTTAAAGACATCAGATATCCTTAATCTAATTTAAATCAGGGAGTCATACATCTAAGGCATGCAGCATCCTGGTAATAGATAGAAAGGATAAATATCTAATTTTGAAATAATTATATATTAGCATTTCACAAGCTCTTTCAAAAAACTTTTATGGATATTATAGATGGTATAAGAAAATTTCCTATGCTAGGAATATTTTTGCTTTAAAAATATTAAATAGAAATTAAGTTATTTCAAGAATTTGCGATTTCATCTGTGTTAAAATTACTACAGTATGGCTACAACTTAGAAGTTTTAGAGTTGTTGCTTAAAGAGTAGAAAAGAATAGACATATCTGTGGTTCTGTGGTTTGATATGTGGTTCTAAGTTTGATAATGCCTGTGTCCAGGCTTTCTGTCATGTTTGGAATGATCACTTTCTTCCTCACCTTTGTATGTTAGTATTCCCATAAAAGCTTTGCCCAGGTATCATCTCTTATATTTTTAAATACTATTTTATTTTTCCAAATACATGTAAAGATAGTTTTCAGCGGTCACCTTTGTAAAACCTTATGTTCTGAATTCCCTCCTCCTACCTCAAGAGAGCAAGCAATCTGATATAGGTTAAATGTGGTTTTTCTAAACATATTTCTATATTCATCACACTATGCAAGAAAAATCAGATCAAAATGGGAGGAGAAAAAAAAAAAAAAAGAAAAGAAAAGCAAACTAAAAAAAAGTGAAAATTCTATGCTTTTATCCACATTCGATCTCCTTAGTTATCTCTCTGGATGTGAATGGCACTTTTCATCCCAAGTCTATTGGAATTGCTCAATATCATCTCTTAGATGTGACCTTTCCTGATTCCCCCCAGCTACCACTGGAGGCCCTCTTTATACCCGGTATCCCCAGGTACTATTAGTATAGTAGTGTTTTACTGTTCAGATATATCCAACTCTGTGAAAAACATTATGCTCCAAAGCATGGGAAAAAAGCACACAGCCTTGTTTCACTCCATTGGTGACTGGGAAAGCATGAGAGCATTGTCCATTGTTCAGAACCCACACAAGCATGCCATTATGAAATTGACAGTATCATGAAACCTAGACGGTATATCAGCACCATGCTAGGGAACTCAATTCCCTCCATATGAATTGTCTTAAGAAGATTCTGAAGATTACTGGCAAGAGAAGGTGCCAGACACACTGAGGTCCTTTTTTGAACTAAACTACCAAGCATTCTAACTTCTGCAGAGAGCACAATTCCATTGGGTGGGCCATACTGTCCAATTGCCAAATGTATGCTTGCCAAAAAAATTATTTTATGGAGAACTAACACAGGACAAGCACTCACAAAGTGGTAAGAAAAAGTGATATGGTGACACTCAAGATCTCTCTTAAGAAGTTTAGAATCGATTGGCATAGGACCACCCAACATGGCATGCCTTCATTAGAAAAGGTATGAGCACAGCAGAATAGAATTAGCCCAAAAGAAACGAAAGGTGCACATAGGAGAAGCCACCTCAAATGTTCACATGCATTATTTGTGTCTGATCTGTGGCAGAGCATTCTAAGTTCGTATTGGTTTGATCAGCCATAATCAGACACATTGTAACTTGACTTTAACATAATGGTGTCTTTTGGTTCTCTTCAAGAACAAAGGACAGCAACCAATTCTGGGACCCCATTTGGGGTTTTCTTGGCAAAGATGTGGAGTGGTTTACCATTTCTTTCTTCAGCTCATTTTACAGATGAGAAAATTGAGGCAAACAAGGTTAAGTCACTTGCCAAGAGTCACATAGCTAGGAAGTGTATGAGATTGCATTTGATTTCAGGAAATTGAGCCTATTTGACTGTAGGTACAGCACTATGCTGAGCTATGCCACCTAGTTGCCCTAGATGCAGTGCTCTAATACTTGTTCAGTAAATGCTTAATGATTGAACTATCAGTAGAATTTGAACCTAGGTTTTTCTGATTCTTAGTGTAGTTTGATTCAGTGTCCATAAGAAGGAAAAAATAGATTGTGGAACCATAAAGGTTGTAGAATCATGGAGGCATGTAAGGAATTTGAGAGAGATCATGTGAAGAGATTAGCTTGCCTTGGGTCATAGACCCCTTTGGCATTCTGTTAAAGCCTATGGATTCTTTCTCAGAATAATGCTTTTAAATGCATAAATAAAATATAGAATCATGAAGGAAATTAATTAAATTGAGAATTGTTAAAATACAAAAAAAAAAAAAAAAAAAATTATGGGTCCCAGGTTAAGATCCCCTGATCTAATCAGTTCCTCTCAGAGTTTAAAGGAAGAAAGTTAGGCCCAGAAGTTTTCACTCTCTGATGGCCAATTATTGATTGTAGTGAGATAATGGAGAGCTAGAATTAAGAGGTAGCATTGAACCCAGGAGCTCTGACTATAGAAATCATACTTTCCACTAAACCTTGGATTGTATGAGGTTTTTTTAATCCTCTGGAGGCGTAAATGAAAATTGATTGTAGCCAGCATCATTTCATTTACAGGATTATCATTTTAAAGATAGTTTAACAATTTGTGAAATAGAAGAAAATATGCAAAATTAAAGCTCTTGAACAATTTTTAAAAAATCATATAGTTTCTTTTTTTTCCAATTATATGAGAAGGCATTTGCAAAGCTGAGTTAGCAAAAGTGTTTTGGGATTAAGTCTACTATATAGTGCTAATAATACAAATGCCTTCCATTAAATTTGCAAAACTTTTATGTATAATTTTTTTCCTTTTTTTAGGTATAATTTTGCCAGAAGTTTACTCGTTGAGATGATAGTTTCCTGTTAATTTAAAGTTTATTTAGTTTTGGGAATAGTTATCAGTTTACTTCCTCTCTTGCCCCTTCAGTTTACTTCCTCTCTTGACCCATAACTTGACAAGAGAAAGGGGATGAGTGGGAGGGAGGAAGTCATAAACAAAGAGGTGTCAGGAGTGCATTTTTTTTTTTTCTTTGTTTGCAGTCTTTAAGACATCTTGGCCTCCTTATTCTCAGTCCATATATCTAATCAATTGCCATGTATCGTGGATTCTACTCTCACAGTCTCTCTAAGCATTTCTCCACTCATGTCTTATCATCATATTTCAGGCCCTTTCATCTGGGCTTGTAAATAACCTAACTGATCTCCCTGTTTCAGGTATTTGCTTTCTTCATTCTATTCTTTACACATCTGCTGAAGTGTTGTTCCTAAAAGGCAAGAATGACAAATATAATTTTCTTTGGTATTTAAAGCCCTTTACAATCTGGCTCCAGCTTACTTTTCTAGTTTTATACATTATTCCTCCTCACATATGCCACACCTTGCCTTCTTCCCATATTTCAATTCTGTTACTTTTTACAGATTGTTACCCTATGCTTGGAAGGCATACCTTTCTTACTTCCACCTCTTAGAATTCCTAGGAAGTTCAAAAGCCACTAGACTTGAGGTTTTTCTTGATATGCTCAAAATTAATTTGCACTTAAAAATACATACACATACTCATATGCATGTATATATGTATTTGTATGTGTGTGTGTATATGTGTATGTGTGTGTGTGTGTGTATGTGTATATATATATATATATGCATTGTAAGTATACAATTGTTTCTGCTTTATTCTCCAAGAGAACCAATGATATCATGAGATGATTACTTGACTGGCATGTAAATTGGATTTAAGTGAAGCAGAGTTGCTCAAAGTTGTCATCCTCCCTCTGTCTTCCAGCATCATTGAAAACCAGTGATGGCCCAGAATTCAGTGGATGATTGTAAGTGTCTGATTTCTTACCAAGCTCTAAACACTCCACAGCACATGTTTTAGCCACTTTCGTGGCCTTTGAAACAGATTGTTCTCATTTGCCCATTCCATTCTAGGGAAGTCTTTACTTGTGTGGGCTACACAACCCCCTAATTCACTGAGGACTTTGTCGGTTACTCTGAACCTGGTATAGGCTGTCTGTTCTGACATGGCTTTACCCCCTCCAGAGTGTAGCCTCTATATAGACTATGATTTTTTGGATCCACAGGTGAGAACTGAGTTATTAATAGCTGGAAGATGAGCAGCCCTGTAAAGGGCTTGGCAAGCCTTCACACTAGACCCATTAGTCCTCCTTGAACACCCTATACATATTTATTATTTGCTTGTTGACTGAAGCGACTTTTACTCAGTCACACAGACTTCAGATAGCAGAGCAGGAATTCAAATTTTTTAACTTCTGACTTTGAATCCAAAGTACCCTTCTGAGACCTCAAGTGAAAGTGGGGATTGCTTCTAACTCTATCCTCTCAGATTGTTGAATGCTGGGAGAGTGGAACAAATAGTGGTTAAATTGAATTATTTGCTATATCTATTAAGTAAATACATAAATTTTATGTCACTGAAAACAGAAATTCTTTCTTTCTTTCTTTCTTTCTTTCTTTCTTTCTTTCTTTCTTTCTTTCTTTCTTTCTTTCCTTTCCTTCCTTTCCTTCCTTTCTCTTTCCTTTCTCTTTCCTTTCTCTTTCCTTTCTCTTTCCTTTCTCTTTCCTTTCTCTTTCCTTTTTCCTTTCTTTCTTTCCTTTCTTTCTATAACTTTTCATTGACAGAATCCATGCCAGGGTAATTTTTTTTTTTTTTTAACAACATTATCCCTTGCACTCACTTCTGTTCCAATTTTTCCCTCCCACCCTCCACCCCTTCCCCTAGATGGCAAGCAGTCCTATATATGTTGAATATGTCCTAGTATATCCTAGATACAATGTATGTGTACAGATCCAAACAGTTTTCTTGTTGCACAGGGAGAATTGGATTTAGAAGGTAAAAATAACCCGGGAAGAAAAACAAAAATGCAAATAGTTTACATTCATTTCCCAGTGTTTTTTCTTTGAGTATAGCTACTTCTGTCTGTCATTGATCAATTGAAACTGAATTAGGTCTCTTTGTCAAAGAAATCCACTTCCATCAGATTACATCTTCATACAGGTATTGTTGTTGACGTATATAATGATCTCTTGGTTCTGCTCATTTTACTTAGCATCAGTTCATGTAATTCTCTCCAAGCCTCTCTGAAAACAGAAATTCTTAAGAGGATTTAAATATTTACTGGTTAAATATCTAACTTGGTGGAGTCCCAAAGAAGAGATGAAAAAAAGTTTGTTTTTTTTGCTTGATATGTTGGTTGATTTTGATGATTTTACCCCCTTCTTTCTTACTCTTTGTTATGAGAGATGGCTTTCTGGGTTGAGGTGAGGAGAGGTATATATTTGGAAATAAGGGTCATATAAAAGCAACCTGTCAATAAATTTTTTGTTTTAGTTAAAAAATTGGTGGAGGTAGGGCTTGAACTTGACAGTCTTGACTCCTAGACTGATGCTTTTTTTCTCACTGTAAAATGCTGCATCAGCTTAAGAATAAGTGACCCAGATTTTAATGAATTCATCTCTTCTTTGTGGAATGATTCAGTTTAATAAAAGCAAAATGATAACTTATCAGGATAGAATATTGACTCTTTAGAAAACTTAGGTTCCAGTTTCTCCTCTGAAATTCACTCCTGGGTGGTTCACTTAATTTCTCTAGGTACACATTTGAAAAATGAGGAGTTTGACTTTGAGGTTTCTTTCAGCTATAGTATTGTCCAGTGAATCAGCTTAAAAAAAAGTTTTTTCAAAATATGCTAAACAAATAATACTTGAAAAGAATGTTTGATTTGTTAAAGTAACATCCTTATTTAAAAGCTCTGACTTGAGAGGAATCAATACTTTAACAGCTTTTAGTCTAAATGCTTAGTTTTAAAAAGGATTAATCTGCACATCTCATCATAATTAGAAAGAAAGCATAATATGGCCTTTGTAGTAATAGATCACATTTGTATAACCTTTTGTGGATTATATAAAATAGCTCATTAGTCACAGCAACTCTGAAAAGTAGTTTTATTATTCCCATTAAAATTTTAAAAAATAGTTAAATTGTATTTCCATATTATCCTATCAACTTTCTCCCTTCCCCATAAAAAACAAACAAACAAATAAAACTTTTGTTAACAAGCATGCATTTTCAGGTGATATAATTCCTACATGGACCGCGTCCCAAATATGTGTATATAGTTCTGCATCTTGAGTAGGATCTCAGGAGGTGGGCAGCATGTATCATTATTAAGCCTCTGGAATAATGGTTGGGCATTGTATTGATCAAAGTTCTTAAATCTTTCATTTTTGTTTGTCTTTGTAAAGTTATTATATATATTGTTCTCCTGGAGGATTTCAGAAAGGCCCGGAGAGACTTACATGAACTGATACTGAGTGAAATGAGCAGGACCAGGAGATCATTATATACTTTAACAACAATACTATATGATGATCAGTTCTGATGGATGTGACTCTCTTCAACAATGAGATGAACCAAATCAGTTCCATTTGCTCAATAATGAATAGAACCAGTTACACCCAGGGAAAGAACTCTGGGAAATGAGTGTGAACCACTATATAGCATTTCCAATCACTCTATTTTTGTCTGCTTGCAGTTTTGATTTCCTTCTCAGGTTAATTTTACATTATTTCAAAGTCTGATTCTTCTTGTGCAGCAAAATAACTATGTGGATATGTATACATATATTGTATTTAACATGTATTTTAACATTTAACATGTATTGGTCTACCTCCCATCTGGGAGAGGGAGTAGGGGAAGAAGAGGAAAATTTGGAACAAAAGGTTTGCAAGGGTCAATGCTGAAAAATTACCATGCATTTATCTTGTAAATAAAAAGCTATAATAAAAAATGGTTCTCCTGGTCTTGCTCACTTTCAGTATCATATATTCATCATAACAGTCTTCTCAAGTTTCTTTGAAACTGTCTTTTTTCATTTCTTTCATCACAGTACTCTAATATTCCATTACATTCATATGTTGTAATTTTATTTAGTAGTCATTCTCCATCTGAGAATGATACTCCCTTGATTTCTCATTCTTTACACTACAAAAAGAGGCGCTCTAAATATTTTCGTAAAGGGTGTGTCCTTTTCTTCTTTCACTGGTTTCAGGGAATTGACTTTTTTAGAGGTATCACTGGGCCAAAATATTAGCCCTAATTTGCATGAAAAGAAACTAAAGTTCACAGAACTTAAGGGACTTTTTACGTGGTTGTTTTAGATAACTTCAGGATTTGAAACCAGGTCTTCTGTTCTCTTGTTCCCTTCAGGATTACCCTTCACTAACAATATATACTTACTCCTGTGATTTGTATTTTCAGGTATAAGTCCAGAAATGAGAACATATATATATAAAATATATTTTGCTCAAACAATCAAATCTTTGTGTAATATTTATAACAAATTCAAATTTCTTCAACATAGCCAAATTATACTGATGGAATCTGTTTAGTCATACCTATATTCATTTTATTTGTTAGACATATAACTGTAGGTTTATATTAGTTGGCTAGTTGACTCATCTTGGAGTCAGGAAGACCCAAGTTCAAATCCAGCCTTAGCTCTATTAACTGTGTGACCCTGGGGAAGTCCCTTAACTTTTGTTTGCTTCAGTTTCCTCAGATGTAAAATAAAGACACTTACCTCCAAGGTCATTGTAAGGTTAAAAATGGGAAAAAAATTTTCAAATCTTAAGATGCTATTTAAATACTGTCTTATTCTTAGCTATTATTAATTTCCATAAGTCAAAATGACCACATTATTATCTTATGTCTTATGAAAATCTGGTAAAATATTAATTATTGATAATGTGAAAAAGCTGTTATAGTTCGAGGTAATTAAGGATCTTTTACATAGATTTATTGTCAAGAGAAAATAGAATTTTAAAACTTTCTACGTAGTCTTTATTTTTGAATCTTGTTTCGGTTAAAATTAGTGTTTTTATCAGAAAACTGATTTTCATTTGAATGTAACTATTTTGTTTAGACACTTTCTGTTTTATAGTGTGAAATAAATGAAAATATGATTTGATTTGCAGAAATCTACTTTATAGCCATCTTGTATGATATAGTCTGTTCTGTAAAGTTAAACTTCTCCATCTGTGATTTCCTTAAATGTTAATGAACATACATTCCCATTGGATACACACAAAAATAATGTGCAATTTTTACATTTGCTAATGAATAATTTTTTGCATTTGTAATCTGCCAAATATAAAGTTAATGATTATTTTTGGCTTATCTTCATTTAAGATTCTTTTGAATGATGCTTGAAGTCTGTTATGTGGAATGCAGTAGGGTTGAAGTATCATTTCTAAGATATTTTTCCTCCTAATTTCCTAACCACTATATTCTATTTTTTTGTGTGCTTCTGAAAAACCTGTGAAAAACTTGTGAAAGTTCCATAGTGAACTGCACTCACCCTTCATCCTTTAAGTGAATTGTTAATCTCTGTTACTTAGAGAAGCAAAGAGTGTTAGGAAGAATAAGATTTGCCTATTGCTGTCTTAAGTAGGTTCAAAAGAGGAGCTATTCCAATTTTTTGAGGAATATTTGGGGTTTTAAGCAACTTGGGTTAATATTAACATTATTTATTACTGATTTAGTGTTAATGGGAGAAATAACCTGGAAAATTTTTCACTGGGAAGGGTGAGAGGAAGGGGAAAAGACTCATAGATATGTGTGATCAAACCATTGAAAGACCCAGGAAAAAATGACAAAATTTGTAGAAGAAAGTACTAGCTTATAAAATTATCTATTGGCAACCAACATAATAGTTCCAAATAAATCCTTTGTTTGCCATTCTCTATTTTGCTGGGATGGTAGTTTACCTTGGCTGGGACTTTTTTAGTCTTATCTTGTCTGTTCTATTTCTATGCAAAAGAACCTGAGTTTTTCTTGATGTGTCTGGAGAAGTCCACCTGTCAATTATAGATATTTTATAGATATTGTATAGATATTTTATTATTGTTGCAGTAATGAAGAGATAAATAGGTACCAGGAGTGGTAAATATGAAATAGATTTGGGAGAGCAATAGATTATAAAAGAATATTATATAAAATTACAGTTGAATTGACCTGAAGAAATCAAGTCAGGCATTCATCACAGGGTATAAAAGTTTGCTAGTTTTTTTTTTGTGAGTAGCATTCAGGAGTTAGCAAGGAAAGTAGTTTTTACCAATTAGCAAGAAGAAACTCAAGTTCTTTAGTGGAACTCACAGTTAACCAGAAAGAAGATGCTATTAAAGGGAATAAGACAAGTTGGGAGTATGCCATTGCCTGGCAGTCTAAATCTATAGAACAGTTTAGATCACTAACCACAGAATGGGATTAACAAGGGAAGGGGTTACACTATTTACTGGTTTATCACCTTAAAAGAATTAGCTCTAACAAGGAAGAAAGATACTGTGAGGCAATGGGGTGAAAGGATGAGAAGAAAGACACCATGAGGGGAGATGCCGGGGCAGGCTGATAGTAAAAAGGATTTAGTAAAGATCTACATCATAAGCAGCTGTTTTACAGAAATAGATCCTTGGGGTTTGATGTTACAACAGCTTTCTGATTAGATATCAGAAGGTAAGGTTTTTAAAGACCTGGGATGGGAAGTCCAGTTGAACAAAAGACCTAGTTAAAAACAAAAGATTCACTTAATCCTATCTGTGCTTCAGATTTGCTTTGCTAAAGCCCTTCTGACTACCCAGGAATCATATCTGTGGCTCATACTTATAAACCATTTACAATTTACTACAGGTGAATGCATATTTGCCTACATTGAGATATACTTTAGATATGTTACATTGTCATAAATACACACGATCATAGATTTAAAGGTAGAATAAAATTTGGAATTTTTGTTGAATTCACCTTCATTTGCTTTGCTTTTACTTAGCAGATGGAAAAAATTTTGACTTAATATTTAGCTCAGGATCACACAGTTAATAGAGTTAGGATTTGAACTAAACTCCAAATCCAATGCACTTTCTACAATGTTAGGCTATTAAGAATCTCTAGATTATTTGGATTATAATATATGTGGATCATTCATCCTATCAATTAACCTCAGTATATTGTATAATTTAATTTAATACAGGTAGATTTCATTTCATGAAATTAAGGTATTCTGAAAAAAAAGCTGTGCTAATTGAATCATTGTTTCATATGCCTCGGGGAACTGGTTTTGAAATAAATGATTTTATAAAGCAAAGATTCCTCTTTTTAAATCTAATAACCATCCTCTAATGTGTCATATGTCTAATTAGTTTTTTTCTAATAAAGCAACTGAATAATTTTTGCCCCCTTTGAGTCTTCAGTATTCTTATTTGTCTCAGTAAAATTGTTGTGCAGCAGACTCTATATTCACTGTATACTTCAGTTATTTCCTTTTATTTGAATCAATCTGTTGACAACCGAAAACAGTAAGATAGTGAAAATGAAAATGGAAAAGAGCAAGCCTAGAAATTTGTCTTCTCTGGAGAAAGGAGAAGATGGCTTTTGTGCAGAGTATTACAGGATAAAAAGGGATACCTGCAAACTCAGTTTGACCATAGTGTATGTTATTAATTTTCCCTTGCTTATCATCTTTGATTTTTTTTCCCCTTTAGGTAGGCCCTCTTGTTCGTCTAACTCATTGTGTTAAGGAATTTTATTGGTCTGTTTTAGTGTATACATAGAACTTTCAATGAAGGGTCAAGGGGCTTCATTTTATAAACGACTTACCTGGCATGAATTCTTTTGGAAAGCAGGGGAGGGAAAAAAAAAAAAAAGAGAGACAGAGATAGAGAGGGAGAGGCAGGCAGGGAAGGAGAGTGCTGAGCACTGGAATGCAAAAGGATGTAAAGACAATTCTTGTTTTCAAGGAACTCAAAAACTTGTCTAATGAGGCAAGACTATATGAAAATTGTATACAGACAAGACACATGAGAAAAAAAATGGAAATAATCAAAGGAGAAGGCACTAACATTAGGGATGTTGGGTAAAGATGGTATAGAAGATGGTATTTTAGGGCTTGACTAAGGCCAGTAACTGGGAGATAAAGAAAGAGAGAATTCCTGGGATGGAGGACAATTCGTGAAAATTCTTGGAATTGAGAGATGGTATCTTGTTCCAGGATCAGCAAAGGTAGCCTGTGTTTTATTAGATCACAGAGTGCATGGGAGTAAGATGTAAGAATATTGTAAAGGTAGGAAGGGGGGCCAGGTTAATGAAGTTTTTTGAATGCCATTAGACTTTATTGAATAGTGGAGTGACATAGTTAGACCTTGTGATGCAGAAAAACCATTCAAGAAAGCTACAGCAGTAGACCAGATGAGAGGTGGTAAGGTCCTGTACCTGAGTGTTACTCTGACAATGTCAGAGTAAAGATGTTACAGAGGTAAAAATCATAGACCTTGTCTAGAGCTATGGTAAAGAGTAAGCATTTAGCCAACATCTAGATTGTAATGGGGTATGCTCAACATACATACTCAACAGGGAGGAAGAGCTATGGTAAAGAGTAAGCATTTAGCCAACATCTAGATTGTAATGGGGTATGCTCAACATACATACTCAACAGGGTGGAAACTGGGAGGATAGTGGTACCCTTGACAGTAACAGGTTTTCTAAAGTGGGAGATTTGGGGGAGGCAAAGATAAAATGAATTCTGTTTTGAATTTGTTGAGTTTGAGATACCTAAGAGACATCTTGTTGGTGAAATGTAATTCTTATTCAGAGAGAGATCTAAACATAACATTTTATTATTAATTTTTTTAAATTAGAGCTTTTTATTGAAAGAACATATGCATGGGTAATTTTTACAACATTGTCTCTTGCTCTCACTTCTGTTCCAACTTTTCCCTTCCCTCCCTCCATCTTCTCCCCTAGATGGCAGGCAGTCTCATACATGTTAAACATGTTAAAATATAACATAGATACAATATACGTGTGCAGATCTGTTCAGTTCTCGTGTTGTACAAGAAAAATTGGATTCAGAAGGTAAAAATAATCAGAGAAGAAAAACAAAAATGCAAGTAGTCCACATTCATTTCCCAGTGTTCCTTTTCGGGATGTAGCTGATTCGGTCCATCATTAATTATTTGGAACTGAATTGGATCTTCTCTTTGTTGAAGATATCCACTTGCATCAGAATTGATCCTCATACAGTATTTTTGTTGAAGTGTATGATGATCTCCTGGCTCTGCTCATTTCACTTAGCATCACTTCATGTAAGTCTCACCAAGCCTCTCTATATTCATCGGCTGATCATTTCTTACAGAACAATAATATCCCATAACATTCATATACCACAATTTACCCAACCATTCTCCAATTGATGGGCATCCATTCATTTTCCAGTTTCTAGCCACTACAAAAAGAGCTGCCACAAACATTCTTGCACATGCAGATCCCTTTCCCTTATTTAGTATCTCTTTCGGATATAAACCCAGTAGAAACACTGCTTGATCAAAGGGTATGCACAGTTTGATAACTTTTTGAGTATAGTTCCAAATTGCTCTCAAGAACGTCTGGATCCATTCACAACTTCACCAACAATACATCAGTGACCCAGTTCTCCTGTATCCCCTCCAATATTCGTCACTTTCTTTTCCTGTCATCTTAGCCCATCTGACAGGTTATCTGAGTTGTCTTAATTTGCATTTCTCTGATCAATAGTGATTTGAAACACCCTTTCATATGAGTAGAAATAGTTTCAATTTCATCATCTGAAAATTGTTCATATCCTTTGACCATTTATCAATTGGAGAATGGCTATAGAGTCAATTCTTTATATATTTTAGAAATGAAGCCTTTATCAGAATCTTTAACTGTAAAAATGTTTTCGCAGTTTACTAATAATCTTGTTTACGTAAGTTTTGTTTGTACAAAAGCTTTTTTTTTTTATATTATTATTATTTTTTTAATAGCCTTTTATTTACAGGATTTATACATGGGTAACTTTACAGCATTAACAATTGCCAAACCTCTTGTTCCAATTTTTCACCTCTTACCTCCCCCCACCCCCTCCCCTAGATGGCAGGATGACCATGTACAAAAGCTTTTTAACAATATAATCAAAGTTTTCTATTTTGTGATCAATCATGATCTCTAGTTCTTCTTTGGTCACAAATTCCTCTTCCACAAGTCTGAGAGATAAACTGGCTCCTCTAATTTGTTTATAATCTCGTTCTTTATGCTTAAATCATGAACCCATTTTGATCTCTTGGTGTACGGTGTTAAATGTGGGTCCATGCCTAGTTTCTGCCATACTAATTTCCAGTTTTCTTAGCAGTTTTTGTCAAATAGTGAATTCTTATCCCAAAAGTTAGGATCTCTGGCTTTGTTCAAACACTAGATTGCTATAGTTAATGACTATTTTGTTCTGTAAGCCTAACCTATTCCACTGATCAATTAGTCTATTTCTTCTTAGCCAATACTAAATGGTTTTGGTGATTGCTGCTTTATAATATACATTAGTTTTAGATCAGGTACAGTTAGGCCACCTTCATTTGAGTTTTTTTTTTTTTTTTCATTAGTTCCCTTGAAATTCTTGACTTTTTATTCTTCCATATAAATTTTGTTGTTATTTTTTCTAGGTCATTAAAATAGTTTCTTGGGAGTCTGATTGTTATAGCACTAAATAAATAGATTAGTTTGGGTTGTATTGTCATTTTTATTATATTTGCTTGGTTTATCCAAGAACACTTAATATTTTTCCAGTTGTTTAAATCTGATTTTATTTGTGTGGACAGTGTTTTGTAATTTTGCTCATATAATTCCTGACTTTCCTTTGGCAGATAGATTCCCAAATATTTTATGCTATCAACAGTTATTTTGAATAGAATTTCTCTTTGTATCTCTTGCTGTTTGATTTTGTTGGTGATGTATAAAAATGCTGAGGATTTATGTGGATTTATTTTGTACCCTGCAATTTTGCTAAAGTTGTGGATTATTTCTAATAGCATTTTAGTAGAATTTCTGGGGTTCTCAAAGTATACCATCATATGATCTGCAAAGAGTGATAATTTGGTTTCCTCATTATTGATTCTAATGCCTTTAATCTTTGTCTCAACTCTTATTGCCGAAGATAGCATTTCTAATAAAATATTGAATAGTAATGGTGATAGTGGGCAACCTTGTTTCACTCCTGATCTTAGTGGGAATGGCTTCAGTTTATTCCCATTACATATGATGCTTACTGATGATTTTAAATAGACACTCCTGACTATTTTAAGGAAAAGTCCATTTATTCCTATACTCTCAAGTGTTTTTATTATGAATGAATGTTGGATTTTATCAATCTGTCTACTGAGATGATCATGTGGTTTTTGTTAATTTGGTTATTGATATATAGTCAATTATGCTAATAGTTTTCTTAATATTGAACCAGCCTTGCATTCCTGGTATAAATCCTACTTGGTCATGTTGTATTATCCTGGGGATGATTTTCTGTAATTTTTTTGCTAATATTTTTTGAATCAATATTCATTAGGGAGATTGGTCTATAGTTTTCTATATCTGTTTTCAACCTACCTGGTTTAGGTGTCAGTACCATGTCTGTATCATAAAAGGAATTTAGTAGGACTCCTTAAATCCCTATTTTTTCAAATAGTTTATATAGCATTGGACTTGATTGTTCTTTAAATATTTGGTAGAATTCACATGTAAATCCATCTTGTCCTAGGGATTTTTTCTTAGGGAGTTGATTAATAGCTTATTTTTTCTAAAATGGGACTGTTTAACCAATTTACTTCTTCCTCTGTTAATCTGGGCAAGCTATATTTTTGAAGGTATTCTTCCATTTCATTTAAGTTACCAAATTTATTGGCATAAAGGTTGGCAAAGTAACTCCTAATTATTATTCTAATTTCCTCTTCATTAGTGGAGAGTTCTCCCTTTTCATTTTTAAGACTAACAATTTGATTTTCCTCTTAACTTTTTCTAATCAAATTTACTAAGGGTTTATCTATTTTGTTGGTTTTTTTCATAGAACCAACTCTTAGTTTTATTTATTCAGTAGTTTTTTTAGTTTCAATTTTATTAATCTCTCCTCTTATTTTTAGAGTTTCAAGTTTAGTGTTTGGGGGTTTTTAATTTGTTCCTTTTCTACCTTTTTTAGTTGCAAGCCCAATTCGTTGACTTTCTCTTTCTCTATTTTATGCAAGTAGGCCTCTAGAAATATAAAATTTCCCCTTATTACTGCTTTGGCTGCATCCCACACATTTTGCTATGATGTCTCATTATTGTCATTTTCTTGGGTGAAATTATTAATGATGTCTATGATTTGCTGTTTTACCCAATCATTCTTTAGGATGAGCATATTTAGTTTCCAATTATTTTTTGGTCTATTCTCCCGTGGCTTTTTATTGAATGTAATTTTCATTGCATCATGATCTGAAACAGATGCATTTACTATTTCTGCCTTTCTGCATTTGAGTTAGAAGTTTTTATGTCGTAATATATGATCAATTTTTATATAGATTCCATGAACTGCTGAGAAGAAAGTGTACCCTTTTCTGTCTCCATTTAATTTTCTCCAAGGATCTATCATACCTAACTTTTCTAGTATTCTATTTACCTCTTTGAATTGTTTTCTTATTTATTTTGTGGTTTGATTTATCTAATTCTGAGAGTGTAAGGTTGAGATCTCCCACTATTATAGATTTGCTGTCTGTTTCTTCTTGAAGCTCTCTTAATTTTTCATTTAAGAATTTAGATGCTACACAACTTGGTGCATATATGCTTAATATTGATATTGCTTCATTATTTATTGTTATCCCAGAACTCTGAAACAAAGATTCTTACAAGGTGTTAAGTCAGTGGAATTGATAAAGACAATGGTGAGTTCAGTACATGTATTTAGTACTTACTATAGTTCTACAAGATTCACACCTATGATAAGAGAGCATATAAGCTTGGACAAACTCAACTAGAATCAGAAGTAGAGAAGATAGAGACCGTGGTAGTGTTCCTCCTATCTCCCCCACAGAAACCAAGACACATTCAGGAGGACCTCAAGAAAGCTGGCCTGGGCCCCAGGCAAGGAGATAGTAAAGGATTTGGACTTTAACACCTGGCTGCACTTGTGGTGATTACTGAACTGAAATGAAGGCTGCTCCCAGAGAACCCAAGAAAATCGAATCAAAGAGAACATTACAATCTATGCTACCCTTTAACAAGATATAGTGCTCTTCCTTATCTCTTTTAATTAGATCGATTTTTGCTTTTGCTTGATCTGAGATCAGGATGGCTTACCCTGGCTTTTTTGATTTCATCTGAAGCATAGTAGATTCTGCTTCAGCCTTTTATCTTTACTCTATATGTATCGCCCTGTTTCAAGTGTGTTTCCTGTAAACAACATATTGTAGGATTCTGGCTTTTAATCTAGTCTGCTATCTGCTTCTGCTTTATGGGGGAGTTTACCCCATTCATTTATGGTTAAAATTACTAATTCTATATTTTTTGCCATCTTGTTAGCCCCTGATTATGCTTTTCTCCTTTCCTTCCCCCTTAACCGCCTTCCCAGTATCATACTTGTGAGCACCACTTGCCTCTCACAGCCCTCCCTTTTTAGGATCCCTCCTCTCACCTTAAAGTTCTTCCCCTTTTCTTACCCCTTTTCCTCACAATTTCTGTATTCTATTCTGCTTAGATTACTCTTCCCCCTCCCACTTTTCAATGAGGTGGGAGAAGTTTCTCTGTAAATCAAATGTCTAATATTTTTCTCTTTAAGCCAATTCTGATGAGAGTAAGATACACACTATGTTCATCCCCCTCCCTATAATAGGTTTCCTTTGCCTCTTTGTGAGATGTATTACCCCCACCTTACCCTTTTTCTGGTTCTATCTCTAGTTTTTTTATTATAACTGTAAAACCAAATTATACATGTGTTCTTTATGTATATTTATAGTGGAAATATATTTCTCAAGATTTATTTTTAGCTTTTTATGTTTCTCTTGAGTCCTATATTTGGAGATCAAACTTTTTGTTTCGTTCCAGTTTTTCCATCAGAAATAGATGAAATTCACCTATTTCATTGAATCTTCTTTCCTGGAAAAAAAAAATGCTAATTTTGGCGGGGTAAGTTATTCTTGGCTACATAGCAAGTTCCTTAACCTTTTGGAATATCAGATTCCAGGCCCTTCGATCCTTTAATGTGGATGCTGCTAGATCCTGAGTAATCCTTATTGTGGCTCCTCTATATTTGAATTTTTTTTTTCTGTCTAGCTGCTTGTGGTATTTTTTCTTGGTCTGATAGTTCTGGAATTTAGCCACAATATTTCTTGGAGTTTTGATTTTGTGGTTTCTTTTAGTAGGTGATTGATGAATTCTTTCAATGTCTATTTTACCCTTTGTTTTGGACAGTTCTCATTGATGATTTACTGAAAAATAGTGTCTAGGCTCTTTTTTTCATCATAATTTTCAGGAATTCCAATAATTCTCAGATTATCTCTCCTAGATCTATTTTCCAGGTCTATTGTTTTCCCAGGTAGGTACTTAACGTTTTTTCCAGGTCTGTTGTTTTCCCAAGTAGGTATTTAACATTTATTTCCATTGTTTCTTTTTTTTTTTTTTTTTTTTTTTTGTTTTTACTTGACTGGTTCTTGGTGTCTCCTCGAGTCATTCATTTCTATTTGTTCAATTCTGATTTTTAACGAATTATTTTCTTCATTTACTTTTTAAAATTTATTTTTGTAATTGTCCAATTGAGTTTTTAAGTGAGTTGTTTTGTTCTATAGAATTTTTTTCCATTTCGCCAATTTTATTTTTTAGAGAGCTATTTTCTTTTTCCAATTCACTAATTCTATTTTCCTTGGAATTGTTTATCTTTTCCAATTCACTAATTCTGTTTTTCAGGGATTTGATTTTTTTGTCCACTCTTATCTTTAAATGAGTGGGATGACTTATCCAGACCTTCTTGCCAAGCTTCCCTTTCCTTTCCCCATTTTTCTTCTAGCTCTCTTGTAAGAGACTTTTAAATTTCTTCTATGAGAGTCTTGTGTGGTGGCAACCAGATAACATCCCTCTTTGAGGATTCTTCTGGAGACAGTCTGTTTTTAGTCTTCTTAGGATTTGAAGTCTGCTGTCTATATAGAAGCTATTAGTAATTAGAGCGCACCTTAATTTTTTGCTCATTTTGACAAAAAAGAATCGAAGAAAACAAACAAACAAACAAAAAGCAAATGCAGTCTGCCTTTTGGGCAGTATGGTATTACCAAGCTTCTTCTGCAGACTACAGGAAGTAACAGTGAGGCAGCAGTGGAATGACAAATGGCTGTGCTGCCTGCACAGCGGCCACTCTCTGAGAGCATGCTGATTCACTCTGGGTGTGGTCAGGTCCCGAGAGACCCCAGTGTTTCGGTATTGAAGTCTTTACCCCCTGTGTTTATTGCTTCTCTGCTGATCTACTGGCTTTCTGCCAGGGCAAAGAAGCTCGTACTGGGTGAAGTTCTCCCCGCAACTTTTCCTCCTGCTGGGAGTACATTCCGCCCCACTCCAGTCTGCTCAGTGTGAGTTCGTCTTCCATGCTCTCGCTGCCTGCCTGCAGTCTGCACATGGTCTAACCATCCCTGCCCATAAGCCAAAACAGACTTTTTCTGACGAATTTTGAGGATATCTTCTGTTGGTAATGTATTTGTGGGTTTTTTCAATCAAGCACTAATTCCAAGGCCATATCATGAAAAGTATTCTGAGGGCAAGAAGGAGCCTAGATAGATATGCGTGTGTCCTCTCCGCCATCTTGGCTGGAAGTCTCGATCTGAACACATTATTTTGGGAATTATTTGAACAGAGATGATTCAAGTCCATGGGAATTGATGAGATCACTAAGTGATAATAGTTTAGAGTGAAAAGAGATCAAAACCTGGAGGACACCGATAGTTTGATAGGCTGAGTAGAATGTAGAACTAGTAAAGGACCACTAAGAAGTAATCAGCCAGGAGACCAGCATGTCATAAGAACCTGGAAAAGATAAATTATCCAGGAGGAGATAATATTATGAGATGTTACTGAAAAGGTAAGAAGCCTCAAGATAGATTTTATTGATAACTTTTAAGGGATCACTTTCAGTTTGAGTTCAGAAGTCAAATTTCAAAGGATTTAGAAAAGAATGAGACATGAAGAAGCAGAGGGATTTCATGTAGAAAACTTTCTCAAGGAGTTTAGGCTAGAAGAGGGAAGGATACAAGATAATAGCTTGTCAAGATGGTTACCTCAAAAGAGGATTTTTTTTTTTAAGGTTGGGGAAGACATGGTATGCTGGTAGGCAATAAGGAACCAATCATTATATAGGGATAGATTGAAGAATAGAGAAAGTATGTAAAAATGGGAATAATCTGCTATAAAAGATGAGAAGGAATCAAGATTGACTGTTGGCAAGGAGAGAAAGGTCACCTCTGACATGAATAAAGGAGAAAATAGTGTGAGAAGAAGAGAGAAAGGAGAAGCTCCCTGCAAATGTGAGAAATGAAGAGATTGTTATGAAAGGCTTGAAGAGACACAAAAGCAGTGGTTATGAAGAGTGGGGTGGTGAATTCCTGTTGATTATATTGCAAATGATAATGATTTGGAATATTTCTTGAAAATATGATATATAATGCGGCCAGATTAGCTGAGTTGGCAGAAATAGAGGAATGGCTGGCTGAGAAGGCAATTCATCCTGAAGAAAAAAAAAATCAGAACACAGTTATTATCCAAGAGAAAGTAGTTGAAACATGGTTGTATTGAAGGAGTCCTGAAGTGGTCTTGTTATATGTAAGTTTACTAAGTATTGTGAAACTGAATTATTTTTCTGAATATCATTTTATAGATTGGAAAAGTAATCATTGTAAACATTGAATTGCTTAGAGTTCATCTGGAAATAGGCATTCTGAAGACACCTCCATTTCTTAAAGCTAGTGGGGGGGAGGGGAGGTATTTAAGGAAGAAAAGTGGGGGGGAAATGTAAAAAAAATTAATTGACTGGAAGCAAATTTCTTTTTATTGAAAAGTTTTAAAAACAGACTTGCTAACTGCTACTTCTTACTTAAATGTAACTCTCAGAGATAATTTGTTTAGCATGTTTAGGCATAGGGCAAAATTTCTTAACAATGATGAGGACTTTCTTAGGAAGTAATGAATAATCAGCTCATGGTAGACTCATATGGCATATCAAAGTTGGAAGAAACCTTAAAGGTTATCTAATCTAGTTTACTAGTCAGTGCATGAATCCCCTCTACTATAGCATAACATTGAATTATTGAAAGTATTATCATTTCCAGACATGTTTCTCTTTTTATCCCAATTGACTTATGTATCCTTCCAGACTATGAGAGAGCATTCCTATAGACATTTTAAAACAGTCATCATGGGAAACTCTAGTCCTGAGTCCTGTATTGTCCTGATTGGTTGAAGGTATGAGCCCAAACTCAACTTGTTTAGTATATCTAACTGGTCTCAGCCTTGCCTTTTTTTTTTTTTTTTTTTTTTTGCCACTCTTCTGTTTGCCATTTCCCCTGTGTTTATATTAACATTCCTTTCCCTGCTCCCACCACCACCACCCATGTTTCCAATTTTTCTCTGGGATCATGAATCAGTTAAATCATTATCACCATTTCTATTGGAAAAGATGTGTAAGTCAACTTCTTTTTAAGTGGCCCAAACACCATTCTCTGACTACTTACATACTATATATACTTTTTAATATACATACATATGTATATATTTATGTACTTATATGTTATATGAGATGTCTCAAAAATTTTAGTGTAAGATTCAGTAGCTTAAAACTGAAGACTTTTGAAAGTCAATTTTGGAATTGCCTTTTAGTTACTAAAATTAGCAATGAGTAAAGGCATAAGTGGTGACAGACAAGTATTGTCCAGTAAGTAATTGATCATAAGACTCTTAGAACTGAAAGGACATCTAAGAATCATTTAGTCCAGGCTTCTTTACAAACAGAAAAATCCAGAGGAATGAAGTGCCTGATTTATGTAAAGGCACTTAGGGAATTAGTGGCAAACCTTGGACTAGAACCCATGATTTTTAATTCATTATTCTCTTTGATTCCTGAAAGACAAGTAGACAAAACCATTTATTAATAGTACCTGATAGATACTAAACTCTGTGCTGGAAAGACAAGAGTCTTCTGAATAGCATACTGCAAACCCAAGCTGAAAAGCAGTCATATCATATACCAATCTAGATTTTGTTATTTAAAATTTGAAGGTGGTTTTTTTTCCCCCTCCTTTCTGGATGATGTCTCTAAAAGATGACTTCCCAATGAGTTGCCTGAAACACAGTCTTTTGTTTAATTCCAGTGGGTCCCTGTTGAGTCTAGAGTCAAACATTATTTCATATTTACTTCATCCTTTTAAAATTTCTGCTTATAAAATTCCATAATGCACACAATAATTATTAGAACTATAGCTGGAAAAGTTGATTCTATTATCAGTTCATGGGCAGGAAAAAGATATATTTTTTTTTTTTTTCTTTTTGGATTTACAGGCCTGTATTTGAGAGGTCATTTGGGTCATATATATTTTAATGAGTCATATTTGTTATTAGAAAGAGCTCCTGGGGCAGCTAGGTGGTACAGTAGATAGAGCACCAGCCCTGAAGTCAGGAGGACCTGAGTTCAAATCTGGTCTTAGACACTTAATATTTCCTAGCTGTGTGACCCTGGGTAAGTCACTTAACCCCAATTGCCTCAACAAAAAAAAAAGAAAGAAAGAAAGAAAGAGTTCCTATCTTTTAATATCATGGAGTCGCCATCGTGAAGTTTTTGCCAAGTCTCTTTCTCTAGTTGGACATTTTCACTGACTTCTTGTTTTTGGCTTGGGGAAATTAAAATAACATTGAAGCTTTTCATAAAAACTAATTTTTCCAAATGTCTTTTAAGTAAAACAGTTCATAGAATTCATAGAGCAATGTAGTTACTTAGAGACGATTTATTCAATAAGCAGGTTAAAGGTGCTACAGTGAGTGTCCAGCAGTCTGCTAAAATATGGCTATATAGTAAAAGTTCATAATGATTGGTTGCTTTTCTGGGTGAAAAGGTAAGATCTCAATTCTAGGCAATTAAGGAAAGCAAATTACAACGGAAAAACAAAGGTAGAAGAAACAAAGGGATTTGCTTGTTTTTTTTCCTTAAAAGTTTTATAGATTTGTATTTGACCTGTGAAGGACAGTGATATAGAGTGGTGGTCTTTGAAGGTAATTTGGTAAATAAAGGTTCTTTCTTTGCTAGAAGATTAAAAAAAAATTCTTGATAGAAAAGCATAGTTTATGTCAAGGTGATAAAGTTGCCCTCATTGTTACGGTAAAAATTTATTGTGTGCTTCAGCAAAAATAATAGGAATTGAAGGCTGGGTTTTCATTAGATATAAACCAAAATTATTTGAAATGTGAAGAGAGTACTAAATTTTGGTATTTTTTTTTTTCCTTCCAGATCACTGCTTTGGTCAAATCTAAAGAAGGCACATATGATTTTGATTGTTTCTGTTTCTGAGAAAAATAATCAAATTTTCCAGCACCCCGAAACAAATCCAGGTTAGTATATATATTTGGAGCTTTTTTTCTTTTGAGAGTCTATAAAGCTGAAAGAGTGCTTAATCAATGCATGTGCCAAATGTAGTTGAATGATACAAGTTGAACTGCTTTTTGTTTGTTGTTCTGTTGAATTATCGCAAGCATTTACTCACTTTATGCTATAGTCATGTCTCCTTTTCTACATGGATAGTTTTCCAACGGAATTAAAGTAATCCCTGAACCAGACCTATACCCTAGACTATTGTTGTTTTTTTAGATGAATAATATATACTTTACAGTGTATTATACTAATTTAAATTTAGATGTAGGATTTGCATGAATAGCCAGCATACTTGGGACTTTTGACAGCATCTATTCTACACTTTGTATCAAATATTAGCTTAGTTGATCTTTAAGACTGACATTTTTAACACTTGACTTTTGTTTTTAGATTTTAAGTATCATGCTTGGAATTTGTTATTCTTTCTCTTCTGGTATTAAAATAGGAATTTTGTGTTCTCAAATTAAAAGGCTTTTTTTAAAAAACTCATTTTAAAAAATACAGCATTCAGATTTCTAAAGTGGAAAAAGAACAATTATTAGACAGTTAAAATACTAAAAGATTAGGTGAAATATATATACAGAAATAAACATGGTTTTAAATGCCTTTTCTTGAAATTTTGTGCTGGTATTAAAATTTTTTACCAGATGAGTTCAAAAGAGAAACCTGAAATATAGAGAAAAATTTACATTTTGACATTTGTTGTTTCCAATATTCAGTGCTTTATAAAACCCTGCAAATGGTGAGAATCCTGTTACCTTTATGTAGGATAGTTTTTTGGGAGAAAAAAGATTGTTTTTAGAATTGACTACTTGGATTGAAAATACAGAATGTCCTTCTTTCTTGGAAGAAATTGTGGTCCAAAGAGGAAGCTCTGAGAAACCATTTGGGTTAGTTTTCTTTAACCAGATGAAATATTTTTGAGATATTATATTTTTTAAAAAAAGTCTTTTGCTTTGATATCAAAGCTAAAAAAAAAAAAAACTCGATAAAAAACTTTAACTTTGTCTTGCCCAATTTTTCTAAGTGTTTTTATTTCTACTATACTCTTTTCAAATATTTCTTTAGATAAGTAGGATGGATTCATTTAATTTTAAAGAGTAGCTTCTGAAATAAAACATTTGCAGAAAGAATAAAGAAATTTGAAAAATGTTCTTGAGGGGAGCCATGACCATTTTTCATGGACAGATGCCCAGACACTGATGTGTTGAATGTTATGAATTCATCATAGTTTAAAGAAAGCTTTTAAGGCTATATAAGCTTGCTTTGCCTATATTTTCTAAAAGTCACATGTATTTTTCTAACTTTTTAACATAACATAAAAGACATAGCCAGAAGCAAATTCCTAGGGAAAACTTAACAATATGGAAAAATAGATTCTCCTTACAGAAGAAAATAACTTAGGCATGCTAGAGTAACAGATGAACTTGCTATGGTTCTATAATAATTTTCATGCATGTGATTCCTTAAACAGCTTTATGATAAGCATCATAGTTTGGTTTTCTTCAAAGAACCTAATAAAGTGTTATTTCCTAAGTATATATTTAGCAAATGTCTCTTGAATGAATGAATGAATTGTACTACTTGGACCACTTTGGAAACTAGGAAAAGCAACATAAAACCTGATTGTCCCAACAGTTACCAAAATTAATATTTAAGCTTTGAATTTTCAGAAAACTTCTGAATGGTATCAAGTGAAATCCAACAAAACTGTATAGATTGGTATTGTTATCATATAATTTTGAAGCTGATTGGAGAATTAGAGATTGTTGAGTCTGATTCTTCCATGTTATAGTTGCATAAATTGAAGCTCTACTATGGCCAAGCTGATGTTAAAATCCAGGAATCATAACTCTCAAACCAGTAAGAACCATTTTCCACTGAACTATTACCTCTTCATCTTGTGTCTAATGCTTTTTTCATTGGTGTAGAGATTCAAAGTTAAATTGCTTATCTTACAATAAGTTCTCTCAGTGATATTTAAATTTATTAAATATATTAAAATAGATACAAATATATTCATGATTCTTTAAAAGACAGTGTTCTGAGGTTGAGTGGCTAATTTGAATTGTTCATTTTTCTTGGATTTGTTAATTTTTAAGACTTGGCAGTTTAATGTTTTGGTAGGCTACTCTTTTAAAGTAAATTATAGCATTTTAATAAGAACTTTTACTATACATACTTTTGAAAAAGTATATGGTTCATCCTTGAGGAAGGAGGGAATATGTCTTGGATGCTGGTGGGAGAGGACTGTGAGAAGATCTAAACAAGATGGATAATGTTAGTGACAAAAGGATCATTTGGGTGAAGGTAATATTTTTCTGTAGGCAGCTTGAATGGAACACCTTATACTGAAGACAGTGGGCAGATGTTTAGAGTTTTCTGAAAGTAGTCAGATTTTGATCACCAATGATGGCAAGGGTGGGAACTAAAGAGATCTAGGGTGAAGGGAGAATCTTAACCATTTCACAAGTGTCCCTTTCTACAGAGATAATGGATTAGAGAAAAATCTACAGATGCATTTTTAGGATTTTCCCCGTTATTGATTAGACAATTTTGTCTAAATATATTTGTATGTCTACATTATTTGTTATAAGGGAGTCTTCTCTGGGAAAAGGGAGGAAAAATGAGTTAGTGAGCTGTAATTGACAGTGAAAAAAGTTATGAAAAAAAGGTATATTCTTTTGAATTAATTAAACTTTACCAAAGACCATTAAGTAGTTATACTAATGTTTGATACTGGTTTTTCTGGGTCCCCCCACCCTGGCAATTGCGGTTAAGTGACTTGCTCAGGGTCACACACCTAGAAAGTGTTAAGTGTCTGAGACCAAATTTGAACTCAGGCTCTCCTGACTTCAGAGCTGGTGCTCTATCTACTGCACCACCTTAGTTGCCCCTTGTTACTGTTTTCAATAAAACATTTCTTGATACAGAAATATTTATGTCTATGGTTTGGAGGGGTGGTATAGAGATAAGGAGAGAAGGGTGGTTGTAAAGAGGAAAGAGCAGAAAATTAAAAAATTGCAAACCCTTTGATCCAGAATTTTTAATGCTAAGAATATATCCCAAAAAAGTCAGTAATAAAAAGGCCCCATATATACTATTTATATAGCATATCATTCTATAGTAGCAAAGAACAAGAAACAAAATACATGCTTATTGATTGGGAAATGGTTAAACAATTTGTGGTGAATGAATGTAATCGAATATTATTGTGTTTTAAGGAATATGGAATATTACTTATATAAGAAATGGAAAAAAGCATTCTAAGAAAAATGGAAAGAATTATAAATTGCACAGTGCCCAGTGAACTAAGTAGAATCAGGACAACAATATAAACAATGAAGAGAGTAGTGTAAATGGAAAGAAGAACAACAAAACAATCTACATGAAACATATGAAATTATAATGACCATGTTGGGCCCTGAAGCAGAAACATGAGATTGTAGCTCCTTTTTTTTGTAGAGGGTTGGGGATCATTGGTGTGGAATAGTCAGTCTTGGTTGCTGTATTTGTTAAGTTGGTTGAGTTTTTGATTTGTATTAGAAAATATCCTGGGAGGGAGACAGAGAAGGTGGAAATGCAAGTGCTACAAAAAACAAAAGCTATCAAAAATTTGAAAGTATTGTTGATTTTAAGTCATTAATTTAAGACAGTTCCTTGAAGTAATGTTAGAATCATATGAAAAGAAGATAATGAATACATATTGATATTGTGATTTTTTTTTTTTAGTATAGGGAATTTGAGGGTAAGAAAATACACTCTCCTGTATCTTTGCAATATAAGGTCCTCGCTTCTTGGAACATTGAAAAGTTGAGTGATTTACCTGAGATAACATAGCCAACATGTGTCAAAATTTGAGAGACATGATTTCTGTATAATTTAATAGTTTTATTAATACAATTCTGGCATTTGAATAAAAGCATTTGGTCATCTTTTTCTTGAATCCAAAGACTCTCCTAGCAGCAGGTTCATTGTCTTTGTGCCCTTCAAAGAGTAGGTGTTCCCCCCAAGGTTAGCATTCAATTCTGATTGGCTAATAATGAATGAAAGGTGTGCTTTAAAAAAAAGTAATGAACTTTCTCCAGTGTGGGGCTGAGAGAAAAATCATCTCACTTTTGGCCATTGTATGCAGATCATCCAACCTTGTTTGAATGGAATTCACTGTAGAGTAGAGATTCCTTGTAAGGTTGAGTGAGGTCCGATAGAAGAGGTTAGCTCAGAGATTGAGATTTTGAAATGAGGTTGGAGAAAAGGGAGCACTCTGAATTTCCCTAAATCATTCTTTTTGAATTTCTCTCACATGTCTTCCTGGCTTTGTCTCTACTATACCATTCCCATTCTATATTATGTTATTAGGGTCATTTAATAAGTTACCATTTTATGTTTATTTGTAGCTCGAAAGCAGTGGCCATTTTCTCTTTTTTTATTTTGAGCTAAATTGAGTCTACTGTGTTGACAATAAATACTGGGAAAGAAAATCAGTCACCAAATTTATTAAGTTGCTCCTATTTAAAGAGTACTTGTTTAAGGTGCTGGGGTGGGGAAAAGGAAAGAAAATAAAACCCCAAAATACAGTCCTTGACTTCAAGTGGCTTATAGTGTAATAGAAGAAAAAGTCAGCAACACAAATACCTATAATAAACAGTATTACAAAATAAGTACACTTAAGAGCAAAACAAAATTTTTTTGAGATCTGAAGGGAAACATTTTGGGGGGTCATACAATTAGAAAATAGTCTGGAAACTTCAGAGCTATATTTGAAGTTTTTTTTTTTTTTTTTTTTCTAGCAGGACTGCAGAAATTAGGAAGAATAGAGTAGGTTGCAGGAGAGTGGGATGGGAAGTAGGAAGGAAACTCTGTGGCTGGGGTCCAAGAACCTCTAAATAGGGCTCTCTTGCTTTTAGATATTAGCTGTGTAGGTATTTTGAAAGACTATGACTCAACTGAAACCATTTCAAATTAAGCAGTTTATTTGAGCTTGCCTCTGATCCATTTTTGTCACCATGTAACATCTTTCACTGATTGCAACACACAAACTCTCTCTAATGCTCTTAGAAATATATACTCTACCTTAAAAAGAAGGTATTTTTAGAACTATACAGAGTAAGAGGGGGAAAAAAAGCTACTTTAATGGAATGTATAGTGTCACTCCCTTTCAATAGCATTTCCTTTTCTGGTGGCATGTAAATCACTGGAAATAAACTGTCAGAAGGGGAAGTAATAGGGCAAGTTTGAGAAGCAAGAGGTAGCAAAGAAGAGTCCCATTTTAGGTTGATGTTTACCAAGAGGACCTTTTCAGGTTTTATTCTTAGTGATATTTGGAACCATCCTATAATTAGAAGTTAAATTGGAGGGATTCTCCAATCAGCTAATCAAGTGAGAATGTTTTGCCACAGTTCTCAGTTTCCATAATTCTCCTGACTCAGTCCTGAATCAGTTTCCCTGCTTCTCAGTCCTACAAAACCTCTCCTTCCTCTTTATCAGAATATTTGATAAGGATAAAAGATCTTATATTTTAGTATATCAGAATGTCTCTCCCTATCCCAAGCTATCAGAATGTCAGATACCATCATATCAAGATGCCTTTCCCCATCTCTGGGGTTCCTCCCCCC
Source organism: Sarcophilus harrisii (assembly GCF_902635505.1). Classification (NCBI taxonomy): domain Eukaryota; kingdom Metazoa; phylum Chordata; class Mammalia; order Dasyuromorphia; family Dasyuridae; genus Sarcophilus; species Sarcophilus harrisii. Next base: position 323,505,208 of record NC_045427.1, read on the forward strand.
ATGCCCTGTCAGAATTGTATTGTCAGAGTCCTGTTCCCACTCTCAGCACCCTGACTCCGCCCCTGCCTCAGTCTATCCCAAGTCTGGGCCATGTGTATATATGTCATTGAGAACTCTCATTATTTGCTGGATTCTTGGAGACGATAATCTCATTCAGCCCTGGTTCCAAACCATAGATCCATTTGGTCCCAGTATATCTCTCCCATTTAATAAATTATTAAATACTCTCTAATCTTTATCTTGCTCAGTTTCTCCGGCATTACAAGGAGAATTGAGTTTTAATCATTCTTGTCTGTGCTGAAACCCTTTTTTTGGGGATTAAAATTCATCTACTAACTAGCTTAAAAAAACCTAAAACCTCTGGATCTTAGTTTATGGATTTCTAAAATGAGGGGACAGAGATGATCTTCAAGGTTCTCTACAGTTTTATGATTATGTAAATATTTATCAAGTACCTAATATGTGGTTAGTATTATGAGAATTAGAAGAGGGTTTAGTTTCCATATAGTTACAATTTTTGAAACTTAATGAAATTTAAAATTAGAAAAATAAATTGATACTTAAGAAATGGAGGCTAGTGATGCTAGGACACTGAACAAGGAAATAAAAAATAATAAAAAAGGAATGTAATGGGGTGGGAGACTCTGACTTGAAAAAGAAAGTAAAATGAAATGGTAGAGAACCATTTGAAGGGTGGTGGTGCAGATGTAATCAGAGAAGAGGAGATCAGAGGAGGAGACTTAGACTCCTGGCAAATTAGACTCTTCAGATAGAGTAGTATTCCATCAGTAAGGGAATCAAGGAAAGAACTGAACTATGACCAAATGAGATCACCAAAGGAAGAGTAATGATATAATGAGATTCACATTCACATGGGGAGGATTAATACAATCCTGATGGGTTGTGACCTCTGGTACTGAGCCATTGGGGCTTCAAGAAATGGACTTGCATTTCAAGGGAAGGACTTGCCTTTCAGGTATAAAAAAGGACAAGTATTCATTCCAAGAGTTTCTATTCAATAGTTTAACTTACCTCTGCAGTTGTGTAATTTAAAGGCTTTTAACTTTTCCATTCCCAAATCCAGTGGAATTATTTCTCACAGTATCATTTTAATTCTAGTAGAATATATAAAAGAAATTTTGATCTAATGGAGGAGACAAAACTAAAGATATATGAAACAATTCAAAGATTGATTATAACTACATAAGGAGTTCAAAAAAGAAAGATGTTGTTTTGAGCTGTAGTAGCCCAAAAATCTTCATGGAGCAAGCGAAACATAAATATGGCTTCGAATTTGTATAGGTAAATAGAGCTTTTCAGAGGGAGGAAGCACCATTAGCATAGTTTGGTTAATGGAAGAAGGGAAATTGACAGTGAAGACATAGGTATAGATGAAATGGAGAACAAATGTAAGGGGAGTAATGAGAAGTAAATTTGACTTTATAGGTTGGAACTAGTCTAGTGATCATGAATCATGGAGGGCCTTGCAAACTCTTTCATATGGCAGGAAACAGGAAGACATTGCAGATTTTTGGAGTGACATGATCAGTGCTGTGCTTTTGGAATTTTTACATTATTAAAAGGGAGTCTGGTAGAGACAAGGAATTAAATATTTTGAGGCCAAGCTTAAGAAAAGGCTGCACTAGGGTGTTGTGACAGTGAGAATAAAGAGGAATCAGCAATTCCAAGAAATTTTTAAAGGAATAAACCAATCATGGCTGACATATTCATATTGCTAGTTGTATACAACACAGTGGCTTTCCTTTCCCCCTTTTCTCCCACCTCCCTCTTTTAAAATCATCAAGTTCCTCCCTTGATGTCAAGATTAGAAAGTATTATATGAAATTTACAGATGTCTTGAAACTGGTAGTATAGTTATTATGGTGGATGACAATTTGGAATCTAGCAGTATTTTGGCAATTTGGGATGCTTTGATGGTATAAATGGGGAAACACTACACAGAGTTTCAGAGAGTCAGGGATATAATGGGGAAAGCATGTCCAGATAACAATTTTTGACAGGAACTTGGTTTAGTGCATTGCAAGCTTACATAAAACTTATCATTTTCGTTGTGATGTGTCAGACTGAATGGCCTGTATGATTTTAGGCTGCTTTTATAGAAACATTTTAACCTTAGAAAAGATGTTCTAGCTCACTTATGTTCTGTTCTTGAGACTAGATCCTAGAGTACTGGATTCACAAGATAGATTATACCACCACATTTTGTGAAGAGAATTTACCAAGTGAATATGTGTAGAGAAGGTTGAATATGATGATTGAAGGGACAAAAAACCATGACTTCTAAGGTTTGGTTGAAAAAACCGATTACATTTAAGATGAAAGTGGAGACTTGGGAGCAAGAGTAGAAGGAAGGAAGGAAGGAATCGAGTTCAAATATTTATCATGTGAAAGAGATGTTATATATTGTTTTTCTGTTTTATAAGACAACACTAAGGACAATGGGTTGGAAATTGAAGATCTTGGCTTGATACAAAGAAAAAACTCTGTAATTATTAGGGTAGTCCAAAAGTAGAATGTGTTGCCTAGGAGTTTGAATTTCCTTTCTTTGGAAGTCAACTGGAAGCTATGTAACCTACTTGCAGAGATGTAATAATAAAGTCTGTTGTTAAATTTTCAGTGTGAGCATTTATGACTTAGAAATCAAGACTTGATTTATTGTTTTGTTGAATGCCTAGACTAAAGTGACAGAGAATATTTTAATAAAGCAGCTTAAATTTAAAAGTATGTTGTGGATACATTTCCCACCTCTCTTCCCCTGGAGTCCATTGTTAAATATTTATCTGCATACCACTACTCCAGTTAGGAGGAGGATTCTTGGTTGAGGTATGAGATGATTTATTTTATTTATGATTGTATTTATAGAAGATGAATTAGAAGAGGAAATCCAAACAGATTCTCATTATTTTGCTGACAGGTGTTTAAAGAGGATACTTATAATTCTTTTGAGTGTTTAAAAAAAATCAGTGCAGATTCTTATAGACTTGTACTTAATAGAGTCTATGCTGGTTTTCTGCATTCACATATAAAAATAGACGCTGTAATCATTTGAATCCTTTGTTCACCACTTTAAAATAATGTGAGGTCAATTAGAGAGTAGGATACTTTGTTTATAATTTTTCTACCTTATTCCATTTTGTCTCCAAAATATTTTTTATTTTTTTCCTTTATAATATTTATAGACTTCCAATTTAGTAGTAGCATGTTTGCTTTCTTTGTCAACTCATTAGTTATTAAGTGTATTAGTTTTGATCCTTGTATTTGATTTGCTATATATAATTTTTTGGTTTTGATTAGATTATTTGTAAGAATAACATTCTTCAGACCAGTTAATTTAAAGTTAGCAAAATGTGCAATTGCCATAGCCCCAAATCACTCTAGAAAATAGCTAATTAGCAGAATAATAGAGCTACCATTTCACTGTCTTTATATTTCTCTATCATGTCACTTGTTAGTCTTGTGTAGGACAATAGCGACCACTAAAACAATCAGAAGTCCTAGTATGAGTATAGGAAGAAGTTTCTTTCTTGTGAGAAAAGTGCACAGCCTCCAACACACAAAGCATGGTTTTAGAGAGAGAAACCTATCCATGCAAAGGGCATTCCCTTTTTTATTCTCTATCTCGAGCTTTTCCTCCTCAACCCCCTGACTCCTTTCTACATTGCCTAGAGTTTCTAAAGCAGTTTCTAAAAAATGAGGTGAGTAAGCTTGAGGCTCTCAAATGCTTAACAGAGTAGATGTTTCCCACTCAAATCTGTCCTCATTTCCTAGGAACTTCCATTCTAGAAGGGGAAGGTAACAGTGGAAATCCGATAGGCAAAGAACAAAAGATTCTTTTCAAATTTCATACTACCACTATGATTACAAAACCCAATCCCAGCCCCCAAGGAGCTTCCATTCTTATATTTTCTCAGGCCACTCTGGTTATTCCTTGATGCCCTGTGGGTTTCAGTTTTCCAAATTTGTTTCATTTCTCCACAATTTAATTTCATAACTGTGAAACCAAAAAAATCCATCTTTCACATTGTCTTGGAGAATTCTTAACCAAGAATGTTAATTCTTAGATGAATATCATGGGACCAGAATCTTACAGATTCTAATCAAGGGGTGAGTTTATTTCTATGGAATATAAATATAAAGTTTTTAATGCAGACTGTTTCATTTTAGTCTTTGTATCTTCCTTGCCTCAGCAAAGTGACTACTAGTTGAGCTCTTTTAGAAATGCATGTTGATAATTTTGAGATTTAACTTCCTTAGATTTTGCTAAAATCATTGTCTTTTAACTATTCCCAAAGGGTCTGCTAATGAATTTTTGTTACTATTTAGGTCCATGAAATATCCCTTTGATAGTCTGATTAAAACAAGTGTGTGTGTGTGTGTGTGTGTGTGTGTGTGTGTGTGTAAAAACCTGTTCAGTTCTAATTTTAGTTCTTTGGCACATCAATTGTTCTTTTGAAATATTTGTAATACTTGACCTGGAATCCTAGAAATCTAGCCATCACATTACTGGGTGAATTAAATTTGGGTTTTCCTACATGGAGTTGTCTTGTAGTCTTTTACTGTCCACTTTGCACTTTTGAATCCAGTGCTTTTAGACAAATTTCATTTATGTATTTTGTTTCATTGTAGGTTTTTTTTTCCTTTGCTGGGAAACAAATGAGTTTTATGTTATCTTGCTGAGAGCTGTCTACCAAATAAATTGTTGTTGATTGTAGCTATCTAATTTATTCTTTTGAGTTTTGTTATATTCTGATTTTGCCCTTGTTTGCTTTCTTGTTGTCATTGAATTTTTGAGTTCTGTTTCTTCAATTCTTTGCTTCAGGGTGACCACTGCTTTCTTAAGGATTTCTAGCTGCTGTTTCCGGTTGTCTTTCAGAGCAAGTGTCTAACAAATCTTATAAATTATTCTCAGAACTGACCTGCTAGTTTTTGCTTTCTTCTATTTTCTTCTGTACAATTTAAAACTGTTTTTAATGGTTTTTTAAATTAGTATTGTTTACCCTTCTTAACTTCATAACTTCTTCCCTCAATTAAAAAACTGAAAGAAAAGGAAAAATTAGAATAAATAGCTATGAAAAATGAAGCTATAAAATGGTTTTCTACAAAAATATATCTACACCTTGAGTCTGTCATCTCTCTGTTGGAGGGTGGATAACATCATCATTATCCTCTGGAGACATCATTGATTATTGATTGTATTAATCAGAATTATTAAATCCTTCAAAGTTGTTTATCTTACAGTGTCATCCTTGTATAAGTTTTTCTCCCTAGTTTTCTTTACTATATTCTGCTTTTATTGATTATTTCTTGAGATTCTCTTGTCATTTCTTATGGAACAAAAATCATACTCCATTATATTCACATACCACAGATTTTTCAGCCATTTCCCATGGATAGAAATCTCAATAATAGAGTATAGTTTTTGGTTGCCTTTTTTCCTTTTAATATCTCTTCCAGGTTCAATCACATATTCTTTATTATGGACATTAGTGGTAATAGACATGATGTATGACCGATCAATGTATACATAGGTGCTACAGTATTTGAAGTTTCCTGAAGGCTCCATCCAGGTCTGTCAGTGTCAACATAGTAAAATGTCTTATGTGAGTGACATGATAGGGATGCAGTAGCCCATGAATTTAAGAACCATACTTGCCTCAAGTCTTCACCATGCACTTGTTGGTTCAAAAAAGTCTTCAGGGCTTCTGAAGACAGTATTCATCTCATACTAGATAGCCATAGAATGAGAAGTCATCTATTTCTGGTTTATTCCTATAACGGTAAAAAATTTTGTCATCAAGCACCAAAATGCAGAAATGGGACTTTGATTATTTTCTTTATACAGTATACAGTATTATGATTATACAGTATTCTTTGACTATGGTAAAATGATAGCCCATGGAAACGATGCCATCAAATAATGTACCTGCAAGGAGAACATTAATGAAGGGAATTTAAATAATCTTGATCAGAATATGGTTACTGGCTGAGAAACCAAACAAACCTTGATTGTTGTGAGCTCATGATTGCCATACCCAGTGGCAAAATCTAGTTCAGTTAACTACTTCTTTTCAACTTAATGGTGCTAAAAAAAAAAAGTGAGTAAAGTTAGATTATGCTGAAAATATTAGCAGTACTGATGAAATGGGTAGGTGCTACAGTTTCCTGGCCTTACATGTATTGATTTTTGGAATATTTATCCAAATAAAAATATTTGGAATACTTTTAATGTTGTATTATAGGGGAAAGAGAAAACATACAAAATGCTAATGCTACTAAACATTGTATGATCAGAATTAATAGATAAATTGTGGCAATTGACAGCATATATTTAATGATACATAAGTTTTTTAAAATTTTGAAATTATATTTTAATAATATTATTTTTCCAATTACATGTAAATTTGGTTTCCAACATTCATTTTTATAAGATTTTTTTCCTCTTTCTATTTTCTAACTTTTCCTCTCCCCAAGACAGCAAGTAATTTAATATAGGTTACATGTAAAATTATTTTAAACATATTTCCATATGAATCATGTTGGGAAAGAAAAATCAGAACAAAAGGAAAAACCACAAGAAAGAAAAAAACAAAACAAAGTGAAAATAGTACGTTTCAGTTTACAGTTCGTCTCCATAATTTTCTTTCTGGATGTAGATGGCATTTTCCATTTCAGTTCTGTTGGCATTTTCTTGGATTGCTAAGAAGAGCTAAGTCTGTCATAGCTGATCATCACACACAGTCTTACTGTTGGAAGGTTTTTTATTTTTGTCTTTTGGTGAGGAGAGGATTATGTAATTTTAGATAGTATATTTGTGAAGACAATGCCTAGAAGAATATAACATTTACTTCACAGAATTGTGAGACTCAAATGAAATAACATATGTAAAGTACTTTGTAAATCTTCAAATGTATTGTAAATAGTAACTATTATAATTTAAAAAAAGATTTAAAGATATGATTTGTCATAGGGGGTTTTCTGGGAAGGTTTGAGGGAGAATAGCTATTATGATATAAGAAACAAAAGATTGATTAAAAAAACTTAGTAAAAAATAAGACAATGCCTACTATATGTTTGTTTCATAATAGCCTTTATGTAATCAGCATTTAAAAATGTAAGCTCGTTGGGTTCAAAAATCTGATAATCAATTTTTATCACAAATCTTTACTATAATATCAAATTAAGACTTAGTAATAATTATAATCTTGCAAATTCAAAATTAATTTTGATTAATATAGTAATCTTAGCAGATTTATAAAAGTTATGAATAAAATTAAACTTTTTGAAATATTAAAATACTATTACCATTGTGACCACCACATCTTAAAAGGCAGGATATTTTGCAATTAAAGATGTTTTTCAGATCAGACTTGTATCTCTACATTCAGAAGATGAGGAAGGATTGTCCTAGAAATGCCTTTGTAGTGGTAATGCCATTAAAATAAGAATGTTCCTTCAGACTAAGAAATTTGGTGCCCATATACTTGGAATTAGTGAGCCTGGAGGTGATTTTAGAAGACTTAAGAAACCTATAACTAGATATGAATATATACTGGAGAAGAGTAATGTCTTTTATTAGTAGATAGCAAGAAGTTGGTTCCCAGAATTCACTCAGTAGAAAAACTGCCTTTTACCTAGCTAAGTCAGCAATCTACTATATGCTAGTCAGGTTGTTAAACACTGAGGATATAAAGAAAGATAAAATAGTCCTCACTTCAAGGAGGGTCACAAACTTAAGAGAAAGGCAACCAATAAATGACTATGTATAAAGATAGAGTGAGGCTGAATTGGAGTAGTCTCAGAAGGAGGGCATTAGCTTTAAGGGGGACTGAGGTTAAGGTTATTATAAAAGGTGGGCTTTTAGATAGGGCCTGAAGTAAGGTAGGGAAGCCAGGAGCCACACAATGTCAAGAAATAGAATTCTAGCTATAAGCTACAAACAGTGAAAATTCCTCAAGTTGGAGGATAAAGTATTTAATGTGAGGAACAGTAAGGATGTCACTGCTTAGATGGGAGTGTGGGACGGGTGCTATACTTCCTTACCCAAATTAACTAATCAGAGACATCTTCAGATACAAAGGATTTAACTTCCTCCAATTGAGGTATCCCTATAAACTTCTTGGAAATATAAATAACAGGTACAATACCAATCAGGGGCTTCAGGTCCATATAAAAACAAAAAAATCTTTCAAACAGTTGTACATACCCTATCAAATCAGGTTGCTCTAGCTACTTCAAGAAAGCTTTATATCACATTTGTTATCATCTTCATTAAACAAGGAGACCATTATACACTTAAATAAATATTAAATAATTTGCTGAAGACAGATGGAGATCTTAGTAGAAATAATCATTTTCAGAAACTTGCAGTTCCAACAAACCTCTTAAAAGTTTCTTGGATTGCTAAGCAGTGGAATCTCTTGATACAGCATCAAAAATGACCTTGCCTTAAAGCAGCCACAGACATGAAAAATAAAATCAAATATTCCGTTATTAACACCATGTAAATGTAGGCTGTTCCTTTAAGCAATAAAAGCAATTAATGTTTCAACCAGCAGGGAGAAGGGGGGAGCACCAAAGAGTGTAGATTTTTCTAACTTTTAAGAAACAGCCACACCCAGAGGGGAGGAGGATGAGTACAATCTTCACCTTTCCAAGCCAGTCTTTCCTTTCCCTCTTTCCCCCACTCCACCAATTTTCTCGACCCCACTTCTCACAGCTTTTTAGGGTGCCAAGTTCCCCCAAGCATTCAACCTGCCAGACAAGACATGCCCCAACCTCATGGGCTGTCTCCTTTCCTCTGGAAAATGGCAAGTTCCATTAGGAGCTTGTTCCTTTTCATAATAAATTTACATTTTACCAAAGATAATGGCCAATGTGAATTCCCGACATGACAGAATGCCAATTTTGTTGCCTGTTATCTTAATCTGGTGCCTACCTAAACCATGTAATATCTAATAATTTTTAGGTCTCAATATTACAACAAAGAACTCAAATAATTTAGTTAGCAAATTCAGTTTTTATAAGTGGTAGTCAAATAAACATAACCTATCACAAAAATTGATAGGAATCTCATGTAATTTACAGTCATTTCCAATTTTAACATACACACCAATTAAAAAACCAATACTTTACCTCGTGATATTCAGACTAGATGTTCCACATTCATACTATCAATTACTTTTTGCAAATCAGTTTTTCTTGTGCCTTGTCTTTAAAATTACCTCTTTTCCCCTCCCCCAACCTTTAAGATTCACAATTAAATAACTTTGGACCAAATTTCATAAAACATATATATATTCAGCAGAGCTGATAAAATTTTAAAGCATAGCTCATAATTTTTACAAATTACACAATATACATTCATTATCTAATTGTGGGCACTTTTGCTCTGAAGATTAGACTTGGACTGGTCCCTCCCCTTGATGATCCCAGGGTCCCCTATTAGGGCCACCCCTTGATGTTGAATCTCTATGGAGAGGGGATTCAATCTCATGGTTTGAGTTCCTGTAATACATAGAGTTGACCTCTCGACTCAGACCATCAAGCCCAGAAGAAGTCTCCCCCTTCCCTCAGTCAGCCACGGTGTTGTTTATCAGGACTTCCTTCTGGCTCTCCCTTACGCTGGATCGCCAAGCCTTGATGATCCCAGGACCCAGTTCCACCTAAAGACAACCCAAGGACACAGACAATGCTCTGGGGAGAGCAGCTCCACTGCTTCTTCCCCTTCTACTCTTGGATTATACACGCATAAGTTCCCTGACTGGCCACTTGTCCTCAAGCTTCTTCTTTGGGGCCCTGTTTGTTTTTGGACTTCTCTCTTCAGGTTTATGCTCCACAGAGAGGGAGACTTAAGAGTCTGATCTCAAGGATGGTCAGAGAAAACCCAACCTGGCGCCTGCCTTGAATCGGAACCTCAGTCATCTCTCTGGAAAGTCACAGATCTTGGATGAGCCCCCATCAACTGTGTGGGATGAGTACTAGACCCCCTTCCTCAAATTAATTAATCAGAGACATCTTCAGGTACAAAGAGAAGACATTTATTTAGTCCCTGTAGGGAGGGGCCCAGTCATGCACCTGGGAGGCATCTCAGCTCCCAACATGTGCTTGACCTGACAAGCCAGAAACAGTAAAGCTGGTTAAATAGCAAAAGACCCAAGTCTTTTCATTGGATTGACTAAAAGGAAGTGGTCATCAATGTTGTCTGCTTCCTGTGGGTCATGTCACTTCTTGTCCTAGAGATCATGTGACTTCCTGCAACTTAGGCCTAAGGTCTGACCCACTCTCTCGCATAGACTTTTGGAGAAAAGTTTACCTGGTTGTTTTATTATTCAGAAGTAAGGTGTAAAATTTAGGGAAAGAGAGCAGATTATAAAGGGCTTTGAAAGGATTTATTTATTTATTATGGAAGTAATCAGGATCCACTAGAGCTTATTAAGTAGAATGAATGACATGGTTACATTTGTACGTTGGAAACATCTATTTGACAATTGCATGGAAGAAGGACTGGAACAGGGAAAGCCAGCTAGCTGAGTATTGCAGTTAATCTAGGAATGAGGTTATGAAAGGCCTGTCAGGGTGGAGGCAGTGTTAGGAGAAAAGGTGTGTGTGGACACACGTCTGTCTATATATGTGTTGTTTGCATATATACACATTCACATGTATGTGAGAAATGTGAAGGTAAAATGGACAGAATATGTCAGCAGATTAGTTAAAAAGTAGTGAGAATGGCATCTAGCTTGTGAGCCTCAGTGTCTAGGAGGAAAGAAGGAAGAGGAGAGGGTTTTGATGGAAATTATTCAGTTTTGAACATGTTGAGTTTGAAATGTCTGTGGGACATTCAGTTTGAGGGGACAGTCAACAAAGCATTTATTAAGCACTTATTATATACCAGACTAGGGCTGCAAAACAAAACAAAAGAAAAAAATGAAATAATCATTGCCCCCCAGAAGTATACTTTTGAGGGAGACAACATGCACATGCATAAGAAATGCACATATACACATGTACATATATTCAAATACATATATAGAATATATAAAATATATGCAGAAAATATAAAAAATGAAAGATAATTGGGGGGAGATCATTAAGGTCTGGTGAGGTCATGAAAATCTCCTGGTAGAAAGTACTTGTTTGTAGTATAAAATTTTTTTTGGGGGAAAAAAGCTTTTTGCTCTTATTCATGAAGAAAATAAAATTCTAACAAGAAGCAGTGAGATGGGAATGCATTTTATCAATGGTGGTAGCTAGTGCAAGGGCATTAAATAAGAGAGCAATGTGTGAGCACCATCTAGGAAAGCCAGTTTGATTGAAATATACATTAATTTTTGCTTTTCTAAGTAGTACATTTTAATTAATCCATGTGAAATTTAATGTTTGCCTTGCTTGGAAAACTTATGTATTAAACAGTTAATTTTTTTTCTTCTTTGAATCCTGTATAAGGTATAACTTTTAGATATTTGAGCAGGCTACCTACTTTTTTTATTCTCTGTGCTGGAAGACTTAAACTTCTTCTTAAATTACTTCTGCTTGGGAAAATTTTGTCCTCAGCTCACAATAGTTAAATGTTTTAAGGCTAACACAGTGGGTTGGAGCCAGATTGTGAAGGACTTTAAAACTCAGAGGAATTTTATGTTTTCTGTTAGAAGTCCTAGAAAACCACTGGAGTTCACTGAATGGAGAAGTGACATGACTAGACTACACTTTAGGAAAATCACTTTGGCAGCTATGTAGAGGACTGAGTGGAGAGGAGAGACACAAGCAAGGAGGCGAGATAGGTTCACTGTTAAGGCTCTGCTATTTTAGTGGTGGGTTCTTTTTTATTTATCCTTGTGGGAGTGAAGGTCTGATTTGTGTTTTTGCTCCTAGGTAAAAGTTTTGGTTTCAAATTAAAGTTCCTGTTTTTTTTTTTCCCCTTAATATGTCTTTTGCTTTTTAATATGCCTTTTGCTTTTGCTTTTATAAAGAGTTACATGTAGTCTCTTCCAACATTGATTAGTTAGCTAAGATATGAAGACCAGTGTATTTTTCAAAATCGAAGAAAGGGAGCCATGCGTATATTTGTTAGAACAGCTGTACTTAAATAGAATGCCACAGAGCTTTTAATTTCCTCTAAAAGAACTGTAATTCTTAATCACGTGAAGTTACTGTGATTGACTCAAGGGATTAGAAATGAGTGATGAAGCTCTCCTTTTTGTTATTGATTTTAAAACTATCTGATATATATATAGGAATGAACAATAATTGAGAACTGCTGTCTGATATGACAAAATGCATTTTGTGGTGATTGCTACTCTACCTGCATCCTAGATGGAATAGCCAACATTGAAGAGGCCAAGGTGGACAAGCTCCCATTTCTCTAGCAAAAATAGAAAAGTAGAGCCATTTTGGGGGGGCGGGGGGGAAGTAATTTGGAGTAACCTTGAGGTGGCTTTTGAGGCTGTATATTCATTTAATACTGTAATTATAGACCAATTATGTAAACATTTTCAAGGATACAGATCCTTGAGGTTTACAGGATACAGATGAGGTTTTCTTTAATATAAGAACCAATTAATGCCATGTATATATCACATTTATGAAATAAATTAGTTATGTTCAGATCTTACTTGCAATGGCATCCATATATCACCTAAAAAAATGGAATTGGCTGAACTTTTTAAAGCACATCAAAAGAAAACACACTACCAAACAATCCCAATTAAGTAACCTTAGGTACAGAGGAAATCTTAAGAACATAATAAGATCATTTTAGAACATTATTATAAAAAGAAGTTTTGGGCTTTCAAGTGGTGATAAAGATCACTCACTATATCTTGCTTTGGGAGAAACAAGTTAGACTGGCCCCTATGAGATAGCAATTAAAGAGCTAAGTTTGTAGTATTCTTTTTCCATATGCAGGCTCACATTTCAAGGAAGCATGGTTTCAATTTTTTAAAAATTGTTTCAATACCTTATAATTTTGTGATTTAGTTTTGCATTTTAAGAAATACATTGTTGGCATTTATGATGCCAAAGTAGATAAGAAGGTTGAGCTTGGGGTCAGGATGACGTTGTTTTAGAAGTGTTCATAGACACTAGCTGTGCAATTGTGGACAAGTTCTTTTCTTTTTTTGTGTGTGATTTCTTTGTGATACAGATCCAGTAGAGATATTTCTGGATCACAGGATATTCTGTCTCAATCCTTATGGACAAATAGAGTTCGTGACTAAACAACATCATGACATCAATGCATAGAGGATAAAAAAACTAAACTCAAAATCTGAAAATCCTGGGTCCTAGTGCTGCCTCTGACACATAATGGATGTATGACCCTAGAAGTCACTTAATGCCTTAGTGTCCAGAGTAACTCTCTTAGAATATATGTATTCTTTTTTTTTTTTTTAAAGGCAATTCTTTGTCCCAAGTTCTAGTCTATACAAGCTTCTTTTAAATCATTTCTTAGGGGCAGATCTGATGTTGCCATCCTATTATTTCAAGTTCCACTTTGAGATGAAATGAGGCACTCATAAGTCATTTAAGAGTTAATAAAAGGAGATTTACTTAGCCCTAAAATAGATAGAACATGTAACAAGAACACAGGAGCCTTTACTTTTTATAGATGAAGTTCTTCTTATCTTTGTATAATGAGTCTGGTCACCAGGGCAGTGAATTATGAATTATGTTGTCTTCAGATAGCTACTATTTTGGAGAAGTCCCAGTTTCGGGTGGGTAAGACTTTTTAAGTCCTTAAGTAAAACAGGATCCAACTTCAGGGGAAGTAAAGATTAAGTCAGGACCTGGGAATTACTGTCGTCTCTTAGGAAAATAAATTTCTTGTTGTTTTTTTGGGAGGATAAGAGGAGCACCTGATAGCTTTTGGTCCTATCATACCATTCCTTTCATTTTTCATTTCTTACAGTACATTTGTGTGCCTTAATTTGTTCAACTACTCCATAATTAATAGGTATTAGTTTCTAAATTATTGCTATAATGAAAAGGGGTGTGGTGTGTGTGTGTATGTATGTGTATATCTATATCTTTCTATTCGTATCTCTGTCTCTATTTAGTTTATACAAATGCATCCTTTCACATTTTCTTTCATCTCTGGGATTAGAACTAATTAATAATGGGTCAAAAGTATTCACAATTTAGTGACTATTGGGACATAGTTCCGAATTGCTGTAATTGCAAGACCAACTTTTGGAGCTTCACCAACAATACATTAAATATCTTTTTTCCCCTCCAATAATCATCATTTTTATTTGTCAATTTCATTGTTGTGAGGTTAGAAGCACAGAGTTATTTTAAATTGTCTTTCTCTAATTTTTAGTAATTTAGAGTGTTTTTTAATTTAATCTTTGATATCTTTTTTTGAAAACCACTTGTTTATATCCTTGAATTATTCTTCCATTGAGGCATATTCCTTTCTTGTATATTTGAATCAACTTATTATGAGACCCAATCAGGAAAAAACAAAAGCCTTCACTGAATTTTTTCCTCGTTTAACTTTGTTCCTTTTCATTTTAACTGCATTGGTTTTGATTTTGACAAACCTCTTTAATTTTATGGAATCAAAATTGTCTATTTCTTGTTTGGTCAATAACTCTATTACTGACTGGAATTAAATTGATGAAATTAAATTTGAAGACATAGCCCCAGAGTAAGAAACAAAATGAATTAAGTGTTGCATACAATACTGAAGCCTGCATGTCATAAACACTTTATTCAAGAAGAGAATTGGCAGGGACACCAAGTAATAGCATGAAAAATAAAAATGAAATTATATCTTGATAGAAGATAAATGGTTGCCCATGTGGAAATTATTTCTGAATCAACTATTGTGGCACAGTCAGAGCACTGATTTATTAAAGCAAATATCAAAATCATTACCAAATTAGAACAAAAATTGTCTGTGTGCCATTTGACGCTTACATGTAATTGATGCTAAAAAAAAAAAATATGGAAAATTGGTACACAGATATTAATGCAGATTACAACCATTTCCAAGGAAATTTAACAAATACTAGTGGATTGTCAATTGTCAAATGACTTTAAAACCACTTCAGCTCTTGATCATCTTTTCAAATAGGAAGTATCATGAAAAAAGCAAGAAGCGATAGAAGGGAAAAAGACTCTATAGAAAGCTTGGCAGGAGATCCAATTAAGTTTTATCATTTGATTGACATTTAATGAATTAAAAATGGATGATCACAAATGGACTAAAAAAAGATTAATATGAAAAGCTATTATTTTCATCAAAATTAGTTGAACCAATATAACTTGTTCATTCACTTTATAGTCTTCTATCCTTTTCTGTTGATTCTAGCAGGACATGTGATACAAAGAATATCTGATCGTCTGGTTTGGTTTTAACTATATGCTACAAAATTCTTCTCTCCTTCCCTGCCTACTCCTTTTCTTTCTTTCCTCTTTCTCTTTTCCCTTTCCTTCCTTTTTTCTTCCCTCCCCCATCTCCCAATTTTTTTTTTTTTTTTGGTGGCCTTTACTTATAGGTGAGGATGATGATTTGATCACAATTTGATGTGATATTCTTACCATTATAAGGTCCTATTTAGCCACAAGGAGATCTGTTTTCTTCTATAAATATGCATGGTATTTGGAATTAAATTATTCTCATCTTCGTTTAGTGCCCAAATCCTATTATTATATGCTAGTTTGCCCTTGGTTCCTAAGCTAATCACCACTTGGGTTTTTATTCTGTGATTGCATTGGTTAATGAAAACATTGACTTATTAAAATATTTGGAACCTGTGAATAATTGCCAAGACACTATATTGAAATTCAATGATACATTCATTCTTCAGAAAGTAGTTGAAAAGTTTTCATTTTTTGGTTTGTTTTTGGTTTTTGTGTGTGTTGTTGTTTTTGGTAGTCTTGCTCAGGAGATCTTTGCACTTCTAAATGCCCTTTAAAAAATCAGAATAATACATGGGCTATCATCCATATTGGAAATAGTTATGGCAGATGTATTCTAAATATTTTGAATATTTTAAGAAAATTATGTACACAGGTATGTACACAGTTTTGATATGAATCTATTTTATCTAAATCTCAATTATTTATAATAACTCATACTATATGAAATTATTTTAGACTGTTTTCCTTAAATGTAGGGGAATTCTGGGTGTGAAAACACACATACACACACATAAGCCATTTTGACTTTATTTATACAAGAAAAAAAAAGATGTCATGACAATAGAGAAGAATAAAATATGAGTTTCAGCATGAGTGCTTAAAAAGTCAGTGTTACTGTTAAAGTACAGTTGTTTTTAAAGACATTTATTTTTGTGCATTTATTTGATGCATTTTTTATGACATTTATTTCTGAGTTTTTTTCTTCTTATTGCCATGATCTAGTGTGCTTTTCCCTGTAATAAATATTTTTAAAAGAATTTGTTCTTTAAAACTGGACATCAAGACATGTCTCATAGCATATATAACAATAAGATCCCACTATCATAGAATTATAGATTGTTACTTAAGCAGTAATGACAGGAAGGTACAGATATCTCAGCTTTTTTCAGGGCCAAACTTGGTCATTATAATTATATAATATAATAAACATACAGTCACTTCATTCTTCTTCTTGCATTGCTCTTTTTACTTATGCTGTATTTCTGTTTGAGCCATTAGCTCATATGTTCTCATTTTTCTTCTAGTTCTTCACATTTTTTTCTTATTTAGTAATCTTCTTTTATATTTGTATAACAATTCATTTAGCTATTCTACAATTGATGAACACCTGTTTTGATCCTTGTTTTTTAGTACAATAAATGTGCTATGTATATTTTTATTATTATATTTCAGGTGTCAACCAAGATAGACATAGAAGACTGGATTGGAAATCAGAAAAACCTGAGTACAAATTCAGTCTTAGATATCGGACCTATCACTTAGCCCTTTTTAACTCAGTTTCCTCATCTATCAAATGGGGACAAAATAGCACTTACCTATCAGCGTTGCTGAAGGGTAAAATGAGTTAATACTTGTAATGCTTTTTGCAAACCTTAATGTTTTATATAAATGCTAGCTATTATTAATGATCTCCTTGGAGCATTATACTTAAAAAGATCTCTGGGTTAAAGGGTGTAAACATTTTAGTCACTTTTTAGAGTTCTTCCAAATGCTTTCCAGAATGGCTAGCTCAACTCTCAATTCCATCAACAATGTATTTATAAGGAATATATTTCCTTTTAAAGGAATCCAATAAAAGGATGATTTAAAATGCTTCTTGTTCCCCACCCTTTAAACTACTAAGTTAGAAGCAAAGGAAAGATAAAAGACTTGCATCATTTAATAGCTACATAGGCAGAATGGTTTAAAATATGGAGAATTTCTTTCTGTTATTCAGTAGTTCATTAAACCTGTGTTTTTTTTGCATATGATTGAGTCGTTCCAAGAAAAGCTTCAGAACAGCTGTAATTACAGCTGCAGATTTAGTCAAAATAGGAGGTTTTAAGGTCTCTTTACTTCCCTTTTACATTGCTTTTCCTCACCTAAAGTGAAGAAAATATAGTTGTGAAAGTTTTGGTACATTCAGGATTCCTGAAACTCAAGTGCCACATGTGCAGGAACATGCAGATTATTGACAGTGATTGATTGTGCTAGACCATCTTCAAACTGTGCATGGTGAGATGATTTTTGTACTCATCTCCAAAATGAGTTCCAATCTTGTGTATTCTGAATGCATGTGCATTCCAAACAAAATTTGATGATTTAATCAAAGTTCAGGCATTTGTTCCTACTTGTGATCTACTTAAATCTACTTAAAGGAACAATATTTTTTAAGACTAAATTTGGATCTATTTTGAAGTTGCTACTATCTGATCTAAAATGGTTGCAGATGCTTTTCTATTTTTACTTTTTAGATTTGTTTCTTCATATCTGTTGGTAAGAATTTTTATTTAAAATAAGTGGTATCATCTTGCCTAGGTAGCCAACTGGGTGATCCTTCTGACTGATTCATAAAACAAGCTCCAAGAGATATGATAAATCACGCATTAACTATGTAACAGTGTTAAATACCATGAGTTGAAGCATGATGCCTGGCAGCCTATGGCCTGGTTTTCAATATATAATAAGCCTAGGGCTTATAAAAGAAAATAATAAGCCTTAGCGCTTATAAAAAAAAAAGTTTCCCAACTGACCAGTTCTAGTTGGGTTTCCTATGGAGCAGCTCTGCATCAGTCATGGTCTTTGTGGAGAATAAAGGACAAACAACAATCTCTGTGAGCAGAGGTGGAAGCTGTGGGTATTTAATTAAAAGGAGTATATATGAGCAATTGGGGTGGCAGAGTGGACTCGGGAAGACTCTTCTTTCTGAGTTTAAATCTGGCCTCAGGCACTTCCTGCTATGTGAGTTTGGGCAGGTCACTTAACCCTGTTTTGCTTCAGTTTCTTCATCTGTAAAATGAGCTGGGGAAGGAAATGAAAAACCATGCCAGCATTATCTTTGCCAGGAATGTCTCAAATGTTGTCATGAAGAGTTGGATGCGATTGCAATGACTGAACATTTACAGCGTTATTGTCTATAATGTTTTGCTTGCCTGCCTTCTTTACTTTGCATCATTTCATGTCTTTCATTCCTGTTTTCACTGTCATGATTTTCTTATGTTACAAAAATACTCATTTATATTACCCTATTAAAACTTGATTAGCCATTTCCTAATTGATGATCATCTACTTTGTTTTTAGTTCTTTGCTTCCACAAAACATGGTGATATATATATATATATATATATAATATTGATTTATAACGAGCCCTTTTATTTTGCCATCAGCCTCCTGGCACAGTGGTATTTCTGAGTCACAGAGTATATATATTTTTGTCATGTGTGATTCAAATTGTTTTACAGAATGATTATATATCCTTCATAGCCCACTAAAATTCCTGTTTGTCCTTACCAGTTTACTTGATATGAAATGAAACCTCAAAATTATTTTAATTTGCATTTTTCTAATTATTAGTGATTTGAAACAATTATATAATTGTGTGTAGGCATTTTTTTTAAACAAGTTTATAATTTTTCTTTTGAAAGCTATTCCTTTTGAGAAACTTTTTATTTTTAGAGTAATTGATATCCTTTGACCACTAAACTATTGAAGAAATGGCTTTTGGTCTTATATTTTGCTGTTGGTTTCTTATGTATTTTGGGAAATAGATTTTTATCAGAGATATTTAATATTAAATTATTTCCCAGTTGACTGCTTCCTTTCCTATTTGCTTTAATTTTGTCAAGCAGAATCTTTAAAATTTTATGTTATCAAAATTATCCATTTTATCTTTTATAATTGTCCTGTTCCTTTTTAAACAACCCATCCCTTAGCCAAAGCTGTTTTCTAATATTTTTAATCTTTAATCAGACTCTGTATTTAGTTTGACTATATTACTGTATATGATATAAAAACCTATTTTTCCAGACTTCTTTGCTGTTTTCTCCACAATTCTTGTCAAATAATTTCTTTTCTTAACAATTTTTTTAAAATTTTGAACATGAGGTTATTGAATTCAGTTATTTCTGTTTCATTATAATTTTCCTTCACATAGTTATTGTTTCTATGATTTATTCTTTAACCCCTTATCATTTAGGATTTCATTGTTAAATCTCCATTTGGTTCTGTGAGTTCAGTTATTTCTGCCTCTTCCTTGTCTGGTCTATTCCATTGATCTTTTCTTTATCTTTAATTCGGTAACAAGTAGTTTTGATAGTTACTATTTTACATTAGTGTTTGGAGTCTGGAAGTTGTAATATCCCCTTTTATTTACTATTTTTAAAATTAAGTTCTTTTGATTTTCTTGATCTTATATTCTTCCAAATGGATTTTATTATTATTTTGCTTTGCAGTGGCTTTTTGATAATCTGCTTATTGGTATAATACTAAATCTGCCTGTTAACTTCAGTTGTTTGTCATTTTTATTATGTTGGCATGATCTAGCCATGAGCAGTGAATATTTAAGTTGGTTTTTATTTTTTTAAAGACTACTTTGTATATATATCTATGCAAACCTATAGAATGTTGTGGTGGATTGATTCTCAGATATGGTGCAGTAGTAGTATTAAGTGGTAGTAGTACTTAATTGGAATGAAACTTTTTTTTCTATTATTGCTTCCCAGATTTTGTTATTGTTAGATAAAATGGTGTTGATTTAGGGTGTTCTGCTTTGTGTGCTACAGCTTCATTGAAGAGATTGAACTAGTAGGCACTTTAGCGGCATAGTGCATAAATATAATCAGAATTCAAATCCTGCTTTAGATATTGACTGTGTCTTTAAACAAGTAACCTGACCACACTGTTAGACTCAGTTTCTTAATTTTTGAAATGTGAGTGATACTAATACATACATATATATATATGTGTGTGTGTGTGTGTGTGTGTGTATCTCATAGGATTATTGTAAAGATTAAATGAAATATGCAAATCATTTTGCAATCCTTAAACTTTATATTATTTTTATAATTACATTAATTTTATCATTGTGATGTTTTAAGTAAATTCATATGTCAGCAATTAGGGATAGTTTTCCCTTTTTTGGGAAGTATCCTTATGCCTTCGATATTTTTGTTATGCTGTTGCCAACATTTCCAGAACTATGTTAAATGAGAATGATAACTTTGCTTTACTTTTTTATTGATTGGAAAAGTTTCTAATGCAAAGGGTGGTGAATTTTTTGTTTTTTTGTCTCATGCACCTCTTTGACAGTCTGGTGATGCCCAAGGATACTTTAGAATATTTTTTAAAATTCGTTAAATAAAAGGGAAAAAAAAGAAATAAAATTATATTGAGATACAGTTATCACAGTATTTAAAAAGAAACATGTTCATGGATCCAAGTTAAGAATCCCTGATCTATTATTTTCCCATCGTAAATGTCCTTTCTTTTTTAAGATATTTTTTCTCATTAAAAAAGATTCCTCAATGTTTGTGCTTCATAATTTTCTTAAAAAGCATCATTTGAGTGTTATTCTTTGTCAAAGACTATTTCTGCATTTCTTGATATAGTCATGTGAATTTTCTTTTTCAGGATGATTAATTGTATTGATTTTTAATGCTGAGTCATCATCTTACACATCACTGATATAAATTCATGTTGATAAATTGAATTTTAAAACTAATTTTATTTTTTTAAATTAATTTCTATAATCTTAGGATATTATTTTAAATATTTGAATGAATATATATATATATATATATAATCTGTTATGGTTCAAACTGCACTGAGACCTTAAAGATAATCTATATTTACAAGTAATAGACCAATATTACAATATAGAATATAGATTTATACTTGTCTTTCTTTGTTTTAATTTTCCCTTGTTTAGATATTTGGGCTGTATTTTTCTCATAATAGAAGTCGGTAATAATTTTTAAAATTTTTTGAAATTAATTTTATTTTATCCTAGATATTAACTATTCATTAAAATTTGAGACTTAAGATTTTGGGATAAGAATTCATTATCTGGTAAAAACTGTTGAGAAAATTGGAAAGCAGTATCGCAAAAATTGGACATAAGCCTTCTACCATTTAACAAGATGTAAGTCAAAATAGATGCATTATCTAGATATAAAAAGAGATAATTTCAAGAAATTTGAAGGATATGCAATACATTGCTTATCAGACTTAGGGGTAGGTGAACACTTTATGGATAAATAAGAGAGTGTCACATGAATAATTTCAATTACATTAAAACATATGTTTATGTATAATACATATGTATAAATAACATACATATATGTATAAATAGCAAATTTATATAATTTTATGCAATTAAAACAACTATAGCCAAGATTAAAGGGAAAGAAAGAAAAGTGGGAAAAATTTTTATAAATATTTTTTTCAGATAAAGATCTTATATCTTAAATATATATATAGAACTATCAATCTATAAACAAGAACAAAAAGAAATTACTTTCTTATATATTTAAAAGGAATAGCCAATTGTACATAATAGATTTTCAGTTTCATGTGTAATTATCTTTTTCATTAGTAATTATATTATTTTATGGAAATACTTTATTCCATATAGTAAAAATAAAATTAAAATAAAAAAAATTGATAAAATTCTCCTGTAAATTCATCTGGATCTGACTTCCCTCTGTCCTTCACTTCCTTTTAGAGTTACTTTAGGGTTAGTTCAATTTCCCTTTTCTGGGTTAGAGATTGAAGTAACTAATAATATCTAGTGAATTTTTCCTTATTTAAAAACAAACAAAATCATCATTGTGGTATTCAGTGTCGAAAACTGTTTTGATTTTATTTCTGTCTATTACTTTATATTGATGTTTCCATATTTCCTTGTTCTCATATTTATAGTTTGAACCCTGTAAGAGAAGTCAACAGCATGACGTAGTCTAATAGAAAGCATGTCTTGAAATCTGGAGGATGTGAGCTCATGACCAACCCCTGATATATATTGCCTTTATAATTCTGGCAGGAGTTTATCACATGTTCAGAGAGGATCCCTTTTTAGTATATAAATTGCTGAGTAACTGCTAATCTAGATTCCTCATCATCTCTCACTCCCTATATAAACTGTTGTCAAGGCTTGTTGATTTTACCTTTGTAACATCTCAAATTTTTTCCCTTCTACTGATATCACCTTGCTTTTTGATTATTGATTGCAGTTGTTTGCAAGTCTTTCCCCACTTTGTCAAGTCAGTCCTCCATTCAGCCACTATAGGGATTTTCCTAAAATTCTTGTCTAATCATATCACTTCTTTTGTTCCTTACTTTCCCCCCACATCCCTAAGCCAAATTTAATAACCTCTAATGGATTCTTAGTTTTTCTAGGAGCAAATCTAAAATTCCCTGGTATTTTTGCAAAATCCATCCCCTTCCTACATTTCTAGTCTTCTTTTACTTATACTTTTTTACTTTCTTTTATCCACAGACACTGGCCTTTTGGTTATTCTATGAACAAGACATTTTATTTCTTGGCTATAGCATTTTCTCTGACTGTTTCCTCATTACTAGAACATTCTCTCTTATACTCCACTCCAGCAATGGACCTCACTAGTTACTTTTAACCTCCAATCAAAATCCTACTTCTGAAGGAAACTCTCCCTAACTCCTCTTAATTCCCTCTTTTAATTATTTCCTTTTTGTTTTTTATATGTGGCCTTTTTTTGTATATATTTATTTGCATGTCATCTCCTGTAATGTTCTGGTTAGCTTTCCGGAGACTTTGGTACCAGCCTCACCAGGAGAATAGTCAGGAACAAAGTCCAAAGTCTTTATTATCTCTTTCACGGTCTGTCTCCTTTGCCTGGGGCTGGGCTAGCTTTCTGGGGGATCTTCTGATGGGCCTTGGTCTCAGTGGAGAAGTGGAGGACAGGTCAGCCACCACTAAGGTCTCTTTTTTCAAGTTTCTTTGAGTCCTCCAGCCTCCAGTCCTCTGTCTTCTCTATCTCTTAGTCTCTCCTTTAGGTCTGACTCTGACCTCATAAACACTCTATTATAATTAAATCCATTCATCATACTGAGTATAAGCCAATCATTATATCACAAGGGAACCATTATTTGTTGTAAGATTAGATCAATCATACTGAACTTAGAGAACTATTAATCACCATGCTAAATTAGATAACCATTGTTTTATCAATTCCACTGAGTTAATACCTTGTTGTAAGAATCCTTGCCTCAAGTATATTTCTATAGAGTTCTGGCTCATTACAATCTCCATAATTAGATTGTAAGCTCTTTGAAAACAGGAATTGTCTTTTGCCTCTTTTTGTGTCTTCAACACTTATCACAGTATTTGGCACATAGTAGAAATATAATAAATGCTTGTTAAATTGAATTGTTGGAGTTTTCCTCATTGGGATTTCCCTATATCAGTGATATTACAAATCTGGTTTAAAAAATGGCACTATAATATTCTCTTGCATCAATATGCTATCATGTATTCAATTATTTTTAAGTCATGAGATACATGTTATTCCCAATTTTCTTGCTATTATAAAATAAGCAATAATGAATAATTTTGTACACATTGACCTTTTATCCTTTTAAATGATTTTTGAGGACAAATCAAAACTTGATAAAAAATACCACTCAGTAGTCATTTCCAACTTGGTTACTGCTGCCTCCCACCAAAAGATTTACAAGTATTTCTTCTGAGTCAGTAAATGGAAATGCATAAATTATTTGTGACTTATGCTTTAATAGTATTGTTTGGATGTAGTTCCATAAATCTTCCAAAGTAATTAGGAGTTTGGAGAAGAATTGGAGTGTAACTGAAAAGCTGATGATTTAACCAGTTAATAAAACATAATTACTATAGCTCAACCTCAAGAGATGAAATTATAATAATCAAGAATAAGCACAGGTTAATGAATGAACTGCTTTGTATTAATGATGGCTCTGACAAAAGAGTATTTAATATTTAAGCAGTGTTGAGTTTTTTCAACTCATTTTACAATTTTTAATTAGGTTTTTGTTGTTGTTCAGCCATTTTAATTGTCTTCAACTCTTTGTAATTCCATTTGGGGCTTTCTCTGAGAAGGATACTGAAGTGGTTTGCCATTTCCTTCTGTTGCTCACTTTACAGATGACAAACTGAGGCAAACAGGGATAAGTGACTTGCTTAGGTAGATCACATAGGTAGAAGTGTCTGATATCACATTGGAATTCCGATCCTACTAACTCCAAGACTAAGGCTCTGTCATCTGCACCATCTAGCTATCTGAATTAGGTACTCTCTATAATATCCCTATAAAATAGTTGATTGATAATATTATTCTTTTATTAGTAAGTAACGAGAGGATGATTAAGTAAAGCTGTCTGAAGTCACAGAATAATCCGGGTATTTTCAGTCCCTCTTTTTATCCTTCATAGATGACATATATGAGTTACATAACTCTGTTATGAGACACTGTATCTGATAGGCCATAAGGGACCAACTCATGTCATTAGTCCAATTCGTAGTCCATATAGTTAATTTTTTCCCCATCCACAGAACCTAGGAATTAATAAATGTTTCAAAATGCTCTATGATGTTTTCTCTGAAGCATCTGAAGAAAATTTGAGCATAACCTTTTTGTGCTACCCAAATTGTAATTTTTAAAAAGATAACTCTTTGTTGTATTAAAAAGTTTCTCATTGTCTAGTCTTGATAGACTATAACGAAAACTCTTATTATTGAAAAAGTACATGCAATCCTGATTTTTAGAAGGAATTTTAATTTTGTACTAGCAATCTCAAAAGACTAATATTAAGTGGAGAATTGGGAAAATAGGACATTATTAATTATTTACAATATAATGTTGTATTTCAAAACACATCACAAAACCTTTTTCTAAACCAGCATTTCTCAGTGGAAGAGTGATACTTTACAGAATTATTATGCCTCTATTTTACAAAGGGAAAACATCACAAATTAAATGTATTATGTGAAATTCAGTGTTATAAAATGATTATCATCGTGATAAAACTTAGTATTTATATTGTGTTTTAAAGTTTGAAAAACCCTTTACAAATATTATCTCAATTTATCCTTACTTGAAAGTAGGTGTTATGATTTCCCTTCTTTTACAAATAAGGAGTTAACTGAGGTAGAGTTTCAGTGATCTGACCAGGGTCATATGCTAGTGAGTGAAACTAAATTTGAACTCAGATTCTTTCTTGCATATTCTTCTCATATTTCCTTTTACATATATGGTAAAATACCTCCCTACATTGCAGAGAGAAATCACAGAATGAGAGGTCTTCTTATGAAGGTACTTGCAATATGAAAATATGGTGAAGGAACTGAAAATGTTTAATCTGTAGATGAGCCTTATGGTGGACATAACTGTCTTAATATATTTGAGGGACTACCCCTTAGAAGGAAAATTAAATTTGGGTCTAGTTGGGATAGACAACAAAAGTAGGAACAAGTAGAACTTGAAAATTGGGGTCTGATAAAAGGAAAATATTCTTAGTTGGTAGAATTATCTAAAAGTAGAATGGACTGCTTGTATGAGAGCAGGTTTTTCCTCTTTGGGAAATCTGGGTTAACTTCTCTCTACTGAATGGTGCTGGCTGTATAAACTCTTCTTGATGCCTGCTTGTCATTTATGTTGTAGAGAAATTCTTTTTGAAGTTTGGGATAAACTTTAGATGAAGTTCTGCATTCTGTTCTAATAGTGAAATTTTGTAATTTTTCTGCAGGCCCATTAAGAATGGGTAAAAGAATCATTTCTGAAATTTCCTCTTGAAAGTCAAAATTTAAACATGAGCCTAATGTATAGAAGTTTTAGAGAAACAGAGTGGAGTTTAACAATTAGATTGTAGTTTTCACAATATCCAACTGAGGAACTGATATCCTTATAAAGTACTTAGATTCCTATAACTAGAAGTACCCAGGAGGGCCTTCTCAGCTTCCAGTGATCTTTAAAAAAAGAGTTTCTCTGGTGGATGTGAAGTCTGAAGATCTGATGCTAAGCTATTATGATATTACCAAATTACAGGATTTTAGAATTGGATGGGATCTTAACTAGCTAGTGCAGTTTGTCCTCAAACGTAATCAACTATACCATAATAATAAATGATCATCTAGGCTCTGTTTGAAGATCTCCAATAAAAAGGAATCCACTATTTCCAAAGCCCTTTGATTCTTCAATGACTTATTGGTAGGATTTTTTCTTAACATAAAAGTAAAATCACCTCTTTGCAATTTCTAACCTCTGAGGCCAAACAGAACAAATCTATCATATTCCATGTGACAGTGATGAAATTCAAGACATCTATAAGTCATGGAGTAGTCTGTAAAGAATTACTGCCACAACATTTAAATTGTTTCTTTCTGGCTGTTTGTTATATTTTCTTCTTGACCTTGAAACTCAAATTTGCCTTTAGTGTTCCTGGAATCTCTTTCAGGAGATGATAGATGCATTCTTTTTAATTTTTTCCCCTGAGACATTTGGGGTTAAGTGACTTGTCCAGGGTCACATAGCTAGGTAGTGTTAAGTGTCTGAGGTCAAATTTGAACTCAGATCCTTCTGACTTCAGGGCTGGTGCTCTATCCACTGTGCCACCTAGCTGCCTCGCATTTTTAAAATTAATATTTTATTTTCTGGTTCTAAAATATTAGGGCAGTTTTCTTTGATAACTTCTTGGAAAATGATGTCTAGCCTCTTTTTTTTTTTGATCAATTAGTTATTCTTAAACTCTTAAATTAACTCTCCTTTATCTGTTTTTCAAGTTAGTTGTTTTCCCAATGTCTATTTTGCTTTTAAGGAGTTCCCTTCAGTGAATTTTTGTATCTCTTTCTACTATTTGTCTAATTCTGCTTTCGAGGTGTGTTTTTTTTTTTTTTTCCTTTTTTGGGGTGTGTGTCTTTTTTTTTTTTAAACTAAGCTGTTAAGATGCTCCAAATCATTATTAATCAGAGAAATGCAAATTAAGACAACTCTAAGATACCACTATATACCTGTCAGATTGGCTAAGATGACAGGAAAAAATAATGATGATTGTTGGAGGGGATGCGGGAAAACTGGGACATTGATGCATTGTTGTTGGTGGAATTGTGAATGAATCCAACCATTCTGGAGAGTAGTTTGGAACTATGCTCAAAAAGTTATCAAACTGTGCATACCCTTTGATCCAGCAGTGTTACTACTGGGCTTATATCCCAAAGAGATTATAAAGAAGGGAAAGGGACCTGTATGTGCACGAATGTTTGTGGCAGCCCTCTTTGTAGTGGCTAGAAACTGGAAACTGAATGGATGCCCATCAGTTGGAGAATGGCTGAATAAATTGTGGTATATGAATATTATGGAATATTATTGCTCTGTAAGAAATGACCAACAGGATGATTTCAGAAAGGCCTGGAGAGACTTACACCAACTAATGCTGAGTGAAATGAGCAGGACCAGGAGATCATTATATACTTCAACAGCAATACTATATGATGACCAGTTCTGATGGACCTGGCCATCCTCAGCTACAAGATCAACCAAATCATTTCCAATGGAGCAGTAATGAACTGAACCAGCTACGCCCAGAGAAAGAACTCTGGGTGATGACTAAAAACCATTACATTGAATTCCCAATCCCTATATTTATGCACACATGCATTTTTGATTTCCTTCACAAGCTAATTGTACAATATTTCAGAGTCTGATTCTTTTTGTACAGCAAAATAACGTTTTGGTCATGTATACTTATTGTGTATCTAATTTATATTTTAATATATTTAACATCTACTGGTCATCCTGCCATCTAGGGGAGGGGGGTGGGAGGTAAGAGGTGAAAAATTGGAACAAGAGGTTTGGCAGTTGTTAATGCTATAAAGTTACCCATGCATATAACCTGTAAATAAAAGGCTATTAAATAAAAAATAAAAAAAAAATAAACTAAGCTGTTGCCTCTTTTTTCATAATTTTCTTGTATCATTCTCATTTTCTTTCCCCCAACTTTTCCTCTACTTTTGTTATTTAATTTTTCTTCCAGGAATTCCTGTTGGTTTTGTATCTAATAAATTTTTTTATTTGAGTTTTTTTTTAGGGTTTTTGTTTTTGATATTTGGCATGTTATAAGTTTTTGTCTTGATCTTTCCTGTTACTAGAATTCCTATACTATAGCTTTTTAAATTGAGTTTTTTTTGATGATTTGCTTTTTTTTTTTTTTTTAACAACTTATTTCTTGACTTTGAACTTTGTTAAAAGTTAACTTTTAAATTTGGCTCTACTCTCAAGGTAGAGAGGGTACTGTCTCGGGCTTCAAGTTCTGGTTCTGCTGTTTCAGAGTCAGTTCTGGATATCTGTGAGTTTTCAGTGCACCAAAATGGGTTTAATCCAAAGAGAGATGTAGTCACTGCTTTTCTTTCTTTTGGTCTGTACTTTACACCCTTTGCAGTGACAAATGATACTGCTCCTCTTAACCCAGGAACCAGAGCTCCTCTTCTTCTTGGATCACAAGTGTTTAGTGTCTTTTTAGCCCTGAAACTTTAACTTGGGTACAATAGGATTCTGTCCTCAGGTCCATCAAAGAGTTCCTTCTATCTGACCAGTTTTCTGACTTCCTTATAAACTCTGGACTGAGAGCTCCTAAAGCTGCTGTTTCCACTCTTGCAGCTGTATCCAAAACCCACTTCTTGTGCTTCAGGCCATCCCTGATCCTGAACTCACAGATCTCTTCTGCCCTAAGTTGTTTTGGGGCAGGAAAAATATATCATTCTCTCCTTTTGTTGGCTCTGCCTCTCCAGAATTTGATTGGAGTTATTATTTGAAAGTTGTTTGGAGGAGAATGTTGCCAGAGTTCAGCCAAATTGCTGCCTGATGAAGTTCTCTATTTTTGCTCAGTTCTTTCTTTGTGTGCTCAAGACCTAGCACGGTGTCTGCATATAGTAGATGCTTAGTAAGTTGTTATTGGTTAAAAGTCGAGATCATTGGGTTGAACCTGATAAGATGATTGAAACTTAGTGGTCTTGACATTTTGGTTCATAAATACAAGTTGGGGGAAACCCAGATCCATGGCAGTTGTTCTGAAAAATGCTTGAAAGTTTTAATGGAATGCAAAACAGTTTGTGTCGCAACCAAAGAAATGAATAGAATTTTTCAGTACATGAAAAGGAGAACAGTTTCCATCAATTCTGAGGTGATAATCCTATGGTATTTTGCTCTCACTAACTTCATCTGGAATACAACATTCATATGCTGCAGAGTATCCAAAGCCAGATTGTGAAGGACTCAGCTCATTTCAGATGCAAGATGAGTTGAAGGAAATGTATTGTTTTAGTCTAGAGAAGGGGAGTCTCTCTATAAGTATTTGAATGACTTATGTGGAGGAGAGATTAGTTTTTTTCTTTAGCTCTTGTGGGTAAAACCAAGAAGCTTAGAGGTGGTTGCCAAGAGGCAACTTGAGGTTCTAGATCAGAAAAAAACTTTGTAATCTTTAGAATTATTGATTTATGGATGAGCTGCCTTCTAATAGAGGCTGAATGACTGCTTATCCTTTTTTGATGTTACAGTGGAGGATTCCTTTTGTCCATGGGCTTCAGTTCTATGCTGATGCTATGATTCTCTGTAATTTAGTATAAAAATCTGAGTTTTTATCCAAGACTTAAGAATCCAGTTTCACTTTTACTGTTGATCAGCTATTGTGGTAGGCGTTTCTTTGGTGGTAATAATACCTTACATTTACATAATATTTTAAGGTTTCCAAAACAATTTACATAGTTTCTCATTTAGTCCTCACTTGTCCTGGTATTATTCCCCCTATTTTACATATGAGGTGACTGAGCCTAAGGATGTTCTAGGTTGCAGAGCTCTCAAATGTTTGAGCTAGGGGCTGTTGGGGATAAAATTTAAAATATTCTTACTCCAACCTCTCTTTAGGAAATGGGCATCTTGATAGTCCCATTTTACTGAGGAGAAAGTTTTTATTTTGGGATGTTATGATCTTCTTAAGATCCCTTAGTTTATGAATTCAGTTCATTAAGACAAAGAAAAGCATTCTAATTCTACAGCCAGTTATCTTCATAGTATGTCAGTGTTCTGTAGCCTATTAATAGTTTCTTGTGCCCGCTAGTAATGAAGCTGGAGACATCAACAGTTTTAAAAGAACAAGTTCCAGATAAAGGGATAGTTAATAAGCAGGAAGGGAAGTCTGCTCTAATACATGGATATAGGTAGCAGGCCATCCATCATTAATGAGTTTGTTTTGGTTTCAGTATCTTTGAAACAAAATGTAGCCATTTTGAGTGATGGTAAGAATTCTTGTACTTTTATCTTGTATTCAGTGGGGAGCCCTAAAATTTTTTCAGCTGGGAAGTTCAAATCAGAATTGCCCAGAGTTACAGCTAGTAAATGTTTGAAGTAACTAGAAAGCTGGTCTCAAAACCAAGAAGATTTGGGTTGCTCCAGATATATGGGATATGTTATTGGGAAAGGAGAAAGCAAGAAACCAGACTAATTAGGAAGTTCTTCCAGTAGTCTAAGTGAGAGTTGATTAGTATCTGAACTAGATCAGTGTTTGAGTCCAAAGTGAGGGGAGGATGTGTGAGAGAATGCCAAGACAGATTCAACAGTAAGTGGAAACTTTAAATGAGGTCAGAGAAAAGAGTCCAGGAGAAATTTGAACTTTTGAGCCTGATTGATTTGTGTGATAGAAGATAGGGCAGGCTTGGGGGGAAGATGGCAAATTGATGTTTTTGGCCAAATTATAACAAATTTATGTAGTATTTGCTACTGTAATAGTGTAATCTACTATCAGTATAAGTATAGGTAAATTATGTTATCCACTCTCTACCTCAGTTTATTCATCTGTAACATGATGAGGTTGCATTAAATGATTTCTGATAATCCTTGTAGCTCTAAAATTCCCTTATTCCATGATTTTTTTTTAATCTGGCAGTCACTAGAAGTCTGGAAAAGAAGATGACTTGGAATAAATCTTGATAGGGAGAATGTGTGGGACACAAGTGCTAGACTCTCTTACTCAAATTGACTACTCAGAGGCATCTTCAGATACAAAAAGGAAGCATTTATTTGGCCCTTGCAAGGAGAAGTACAAACCACACCAACTGAGCAGACCTCCAAACATACCAACTGAGCAGACCCAGAGCCTTTCAGCTCCCATCTCCCAGCATTGTGCCTGGCCTGGCAAGCCAGAAAGTAAATTTGGTTAAATAGCAAAAAACTTGGGTTCATTGGATGTACTGAAAAAGAAGTAACCATTGACCAGTAGTCAGCAATGCTGTCTACTTCCTGTGGGTCATATAACTTTCTGAAGTTTAGACCAAGGGTCTGACCTTTCCTGCCCTACAGACCCCTGAAAATCATGTGATAAACCTGCAGGCCTATGGTCTGACTCGCTCCATCTCATAGACTTTTTGAGAAATCTTCACCTAGTCCCATTCACTCCCTCCTCTTTATTTCATACATTTGAAGATTTATCACATCAGTCTTGATATATTTCTTCCACTAGGACATCCTTTTTATCTAGGCCTTCAGGCTTGTTCTCTTCAGTATCAATTGTAACCCACCCTCTACCATTTAGAATCAACACTCCCCCCCCCCCCCCCCCCCCCCCCCCCCCCCCCCATCAGTGGAAGTTTTCAGGAATCAGAGACCCACTTTCACCAACTCCCACTATTTGTCTTGGAAACCTTGTCATCATAGACCAACACACTGGCTTCTGGCAGCCATAGAACTATGGCACTGTTGGGGCCCCGGGGCTCAGGGCCATTATTCCATCCTTCCCACTTCAAGCAGTCCAGACTCAGATTCATTTGCGACAAAGGGACAAAGATATCATTTTCTGGAGCTGCTTGAGGCTGATAAGGGATATAGAGCCAGCCCTGCCCAGTGGGGTCCAGACAGAGAAGGGGAGACAAGTGCCTTGTAGGTGGAGTCAGCAACATCTGGAACTGTCAGAATCAGGTCTCCGGTGAATTCAGGCTGACCAAGTTGTTGGAATTTTACGACTTGGAGTCTGGAAGAAGTAACTCTCACAAGCAGATTAAAAATGCAAGGACTAAATGTGAGCAAAAAAAGAAGAATGAACAAAAGTGGAGTTAGTATGAGGATTACTAGGGACAGTGACCAGGAACCCCACCCAGAGGAAGGATGGGGGGGGGAGGGGAAGGGAAGATGAGGCTATCATGAATCTTTCATCTAGACAGCTTTTCCTAGGATAAATACCAAAGAATATTTTCCCCATATTCTTGCTTTTGTTTGCTTAAAGGAGTAGGGACAATGGGTGGGAACATTGTGGCCTTAAGTGAGTATGTTCTCCTTTAGTAAAAACTCTAGGGTCTTTATGTTCCAGTGCCTGCTTCGACTGTTGAAGATGCCAAAAGGAGAAGGAATGATGGCAGTAGCAGTCAGGAACTCATTTATTCGGGGAAATGCTATATCAGGGGCTCCAATTATTAGTGGCACTAATCAGTTACCGAAACCCCCAATCATAATGGGTATCACTATAAAGAAAATTATTACAAAGGCATGAGCTGTGATGATAACGTTGTAGATTTGATCATTGCTGATTAGAGTTCCAGATTGGCCAGCAAGTCTTACAAGGGAAGGCTTTTGCCCAGTTAGTACAGATGTCAAATACAAACCAAAAGCAGTTTGAAGCCTTTGCCAGAGGGCATATGTGTAGGACTTTTGAACCACCTTTTCAGAATTTAACTACCTGGGAGTTATATGAGGGAATGCAGGAGTCAAGAGTTGGGGAATTAAAGGAGCCATGGTCAGGGACAAACAGAAAGCAGCAGGGCAGTTGAAGCTGCAACCTGTTTCCCTTGGCCCGAAGTGAATTCTCCTTTCTTTACAAAACATAAAAGAAAGCTCTCTAGGTCTATGGACCTAAGGTCTGATCTTTCCTGCCCTACAGACCTCTGAGAATAAGTCATGGGACTTCCTGAAACTTAGGCCTAGAATCTGACCCACTCCATCTCATAGACTTTTTGAGAAATCTTCACCTGGTCCCATTCAGGAATGTGTTAGACTGTTGATTCTTCCTCATGAAAATATAGCAGTTTTCCTAGGGAGCATCTTCTTTCTCTTCATGATTAAAAAACAATTCTGCATTTTAGAAAATATTCATTGATGATACTCTTAATTTTTTTAATGTTTTGAGGACACATTAGATGAATAGCTCTGGATTAACTACATTGTGGAAAGGGAATGACATTAATTGAAAATGCATAAATTTATCATCTTTATATGTAATTGGATTTTTATTTTAATGTTCTAATCTAATACTAATACTAATTAGTATTAACATTTTATAAGTTAAACAGGATTGGTGATATGGAAGGTGTGCTGACTGTTTAATAGTATAGCATGCATTTGGTGGTGATCCAAATGAGAAGGAGGAAAGGGGAAAGGAAGAAGCATTTATTAAGTACCTACTACATGCCAGACTCTGTGTTACAATGTTTTACAAATAAAATGATCTCATTTGCTCCTCTCAACAGTCTGGCAGAGTAGCTGCTGTTTTCTCCATATGCAGGTAAAGAAACTGAAATGACCAGGTTAAATGAATTGCCCACTTAGTAAATGTTTGAAGCTGGATTTTAACTCAGGTCTTCCTGACTCTGAGTATAGAATTCCAGCCACTGCATCACCCAGCTGCCATATGAAATGAAGAATTGACCAATAATCAAGGAGAGGTTGTATGTTATAGTAGCTAGAGAAAGCTGGTGTCAAAGCCAAGATCTTGGTTCAAGGATTGCTTCCAACTATATTGGGATATGGATCCTGGAAAAAGTCTCAACTTTTAGATCCTCTGCACAATTCTCAAGACTCTTAAAGTGCCAAGAAGATACTGACCTGACATTTGTAGGAGGAATTTTCTTACTTGGAAATTCCCTTTGCTTTTGAAATCACTGTTACAGCCCCTTTTCCTGTAACTAACAGAATGATTACTTTAAAGATGAATGAAATTTGCATTTAGGTTGGGTTATTTTATAAGTCTCATAAATTTATGAGTCATTTAATAAAAGAATCATAATTAAAGCTTTCAGGAGTGGTAATGTTAGTCAAGGAACATATATATTTTGTGTTTTCTATGTTGCCTGTGAACCGCTGTGTGCCCCTATTATTTAGTTAATTTAAACTTCTGCTCATACATTGTTTCACATAGGCTACTTAAAAATAAAACAAAAAGGGACCCACAGTACTTTCTGTATTATCAGCTATGGAAACAATAACTAATTCAAATCCAACTTGTAGATTTATATATTTTTAAAACTAAAGTTTGTAAAGACTCTATATAACATCTATCATCTATATAGAACTTTAAGATTTTCATAATATTTTTATATTTTATATTTGCTTAATTATTTTATATTTGCTTTTGTAAATATAAGCTCATTTTATCCTCGAAACAATCATGGGAGGGTTGGTACTGTTACTCTTCCCATTATATAAATGGTGAAGCTAAGGCAGGCAGAGGTCAAGTGAGTTATTCAGGATCAGACAGCTAAGCAGTCTGAGTCTGGATTTGAAATCAGGTCTTTCTATTGTTCTCTCTCCATTCTCCACTAACCCCACTTCGAATTTCAACACTCGAGCTACTACATCCCTTAGTTCTCTTTAGTCCACTAGTGTATTGTACCTTCACATTGGTAACTGTGAAGGGTTAAACAGCTGTCTATGTCTAAAGCTTTGCATTTACTTCCTCGGAAACAGTTCCTACATCCTTTTTTCAGAATTCATGAAGTATTGTAGTTTCAGTACTTTTAAAAGAAGCATGCTTGGACTATGTGCAGATAAAATGCCATTGTAATTGTTGCTCTACTGTGAAATACATAGAAGATGTAATTCTGCATATTTTAAACTCAGTTTATTTTCCAAGTACAATGATGCTCTTTATCTCTGAGAACTTTGTTGTATCATGCTATTCTGAATTCACATGAATTATTGAAATCTCTAGTGTGGGCCTGTTAGAGGCAACCACTACCTGACAGTTTCATTTGAAATCTGTCTCAACATTTTCAGAAACAACATTTAGATCTGATTGGAATTGGAATTCCCAAGTCTCTAATAACAAAAAAGTATAGATTTATGACTGGGGAAGGGAGAGAAGGGTAAATGGTGCTGGAGAAGGAGAATACAATGGTTGAGTAGGGACTTGGTTCTGTCATCTTGAGCAAAAAATCCTTCATATTTCTGGAGTTTTTTAGTGTTTTTTTGTTTTTTTTTTTCCTGACTATAAATGGAGCATAATATCGTTAAATAAGAGAAGGAAAACCAAGAACTCTTGGGAAAAATTAATCTGTTAAAATTCTTGAGACATTTCTTTAAAAACACACAAAAAAGAAAGAAATATGGTTCTTTTCCTTCTTTCTTTTTTCCCCTCTCCTATTCCCGCTCAGAGTTTTCTTGTTGGTCTTGATCACATTGTTCAGAACTTTAAAAATCTATTATTTAGAAATTTAATAGAAGCCCTAGAATTGGGACCCCTTTTGTGCCACTGTCATCATTGTCCCAATTTATGAAACTCACAAATTTTGTGCCAATAGTGGAGTGGTTGTTGAAGCCTTGTCTATCTACTTTATGATAGTTTTTTTTAAGTAAAGGAACCCCAACCAAAAAAAAAAAAAATTCTTTCCTGTTATCATTTTCATTACTGACAATTATAATTTTCTTCTTGAATGATTTCCAAACTGTTTGGAGATTCAATTTGTAGTGATCTCTCTACCCACTCAATGAAATTGTATTCTACTTTAGTACATTCTGACAATGGCTTTTAAAAGTGAAAAATCAGCTAATTGAAACTGCAGTACAACCTAAATCAGAAGGAAGTAATTTTCTATTCTGGAATTATCTAAGATACCTGTATGAAAGCCTTTTCCAAAGAATTAGGAAACCTTTAAATGATATTAAAGATTTAACAATAGTGTGTTAATTACCTACATGAGCAATACATTTTTTCATACTTTTCTCTGTTTTGTTTTTCATTTTAAACCCATTTTCTGTATGAAGTTAGAGCACACGTGGTCAAACATCTTTTCTATCTTCAGACAGTCATTAAGTTGTTAAGCAGCTTTTTAAAAAAATAAGTAATTTTAATTATTTTAATTTTGCCTGCTTTTGATCCTTTTAATCTCTGGCACTCTTGATCTTGACCTTATTTATCCTTGTCTTTCTTGAAAAGGTGGAGATCTAAAAAAATAATAGTAAAATTTTTGCCTTAAATTTAAATTTAATTAGGCCTGCTTCAGTGAAGATAAGATGATCTTTTAAGAGCCCTTTCACCTTCTAAATTCTTCATTCTGTAATTTTAAACAAAAGTATTATTTTTAATGTCTTATTTTGTATTATTCTAAATATTTTCCAGTAAGGAATAATTTTTTTGCTGTTGTTTTAGCTCCAGGCTTAATAAGATATTCTACCTTCTTATTCTATTCTATTCTGTTTATAGCTGACTCAACTTGTGGCCCATATTGACCCTCAGGTTTTTAGTGGAGTTACTTGTGTCTTGCTGTTCAGTCCCTGGTTTGTTGGGAAATTATTGGGAAATACCTTGTATTTTTACCCATTAGATATTATCACCTATTTGAAATAGATTTTGGTCAAATAATTTTGAATTCTATTCTATGCAATCATAGCTTTATGATCTTGTTATACTTTTTAGTTAATTTGGTAGGTGAGGATTCAGGGAAATCTAAGGTTATATGCCTTTTGTACCTCTGATAGTCTCAGGTCATATTAATAAAATCTTGGACCTAATTGGGGTTCTCAATATATGAAGAATTCTCCTGTTTATTTTCCCCTATTAATTTTAGATTACTTGCGATGCTATCTCTAAACACAAAAATCAATGTGGAACTTTTTTCCCGGACAGAAATCCTATTGGATTCTTTATGCTTGTATCTGATCATATCTGTCAGTCAAACAATTAGTAAGTCAACATTTATAAAGTATCTACTGTGTATCAGGCACTATTTTGTTTTTGGGCATTCTAGGTATTTAGCAAACACTGATTTTATTTTGCCCAGAATAAAGATCAGATTACTTAATCTAGCATTGAAGACATTTCATAATCTTGTTTTTCCCTTTTATCCTTATCTATAATAATAATTATAATAGTGTTTATGTGGTACTTTAAAGTTTACCAAGCACTCTGTATATATTATTTCATTTGAGCTTCACAACATCTTGTAAAGTAGTTACTGTTATACCTATTTTACAGATAGAAGAACTGAGGTAGAAAGAGGTTGAGTAAATCCGAGGCTGGATTTGAATTCATATCTTCTTAATTTCACTTTATCTTCTGTCTTCATATGCTTTCAGGGTGTTCTCTTCCATATAACTTGTGCTCCAGAGAAATTGAATTTTGTATTTTCTGTATTTTTTTTTTTTTTTTCATTGTTAAAACCATATTTCTTGTTCCTGAGATGCGCTCCCTACCATTCTAATAAGGCAGGTAGGTGGTGCAGTGTATAGAGTGACAGTAGAGAGCTGTATGATCCTGGGCAAACCCCATATCCCTCTCTGCCTCAGTTTCCTCATCTATAAAAATGAACTGGAGAAAGAAATGCAAACTACCCTAGAATCTTTGCCAAGGTGACGAAAAATTGGACAGAACTGAACAATAGCCACCATCCTAATTTATGCCAATTGAAATTCATTCCATCTTTACAACTCAGCTCAAATATCCCATTGACATTTTCCTTGATTTCTGTCCCATATATTCTAGTTATCCAGTTTCATTGAGCTGTTTCTTTCCTTTAAAGCAGTATAATCACCTTGTAATTACTTTGTGTTCTGTTTTGTGTGATTGTTACTTGTGTATATGAAATGCATTCTAATTTTTGGAATATACAAAAAGGCAGTAACTAAGTCTACTTGCTCTTGTTTTCTCTCCCAGCCCAGAGGCTCAGTGCTTTGCATGAAGTAGAGCTTAATAAATGCTTATTGAAATGGAAGTAAGTTAGGAGGTGTTTCTCACTATTTTTTTTTTTCTTTTCTGTATTTACCCCCCTGGTTTGGACAAAAATTCCTTTTCTTTGCAAAATTTTCAAAACACTCTGCTTGTAGGCAAACTGTTAGAGAAATTACTTAACACCTTTTGAAATGTTTGTGTATCTTTGTTAGTCTAAAAAAACCTCTCTAAAGGCAACCAAATTGAGTCAGATTTCTTATTAGACAGAATCATGTGTGGGTTCTCTGTCTCCCCCAGCTGTAACAAGTCTCAAAAGGACTTGTTTGTACTGATTGATATTCTCTGGGTAAGATCTGTTTGGTGAAGTTGCTACTCCAAGAGAGCTGTGGAGCAGGGCAACTAGCTCATTTAGATTTTCCATCATAAGCTTCACAGAATAGTGCAAATATCCTTTAATGATAGGATCCATCATCATTTTCAGTAGAGCTTTAAATTTCTTCTTAATGTCCAAATAACAAGATAGTCCATATGATCATTACTGCTTCAGTTTGTCTGATTAGGGCTCATATCAGTGGTGGCAAAATTGAAGTCATGATATTCTTGAAAATTCATTGAGAATTTCAGATTTATGGATATCAAAGCAATACCTGTTCTTCAAAAGCCCACTCTATATATCACCATTTAAAAATGTAACAAAAAATAACCTTTCCATATCACCCCAGTAAGTAGACATTTAAATTTTTACTTTACTGAGCCATCTACACCCAGAGAGAGGGCTGTGGGAACTGAGTGTGGATCACAACCTAGCATTTTCACTCTTTTTGTTGTTGTTTGCTTGCATTTTGTTTACTTATTTTTTTCCCTTTTTGATCTGACTTTTCTTGTGCAGCAAGATTATTGTATAAATATGTATATATGTATTGGACTTAACATATTTTAACATGTTTAATATATATTGGAGTACTTGCCATCTAGGGGAGGGAGCAGGAGGAAGGAGGGGAAAATTTGAAACACAAGGTTTTGTAAGAGTCACTGTTGAAAAACTATCCATGCATATGTTTTGAAAATAAAAAGCTTTAATAAAAAAAGATAAACAAAAAAAAATAAAGTTTTTCTTACTTTTGTACTTTTTGTATATATGCACTGTATACCTACCGTAGACTGACCCTGAAGTTAGGAAGACTTGAGTTCAGATCCAGAGATAGATACTTCCTAGCTGTGTGACCCTGGGCAAAGAAATCTAAGTTTAAGTCATGACCCTGAAACATACTATATGCTTGATTTAGGTAAGAGACTTAACTTTTCTCCCCAAGCCACTAATACTATAAGTTTTAGACAAATCTTAGACAAGTAGCAATAAATCCTTATCAGCAGAGGGAATTTACACATCATAGAGTAAATACTATGGAGAAATAATAGATCTCCTCCCCACCCTTCCACTCCCCCACAAAAGAAAAAAAAATTAATCATATGATCACTAATAATATTAGCAATTTACAAGTAATACCTTAGCAAGGTTTATAAGGTGGAAAGAGCTTGGAGGATGAACAATTGCCAAATTAATACATTGAAACATTTTACCTTAATAATATATTCAAAAGCTAATTATTTGTGTACTTTAAGGAACTTAGAAACTGATTTCATAAAGTAATTATTTAATTTGATTAAGTGATAGGTGATATACATAATGAAGTCATAAGAAGCTTTCCTAAGCAAACTAAAAAAAATTTTTTTCCTAATGGAACCTTCAACAAAGTCCTTATTTATAAAGTTATTAATAGTTCTTATTGAACTTCAGATGTCTTTCCTTTAACACAGACAATGGTATCTCACTATATTAATATTAAATGTTCAGTTGCTGAAATGTGCTAAAATGTACTTTGTCCCTTCATCTTTTGTATTTAGTATATCAACCTAGAATTTCATGTGCCCTATTCTCTTAATTGATATGGTTTTTATACATCCTTATCTTCAACCTAACATTTTAATACATAAAGTTGTTAGCTGCTGTTTGGTAGTTTAAAATAAGGAATGTTGGTGATTTAGGAGATTCCTAGAAAAGGTAAGCAAATTAGATTTTGGAATTAAAGCATTTTGATTGGCATATACAACTCTGTGCCTGCACATAAACACCCATGCTTGAATATTTATAGAAGATAATCTGTCAAAATTGCTGTTATTTTAATTTGCTAAGCTTGGCTGATTGCTGCAGTCGTGTGGTAGTTGAATTCTAGATGAGGATGTATTCTACCCTGGAACATGCTTTTTGTCCTTTAAAGCCACCTGAATGTGTTGCACTCTCACTATGAAGCCTGCCTTAATAAAGCTTCGTGTTATTTGGTTTTGTTTTAGATAAACTTTTGTTTATCTTCGTGTTATTTGGTTTTGTTTTAGATAAACTTTTTTTGTTAAACGAGAGAGAATAGGTTCTTCCTTCTCTAGATAATTTATTTCAAAAGCTTCAGAAAATCTTTTCTAATAAAGAAAATATCCTTCCAGGGTTGAAGCCTGGGAAGATCTTATATGGCTTACAAATTTCATGCAATTTTTTTTTTAGTTTGTGGGTTCAGTTATGATGATGATTAATAACAATAATAATAATTTTGGTGATTTGCATATATATATATATCGAAAGCTTTTTGGAAGGGGTCACAAGGTTCTACGTTACTTCTTTGATGCTGAAGTTTCAGTTTTGACAGGTGTATTTGTAACAAAGAAAATATGGTTCTACAGATAACTTTCTTCCTTTGTTTCTTCCCTTTTTGAACAGTTGATAATTTCAGTGACTCAGAAAGACCCTCTGAAAACATTTTGTGGTGGTAGTAGTATCTTGCTTATGAAGGAAAGAAAGGTAAGTCAGATTTTAAATTACAACAAAGAATTTAAGTGCTAGTCCCTATGAAATATAGAATGAATAACATTTTAAAACTTTTGACAGTAATAATAAAAATAATATTTATTTACGTAGTGTTTTTATCTTCAGAGAATTTTGTGTCACAAATATATTTTTTTTTGGGGGGGGGATTGGTTTTTGAAAGGTTTCTGTAAACTATTTGTTATTTTCTTGATTTTATAGTCAGCAACTTTTTCAGTCATATAGAACTTTGACATGGAGGACTTCTAGTTTATTACTTTTCCTTTCTATCTAATGTGTTTTAAGTATCTTCCTATTTGAAGGGGATGTTATGATAATACATTTTATTTATTTGTGTGTATATATAGTTACATATACACAATATTTTTCCTTTTTTTAAAATATTGCTTATCATTTACAATCTAGTTTCTTAAACTATGACTTTACTATATTTTCTTTCCTGGTCACTCTTATGTTATAGCTCAGTTGTCCTTACTCATTTTCATATCTCTGATTGGATGGAATAAGACCAGACTTCTGATTTCATTAATTTTTAGGGAACTCCCTCTACTGTCTTAACAATTTCCTGAGGCACTGAGAAGTGGTTTATGAGCTGTATGTGTCAATTGAACTTGGGTCTTCATGGCATTAAGGCCAACTTTCTATCTACTAATCCTCTATATCCCTAATTATTCTAGCACTAAGACATACTCCTAATAATACAAACCTATGGACCCCATCATCTTTTGCTCATCTTCCTTGGAAGATAAAAACCATAATAGTAGCCCTTCTTCCCATTTTGTTTCCTTCACTGAGATTGTGAGCTAGCTTATTAATAATCCCTCAAAATATTATCATAAACCCTAGTTTGGAAATCTACTTATTATCTAAGGATTACATACATAAGAATTCAGAACGCTCTGTAGACTATATTTAAACAGAAAAAATTAAAGTGTCTATTAATAATATTCACACCAACATTAGTATATATATATATTATTATATGATTTTTTTAATTGTTTGTTTTTTAAGGCCCTGGTTCTTTGACCTCTGTTCAGAATTTAATTTCAGACTTATCAATTAACTTTAGACTTACTAATTTCATACTACTTTCATATACCAAATATTTTACTTAAAACACAAATATAATGTGAGTCAATACCTCAAAAATAATGAACTATTTTTGGCACTTCATTGGGAAAAGTTTAGTATATTTCTTACTCACATTACCCAAACACCCACATAGAATGCGCAGAGAAAATTTATTTTGTTTTAAAGCAAATTAGTTACAATAAAAGTTAATCTCTTATTTATAACAGATGTTGCTGTGTCATACAGATGTCAAATCTCACTTAAAAGTTTTGTATGGTCAGATGTTTCTTTATATTGAAGAAGTAGTTCTA
The DNA here is from genome assembly GCF_902635505.1 of Sarcophilus harrisii. Classification (NCBI taxonomy): domain Eukaryota; kingdom Metazoa; phylum Chordata; class Mammalia; order Dasyuromorphia; family Dasyuridae; genus Sarcophilus; species Sarcophilus harrisii. The sequence goes on from NC_045427.1 coordinate 323,547,811, forward strand.
ATTTATGAATAAAAAAATCTTTTAATTTTGGGATGAGATTTTTTTTTAAAAGAATTTAATAAATAAGTTTATTAAGAGCGTATTATGTGCAAAGTATTATTCTAAGTGATGGGGCAAATATGGAAAATTGTGACAGTCCCTGTTCTCAGTGCACTTATATTCTAATTAGGAAATTTAATGCCTGTAAGAAGGGTTTCTGATGCAGGACAGATGGAAAGCCCTAGAGATTCTTAGGCTGTAGGGGCAGGCAAAGATGGTAAAAGCCTACTAACCTATCATCTTGTTGGAAAGGATTTCACTTGTTGACTCCTTGTTCATCCAAATGATATGACTATCCAAATCCACTTTGCTGGAGAGGAAGAAAAGGTCAAGAGATGGTCTAAGATAAAAATACTTTATAGCTGACTCATTTTAGGAATAAGTTAGTTTAATTTATTTAGGAATTTGAGTAGTAAACTTAATATGACACTTGCAACAAGTCACTTACAAATAATAACTTTTTATAAAGCATTTAAGAAAATTTATGAGTTTATTTTGGAAATGGACTTTTAAAAAATATCCTGTGGTGATCCTAAAATATTTGTTCATCAGATTTCATTGCTTCAGAAAGAGAAGATGAAATAAATTTTTGATATGTTTTTGCATTATTTGTATGGGTAAACTCTGTTATAAGTTATGCTTTTTGAAATTGCTATGCTAAATTAAAGCCTTTTAAAATTTCTAATTACTAATAATATCTTAGTAAACATCACAGGTTAAAAATGAAATATGGAATTTTTGTGGGTAGGGTTTAAGTTCTAAACAAGTAATTAAGAATCAAATAGAATAAGAAAAATGAAGACTACACTTCAAGAATACTACAGTTCCTAATCTTTATTCCATATGTAGACTTATGACACTTTGTGGTCTTTTGATGACTGTGGATAAAGATCACAAACAGTTGAGAAAGGTGTTTTAGAAAGAATTGATAAAACTGATACAAGAAAATTGGAACTGGCTTTAGAAAGCCTTATGGAAGTAGAAGATAGAAGGTAATGAGAACTCATTGTTAAGCTAAAGGAATGGAGATATAGAGGAATTAAATAATAGCTTTCTTCTGACAATTATTTCTAATTTTATAAATAACTTCGCTGTGACTAGTTGCTTAAATGTTGTCTCCTCCATTACACTATGAACTCCTTGAGAACAGGAGCCATCATTTACCTTTCTTCTTATCTCTTGCACTTAGCACATTGCCTGATATATAATAGTTTAATAAGTGTTTATCAAGTGACTGACTGAAGTGAACACTGAACTTGTAGGTAGAAGAACTAAGCTTGATTCTGCTGCCTACTAATTCTGTTATACAGCTTTATATTCATTACTTGCCTCAGTTTTCCTAGCTAAAAAATGGTTATAATAAGAGTACCTACCTCCTAGGATTGTTATGGGGATCAAATGAAAAGATAAGAGTAAAGGGCTTAGCTTAGTGCCTGGCACATAGTAATTTCTATCAACTGTTAGCTATTGTTTTTATTACCATATTGAATATTATTATTAGACTCCTTGCTAGACATTTAAGAAGTGAACTAAAACCTTATGACATATCAGAGCCCACGAGGAGTCTTATTCAGCCATACTCAGCATCTGAAAAAGGGACTTATTACAAATTGGATTAATAGTTTTCTATAACTAATGGGACAGCATTTCTTTGTTTTTGCCATTTGAAAAGGTTTAGTAAGGTGATTGCTGAGGTTCCTTTCATTTTTAGATCTCTGGTCCTGTTTGTCCTGTAATGTGAACAAATTGTTTCACAATTTGGTGACCTGTTTTCTCCCCTCCTTATATTTTCCTTTTTTTTGCCTTCTTTTGTAAAAATCTCAGTTTTGTGAAGTTGTGAGAATATTTTATTTCCTTTTATTATTCAGGATCAGTCCTTCAGCAATTTTTTGGCTAAATAAATCTATTTTTAAAATTAGGTTTACCTAACAAAAGCTAAGTCCTAGTATATAAAAATTTACTTATGAGCTGTAAACATTCCTTATGTTGGATGGATTCCTAGCACATGAACTAATGGACAATGTGTAAATGTGTAAATTCTCACGTTAATTCATGTTGTTTGTTACATTACTACTAGCCTGTGTTATATTGCTATGTGCTTATGTATTGATGGATTTATGTATACCTTGTTTCAAATGAGCCCCTTTAGAAACCTCCTAATCTGATTTGATTTTCTATATCCTTTGGTATTTTCATCTCCCTTCCTGAGATGTCAGAGAAGGCATGATCACCTTTTTGGAATTTTGGAATTCTTACCTCCTTAAGAAGTCACCTATGTTCTAAATCAAAAGAAAGGGGGAGATGTTGGAATCTTTACAAAGTGTTAAGACATTGGAGTTGATTTGATCTTAGAAGAAGATATTTTGGGCCAGAACTTGAAACTAGGTACTAAGTGGAACTGATTGAACAATGCTTGTGTTCACACCTTTAGAGAGCTCATAAGTATCTAAGTACTCAATGGAGTTCACACGTGTAGGGCTTAGTCCGAATTCACACCTCCCTTGAAGTTCTTAGGGCCAGAGAGTACTCTGGGAGATAACCCAGAATCCCTCTCCCTCCAGAAGGTAGAGTTAACCTTTGGGAGATCACATAAATATAGGGAGTTTTTGAAGCTTGAACTTACTTCTTCTGGTGGAACTGACTGGAAGTACAGAGAGATTCATTGCATCTTCCAACTTGGTGCTGGCTGGAGGCTGAAGAAAGCAGAGGCAGAAGCCAAGCACAAAGCTGCAAGATCTCTTGGAGCCAGGCAGAGAGATAGACCTCAACTAACCGGGCTAATTTAGAAGGAGAAATAAACGTTTGCACTTTTATCAGCTGGTTGCGATTTTGGAGTAATTATTTATTTCAATTGAGACTAAGGCTGCCTTCACACCTTAGATAAGAATCCTGAGTAAAGAACTTCTTGGCGCTATATAAATCCTCTTCCTCACTTGGCCTATTTATGAATCCTCTAAAATGTAGTTTAATCTCTAACTTAGTTTACCTACAGAATGAGTCTATTTGTAGAGATTTGTTTTGTTAGGAAATGTATGAGATTTTAACTTTTTAAGTAAGTTCAGTTTTTATCACACTAAAAGAATTCTGGGATTATAATACACAAATAAGATGAATGGTAAATTAAATGTGATAAGGGGAAAAAAGGAATTGTGACAAAATGTTATAAAGAAGAGGAATGTCAAATCACTTTGAGTGGGGATGATTAAGTAAGGCTTTACAAAGAACTTTGCATCTTAGCTGTACTTTGAGAAAACAAAAAGATTTTAATAGATGATGGAAGTGTGGAAGGAAAGTGGTGAGGGAACAAACAGTACATTCTACACAGAAGGTAACCACCTTGATATGGGAGACAACAACACTAGCAGCTAGTAAAAACAGTTTGGCTGAAATGTAAAATGCTCCAAGGAAATAATACTGCTAAGATATTTTGGTGACTTTTTTGGGGAGGACCTTCAACCAATCTAAGGAATTTGTACTTTATCATATGCAGGTTATTTTGACCATCTAACTCCCTTTGCAGGAGGAAGCTTCTTTTGGCAAGGATACTTCTTGCACAGCCAAATGCTTAGAAAATTCTTCCTATATGCATTGTATTCTCTTTTTTACCTCTCACTCTTGCTTCAGTCCTTATGACTCAAATGAAACTTTCTCCAGTGTAATATTTTTCTCTAAAATATAATCTTCTCTCATTGGGGTTTCCTTGGGGTCTCTGGAGGCAGCCTTCATTTCAGTTCAGTAATCATAAGGGCAACCAGGGATTAAGGTCCAAATCCTATATTGTTTCCTTCAAAGTCTTGTCTCTTTTCCTGGGGCCGGGTTAGCTTTAATAGAGGCCTATCTCTCTCCTTGGTTCTGAGAGCTCCTGCTGCTAGTCCTTTGCCTCTGCCAGCTTCTGCCTCCAGCCAGCACAAAGGTGGAAGATGGAATGAATCTGTCTCATCCTCCAAGAGCATCTGTCCTTTCTGGTCCTGAGAGCTCCTCCTTATATGCTCTACACTGAGTATACACCAATCATTATATCACTAGAAAACCATTATTTGTTTTAGGATTAAATCAATGCTAAACTAGATTTAACCGCTGTCTCCTCACTTCCACTTAATTAGGACCTTTCAAGTTCTAGCCCATAACATCTCCTGCTTTCTTTTGTTTTTAGAACATGGGTGGTCATGATCTCCCTACTTTTCAAGGAGGTGAGAACCCCAAAAAGGAAGGTGATCACACCTTCCCTGAATGCTCAAAAAAGGGGTGAAAATACCACAAAAGGAGGTGATCACACCCTTCCTGACCTCTCAGGGAGAGGAAAACACCAAAGGAAATGGGAAATCAAATCAGATTAATGGGTTTCTGAAGGGGCTCACTCTTAAAACCATCAATATGAGAAGTATTACACATAATTACATAAATTACATAAGCACACAGGCTAATAGTGATGTAACAAATTACATGAATCAAAATGAGGATTTATATATGTCCATAAGTGCGATGATCGTGTTAGCACCCTGGATACCTTAGAATCAGCCAGACTCAGGATAAGCAAAAATCCTTGGTTTTTATTCTTGGTCTTTAGAGGTAGGATTGAATTGGATGGAAGCAGAATCTCCACAACCTTCCTTCATTCGTCTCCCACTCAGAAGTGACTCTGGTTAGTCTTACTCCACCCCCTAGTCCCTCCTAAATTCTCTGTATACCCCAATTATCGAGCCAGCACAGAATAGTGGGAAGGGCCATTTTCCAAGCATATGCTTAAAGAATATTGTCTAGTCGATAATTAGCCTTAAGTGCTTGGTTGTCCGACCTCAGTACATCCACTCAAGAGTTTCAGTCCTTTACACATAAGTCCTAGAAATAGTCCAAAAGGAATCTATTGTCCATTAGTTCATGTTCCAGGAATCCAATAATTCCTGCAAGTTTTGAAATCCTGCAATAGTTTCATCTTGTGTTAGGGAATCCAATGATTCCTGCAGATTTTGTTCTTAGGTCTTCTTTGTTTCCAGATTTTTCTCTTTTCCTGTCTCTCTCTGATGGACAAGGCAAATACAGCTCGTTGGCACTCATCTGATTTCTTCTTCATCTGTAGAAGTACAAGCAAACCCTCTTCCCCAAGCAGTTATCTTGTCCCCTCTATTTACTACTTTTAGATTTCTCCTCATCACCTGGGAATTACCTTGGAGCTGCTCGAACTGGACACTGCCCTTATATTCTCTCCAATTGTAATCCCTAGCACTAGGAAACCATTATTTGTTGTAGGATTAAATCAATGCTAAACTAGATGGGAGACTATCTGATTGCTTTTTTGCTGATTGATCACATCAAAAGTCCTGACCTTCTAAAGACTCTGGGTGTAAACTCAGAAGCCATCATGTCCCACCTGTCTTTTGTAAGATATCTTGGGGCTGGGGCCTTGCCTCTCGATTCCCTGGGTCAATCTACATTCTGAGACCCGGTGAAATTTGTCCTGGGATCTGAACTGCTTCACAGTTTGGTGACCTGTCTTCTCCTCTCCTTATAGTTTCCTTCTTTTTGCCCTTTCTGTTATCTAATTGCCTTTTGGCTGATTGATCATGTTCAGATCATTCAATTAATATTGGATTTCTAAAGATTCTCTGGGTGTAACCTCAGCTGCTATCATGCCCCACGTGGGGCCCTGAAGCTGGGCTCTGCCTCTCATTCTCTGGGTCAATCTACATTCTGAGGCCCAGTGGAAGCCTCAGTTGCATTTTGGACATAGGGTTTTAGGTCTTCTCTTACCCTGTCTTCTCACTCTATCTCTGTACCTACACTGGGCTCTCAGATGTCCAACTTTTCCACACTGAAAACATCGATGACTCTCTCTAGAAGTCCCTTGCCAAGAGGGATCCTGTCTTCCCATGTTCATCGTAGTCTGGGTATAATAAGCATTTGTGCCCACTGGGGCACAGAATCTTATGATCTCCTCTAAAGGAGCATCTTTGTGTAGTCCCCATATAATTCTTCTGCAAACTTTATTAGCATTTTTCTTAGCCAGTTGTCTGATCATTATTTCTGTAGCTGCATTTTCTCCAAAAGTTCTTGTGACAGCTGTTTGCAAACTTCCCACAAAATCTGCAAAGGGTTCATTGGGACCTTGCTCTATTTGTGTGAAGGTTTCCCCTCGATCTCTCCCTGGAAGGGTACCCCAAGCTTTTATAGCAGCAGCAGCAATTTGTTCATATGTGCCTATGGGGTAATTAATCTGTGATGAATTCTTTGCATACTGACCTTCATTTGCTAGTTGGTCAAAGGTGATTTGTACATTAATTACGGTTTGCTTATTGGGTTGAGTTTTAATCCTACATAATTCATGATACTCCAAAAGCCACAACAAGTTTTGTCCAGATTCTAAACATGTCCTTGCTATGAATTTCTAATCACAAGGAGTTAAGATTTCATAAGCCAAATTATCTAGTAACATCTTAACATAAGATGATGTTGCCCCATAAAGAGTGCAACCTTTTTTTCAAATCCTTAATTTTTTCCAAATCAAAAGGAGTGTATCTTCTCCTTTTTTGACCTGAAGAGTCAAGCTCTTCAATTACAGGGCATACATTTGTTTTTAAATCAGATATATCCCATTTTTCTCTCTTAGACTTTTGTAATGCCTTTTGTAATCTTGTCATAGGCTGCTTCATAGGTGGTGCTGATTGTATTACTGCCTCTCCCCCTCCTCCTTTTCCTTCCACCCATGAAGGGTTAATTGAGGGAAGTAGGTCAGGGGATGGGGAATGACCTAATTTCTCCTGCTGTGAAGCACCACACTTAAAATTGTACTTAACTTCATTCTTATCTGATTCTTCATCCTTTTCACTAGTTTATTTGAATTCTTTCCCTCCTGCTCTTTCTTCTTTTTCCTTATTCTATAACTTAATAATTATAACTATTATAATTACCTAAAGCAAGTTGTATTAAGTTGTATGTATAAAGTTTATCTTTGGAAGTTGAGTCAGGTCCATTTTCATTGTATAATTGATATAGTTGCTCTCCTACTAATTTCCACTCCTCTAGATCCAATTCTTTTTCCATAGAGAACCAAGGAGATGTGTACTGTACAGTTTTTAAAAGATCAATGATTTGCTCCCACGTTACAATTAAAACTTGATTTTTTTTTTATCAGTCTGACCAAGCTTTCGACACATTTTCCTTGAAGAGGAAAAGAAGACTGTTTTCTAAACATCTGTTCCATTTTAGCTGAAATATTACTTTAGCCCTTAACAAAGTTTTCTTGTTGTACTCACCCTAATTTCTGGATCACAGATGAAGGTTCTTGGTCCCACATTCTGGAGCCAAAATGTACTATTCTTTAAGATGTAATGATCTCTGGGAGCAAGTTTCTTGGGGGGTTTCTGGGAGCAGCCTTCGTTTCAGTTCAGTAATCACAAGTGCAGCCAGGGTTTAAAGTCCAAATCCTTTATCATCTCCTTCAAAGTCTTGTCTCTTTTCCTGGGGCCCGGTTAACTTTAATAGAGGCCTATCTCTCTCCTTGGTTCCAAGAGCTCCTGCACTAGTCCTTTGCTTCTGCTAGCTTCTGCCTCTAGCTTCCTCCAAATGTCTCCAAATCCAAAGGTTTGTGCTTCAGCCTCCAGCCAGCACAAAGGTAGAAGATGGAATGAATCTGTCTGAGCCTCCAAGAGCTTCTAGTGCACCTGTCCTTTCTGGTCCTGAGAGTTCTTCCCTTATATGTTCCACACTGAGTATACACCAATCAATATATCACTAGGAAACTATTATTTGTTGTACGATTAAATCATTGCTAAACTAAATTAATCACTGTCTCCTAAATTCCGCTTACTTAGCATCTTGTTTCAAGTTCTGGCCCATAACACTGAACATAACCATATGTTCAGTTATGATTATTCATTTTTTCTCTTTGTTCATCCTTCTTGTCCTCTCTGCAGCATTTAACACTAATAACTATTCATATTTTATAATACTGCCTTGTCTTATCTCACTTTTTTTTTATGTCTTTGGGACATATTCTTATCCATTATGGGTCTTTTACAAAGTTTTATTCTAGTTACTTCCTCCCTGCTTCCTTCTGTCCTTTTCCTTCTCTCTTTTCCCTTTTCTCTATCATTTCCTCTTTCTATTCCTCCTTCCTCCCAATATCTCAGTAGTTCCCATGAATATACTTATCATCTCTATGTGCTTGAATCTTAAGATTTGTGTACTGTATCTGGCTATTCTCACCAGCTATTTGTAGTATATATATCCTATTGGGTTTATCTTAGATATACTAAATGCAGAATACCTAAAACTAACCTCTTTTCCCCTCTACTTTCCTTATCCCATTTTCATCCAAAATTCTCTATTTTTGTATTGACTGCCCATATTTTTGATCCCTCTTCTCTTTCCCTTGTATCTAAATAGTTTTCAAGTTTTACTGATTCTATTTCTATAAAATTTCTCTCATTTCTTCTTTTTCCCTCTATAACTACCACTTCTGAGGTTTGTCTCTCAGCACATGGATTGTTATACAATCTTTCCCTTTTCCAATTCATTTTCAAAACACTTGCTAAAATCATCTTTCCAATACACAGGTCTTTTCATGTCATTCTCTTCTCCTACTGAGAAATCTTCAGTGGTTCTACATTGCTTCTAGATTAAGATAGAAAGTCTCTACATTGACATTTAAAGTTATTAATATTATGCCAAAGTTTGGATTTTCAGAGGAGGGATTCCATATCTGATGTAATGAGAGTTGGAGTCTGAATGACTAGTCGTCTTCTTTGTCTGAAGATCCTAACACTCAAGCTAGGATTCTATAGCCTGACTACTCCAGGAATCTGGCTATATTCTTGTCACTTGTATGACAATAATCCCAAAATGTATACATTTTTTCTCTTCCTTGCTTTTCTGCTCACTTTTCTTTTTCACTCAAACATTAAGTGCCTAATAAATAACTTATTGCTTTTAGCAGTATCAGTCATTTTTCATTTTCTTTTGAAATCTAAATCCCCCAAAGCAGCAAAAATGGATTGGGACATTATCCTTCCATCTTCTATATGTATCTTTAAAACCACCTTAGTTGGTGTGTATCTTGAAGCAACTTTCTTTTTTTCTTTTCATTGTAATGTGGCACTTAAAATAATTTCAAGAGACATCATTTCTGGATAATTCAATCTTTTTATTAATAGGGCCAGTACTTTCATAATAAAAGAATGGTCATTTGGTAGTCTCTCTTAGACCAAAGATTCATCATAGTAGTGGATTCACAGTTTATATGCCCTTCCAAAGAATTGATGTTTCTTAGGGGTGTCAATCAACTGGTTGGTTAACACAGTAGGAGGTTGGCTATATTAAATTGAGGATCATATCATCTGTCTTGAAAGAAAGAAAGAAAGAAAGAAAGAATTAATATATTTCCATACTTGTCTGAGCTAACACAGTGAGCAGAAATGAAACTGTTAACCAAAATTTAGAATTTCTTTTACTGTCTGATTAGATCTTTGCTTGGGTAAATCTTATTTCTCCACACTGAATAAAATAAGTAGTTATTAAATAAAAGAGAGAAATAGTCATTTTTCACAGTGATTATTTTTCTTTGAGGACAATTAGGTTGTTTAGGAGAGCCTTTATATGTGTGTGTGTGTGTGTGTGTGTATGTGTATAAGTATACATACATGTCTTTCTTGTAATGAGAGACTTTGAGCTAGATGCTGAATTTATTGAGGAAAGAAAGACTGTCTTGTGGTTCAATAGTTAACAACCGTCAAATCTTGACTGATTGATAAATATGGATTGAATGAATATCAAAGGAAATGACATTACTGGAGTTAAGGTGGCAAAAGGAAAATGGACGGTAGAGGTCAATGTGGATCAGAGTTTTCTCATAATAACTAGTGAGTCAGGGCTATGAGTGAAATACAAATACTCCTGGAAAGGGTATCCTGGGAAGTTCTTTCTTTGGATGAAGGCTAGGACTCATGTGTGCCAGAAAATGGAAGGAGAGAGAATACAAAAGGTTTAAGATGAAACCACCCAGATAACAGTGGAATCTTCATTGGAATGTAAGAGGGACCGGGTTGAGAATAATGGAATTAAGGAAGTGGGCATTGAACAATGGGGAAGGGACTTTGTATAGTAATTGTGAGGGCTTGAGAACTTTTGGTGTAGGGAGTGTCATTGAGGAATGACCTCAAGTGACTGTCAATGAGTCCATTGAGGGATTAGGTTGTTCTACATTCTTCTTTGAAGTTTTGACTTATGATAAGTGCTTAGCACAGTGTCTGGTTCATAATAGGCACTTAATAAATGTTTATTGATTGGTTGATTATTTGGGCCCCTTTGATGTCCAGGAAGCCTGATGCCCAGTAAGCAAGAGCAGGTGAAGATACAACCTGGAAAAGCCAGGAATTGGCTGTCCAGAATGGCTTCTAAATTACTGGAAAGGACACTGGGATAAAAATAGAAGCTAGAGGCCTAAGGCTGGGAGTTGAATTGATCCTGTACTTCATGAAAAGTATCAGGGGTGAGGAATTCACTGGTAGAAGAGATGAATGCTGAGTGACGCATTCCCTTGGAATGACGCATTCCCTTGGAAGTCTCAGGGATAAAGTCAGAAGCCATAGACAGACTGTTTCTGGTGTGACACAGAATAATTTTTAAAGTCTGAAAAAGGATGAAGGCAGATGCCGCAGAAAGGTGACTTGGATTCTTGCCTGCCACAGGGTGCCATCTCTGGGCACCCAGGATGGAGGTTTGGGGAAGAGGTAGTTAACTTGGGAAAGTTGCTTTCCTTTTGGCTTGCATGTCTTCTCTTGTTATGGAAAAGTTACACCATTTGTGATACTGGTATGTTGAGCTAACTCTACTTGGACCAGTAGTTTAGGTGATAGGTATGACTGTTCATTTTAGAAAGAATAATTCTGTTTAGGTTGCTATGACAAATTACCCAGGTATATAGAGAAAATAAAGTTCCAGAACATTTATTTAATACTTATCTGCCTTCTGAGGCAGACCAGTACTCTCCTGAATTTAGAAATAGTTAGGGCAAAGTCGTGGCACAGCAATGCTGTTCTCTTTGTGGTATCTCCTCCAGTTTGGCCCTTTTAGCAAACAGTGAATGGTTACTGGTAACTTAGCTGTGTGGATGGGCCAGTGGGATTTTGATAACTGGAGTTTTATGATAGAAGATAAAACTGCAAGGAAGTCTGGGAGTATGATTCTGGTAAAAAAATAAATTGGCAGATTGGGAAAATCAGGACATGAATATTAGGCTGTGGTAAAATGGAGAGATTTAGATATCAGTAATCTTCAGATATGGGAAGATTAGAACTTTGGTGTGCTAATGACTGGTTGACTTGACTGGGCAGCTAAAATTAACTTTTGTAAGGTGTAAGTTTTGCATCTTTCAAGAAATCAACAATTCCTTTTTTTCCTAGATGCCTTTGAGGATGGGGTTACCATTTAGTCTTGGCCATACATACCATTGATATATTTCAGTTGTCTAGTTTCTAGGGATTCCAGGGCAGTGGTTTGAGTGAGTGGTATAAATATTATGGTTAGAATTGCATCTAAAACTCATTCTTTTTAATCTACATTGGGGATATAGACATTTGTGACATGTAGAAAAGAACATTTTTATATTCCTGAAAACAGAATTTCTTGATACTTTAGGAATATAAATAATCACTAAAATTGTAAAAACATTGCATAAGTAAATGGAAAACAAACAATGTATTCGAAAGATTTTTCTGCCTGTTGCCAGCTTGATTAATGTTAAGAGGAGTGGCCTTACAGCATTTTCTTTTGTTGATTTAAGGAGAGCTTCTCTTTAATACATTTTTAGCAAAGTAAGTCAGTTCATTCACTAGGATACCATTTACAATCACAAAAGCCCTAGATTATCTGTATATATTTTATGAACAATGATACAGAATTTTAGGGAATACTTAATGGAGTATTAAATTCCTTCTGGAAGTATCTTTTGTATTCTTGTAAATTGCCAGAAGTAGGCAGTAGTTATCTATTTTGACTAGCATTGGGAGATTCTGTATGAAGTGAGATAGCATATAAAGATAATCTATAAAACACTGTTAACCCTACATGCTACAAGCAATGAGCTATTCTTCTAAAGTTTGCCATTTCTTCTTACTTTCAGTTGACAGTAATGATGAAAATACCACTTGTCTGAAGTCTTCAGATTCCTGCTGAAGATTTCATACCCCTGGGGAATTTTTTTTTAACATTTGTTCTTGAAGTGTTGTATGTCCTCAGGTGAATTATAGCAGTAGCTACACCTTTGAAAAGTATTAGAAAATTCTTTACTAATGTTATTGATGCAGAGTACTAAATTTCAAGAAAGTCTCTACAGACTAGTATTTGTAGTTGATCTTTGCTCTAGAAGCAGCATTATCAAAATTTAAACTAAAGGAAAACAACAACAACAACAATCTTCTCTTTCTTCACTGTACTGTTTATAATGGTCTATTTTGCAATAAAAAAATTAAGTTCACAATAAAATATGGACCAAGCCAGTCAGATATTTTTGTGTATGTCTCTCCTTTTGGAGGAAGCTGATGGTTTTAGTTGTATTTCACTTAGGGGATACTGTCTGGCAGAAATATAATTACAAATTTAATGTTGTATTGTTATTTGTCATTTATTAAGGATCCATCATATGCTCTGAATTATTTGAATTTATAAAAATGATCTGATTTTGTAAAATTTTTCTGATGTTGAGGAGTTGCCTTATACTTAAAAGCAGTTTTTGTTCCTTCTCATAGGCTGCTAGTAAGTCACCTATTGGTAATAAAGCCTCCCTATAAAAGACTGCCATTTAATCACCACAAGTCAACATCTTTATTTATTGTTGATACTAAGAAGTGACAACCTTGTAAGGTAGGATCATCTGAGCACCTGCCAAACAACAGGACACATATAGTGAATGCTGAAAATTATTAGCATAGATGGGAAGCAGGAAGCAAACAAACAGGAACATGCTATCTAGAGGTCATGATTGGTGAAATTAGGTATGCAATTCTCAGAGGGACGGAAAGAAACTTCTTCCAGGAAAGAATGGGTCCAGAATTCATCAATAATAATCTTTGGCCCCCCAAAAGTTACTTTGATGCCAGGCTTTATTTTATCTGGCTATCTTTTAAAGAAGAATTTCTTTTATATTTATTTTTCGATGCTTTTTGTTTATATCACTTAAATTTCTGAATATATTTCTCTTCCATTCCCTATCCATCAAAACTTTATAACAAAGATTTAAAAGAAAGCAGGGGAAAAAAACCCTCTTCTTAAAATTCTTCACTCCCGATTTTCTGACTTTGTTCTCTTTGGGTTCTCTTTCTGTCCATCTTCTTGTGTGGTTCAGAAAATAATGAGGGGTCACCATTAAAAAAAAAAAAAGCTGGAGAGATCTCTAGGAGCAAAACAAAAGTTCACTGTACATTCTTGTGAGAATTGGGGTCCCTCCTGCGAGCAAGCAGTGAAAGGGAGGAGGCACCTTTTGGGGTAGGTTTTACACTTTAAATAATTCCTAATGCAATCACCCTTCCCACCACTGACCATCATCCTCATTGGCTGAGGGTCTTACATTCTAAACTCGGGAACTACTGAAGAAATTAAACGACCAATAAGTACATAATTGCCTATATTTGATTGAAATAGGGAGAAAATGATGTCATGGGAGTATAGCAGAAAAGGGACTTTAAGTATGCCCTTGAATCAATACTCAAAAGACCTTCAGGCCTACTCAAACACTGAAGTAGATGAACCTTTATTCGATTTTCACAACTATCCTGAGAGATCTCACCTCATTTCATTCATTCTCAATCTCCTTTCTTGTATCTTTATCTAACATACTCCTGGTAAAAAGTGTCCTAGATCTTTCTCTCTTTAATATTTCACTTGGTGACCTTATAAAGTCTCATAGATAAAATTATTATCTCTATGCTGATGATTCTCAGGCCCCTTAATTCTCTGCTGATTTTCAGTTTTGCATATTCACCTGCCTATTATATCTTAAATTGGATGTCTTAAAGACATCTTAAAACTCAGCATGTTCAAAACTCCAAGGCTTCCTTATCCCTTTTAGGATCAAATCCTCTGTTGGTGTGCTATGCCTTTCACAACCTATTCCACCCCATAATTCACTTTTTTCTTATACCTTATTTCCCTTCCCACCTCCCCCATGTCATTTTTGATCTGGTGGTACTGGCCTCCTTGCTGTTCCTTAAACAAGACATTTCATCTTTGGACTTTGTGTTGTCATTGGCTGACTGTCTCCCTACTTTATCTTGTTTGTATACAATTATTTGCATGTTGTTCCTCTCAGTGCATTGTAAACTGTTTACAATTAGGGAACAGCTTGACCTTTATATTCCCAGCACACTAACTAACACATGGTAGATATTTAATATTTATTGATTGACAGAGATATAGTGTTTTATTGCTTCAGTGAAAGAAGGGAGGTATATTTTCTTAAATATTCCCTATGACATTATAAATACACAGTATTCAGCTTGTTTTATTGTTCTCAGCATTTAAATTGTTGTGGCCATTATATACTTTTCCTGGTTCTGCCTTAATTTGCTGTATATCAGTTCATATAAGTTTCCCATGCTTCTCTGGATTTTTCAAAGTATTTTTAAAAAAATGATTCATTAATGTTCTGTTATAATCGTGAACTACAATTTGTTTAGCCATTTCCCTAATCATTGGACTTGTACTTGGTTTCCAGTTGTTGTGTAGCAGAATTTGTTAAGCTCAATTGATATTTAAAATTAAATATATTGCCAATCTTATGAGTACACTTAACCATTTTTTGCCTTTGAAATCTCTATGTTATTGACTCCGCACTCCTGAGATTCACTCCTTTTTTATACCTACCTTTGTGCACCTTCCTTTAAGATTCATGAAGGTGCTCCATTGCCTAGAGTTTTTGCCTGGTAGCTTATCTTGTATCTGTCTTACATTCATGTATTTATATGCATGTTCTCCCTTAGATCCCCACCTCTACTTCCACTCTTACCCTTAGAAGTAAGCTTCTTGAGGATGGTCATTGTTTTGCCTTTGTTTTTAAATATCCTGAGCTCTTAGATTCTAAAATACAGGAAAAAGTTTTAACATTTAGCTTAAAATTAACAAAGCTGCTTAATTTTATGTCCTAAGTTTGCAGATAAGCAAAGTGCTTATGTTAATAAGAGTATATCACTATTCTTGTCCTCCTACTCTGCTGGGTAAATTTTAATATATGTAGTTGCCATATGATTACCAAAATTGAATGGAATAAAAAAGATTTAGGAAACTTGCTTGTCACTTCTGTTGACAGTTTGTTGCTTTTATTAGACATTTATTAGGCCTCTAAAGTATGCTATACACAGGAGAGAACGTGTAAAAGAACAGTCCTTGTCCTTGAGGAATAAGATATTCCCTAATAGTTTTAAAAACAATGGTAGTACAATTGTTACAAAAGCTTCTGCTTAGGAAATGGAGTTGGACTTACAGCTCTAACATTAGGAAATGGCATATAGATATGTTAATGCAGACATTTGAGTATTTGGACCATGAGACAAATAGAATATTTTGCAAATTAAAATAAATTTACTAAAAATGTTGCTAAAATCCATGTTCATCTGTTTTTTGTTTTTATTTTTTTTGGGGGGGGAGAGGGAAAGAGGTATTAAGTGACTTGATAGGCTTTTCCTAGGTCCATTTCTATTAATTGAATATTAAGGAAATATTGATCAAAGTTTGATTGGTCAGTTTCTTCAGAAATATAAATTCCTTTATATTGAAAATTTTGTTTTTTAAACAAGCAAGCAAAAAATCTAAATAAAAAGCAGTAACCTGCAAACAAACTTATGGGACTTTGTATAACAGCATAAAGGAATATAACTTCTTTATACTGAAAGGAAACATTGTACTTTAAGCAAAACAAAAATAGCAACAAGCATGCAAACACATGTAAGGGTTTTTTTTTTTTGTAGAAAATAATCTTTTTTAAGACAAGAAATTATATATATAACCGTTCTGAATCGCCACACATGATATTCAGTGTACATTTTGCAGGACTTTTTATTGTTATTTGTATGTGTTGTAATCTTTTATTGGAATTATGGATAAAATTTAATTTAATGGTATAGATAGGAAATAAGATATGTATATTTAATAACATAAATAGCAATTATTTGTTGACAAAGGAGTGGAAGGCCTTTGATTCTCACTTTTTATAAGGCATCTGAAATCTTGTTTTGAAGTATAACCTTCTTAGATATTGAGATGAAATCTCTGAATTATTTGGGGTTTCTTCACCTATTGCTTTGTAGAGTATAATAATACATGTTGTATTTGGAGTCAGGAGATCTAGTTTTGAATCTTATCTCAGACACGTCTAAAGGATTTGTTTCAGTATCCTGGAAGTTTTTTTTTTATATATGTGGGCAATAATCTATTATTTCAGTTATGTAATTGTTTGATTATATATGCCTGGTGACAAATTATATCATTTATAACATTTCTTTGCACAGGTTTCAGTGTCAACCAATTTTGATTCTTTAGAGCCAAATAGTATCTGCTTTGCTTTCAATTCCTGGTGATTACTTACCATAGGGCCTAGGTCATAGGATTACTAAATTCTTGTTGACAACTGGAATAAGTCTGGCATTAAAGAATTTCAGTGCCACAAGAAATGATTAAGTACTATAATATGTAATAGGTCATATGTTAAGTATTAGGTGCTAAGAATATAAAAATAAAGAATCCCTCTGCTGAGGACCTTACTTTCTACTGGAGGTATAGAAACATTTACTTTACTGAATTGCTAGGTGGTAAAGTGGGTAGAACTCTAGGTTGTGGTCGGGAAGAACTGAGTTCACATCTAGGCCCCTATACTATGTAATCTTGGGCAAGTCACCTAAAGTGCTATTTGCCTCATAATGCCTGCTCCGCCTTTTCCCCCTGTTTCTTGTGAGGGTCAAATGAATAATAATTGTAAAGTGCTTTGCATTGTGCTGACCTCTGATAAGTGAAGGGGTTATTCAGTTCAGAGCTGTGATTTTACTGATTTGAGAAACTTCTTGCTGGTAAAACTCTCCATCTTTGTAGATCAGCAGTTCATCAGTAACTTTTTGTCATACAGAGTATGAATGAGTATGTAAACCATGGCAAAGATGGATAAGGAGAATTATAATTGGTTTGGGTCAGGCTATAAATGGTTAAGGTTTACCAATCAAAAAACCACATAGGCTAGAGTAGACTGTAGACTACAGGTACTATTTCTGTGATCATAGGCACTTATCCTTAAATACACAGAATTCTGGTTCAATCTACCCTTTCCTTATGGGAAAGGATATATCACCCAGTTTCAGCTTGGCTGTTTGTATTTTTAATTTGAAATCCTTGGTCACTGAAGAACTAGTGGATAGTAGAGGAAATAAATCATATTCTTCATTTTTGCTATAAATGAGACTACAAAAAGGAAGAAGTCTTTTACTCTTTGGAGAGATAAAGAAAAGGAATTGTCAAGAGTGTATTTTATCACATGATGAGAAGCAAAAAGAAACATAATTTCACAGGCTATTTGATCATCACATATAATATTAGTAATCTATATTGGTAAATTAAAACAAAACAAACCAAAAGTCCCCAAAACAAAAAAAGATAATTGCCACTTGTTCACTAAATTACTGGGGTTAAAGCAATAAAGAAATTCTTTGAAGAACTTGATAATATCTATCTCCTACCCTTCAAATAAAATCAGCAAATACTTTGAAACTTGATGACTTCTTTGAAAAGGTGGAAAAAGGTAAGGATGGGAAGGAGAAGCATGGTTCAGGAAAAATAAGATGCAAGAGATTAAGACTTTTGCATTGTATAGATTAATTTTCTATGAAATGAACAATCCCTTGAAAAAAAGATTTGGCAGATCCTAGACATTCCAAGCAACAAATTAAACCATAAAGAATGGAAGGAAGTATTTCAAACAGGAAAAGTTGTTGTTATTGGTATAGGAGTTACCTTGAATATCTGTATACAGACTGTTAAAATGTCACAATTAAGATCAGAATTTATAAAATAAAACAAGAAAAAGAAAAAAGTATATAGCTAAAATTATTTAATCCTGATTTATTTAAACGATTTGAAAATTTAAAGAATGGGAAATGGACAACAGAAATAACTTTACCACCAGCTATAAAATTTTAATTCAGAAGGTTAACCAATATAAATTAATTGCTTCAAAAAGGAGATCAAAAGAACTATGCAACAACTTAATATCAGCATATATCTGATTCAGATGGAGCCAAATGGACAGAGATGATTGTGAAAGATCAATACCAGTTTAAAATATAAACTTGCCTACAAAATCTTAAGGATGATGGACAATTACAAGAAATATCTTTTTTATAAAACAGAGAGAAGCCCTGGATTAATAAGCCAGTTTACATAAAATTTAGCAAGATATCCAAATCAGCAGTCATCTTAAAACCATTCAAGGATGAAAATGATAGAAGAAAAGCATATAGAAGAGAAATAGAAGAGATTTATTTAAAAAAATTTTCACTAAACTATTTTCTCCATCAAGGGTAATGAAAACATCACATTAGGCCATTAACATCACAGTCTTTGAGATGTTTGTAAAGAAGGTTGGAAGTCATAAAAGAAAACAAAGATGGGAAAAGTAATCTTATTAGACCAAGAATATATAGAAAAATTCTGTACTAGAGGCAATATGATTGTAAGACTATTTGGGGAACTGATGTATAAGAAGAGATGAAGGTTCCTGAACTATGGGGAAAAAATTTATAGCTGAATAATTAGTAAGGAGAAAAAATGACTTTAAAAAAATGTTTTATCTTTAACTCTTTATAAGAGTTATCCATATATGAATTGAGGATTTCTTTATTAAGGATATTAGTAAGGAATAAGCAGGCTTTTCCAAGTAATATTCATCAGTGGACAACAGCTTTACTATTTTTCAACTCACTGAAAGATGTAGAGAACACAAACTCTTACTTGTATGTATTGTTTGTTGATTGCATAAGAGCATTTGACTTAATAGGATAAATATTAATAGGTGTTTTTACTTCAAGATATCTGTAATTCATACATGGTTTTGTTAGGATGCCTTACAAAATAAAGCAATAAATATAACTTGGCTAAAAAAGAATTAATTGACCTTTTGATAGTAAAAGAGGAAGCAAAAAAATTTTTAATGTATGTTCACCAAAGGTATTTGTAACTGTGAAAAAGAGGATCCAACAGAGAAGCCAAGTGGAAAAGGGTTCTCTTTTCATAGAAAAATCTTTTAGATGCTTGCTGTTTGTTTACCTTTGTCATTGCATCAAGCCTCAGGAACTTCCAAGTTGCCTGCAAGAAATCAGTAATCACTTAAAGAAGTCATCCTACACCCCTCCCTCAACTTGTGGATTAATGTTGTTTATTACCTAGATTCAACAGTTATTTGACCGGATACCTTGCAGAAGATGTCTATCATTACATGTCTCTGGGACTGACAGTACAGGTGGACTCCAATATGGATTTAGATTTGAAAATGAGGGAACCATTGGAAAGTTAAAAAGATATTTTAATCACCACACACTTTCCAAAAAAGCAAAAACATACTTTTAGTACTAACATTTTCAAGTTTTGATGTATAAAACAGCAAGACGTGGAACACAACTATCTCCAAAGAATTAAAAATGAATAACTACCAAAGGATAATAAATAGACAGGTACATGGTAGATGAATAGAGCATTAAAGTTCATCAGAGTATAGGTAGTTCTTACTGTTAGTGTTTATATTATTGTTTTCATCATTTATTCTCACTATTCTATTTTCCTCATGCTGTTTTACATCATATATTTTTTCATGTTTACTAGAATTTGCCTTATATATTTTTTTTACTGTAATTAGTATTTTCCTTTTGTTTCTAGTTTCATTTTTTCAGATCATGCTCCTATGAGTATTTTGTTATTTAATTTTTTTCCCTTAAATCTCCTTGGATAATATATTGTTATCTGTAGTTCAGAAGATATTGAATGTTAGTCATTTTTCACATCTAATTCCGAATTGTTCAGAATGGGTTGATTAATTTGCAATTCAATATTATTAGTATTAATAGTGAGCCTCCCTTTCTATAGTTCCTCAAACATTAATTTCTTCCTCCTTTTAAAAATAAGTTTTGCTATTTGAAATGTGTGAAATGAGTCTTTGGAATTGTTTTAATTTTATTTTCATATGCAAATTTTGGAAGCAGTCTTTCATATGGATGTTCATTTGCATTTCTTCTGGAAACATTTTGTTCCCACAAAGTCATTCTATAATTTAGATATTTTTGTCTGTTCTCCATATATCTTGAGTATCAATACTTTTCTCAGAATATTGAATGCAAATATTTTCTCTTATTCTAGTTGCATTGATTTCATTCATGCACAAGTTAGAAGATTTTATGGAATTTAAAATACCTGTTGCTAGCCTTTTCTAGAAGTTTGTTGAAAGGGAGAACAAACGGTTTTGGTTTTAGGATGCTAAGTCAGAAGATAAGGAAGGGGAACTATTGGATGATTAAAGAAGGCGGCTTTTGGTGAAGAACCTAGAAAGGATGTTAGACTAGAGACATAAGTTGAATGATTGACTCTGACAAGGAGGAAGACCATTTTCCTCAGAATGGGAGATGGGGTAGAGGAGTTATGAAATATAAAAAAGGAATAAAGAGAAAGCTTGCTAAGAATATCTTTGTGTCTTGTTCATAAATTCATGGGTTTTTGGCTGAAACTAAGCATGGGTGATAGTGTATAGATTAAAAAAAGTTGTTAACAGGGGCAGCTAGGTGGCACAGTGGATAGAGGACCAGCCCTTAGATCAGGAGGACCTGAGTTCAAATCTGGTCTCACACAATACTTCCTTTTTTTTTTTTTTTTTTATTTAATAGCCTTTAATTTACAGGATATATACATGGGTAACTTTACAGCATTAACAATTGCCAAACCTCTTGTTCCAATTTTTCACCTCTTACCCCCCCCAACCCCTCCCCTAAATGGCAGGATGACCAGTAGATGTTAAATATATTAAAATATAACTTAGATACACAATAAGTATACATGACCAAAACATTATTTTGCTGTACAAAAAGAATCAGACTCTGAATTATTGTACAATTAGCTTGTGAAGGAAATCAAAGATGCAGGTGTGCATAAATATAGGGACTGGGAATTCAATGTAATGGTTTTTAGTCATCTCCCAGAGTTATTTTTCTGGGCATAGCTAGTTCAGTTCATTACTGCTCCATTAGAAATGATTTGGTTGATCTCGTTGCTGAGGATGGCTTGATCCATCAGGACTGGTCATCATCTAGTATTGTTGTTGAAGTATATAATGATCTCCTGGTCCTGCTCATTTCACTTAGCATCAGTTCGTCACACAATACTTCCTAACCATGTGACCCTGGGCAAGTCACTTAACCCCAATCACCTTAGCAAAAAAAAAAAAAAAAAGAAAAAAAAGTTGTAATATTGTTTGAGAAAAAATAATGAGTTACAAATTAAGGAAGAATAAAAGTATTTTAAAGCCGTGAGGGTCCAGTTACAATGTTTTTTGTAAAAGTTGATAGGGCTTTTTGACTTCCTCATAAGCAACAAATAAGAATCAAGAAATTGGAGGATGTAAGGTATCAAAGACTTTGTAATTGAACTGATTAGTTGCATGGTCATGAATTTGAAGTGGGGTAGGTCATGTCAAACCAGGAGTGATGGACTGGGAGAAAAAGAAGGGTTGGGGTGATTGGTATAATGTGCTTTAAAAACAGAAGGAATATAGATTTGTGGCCTACTGTATATATAACTGATCAAAAATTGGCTTTTCCTGTCTCTGGTTAAAAAAAAAAGAAAAGAATAGCTGTCCTATATTATCTTCTCTCACTTGCAGTCTTGAAGTAAATAAGAACTGTTCCCTCATTATCACTGTCTAAGGGTATTCATTGTACTACCTCGTTATCTCTTGTGAATATGATTCTGTTTTCATTTTGATAATGTGGAGTGTTTAAGGAGGACTAGCATCTCTGGGTGTGAAGGCTTACTGAATCCTTTTCAGGGCTGCTCATCCATTTTTGGCATTGATACCTGATGCTCAGTTTTCACCTGTGATTCCAAGAAGCTCTAGCATGCACAGCAGGCACTCCCCTGTAAACGGTCTTGGCAGTTGGCAGGTTGAGGGTAACTGCTGAGCCTCAAGCCCTTTGGTGATTTAAGTGGTGTCTACACCAAGCATGTGAAGACTTCTGCCTGGCATAATAGGCAAATGAAAATAATTTGTTCCAGCACCCATGAAGGCAACTGAAGTAAACACTGTGGAGTGCTTAGAGCTTGGTCAGACTTTGAAGATGCCAGAGTCATCTACTACACACACGTAGTCATCAGTTGGCCTGATATTTTTGTCTTTGGACTTTGCTCACTTAAAATTCTTTTCATTTATCAGTCAAGAGACATCAACCCATGATTTTCTTGATTCTTTTTAAAAACAAAGGATAAACAACAGCAAGAAGGAAGGCAAGTGCTGTTTCTTGTTGATTTATTGATTGAAGTATCTGTATCACGTGGAAAGAGTATACATCTTTTAAAGAAGATTGCATTGGATTAAACACATTTATATGGAATAATGTTGCAAAAATGATAGGGTGAAATTTGATTATAATAATGTTAGCTTTGAGCAGTGAGTTAAAAAATTAACATTTCTTTTCAGGTTTAATGGAACATTTAGAAAGCAATAGGATCAAGGATTTTGCTTTTAGCAAAGCAGCAAATAGGACCAGTAAGTTGCATTGTTTTTGTAAGGGATCTTTTTTCCAACCAAAAAAAGAACAACAAAACCAAAAACTTTTGAAAGATTAATAGAATCATACTTTGAATATTTTAGTAAAATTGGGAACATTTGTGAACAAAATTTATATGAGAGCATCAGAAATTATAAAATGCATTTTGTTTTATAGTGTGGAGCAATGGACTGATGGAATATAATTTTTGTAGTCTGGAAAAAAAGTTAATGGAAGATTGAATTGTTCTAGTTATATAAGTTATTCAAATGGTTGAACTTCATGATCTCTAAGGTTGCTTCCAGGTCTAAATCTATGATTCTTTGCATAGGGGAGAGAAGAAATTATTGTCTTTGTCTGAGAATTATGAGCTAAAAATAGGAAATATTTCACATAAAATTTCCGGAGCCATGTAGTGAATACTACAAAAATGGAAATAAATGGGCACGTGGATATGTTAACCTCATTTTGAGATTAAAAACTAAGTCTCAGGGTGGGCTTAAAATTGAGGAAAAGGATTCTGTTGGTGTGGGTCAGGAATAACCAATCTTTGGAAACCTTTGTTTGTTCTCTGATCTCTGAGAGCATAAAAACAAAATATGAGCTCTAGATAAAACAGATAAATGCTTCTAAACCTCATATTTCTCTCCCTGTTATATTGTAAGGTCAGAAAAGTCTATCACTGCTCTAGGGGAAATTTCAGAGATGAAATGCTTTTGCTCATTTTTTTTGAATGTTATTCCATTAAATGAAATCTTATTGGGGTGGGCAAGTGTGAGAGTTGTGTTTCCTTTTAGGATTAAAGACTTTTCTGTGATTTGGTTCTCATAGGTTTTGTAACCCTTGTGTTCATTATATTTGAAAATGACTTAAAGCAGGCACTTTAGTTTGATCAGCCACATAGACTCAAATTAGTGTGCCTGAAATTCCCCAAACTCTTCTGGTTGTGGAAACTGATTTTTGAGCAAGGCAGCCTTAATTTCAACTGTATCAAATAAATAAATAAATAAATTTAATTTAATTTAATTTAATAGCATTAAATAAAGTAAACTCTTCTGTCATAATAAGACAACCAAAAAGGGAATGCTTTTAGTAAATAGGAGTGTGCCTCTAGATTTAGCTATTTTAGCTCTTTATCAAACCAATTGAAAAAAAAATTGTTTAAAGATTTAGCCAGAAAAGAAGGTGCTTTGGGATGATGTAAGATACTTTACGAAGAATTTTTTGGAGTATGAAAACTTTAAGAAAAATATCCAGCACCTGAGAGATCATTATATTGTATGATCTAAAGATGCCATATTTCTTACTGAGAATGTCCTGCAGAGAACAGAACTACAATGCATGATGAAGGGTAAAAATCAACATTTTTATACACATGAAATGATTCCATTGACAATGATCATTGCAATTATTTGGTTGATTTGAGACCGAGTGTGATCTATAGGATTTCGAATATAATCTATAAAAGGAGGTTGTATCTCCTGGGACAAATGTTGAAAAATATTAATCTTATCACTCATAGAGAAATGATTTATTAATCCCAGTCACAGAAAACAAATTAATCTATGACTTGGGTAATCCTTCCCCCAAAGTTTTGTTTGCTCATTTATTCCAGGTTCCCCTCCCCCCCCCTATAATAATTGTAGAAGAGTGCACATTTTTTTTTTTTTTTTAAGAAATAGTTTTAAAAGAAATGCTAAGATTAGCAACTTGACTGTACTTTGTAAATTAGATTTATGTTTAGGATATACTGAAAAAATTATCAGTTTGAAGTTCTTAATCCCTTTATTTTACAAGGAAATGAAAATAATAAAAAATTTTACATGTAACACCAAAAAAGCTGCATTTTTAAAAATACTATTATCACTGATTGTACTTATTTGTGATTTCAGCAGTGTTTGCTCCCTCCAGTGGTGGAGATTGCAACTATCCACACCTTGTTTTACAAGTGTAATCCTTTTTTGTCTTGTGTCCTTCAGAAAGTTTTCACAAGAAATCCACTTGTTATGCTTGGTGGGAGACTTAGTTTAATATTCTTGACATCAAGCCACCATTCAACAAGTATTTACTAAACATGGACTTAGGCACTGTGCTTGATGTTGGGGAATAAAGTACAAAGAATGAAACCATCTCTGTTCTCAAGGAGGTTACAGTCTAATGGGGGAGAAAACAAACACATAGAAAAATATATGTAGCATATTGCTCTGTACAGGAGGACAAGTGCTTAATAAATATCTGCCAGATTGTTTTTGAATATAATTGGCAATATTACTAAATGTAACTGTGGATCCTTCAAGTATATTTACCTGATGAAGATAGGCCTTATTAGTTACTAAATGTACCATGCTGTGTTTTGGTTTCTTTAAAAATTAAAGTTTGCCCAAGGGAAGGAATTTTGTTTGACTTTGACCATTTTCTGTGCATTAAAGGAAATTAAAATAGTATATTAATCAATTAGGATTATTGTATAGGATTCAATATTTATGCCAGTATTTTTTTTTTTTTTTTGGTTATTTGTAATTTTGTTTAAACTTTTGAGTGAATTATTTGGTAAAGGGAGAATTTTAAAGGAGGGGATTATATGCCCAATGTATTCTATTAAGGTGCGTATAAATGCATTTAAAGAGCATACTATTCATCAAATATTTAAAAACTACTTGTCTTGATCTCCTTAGTTAATCAACTAATTACTTTATTCAGATAATGGCACCAAATTTAAGGCTGAAGTTTCATTGGACTTAGGAAAAAAAAGGGATAAAAAGCAATAATAGCATGGTGTGGTATGGTGAACTGAAGTGAGCCAGATGAAATAATCTTGTAGAAACCAAAAATTGCTTCATAACTAATGAGATTAATTTCTAACATATAGACTGGTTTCAGTGCAACACTATAATATTTTGTAGTATTAACTCAAAATACCAGACCATTTAATTTCATGTGCTCATATAGTATTATTTTAATGGAAATACAAGTATAGAGCAATTGGATGCATGCTTAGCTGATGTGCAAAACTGTTGAAATCAGATTTTATTAACCTAGTATGCACTATAGGAAGTATTTTGGGGGATAATTTGCTCGAGTCAGTTTCATTGACTAATTTTTGCCCAAATATAATGACATTATTGTGTTTTTAGGTCTCCAACCCTTCTTATATTTTTATGTGAGCTAATAAATTAACTTATTTGCTTTTGAGAAGACATTTCTTGATCTTAAGTCAAGATCTTAGTCAGATTTTGACAAAATATTTACAAGAACTCAGTCACAGAACATTGATGAAAGGCCAGTTTCATGAAAATGTTCCTTTTTTGCAAGTCTTTTTAGTCATACATTTATTAAAACTTTGATTTATAGATATATTTGAAGGACTTAAAAGTATTTTCATTTAAGTACTCTTATAGTATTGAGGATTAATGATTATTTTTAATTAATATTTTGATACATTGAGAATTAATTTTTTCTTCTGAAAGCAAATCCCCAGAAATAAGTCTTTGCCTTCTTTGTGTTTTATGATGTAATTTGTCCTTGTTCAATGTTGGCATTCAACATATATTTGCCGAATACATGAATTACTGCTTTTTTATACTGTTGTTATTTTATAGAGTACCAAATTTAGAATCAGTGAAATCTGTTTGAAACATATCTGAAGCTCTGTGATACTTCCCATCACTTAACAAATGGCTTAATCTCTCTGGGTCTCAATTTCCTCATTTGTAATGTAATTTAGTGTGACTCACTAATCTCTAAGGTCTCATTTCATCTCTAAATCCTGTATTTAATTCAAGGAATAGTATCTAATCATTATTCTTTTGTTCTCACTTCTGATAGTTAATATAATAGATTTATTGTAGGATTTTAACTTTTAAAGTACAAAGCTGTATTGTATGCAGTTTATATATTTTGTTGATTCTTTTGGGGGAAGGAAGGTAGGTTGCCATAATAAGTAATTCTATTTTTTTTTTTACTGAGGCAATTGGGGTTAACTGATTTGCCCAAGGTCACACAGTTAAGAAGTGTCTGAGACCAGATTTGAACTCACATTCTTCTGACTTCAGGGCTGGTGCACTATCCACTATCCACTATCCACTATCCACTCTCCACTTTATCCACTAGCTGCCCCCATTATAGTAATTCTTATGATTATTTCTTTTAAGTTGTCTAAAGATTCTATTGAGAATCTCACTGTAATATCTCTGTGGCTTATTAGCAATACCTCTTCAAATGTCTTAGCTCTAGGCCCCAATTCTCCCTGCCTCTGTGATTCTGGTTATCTTTATTATAAAGCTTTATTTAGTGATTATATGATTGCTTAGTTTGAGTTCTTGGTTTAACTTCAACTTTTTGGTTTCAACAAGAATATAATGTAGTATTAGTAAATGATGATAATTAATAGCTAAAAATTTTAAAGCTCCTGAAAGGTTTACCAATCTCTTTACATATATTATCTCATTTTATCCTCCCCACAGCCCTGTCCTTATCTGAGAATGTTTAATTTATTAAACACAGTTAACTCTTGCATTGATAAAGGTATCAGTTTCTCTTTTTGAGATTGCAGAAAACCTCACAGGCTTATAGCACTTTACCATTTGTCTTCCTTCTCTCTCTCTCTCTCTCTCTCTCTCTCTCTCTCTCTCTCTCTCTCTCTCTCTCTCTCTCTTTTTCCTTTTGCTACATTTAGTGTTTACTAAGATCTCATTCCTCTTACTGTGACTTTAAAGGCCCTTTCTTTTTCAGAATCAAAGATAAAAAAAAGTATGAAAAAATATTTATGTTCTAAGTGTGGTTTCTAGCCGGTCTAGGTATAATATTTATCTAATATCTTCCTTCAGCCAGTTTTAATTAATTCAACCATCAGCATAGGTTATTCATATGTTGCTTTTGTTTATCTCCCTCATAATATGTATTTTCCTATTAAATAAAAGCTAATTATTTGTGATGGAGTTTATTATAAACCTCTGTGAAAAAAATTCTTGCAGTTGGAATTGATTTGATTATATCTGCTGAATAGGGACTTCTTAAATTTGTTGTAATGTATCTTTTCATTAAAAATAAGACTATTATGATATAGCTTAAATAATCCTATCCTCTTGAAACGGCATCTAAATGTCTTAATTCTGTCATTTAATGATTTATTAACTAGTTTTTATTTACATCTTATATTAAATTTACAGAGCCTTGTGTGGTTTAAACTGCACTAACACTTTTAAATATTTGCTTAAAGTTAATTAGACTTTTAGTATAATATAAACATAATATCTGAAATCTCATTTTATTCAGGTGTTTTTATTTGCTTTTCCAGCTACATTTCAGGATAATAAATTTTTGTAGTTGTGTTTCTCTTACCCCCTTAGGTGACCTTAGGTCACTCTAACCTCAACTTGCCTTAGTTTCATTAACTGTAAAATGGGTGTTGTAATTGTATTGGAGGGTATTGTGAAGATAATATTAAAAAACTGTTTTTAACGCACTTAGCATAGAGTCTGGCTTATAGTAGGCTCTTAAGAAATGTTCCCCCCCCCCCCTTTCCTTTAAAATAATATAAAATACATCAAAAAGCAAGTATCTGATAATAAGAATCTTTATCATGTTAACGTTGTCCCCTTATTGTTAAATATATCTCCTTTCCTTTATGGATTATATTGTGGGATATAGGAGGATGGGGAGGAAGAGAATCTGAAGAGAATGAAATTTGACTGGATGGAGCCTCCTAGTTCCAGGCATGGTAACTATTGGTAAAGCTAGATACCCTTGTTCTTGAGATCCAATTGCCTTCTTCCCAGACCCTTTTCTCTATTTTTCAAAAGGTGAATCTTGGAGTAGATGTGGTAGCAATTTTCAAAATATAATAGGAGCCTTGTCTTACTTCATTTAACTTACCTCCTTGCCCTCACCTTTTGGGGAGGGGCCAGTAAGGTCAGAACTATTTTCATAATCATACTAATATGTTTTAATTTCTAATGTGATAATCATTGATAGATCTAACCTACATAAACAAAAACTTTGGGGGGAGGGGAGTAATACTTAACAATTTTTAAGAGTATCAGTTCCTAAAACCAAGTGTTTGATAAGATGGCTTCCTGAAACAGAGTGAAGTCATATGGAGAGGGGAGCAGATTATAAGCAAAGCAATATTTAGGAGCTGCTAGGTAGCGCAGTGGATAGAGCACCAGCCCTGTGTTCAGGAGGATCTGAGTTCAAATGTGGCCTCAGGCACTTAACACCTCCAACTGTGTGACCCTGGGCAAGTCACTTAACCCCAATTGCCTCAGCCAAAAAAAAACAAGAGTAGCACTATTTACAGGTCAGGAAGGCATAGGAATGTTGATGTTAAGATTCCTGAAACTGGATTTGAGTGTTAATTGGCTTGAGGGCCCCTACCTTTTCTTTTAAAAACTATTTTGTTAAACATGAGGTCACATGAAACATTTCCATATTTGCCATGTAGCCCAAAAAAAAAAAGGCAAGCATAAAATAAAACAATAAAGATAAGACATTTTTAAAAGTTCAATCTTTATTTAAATAGTTTATTAGTTTTCTCTAGATGTAGATAGCTTTTTTCATCCTAAATCTTTTGGAATTATGATTGATCATTGTATTGTTGAGAATAGCTAAGTTATTCATAGTAGATTTAATACTGCTTATATATATATAGTTCTGTTTCTGTTCACTTTGCTTTGCATAAGTTCATATAAATCTTCCCAGGTTTTTCTGAAATAATCTTGTTTATCATTTTTTACAGCACAATAGTATATTCCATCACAATCATTAATCACAATTTATTCAGCCATTTTCAAATTGATGGACATCTTCCAAATCTTTGCCACAATTCCCAATATAGTTGTGAAAGAAACCTGTGTTAGAGAAATCTGCGTTTCCCATTTCTGATTTTTCTCCTTATTTTGACTGCATTAGTTTTCTTTGTAGAAAAAAAAAGGGGGGGCTCTTAATTTCAAAATTCTTTTTTGCTTTCCATATATATATATATATATATATATATAATATAGAAGCAATTGGGTTTAAGTGACTTGCCCAGGGTCACATAGCTAGGAAGTATTTATTAGGTGTCTAAGACCAGGATTGAATTCAGGTCCTCCCTGACTTCAGGGCTGGTGCTCTATCCGTGGCACCATCTAGCTTCCCTTTTCCTTTCTATATTGTTATTTGTCTCATTTGGTCATAAACTTCCCTTTTCTATAGATCTGGCAGGTACATTTTCCCATGTTTCCCTAATTTGCTTATTCTATCCCCTATGTCAAAATGAATTTTGCATTTTGACCTTATCTTGATGTACAGTATGAGGTATGGATCTATGCCTAGTTTTTGCCAAACTGCTTTCAGTTTTTTCCTCATGTTGAATTACCCTAAAAATTTTTCACTTATCAAATACTAGTCATTTATTGTTGTTATGTATTGTGTGCCTAATCTATTTCCTTGATCTATTGCTGTTTCTTAATTAGTAACAGATTGTTTTGATAATTATACCACTTTGTAATATAGTTTGAAATCTGGTACTGTTAGTCTGCCTGCCTTAACATTTTCTTTCATTGATTCCTTGATATTCTTGATATTTTATTCCAGAGGAATTTAATTACTGTTTTTTTTTTAGCTGTATAAAATAATTGTTTGATAGTTTGATTGGCATGGCACTTTATGGTGCCTTGATAGAATTCTCATTTTTATTATATTGGCTTGACCTTACCCATGAGTAATTAATAATTTTTCAGTTGTTTAGATTGGTCTTTATTTTTGTGAAAAGTGTTTTATAATTGTGTCCATATAATCCATGCTTTTGTCCTGGCTGGTAATCTCCCAAGTATATTATATTGTTTACAGTAATTTAAAGTGAAATTTCTCTTTTTGAAATTTCTTCCTGCTGGGTTCCTGCCTTGCTTTTTCTAGGTTAAGCAGAACCTGGAGTTCCTTTAGGGGAAACTACTGGGCATGAGGGAAAGTCTCTGAGTAATAGGTAATAGTAATAGGTACTAGTAATAGACAAGAATCTTCAAATTTACATCTTGAAATTACTTCATGTAAACTTTATATTTGTGTGTGACAGGAAGCTAGGTGGCCCATGGCTTGGAAGCAGGAAGTCCTGAGTACTGATATTGGCTAGCTGTGTAATTCTTAGCAAATCACTTAATCTATATACTTCAGTTTCATAATCTTTAATAGTAATAACACCCATCTTACAGGGTCATTGTGAGGATCAAATGAGGCCTTAGCACAGCACATAGTATTGTATATACCTCCCACAGAACATAAGTTCTTTAGGACAGACAGTTTAATTTTTGGCTTTTCATCTTTAGTTCTGAGCATAGTGCCTAGCACTTTTTTTTTGGTGGTTCTTCAATCATTTGTCAGATATTTCTAATTCTTTGTTGGGGTTTTCTTGGCAAAACCACTGGGGTGGTTGTTCATTTCCTTCTTCAGCTCACAACTTTAAAATGACTTGCCCAGCTGAGTGAGTATCAAAGGCTGGATTTGAATTTAGGTCTTCTTGACTCTTAAGTACAGCAATTGTGCTTTATTGTTTAGCCAAGAAAATCTAAGTCATTTGTTTCTATGTCATATCATGATTTTTCTTTGAAAGTGGAATCAGTAAATAGTTCTTTCCTTGTAAAAGTGAAGAAAGAAGAATATTGCTGGATGATTGAATTACATGGGAGTATGTTTCATAAAGGAAAAGGAGGAATAGAATCCACTATTGTCAGATTTCACGACTGAGATGGCATTCAAGTACATATGTTATGTCACCATCTCTTTGAATTGTTCTACATCAGCTTCCTTAATTGTTCTGCCTCAGTCCCCTTAGTTGTAAAACCTGCTCTGGTTCATTAAGACTGAGGACCATTTGCTCTAAGGTTATAAATTGTCAATGTGAAACTCAAGATGAGGGTGAGATCAGACTTTCTGGCTTCTAACTCCTTCTGCCCTCAAGAATTTATGACACTACCCCCTCTAAAATATTCCAAAAGATAAGACTATTCCGGATACCTCATTGACATCTTTACTTGTGTTTATTCAGACATTGAGACTCTGGCTTCCAGTCCCGTCCCCCCTCTCCCCCCTCATCCCCCCCCACCTCTCAATGTTCTGACTCCACCCCTGCCTTGGTCTACTCCTGTAGCTGAGGGATGTGGCTATATATGTCATTGAGAACTCACATGCACCACTGGATACTTTGAGACGAGAGTCCTGTCCAGTCAATTATACTCTCCAATTAATAAAATATTAAAAATTCTCTAATCTCTAGCTTGCCTCAGTTTCTCAGGCATTACACATATAAGTTAGGATAAGAAGAAATTGTTCCAGAGGATGTTTTGTTCACAAATCTACAAACCAGGTAGTGTTGTCCCGGGGGAGTTGTTAATCTAGGTCTATTAAGGCTCAGGGTAATTGGTGTGGCATATCACAGCAACACCAAGCTGCAGTAGGTGGTTTCTGTGCAGTGCTGGACCTATAATCACACCATTTCAGTTTGGTTGGAAAAGGCTTACGAGTTTGTGTTCATCTGGGATAGTCCTTAGAATCGTGGTTTTACTTGCTTATCACGATGAGGCCTTAATTGTGAAGAGAAGAAATATATTTCAAATATAATAAACTATTAAAAATATTGATGTATTTTAAACAAAGTTGCTTCCCAATATAGCAATTCATTTTGTTTAAATTTTTTTCTTCATGAACTTAATATATATGAACAAATAGGATTATTTCACTAGGCAAGAACAACATAAAAATGATAGTATTCACTCTGTATTGTGAAACAGGGAATGTCTCTTGCATTATTC
Organism: Sarcophilus harrisii; assembly: GCF_902635505.1. Classification (NCBI taxonomy): domain Eukaryota; kingdom Metazoa; phylum Chordata; class Mammalia; order Dasyuromorphia; family Dasyuridae; genus Sarcophilus; species Sarcophilus harrisii. The sequence continues at coordinate 323,580,407 of NC_045427.1, forward strand.
TTTTAAAACTAGTTAAATTTGACTAGATAAAACATCCTCTTGCTCATTTCTGTGCATTTATAAAAAAAAGTTTTTCCCTCTTTTCCTTCCCTTCCTCCCTCTTTCCTGCCTTCTGTTTCTCCTTCCTTTTCCAATTTGATTGTTGATGATTTGCAATTGTTCTTCTGAAAACTGCCTGTTTGTTTCTTCTGATTATCTATTAGCCTATTATAGGATGAAATTATATGAAGAAGGCCCTGGATATCCAAAAATGCTTTGAACAGTGGTGTTACTATTACATTAAATGTAGAGCCTCTTAAATTATAAGGCACAATAGCACTTTTAGGTATATTCACTTATAAATTAGCATATTCTGCTAATTCTACTGGCCCTAAACTAGTTCCTCTCCTTAATCCCCAGTTACATTACATGATACAACCTTACCTAGTACATGCTGAGGTTTTCAACATATATTCCCATCTTGTCAGTAGTTGTAACAAAAGAAAACACTTTTCATATTCTTTGCTGTTGCTGTTTTCTGAAATTGACTGCTTTAACCTTGGATTCCAGTCTCTTTTACTTATTTGGAAGAGCTAGTTTTGCATGTTTTGCTAGTTTTGCCTTTCAAAAGGCTTGGCCAGAGCTTTCTTAATATCTCATGTAGGAGGCAGCTAGGTGGTGCAGTAGATAGAGCACCAGCCCTGAAGTCAGGAGGACCTGGTTCAAATCTGGTCTCAGACACTTATCTCTTACTATCTGTGTGACCTTGGGCAAGTGACCCCAATTGCCTCAGCAAAAAAAAAGAAAATCTCATGTCTTGGGAAAGTACATGTCTTTTGAGCACTTTTTCCTGTTCTACAGAAGTCTATCAACTCTAGGCAACTTGGAAACATTGCTTTTGCAGTATTTCCATCAATAAGTAAAACCATAGAGTTTTGTCATAGACTAAATACTACATCATTTTAGTCAGTCTAATGGTATCCATCTGTTCTGTAGGTACTGCTTCCTCAATTCATACAATCAAAAGCAACCTTTATTATTGTAATTAAGAATTAGAGAGAGATTTTTTCTTTCTAATAATAATAATGTATTGAAAAACTTGACATATCTGCCCTTTTAAACTGCCAGCACAACTAAAGGCTCTTCTTTTATATCCTGTATTTCTTTGCCTTGCTTTCCCACCAGTTTTGTGTTATGTCAGTAGCTGAATCTTGAAGAGTACATTATAAGCAATATCGCCTAATTCCTCTACTTTTTAAATTGCACTGGCTTTTCCAAAACTCCTACTTCGTACAGATTAGGCTGGTATTCCTTTAAAAAGATATTGAAAATATCCTCAAGTTTCAGTTGACCCAGAGGACTAAATATTCAAATCATCAGCCTCACTAGCCAATCTACAGGAGTCAAGAACTCCTTGCCTCTGGTTTTCTGACCATCCTGGATAGCATGAGGACTTAGAAAAGCTTCATTCTACAGAATGAATGCTACAGAATGAAATGCTAGTTTTATTGAATATCTTTTCCATATTAGACATAAGTAGATCTTCTCTGTCTGTCCCTTCCTCCCTCCCTCCCTCCTTCTGTCCATCTTTTCCTTCCATCTTTCACTTTGGGAATGATAATTTTACTTATTCCCTTTTTTGATAGTGGCGGATTTATTAACAATTGTTCAGGAATTCCACTTGTTATTTGATTAATATAATGAATGCATCTTATTTCCTTTTTACCTAACACTGCAATTTTCAGCTGTCCCACACTGGACATGGGGCAGTATCCCTTCATTATCACCCTAAACTAAACTAACAGCCCTTGATGAGTGTCAGGCTCTGCCATTGAATTGAGCTCTATTCTGTAGTAATTGGGTAACCACAGTGTCTAAATGTAACACAATACATTTTGACATTTAGACACTAGTTTATACTTGCTCATTTTGTGTCGTTGCTAGAATTTGAACAAGAAAAAAAATTAAAAGTCCTTGCCAAATTGGAGTCTAGAGCTTAAGAAAAAGGATTAAGAAATGATAACTCATGGGTCTCTGAAGTCCTTGTTAAAGATAGTTTGAACTTGATCTATTGATATCACCTGGGTCAGAAATGTAATGGATTTTTCTGCTCTGAAGACTTGTGGATAGGGCTCTCATAGAGAAACACACCATACTCAATTACTGCTCCCCCTCCCCCTCCTCTCTCTCCCCCTTTTTCTTCCCCCCCTCTCCCCTTCTCTGATCCTCTATACCCCTATTTCCTAGCTCTTCTCCCTCTTCTCTCTTCTTCCTCCCTCCTTCTCTCTCTCCCCACCTTCTCCCCTTCTCTCTTTCCCCTTCTCCCTCTACCCCCCTTCTTTCCCTCTCTCTCTCATTCCTCCCTCCACCCCAACCATTTGAATTAGTCCCTGACAGAAATGTAACTGCTCCCCACATAGTATTGAGGGTTAATCCTTTGCCTCTTTGATCCCCACATAATACACAATTTCAACTTGGAAGGAGCGAGATTCAGCTTCTATTCAGTACAGAGTCTATTCCATAACCAGCACCCCAAAAAATAGAACTCACAGGAAAACATATGAAACACAGGTTTTCTGATTGTCTTAAAAACTTGTGAAAGCAGTTATCCTTTCTGACCCCTTTCTGTGTGGAAAAGGGAATAAATGTCCTCGGGGGAGGGAGTGCAGGGGGGTTTTCATTCTCTGAAAACCAGAGGAAGTTCATTTGGGTTTTGCTGGAACAAATGAATGGGAAGGTCCTTGACTCTTAAACTGTGACTTCAGGGAAATTGGAGAGAAGACTGCCTTATTACTCTAGTTTTTTACCCTCTTCATTGTCATCTGAAGATAATTTTGCTTCTGTCACTATCAATCAAATTGATCCCTGCCTCCTAGCTATTGTTATGCCTTGAAGTCCCCTTTCAGACATTAATCCCTTCACTGCACCTCAGGCTTTTTTTTTTTTTTTTTTTTTTTTTTTTTTTTTACTGCCTCTTAGGGGAATCAGTTACTTCTTGTTTGGATGTTCTTCATCTTTGCTTTAGGAAAGTGCTTTTTTAGATTTAGACCTTTTAGACCTTCCAGGCTGTAGGTCTCTTGACAGTTTTCATGACTATAGATTTATATAGGAAGGAATAGAAGCAATTTAGTACAACCATTTCATTTTACAAGTAAGAAAACCAATTCTTAATTAAGTTTACAGAGGTAGTAGTGACCTGCTGGTATTCAAACTCAGTTTCTCTGACATAAAATCCACCTCAGTTTTTCTATAAACCATACTGTCCCCTTTGCTGCTTAATGTCCTTAGTCCTCAGATAAATTCTTAATTTTCTCTTTAGTGTCTGGCAGACTGTATAGTGTATCCTATTCTTCAGGTCTTTTTTGTTTTCCTGCCCCAAAGACAGGAAAGTCATTTCTTTCCACAGTGGGTCTCCAGCCCTAATTTCTGTCTGGCATACTGAGAGTGACTTTTCTTTTACTTCATCCCAATGAAGTACAAACTAAAAACCAAGGCAAATTAGAAGAAGGTAGAGTACTGTCCTAAAGTACCTGAAATTAAGGTACACATCTTACACTAAATATATCTAAAACTGAACTAATCTCTCCTTTCTCCATATCCTTTTCTCTATTACTTTACAGAGTAACACTATCTCTCAGGTTTACAACTTAGGAGTCATCAACTCCTCCTCTCCCTACCCCCATCTAAACTATTGCCAAAGCCTTTTGATTTTATCTAAGAAATAAATAACACTTACACACACACCCTTTTTTCCTCCCAACATTGCCACCACTAGTATAAGCCTACATAAACTCATGCTTGGCATATTTAATCTAGTGGGGATCTGACTGCCTCTAGTCTTTCCTTACTCCAATTCATCCTCCATTCAGCCACTGTGTGATTTTCGTAAAGTACCTTCCTACTTAGTAAATCTAGTGGCTTTCTATAACTACTAGGTGCAAATAAATATGTTTACATTCAAAGCTCTCCATTATCTAAACACATTCTGATGAAGATCTCCAGATGAAGGGGGACAGTAATTCCTAGTTCATAAGGCTCAAGGCATATGTACTGAAGTCACAATGGCCTTCTCTTTTGCTGAAAGGTACTTTTTTATTCAGGAGAAAAGATCATGGACAAAATCCAAAGATGATTTTGTGACATACTTTTGAGGGAAAGTACTTTCATAAGGGGGAAATAAAGGTGGGATCTAGAAAGTGACAAGAATATGTATGGAGATACTGAGATTGTCTTAAAGATATTAGGAAGACAGTCTGTGAAAACTGAGTTCCTATCAAGGTTGTCTGAGAAAATTGACTTTTCAGCTTGGCTATTTTAAAAATGCTTATAAGCAAGTCTGGGAGAATTAACTTTTTTCAGTTATGCTTGATAGAGTTCACATCACGACTTTCTTAACCATGGTAATAATAATTTTTAAAACTGTGGTAATAGGACAGTTTGGATAGCTGATCCTTTTGTGTAGTGATTATGGTTAGTAATGGGAGTGGGCTGGGCTTTTTGCAATTTTTGACTAGGGAACATACTAAGCTGGTTTTAGAGTTCACATCAATGCTACCTTTCCAATCTTCTTATACCTTACTCTTTGCTGTGTACTCTGATTCAGTTACTAGCTTTCCAGCTGTTGTACAAACATGACACTACATCTTTGATGAAGCTTGAGCATTTTCTCTGGCATTCCTCCCTACTTGGAATAATCTCCTTTCACTCTGCCTGCTGACCTCCTTGGCTTCCTTTACTTGCTAACTAAAATCCCACCTTTAATTGGAAGTCTTTTCCCTTTTAATTCTAATGCTTTCTTTTCCTTGTCTGCTTGTTGTTTCCCCCACTATATTATGAACTTCTTGAGGACTTGGACTCTTGCTTGTGAGTGGTGGTATAGGGTATAACCCCCCAATGCTTAGCAGTCTCTGGCACATAGTAGGTGCTTAATAAATGTTTATTGATTAATTCATTCTTCATCATTGATTCTTTCAGCAGCCATTGTGCTCTGCCAGGCATATTGTCTTAAAATTTCTAGAGATCTTTAGGTTATATCTGAAACTGTTATAGGGAAAAACACAAGCAATGAATTGTTCCTTAGCTTTCCTTTGGTCTCAGCAAAGCTCTTTGTTATGTAGTATGCAGTAGGTGGGAAGTATAAATCTACAAATTTCAAAACATTAGGTAAATATGAATAATTATTAAACATAGAAATAGTATGCTTATTTGGTCTTGCAATGGTGAGTTGTTTTTTTTTTAATTTGGAAAATGACTTTCTTTTGTTAAAAGTAATTTTTTCATTTATCACACTTTGTGATGTCTTTTTTTTAAAACATATATTTGATTGCTTTTTCTCCTATTGAATTACAAACTCTTTGAGGGGATTTTTATTTTGTTCTTTTTATATCCCTAGAGTTTAGCAGTTTCTGCTATATAATAGGTGCTTAAGAAAAGTTTATTTACTGACTGGATTATATGTCATGAGATTTACATTTAGGAAGTCACTTTTAGGTGGGAAGGGGGACCATGCTAAGATTCTTTAGAAATGACATTTTCCTCAGTTTCACATTTCTCTCTCTCTCTTATTTAGCCTTGTCATTTCATTTTATCCTGACATTTGAAAAGGAAAATAAAGCCTAAGCAGGAAATATTTTTCCTTAAAGGCTACAATATTGTAGTTTAAGAAATGGAAAATAATGCCAACAAATAGAATTGGCACATATATTGTATCTCTAATTTCTAACTCATGTGACAGATCATGAAACACCTGTGCTTCTTATACAATATGATAATTTACCAAGTCTCAGTATTTTTGCTGGTATTTTTTGTTTCTTTTGTTTTGTCTTGTTCAGTTTCTAAAATCCACTGGTGTCAATTTAAACTAAATTCTGTAGGCCTAATTTTATGGCTCTGTAAACTCCTGTCTCTAAGTGTCTTCTTGTATGTTTTGCCTCTAGCGTTGCAAATTTATGGCTGCTGTGTATCATTGTAATTCTAAGTAAAATGTTACTGCACACACTTTTATTGCTCTTTATTTAAATAGTCCTTTAAGCTTTCCTTTGTTTTTGGAGGGAATTATGGGTTTCACTCAATGTTGATTTGTAGGCTTGCTGCCTTCAAAAGAAAAGAAGGCAGGGTTTTTTGAAGGGCTCTTTGTACAGCATGCTATTTTATAATGGTGAGTTGAAGGGACATTATGACAGGAATTTCAGAATGTCCTATGAACTTATAAAAACCACAGATACTAATGCGTTGCATGTTAAATGATCCTGTTAATGTTGACTGTTTGAAGCACATTCATTTATTAGAATATATTTCAAAGTGTTAATTTTCTCTTTGTTGTTGGGAAATCTTAAAAGGTCCACATTAGGTCAATTGGGGATTCAAAAGGAGATTAAAAAGACTTCACTTAGCAAGGGAACTGATAGGACAGGTAAAGAGTAGTGAAAGAAGAGTTGAACAAATAAGATAAAGTTAATAAAAGCAGCTGGACATAATTAAAGGTTATTTAATAAAAAACCAGAGAAAAGATACCAAACTTTCCAAGCATGCCTGGTTGCTTATTTGGGCCTCCTTTAGTTTCTTATTTAAGTGGGTATAAATTTATTCAATTCCAGTACTAGAGATAAAGTACTTAAGACTTTAAAAATGCTTAATGCAGCTAAATAACATAATGGATAAAATGTCTGAAAAGAATGAATCCAGAAGAGTTCAATTACTGCTTCAGATACTTAACTAGCTATGTGACCACTGGGAAAATTTCTTAAATCTTTCTGAGCTTTATTTTTTTCACCTGTAAAATGGGGATAATAATAGCACCTACTTCATAAGTTGTAATAAGAATCAAATCATTAATGTAAAGCATTTTGAAAAAGAAAAAATTTTCCTACCCTAATTTCTTGTTTTAAGTGTAATTCAGAAACTTAGTTCTAAAGTAGAAAAAGAGAAGTCCTGGAATACTAATTTTTTAAACCTTATTTATTATGTCAGCTCTTTCACCTAGGCACCTCTTCTCTCCCCCCTCCCCTTTTTTTTTCCTGAGGCAATTGGAGTTAAGTGACTTGCCCAGGGTCACACAGCTAGGAATTGTTAAGTGTCTGAGGTCTGATTTGAACTGGGGTCCTTCTGAAAGGGCTGGTGCTCTATCTACTGCACCACCTAATTGCCCCTCACCTAGGCCTTTTTAAAAATTAAAAAAAATTTTTTTTTAACCTAATCATTAAGTTTATCCTTCTGTTACATTCTGTTGTAATATAAATGTAATAAAGTATCAAAAAAGCAAAGTTTAATTTATTGTCCTTTTGGTCACCATTTTCAGAAAAAGATATATGACTTGACATACAGCTTTCTCCCTGTATCTGCAATATTCATGTAATTTTAAAAATTGTCTTTCGTTACTCACTGTCCTTAAAGGGAAAATTTTTGGGTTACCCAAATTATTTCTAAACCATATCAAGTGAAATTGAAAATGCAGTCAGTTCAAAAGGTGCAAAGGCAAAGGTACATATTTTTGTTTTAAATGAGGGAAACTCATCTTGTTTTAGGAGGATCCTCTACTAGGGCTATTCAGTTGACCTTAGCTTCTGTTATTGGGAGAGGTATTTGCCACCTTCTTAATTTCTGTTGTAGCCCCTGACTCACTAGCATGTACTTTATTGTGAAAGTAGCAACCTGCATATAGTCTGCTGAGATAAATACTGTCTATTGTCTAGTAAACTGGGATAAAGGGTCTAAGAGATGGGATTGAAGAGTTGTAGTCATTTACTACTAATGATGTTTTTATTTCTTTTGAAGATAAATAGGAAATAGTACAAAATATGTAGAAGAGGGCATTTTCTGGTTATTATTCTCCACCAAGATAAAAATCTTGTCATCTTCATGTATACAGAGAATGACAGTACTAAGAAGAAAAAAGGGTGATGATGTCTGTGTCCTTTTTAGACCTAGAGCTAATTGTGTTGTTATCTGGGACAGATTGAACTAGTATACAGAGCTGACTTGCTGTGGATACCAAAAACTTTTCCATTTTACTTGCTACACATAGATAGTAACATTATCCTTAGTTTTTCTGATTATACAGTCACCATTGTCTTTCTATTAAATCAGTTTCTTAATTTGAACTACAAAGATAAACCATAAATAGATTTCAGGGAGTCCATGAACTACTATCTTTTAAAATATTTTATGACGTATTTCAATATAATTGTTTTCCTTTGTATCCCTTTGTATTTGTTATTTAAAAAATTGTCTGAGATTGTGATCTGTGAGTTTTTCACCAGACTTCCAAAGGCCTCTAAGATTTAAAAACATTTAATAATTCCTTATTTAAGATCAATACATTCTGTTATCCATAAACTTGCATCATTTCATTAAATTCATTTCTTATTTTTTCCACAGAATGTAAAATCCAAGGACTTGAAAAGAAGGCTTCCTACTCGTAACATTGGAAGGATTTCTGAAAGAAATTGCTCACGCACTCTCGACAGATACTAATTTGTTTGAAGCATCATGTGTTGAAATTAAAAAAAAAAAAAAAAAGGGAGCCAACCCACCTTTGTGCTATCTTCCAAGTCACCATGTTGTTTGTAGCTCTTTGAGCTCTAGGCAAGCAAAAGGAGAGAGTTGAGAACCTGAAAATGAGGCCATGGACTGGCTCCTGGCGTTGGATTATGCTCATTCTTTTTGCTTGGGGGACTTTGTTGTTTTACATAGGTGGACACTTGGTAAGGGACAATGATCATCCTGATCATTCTAGTAGAGAACTCTCCAAGATATTGGCAAAGCTCGAACGCTTAAAACAACAGAATGAAGACTTGAGGCGGATGGCAGAGTCTCTCAGGTAGGTTTCTATAAATGGTTAGGAAAAAAGAAAAAAAATGTGATAGACTTTTCTGGTATAATGTTTCAGTTAGTTCTTGTAAAATATATATGTTATTTCATTTTTGGCAAAAATTAAAATATGTTACTAAGCCACCTTTGGTAATGATGATTCCTGTGTATGCTTTTCATATGTAAAACAGGTATGATTAAAAAAAAATTGGTCATTTTTTTAAATGCATGAGAGTTCAGTTTATATCAGTACTTGAATAAACAATTGAATGAAGAAGTATGCATCTTTAGTTTATGGAGTATGTATTTGAATGGACTGCCTTCAGAGCTGGTGTCTTAAGGCCATATCTTGAATGGACACTGTAGATGGAAATAAATTGGCTCTGAATTAAATAGGAATAGGACCCAGTGGCTGAATTGTATTTAGACTATTGCATGGTGTTTTCATTTCCCCAAACCTCTTCCTGAAGCAAAATCTCATCTTATTAATGATATTCTACATTTGACACATTTTATCTCTGAAACTCTGAAAAAGTTCTTTGGAACTAACCCAATTCCCCTCCCCCGCCAAAAAAAATTACTTAGGTTTCCAATAACCTATTCAATCCTTTAAGACTTAAAATGTTGCATATTGGGTACTAATATTTATTGACAGAAGGTGGTTCCTTATTGGTGGCACAGACATGGTCAATTTGGTATCTTGCCCCACTCCCTAAAAAAAAAATATCTACCAGTTCTGCAACTGATGATAGTCTATGAATAATGTAATACCACAGTTTCTGAAGGTGTAAAATTGAAGGGTGCCTAAAATGCAATGAAGAGAAGCACTGTCCAAACTCAGCTGTCCAAAAGTATTGAATTTTTTGAAGTGGCAAACATTTATTAAGCACTTAATGTATTCCCAACATTTTACTAAGTGCTGGGGATATAAAGGAAGATAAAAGACAGTCTCTACGGACAAAGAACTCACAATCTTATCCCCATAAGTACAAAATATGTAGAAGAGGTCTAAAAAGGAACACATAAAAACACATAACACATAAAAAGAAGCTGAAAAGTTAGAGGATAGGGAGAGGATGCAGGGGCATGATGAAGTTTTATAGTCAAGGGAGGAAATGATAAGGTGGTTGCAGATTACCTTCCTTAAATGGTAACTGTGGGAAGAGCTCTCTTTTGTTCATAGTCTAAGGGAGGGTAGGACCCCAGAGACTGGGTTACTGAGGAAATATGAATTTTAAAGGTGATATGTCATCTTGCAAGTTAATGAATTTCTGGAGATTATAAAGTCTAGGAGAGCATTTGGGTAGGAATTTAAATGCAACTGAAATATCATGTATTTTTTGCCCCTGGAAAAAATTGTTTACGTTAAAAGTCAAAAAAAGTGAGACTAACACAAGAGATTCATCTTCAGTGGATTAGTGAAGTGGAAGGAATCCTGGGTTTGCACTCGAATGACCTAGGTTTGAATCTTGATTCTATCACTTGCTGCCTGTGTAACTTTAGGCTAGCAAATTAGCCTTCCTATGCTTCATCTGTTTCTTCTTCTGAAAAAACCCCCAACAGGGTTGGAGTAGATGTCCTCTGCTGATTCTTTCCAATTCTATAGCTATAGCCTGCAGTTATTATTTATTATTAGTATTAAAAAAGTTAAGTCCCTTGATATCAAATTTGATTGAGGAATAAGGTGGCTATATGAAAATTTTTCAGAGAACATTAGTTCTTTTACTTAAAAAAGTAAGCAAAGACAAACCATGTCTATGATATTAAAAGGACTACTCATATTGCATAAGATTGCTTATGTAATTACTAAGTGTAAAAAGCCTCATTAGGAAGGAGAAATTGCTATCTATAACTATTGATATGGTTGAAATGATGCTTAGCAAATTACATGCAAAAGCTCTTGGAATGGTTCCACTTGGGGAATGGGCCAGGGAGAGAAGAGAAATGCTTACGTATCTGAAGACCTTTGCAATAGATTGAGAAGTTAAATTCTTATTTTGCATTACATGTGAAAAAAGCAACAGATGTAGTTAAAGATGTTCATTTGATTGCATATATGCTACGTTAAGACTGATTTTTAAGGAAATTATTTCTTTTAAAATCTTTGGCAGTGCCATATCAAAAAATTGTTATAATTGACATATTTTAAAAAATAAAAATGTTATAATGTGGGACTGACCTATGGAACTCAATCATTATAAGGATAAAATCCCATTGAAAAGAAGAATCTTTGCAAAATTGTACAATGATATATGGGGGATTAAGATAGCTTTCATGTGCCAAAGTATTTGAAGTGTGTTTGAGTTAGAAAACAAAATTTTGTCACTTTTATAGATTATAACAAATATTAAATATTCATCTTATAACAAAGATTTTCCCCTGAATCTTAGGTGTTTAGTGGATATTTGTGAAAATCATGTAAGATCCTCAAATTCACTTTCTGATCTAGAAAGACAAAGTTACATGTTTGTCATAGATAAATGTGACACAACTTATCACATCTGTATACATTGAAATAAACACAACTGAAAATCTCATGTTTTGGTAGATGAAGGAAGTTCTCAAAGGAAGTGCTACCAGTTTTGCTTCCACTTGTAATATTTGTGTGAAATAGAGTTTTTTGTTATAGCTTTTTAAAAATAAAGCAACATTCTTTAAAATATTGATTTATTAATGAACTAAATTAAGACTACTTATTGAACAATTGAAATGAGAGCTCTGTGAATTACAGGAATTTATAAATGAGATTTGATCAATTTCTTTTCTCCATTTTAGCTCCTAATCGATGGCAAATGACTTTCCATATGTGTCATTATGTGGTAATTCAGCATCTGAATTAGAAAAGGAAAAAAAGGAGAAAACCCATACTTCAGATATATTTGTCCAAATGCAGATTATTATATGATTTTTTTATAGTTATCTAAAGTTCGAGGTCTGATGCTAAAGACCTTTAAAATCTGTATCCATATTGGGTAATTTGGCAGTTCCCCAGATTGTTGTTTGGTAACAGTAAAGGCTTTCCTTTCTTGTTCAGGAAAAATGTCAGCTCTGAAATGTGTTAGAGAAACTTTTTTTTGGAGGCTGAGTATTCCAGGAGTGATAATTAGTGGGGAGCCAGATATTATCTGCTTTGTGTTTCCAAGTCCAAACTTTTAGGATTTTTTTATATGTATTAACTAGTTTATGGGGAATGCAAGTATGAAGATGAAATGTTTTCAAATTTATTTCATAGTTACTTATCTATAACGTAGATAAAGGGTCTTATCTATAATGTAAGGTGTTATGGTGCTATTTGGACCCAGATAGACACTTTAGCTGTAAAATCATTAAGAAAAAAGTGGGAGATGTTTTTGAATACTTTTATGAGTGAAAGCAAAACAGAGAAACACAACAAAAAATACTAACCAGTTGATATGAGTGTGAATTTTTCCTACCCTCTTTTAAAGTTCCACTCTTTTCATAGCCAAACTCCTTGAAAAAACAGTTTATACTTTCTCTTCTCTCACTTAATCCTCAGCCCTTTGCTTAGATTGACTTCTGACCTCATTCAACAGAAACTGCTTTCTTCAAACCAAATCCCTTAATTACCCAAACTTTTTTTTTTTCCTGTCTTTATCCCTATTAACCTTCCTATTGTTTTTGTCTATCCTCTCCTTCTGAATATTCTTTCTTTAGGATTTTTTGACTTTAATGTCTCCTGTTTGACCTCTCCTCTTAATGTTTGACCTCTCTTCACTCTCATTTGATGGCTCTATTCATATTATGCCCTCTATGGTGTTTCTCATGGTTTATGTTCTAGGCTCTCTTTTCTTTTTTTTCCTTTTTTAAAATTTATTTATTTATTTTAAATAACTTTTTATTGACAGAACCCATGCCAGGGTAATTTTTTACAACATTATCCCTTGTACTCACTTCTGTTCCAATTTTTCCCCTCCCTCCCTCCACCCCCCCCCCCAGATGGCAAGCAGTCCTATACATGTTAAATAGGTTACAGTAGATCTTAGATACAATATATGTGTGTAGAACCGAACAGTTCTCTTGTTGCTCAGGGAGAATTGGATTTGGAAGGTATAAATAACCCGGGAAGAAGAACAAAAATGCAAGCAGTTTACATTCATTTCCTAGTGTTCTTTCTTTGGGTGTAGCTGCTTCTGTCCATTCTTGATCATTTGAAACTGAGCTAGATCTTCTCTTTGTCGAAGAAATCCACTTCCATCAGAATACATCTTCATACAGTATTGTTGTTGAGGTATATAATGATCTCCTGGTTCTGCTCATTTCACTCAGCATCAGTTCATGTAAGTCTCGCCAATCCTCTCTGTATACATCCTGCTGGTCGTTTCTTACAGAACAATAATATTCCATAACATTCATATACCACAATTTACTCAACCATTCTCCAATTGATGGGCATCCATTCATTTTTCAGCTTCTAGCCACTACGAACAGGGCTGCCACAAACATTTTGGCACATACAGATCCTCTCTTTTCTCTCTACATTTTCTGGTGACTTCATGTTGCTCCCATGAGCTTAATTACCATCCCCTTGTAGACTATTCCCAGATCTATGTAAACAACTCATATTTCTCATGAGCTTCAGTCTAATATTACTTAACTTGTCTATTGCAGTGCACATTTCATATTGGATGTTCCTTAGACTTATGAACTCAACCTATCTAAAATATAACTCATGATTATTTCTCCAAAACTTTCTCCTTTTCCAAATTCCCCTATTTCTATTGAAGGCACCACCATTCTCCCAGTCTCCTAGTTTTATGACTTCCATGTTATCCTTGATCTTTATGGTCACTTACTCTATAGTTCCAATCTTTTGCCAAATCTTGATGTTTATAACTCCTTAGCATCTTTGATATCTGTCCTTGCAATTCAGATGACTTTAGAAACGCCGCTGCCAAGCAATCTGATGAAGTTTGGATTTTTAAAATTTATATTTACCCAGGTAAAAGGTTGGAAAGGTTCCAGATTGACATTAGCACTTGAAAAAAAGAAGGACATTTTATTTGACAATGAGCCTGAAATCTCTTGAATCTGACAGTATCAAAATCACAGCAATGATATTAGTCAACTATGTCCTACCATAATGGAGGAAATTGTCCCTGCAGGTTCCTATTTTGAGTGTTTCGTTATAGGAATGTATTCTCTGTGGGAGAATCCATAGGACATTGACTAAGGTATTAAGATTACATCAGAAAACCTGAAGGACCTGAAGATATTTATTTTGAACAGGAAAAGACCTGGTTTTGAGAGTCTAGGTTAAAGATGATCTTTGTATTCAAAGACTTTGTATAATTACTGGAAAAAAAAGAATTAAGTTTGTTGTCAGAACTGACCTGGTGGCAAAATTAGAATTCCAAATTGATAGAATTAGGATTCATGTGAACAATGCAGTTGAATAATTTAGTTTTTGGAGGAGACTGTTGAGTAGCTGGGAGAAGAGGAATCATCAAGACCTAAATTTAAATGTAGGGAATTCCCACTTTGAAAAACATAGATCTGCAACTGTTCTTCAGCTTTGTAGAGCTTTAGGGGACAAAAGTTAACAAATATACCCACATATGCACATATGTATTTTTATATATTTATATACATCTCAGAAGTATGACTTAAATCCAGTTCTTAATCATTTCAAGGCCAGCTCTCTTTCTTAACAAGCATTTCTCAAAATGGAACTGGGTACTTTGAGAGGGTAGTAGTAGATTAGTGTATTCTCTTTGGATAGGGAGTCTTCAAATACCAGAGTACTTGTACTGTTTGTTTTCTGTGGATTTTTTTTTTTCCAGGTGTTCATCTAGTAGATGGAGTCAAAGATTCCTTCCAACTTCCGGATTCTGACACAATCAGTTAGATCTATTCATTTCATTCAAATCAATAAGCATTTATTGAATCCTAACTTTGTGTCAGGCACTGTGCTTGGGATGCAAATACAAAAACCAAACAGTCCCTCTTGTCTAGGAACTTAATGTTCTAGTTTGGAGTGATTGGGCAAGAAACATGTATCCTGATAAGTACAGTCATTCATTCACATTCACGGTTTTGGTTATTTTGGGGTTGGGCATTGATAATTAAATAGGAACTTTTGAATATTTTCAGCTTACTATAAAAAATTGCAATTGACCTACATATGTAAAGAAAAAAACCTAATAAGGCATAAATACATAAATATCATATGTCATTAATCTGTTTTGTTTATAACCAGTAATATCTTGTTAAAAGTTTCAGTGGATTAAAGAAATACAGGTTACACATTCTATTTGGGAATGCCTTCTTTTTGTCTTTCTACCATCCAGACTCAGTTACACGATTTTCTTCGGCAGTAGTCATTCATTATATGTTGCACTTTTCATACTAGAAGAAAATTCTGTTGAAACAGTTGCTGCAGCTACATTAGTTAGCTGCAAGGCCTCTGCATAGTGTGTGAGATACTTCTCTCGGATAGAAACTGCAGCTTTTTTTTATGAGTGAAGTATGTTGTTTTACTTGTTTTTGTGTTAAATAAACACAATCAGAATCATTAAAAATGAAGTTTTGGGGTGGGCCCTAGAGTTATTCATGGTTCTTACATTCATGGGGATTCAGCACTCAACCCTTGTGAATGTTGAGGGACAATTGTAAATACAAAATAATTTTTGTGTGAGGTGGATCTTACTAAGCTCTAAGGACTCTGAAAGACTCCCTGTAGGAGACTATATTTAACCTGTATTTTGAAAGAAAATAAGGATTCTGATAGCAATGGGAAGGGAGAACAATCCAGGCCTGAGGTACAACCTGTACAAAGTCACAAAGACAAGAAATGGAATTATTTTTAATGAGGAACAGTGGGTAGATTGGTTATGGAAAACTAAGCAATGTGAATCTGAATTTTCAAATATTTGGTTTGTAGACCTTTTAAGACAACTTGACAGTATAGATAGAGTTCTGTTGATGACTAAGTTAAAATTGCCCCTCTGACTATTTCAGGCCTGGCAAATCATCAAACCTCATGTTTCATTATCTGCAAATTGTGAGTAATACTACCTGTAATTGTTTTGAAGTTCCAGTGAGATATAAAGGATTTTGTAAACCTCAAAATGACATTAATAAAGAAAAGCATTTTTGTATTGTTTATAATATTGCCTATTATGTTTGTGATCCAAATTGTGAAAGATCAGCACAGTAATGTTTTTGGTATTAGCTCTGTAATGTCAGACATAGTGACACCAGTGAGAAGGAAGTAGTTAAATTTTAGTAAGTCTTGGATGTATAGAAACCAAAGAAAAATGAATGACTAAAGCTATGGCCCCCTATAGTATCAGGTGTTAAGAGCATTATCAAGAAATTGTCTTTAAGCTGAACATCCCCATTTATTTTCAGAGTGATAAAGAGTTGAAGTTCTAGGTTCCTGTGTCACAAAAGCTTTTATATTTCATAGGCTTTCTCTTTCCCACCCCCCCACCCCCCTTTCTGCTAAACTGATTTTGCTTCCTGTTAATCTAAGCTGTTGAACAGTTGTTCACTTTGCTGCTAGTTCTCATTGTACTCATGATACATGATTTTCTTGATTTCAGGTAATTTGTTTTCTCTTGCATGGAGGAAATCATGTCTTTAATCTGGGTCCTCCTTTTCTCAGAAAGATCCTTTGTGCTTTATGAATTTAAATCTAATTTAGCATTTTTTTTTCAGTCTAATAAGAAGATAAAATTTCAGCTCTTAGATTAAGTTACTTTATATGGGACATTGATACAGAAACATTTAGAACCAAGGTACCTTGTTGTATGATAATTTGTAATAATATCTGCTAATAAAATAGATCAGAAGTACTTAATGTAGGATTTCCTTTGTAATCCTGTGTATTTTATGCATTTAAAAACATTCTGAGAAGTTGGTCCATAGTATTCACCAGAATGACAAATGAGAGCCCATGTCACCAAAAAAAAATGTTAAAAAGCTTTGGTATAGAGGACTGCAAATGGACTCTGATGATACATATTAAGTTCATACTTTTAGGAAATTATAATGTTAATGGTTTCCCATATTATGTTATCTTAAAATTCTCAGTTACTTGACTCCATCCACTTTCCAGATAGGGTTATGATTTATTTTTTTCTTTTACCAAGTATGGCTTTAGAAAAGCCTGATGTTTAACATAATTTCATATATATATAATGAGCATCATACTTCATTTCTCAATGAGTACAGTAAGCCAGAAGGAGGGAAAGGAAATAGAAAAGGTTAAAAGCCACTAGTTTGAAAGGAAGAAGGGGGAAACATGACTACTGTTCGTATTGGTTCTATGACTTTTTACTGAATCATAATTCTTCCTAACATTTTTGGTACTTTTTTTTACCTTGTGTTTTTCTGGTAGTAACGATTGAGTAAGCCAAAGTATAAAGATGATATCAGATAATGGTAGAACTATGTTAGAATGCTAATTGATCTATCTGTAGTTCATTTTTCGGTTAAATCTATATGTACTAAAAATATGAATCTGGAAGTTTGAAGCATTTTTTTTCTTTTGAGATTTGGGATGTTAATTTTAAAAAGCAAGCATTTTGTTGACATTGTTACAAATTTAGGAAAATAATTTTAAATTATATTTTTCTTGAGGGAAACAAATATGAAAGCTTCATATTGAATAAAATACTAAGGTTTTTTATTTGTTTTTGGTAGGGTGGGCTTTTAGATTTTATTTTTTTTTGTAGCTATACTTTGCTGTTTTGCTTTATTAAATGCATTGTCTTTGTAAAAGATGGTAATCATATGATTACTGGGTTAATTATATTTGCTTTTATCAGAACTTTTCTTTTTTAAGATGGCATTTAAAAATCTTTATATATATATATATATATTTTTTTTTTAACTTGAGGGCTATTTGATTTGGGGGAAGTGAGTATATCTTGTTGCTAACTAGTCTTCTAATTCCCTTAAGGGACATTACCTGAGGTCACATATCATAAAGGGGAAGAGCTAAGATTTGCATGCAAGTCATATAGTAATTATAGAAATTAAGTAGCATGAACCCTATTCTTTATTGAGTCAACAGCAGAAGCAGGAATATAATCTTATTATCCTATGGTAGTTTATACATGTTATCTTTTTTTTTTTTTTTTTAAATCCTCTTCAATATTTTTTTCTTGCATAGCCCATCCATTATGTCTTGGCAACCTGGATAATAGGATCATCAAGCTGTAACAAATTCCAGAGTATTCTACTTTGAATTAAAATAAATGATTTTGTTTCCTGCTTTTCTGAGAAGATGAAGGCTTCAACTTTATTTCCTTCCATTTTAGTTTCAGTAGTTTTGGCCAACCTCTCCTCCTCCTTTCCTGTCTGTGAACAAATGATATCCTTCTTTACACCCTTCATTTTACTTCTGCCTTGGCTCTTCTGGGATATTCTCTTTCTCTCTCATCTTCACTTTTCCCCATTCTACTGATGCCTTCTTTTTGGTTTATGTTATTATTTGTCCTCTCTTATTCTAATTGAGACAAAACAAAGATTCAAACCTTTTTCTTGACCTTCTTTTCTTCATTACTTTCTTAAGGCTTTACAACTTTGTTTTCTTTATATCTTACTGTTGATACTATTACCCCAAAGTTCATCATCAGTCTCTTGGTTTGTAAATCTGGTACCCTTGTTTGGTTCACAATTTTTTTTTAAACTTCCATGAAACATTTGACCACCATTTATTTTCTTAAAACTCACCGCTCCTTTGACTTCTGTAACATTACTTTCTTGATTATTCTATTTAACAGATTTTTTTTTTCTTCTTTTGCTTTTTAACCCCTTGAATATGGGCTGCCTTTTTTTTTTTTTTAAAGCATCTTGTCTCTTTTAGCTGTCTCTTCTGATTCTCTATACCTTTGGTTTTCATCTCATGAATTTATATCTTTTCTTTTGAATTTTCCACTAAACTTGTGATTTGCATATCCCCGGGATTACAAAAATCTTAGATTTGGGAATGACCTTGAAGGTCTGGCAAGTATCTTCAGAAAAATGTGTGTGTGTGTGTGTGTGTGTGTGTGTGTGTATGCACATATAAAAGAATTGTAATGAAAATATTCATTCTTTTTAGAGGATTTTTTTTTGGGGGGGAGTGTGGTTATAGTTAAAAAATATAAATTAGCTCCCATTCATTCTCATATATTAATTTGCATCTCATGGTAGAAGTGGGATCTTTAACATCAGTTCACTTTGGGGCCAATGTCTTCTGCAAGATACATTTTGTCTAATTTATTATAGAGAGCAATATTATTCAGAGTAAGAATTGGGATTTTTAATTGAAGATGGGTGGTTATTTTTATTACAAATAATTCCAAACAATATGTAAGAGTTAACATTTCTTTTTTCTTGGTTCTAGTTTGTTGTTCCCATTGTTAAAGCTAATAAAAACTAAACAGCAAGACCATTTTTCATATGCATTTCAGCTTCTTTGTGTGATAGGAGTACAGATTCATTGGTTGTTTTGCACTCTAGTCCTGCATTGGTACCTACTTTTTGCATGACTTATAGGTATTTCAAACTCTGACATGTCCCAAACATTATTGATTTTCCCCAAGCTTTCTCTTTCTAACTTTGCCTTTATTGTTGAGGACATCATCATCCTCTCAATAACCTACACTTAAAAGTGGCATCCTTAACTTTTCATTCCCACTAACTCCCCATTCTGTTGTCATATCTTGTAATGTCTACCTTCACAAGCACCCTTGTACATCTCCTTCTCTCCACTTAAATCTAGTATAGACTCTTTAGTCCCTCCTTTGTATCGCTGCTAAAGTGATTTCTCTAAAGCACAGGTCACTTCTTCCTCCCCCAATACTCAGTAAATTACAGTGGCTTCTTTTTTTCTTTAGGATCAAATATAAAGCTTGGTATTTCAAGCC
This sequence comes from Sarcophilus harrisii, assembly GCF_902635505.1. Lineage (NCBI taxonomy): Eukaryota > Metazoa > Chordata > Mammalia > Dasyuromorphia > Dasyuridae > Sarcophilus > Sarcophilus harrisii. Next base: position 323,600,074 of record NC_045427.1, read on the forward strand.
ATTCACAAATTGCCCCGTTCCCATCTTTATTTATACCCAGCCATACATCCTATAATGCAGCTTATACTAGCCTACTTGTTATTCCTCATACAAATAATCCATCCTGCAACTCAGTACCTTTACTCTAGTTATATGTCATCCCTAGAATGCTTTCCTTCCTCATCTCTGCCCCTTATTTTGCCTAATTTCCGTCAAGACTCACCTCAAATCCCACTTTTTATAGCCAGTTTTTCTTTGTTCTATTCCTTTTTATTATTTCTCCTCTCTCTTCTCTTCCTCCCTTCCCCCATCCAAGTTAGTAGTTTTCCCTCTGCTCTGAAAAGCTTTCTTATCTTTATACCTGATTATTTTAATATTTGCCTTCTCTTAGTATGTGAGCCCCTGGAAGCCAAAGATTAACCCTAAATCATCTCTCTTCTCTCCCTCTCCCAAACCCCCAATATTTGTTTATTTTAGCATTATTTTCAAATTTTCAGTTCCATACCTTCTATCCCCTTTCCCACCCACTAAAAAGGCAAGTGATACAGTATCAGTACATGTAAAATCCTGCAAAACCTATTTCCATATTAGCCATACAGGAATTAATTTTGCCTTTCTTTGTATCATCAGTTCATAGAACAATGTTTGACACATGCTTAATATTTGTTTTTTGACTGACTTACTCTATATAGGAATTATTAATATACATTGATAATTTTGCTACTTCATATTGCCTTGTTGACTTCCCTTGAGGAATGGCATTACCAAAACTTTTGGTAATGACTGCAAAATAAAAAGCGATTTGTGACATCATTGAACCTTCTACAATCATTTCTTGATCTCTACTATACGCAAGTCATGATTTCTGCCTTGAAGGATCTTGTGCTCTGTTTTCTCTATCATATGGGAATTTAATACACAGTCAGGGGAGGGTTAGTCTAGTAATCTTGGACAATTGAACCACATGTGTTATGATGCTGTCATGATTTTTATTAAGGATTAGTTTTGTGAATTCATTGGTATAGAGAACACCCAGCAAGGAAACTTCCTTTACCAATTGAGATTGACAGCTACCAATATATTCTTAGAGCAAGGCCTGGTTTTTGCTTTTTTTTTTTTCTATATTTCCAAGCTTTAAATAGTGTTTGGAACACATTAGAATAGCTTGTTGGCCCAGGGTAGAGAGAAGTTGGGCTTGGAATCAGGAAGCTTTGAGTTCAAATTTGACCTTGGGTACTTATTAGCTAGGTGACCATTAGGGAAGTCAACTTACAAATCTGCCTTAGTTTACTCAATGGTAAAACGAGGACCATAATATCACCTACTTTACAGGGTTGTTAAAAGGTCAAATACTTTACAAAGAGCCTGGCATATAGTGGTTGATTAATAAATGCTTATAATTTTCCTTCATCCTTTGAAGTGCTTAATAAATGTTTGCTGATAGATTGATTTATAACTAGGGAGTTAAGTGACTTGGCCATGCAAGCCAATGTATGTGAGAATTGGAACATAAACATACATCTCTGATTCTGAGGCAAGCTCATTACTGACAACAGCTTCTACTATCAAGGTACTGGAAACTAAGCAGTCAAGTCATTCTTGGAATACAGTGTAACTTGTAATAATAAAGGTTATGAGAAAAATAATGACTATTTTGGTGAAATAAGGCAAATGTTTTCTCCCTCACAAAATTAAAATTGTATTTAAGACATATCCCAGCTATATGAATGTAAATGAATATTTTCTTATAGTCAAAGGCACATCAGGATTTGTATACCATTCCTGCTCCAGATGGAGCACATTGGAACTTCCTGGCAGCTTGTGAAAACATCCTTGCAGGTGGTTTTCCTCTCAGCATGAATTTTCTCCCTCTGCTTGTCTTCTAAGCATGCCCTTTCTGGGTCTTTGCACTAGTGCAGAGCTGGCTTTTGAATACATGGACTTAGCTAGAAGGAGTAAAAGAGATTACATTTACTTTCTTTGTGTCTAGACTGAAGTCCTCTTAATGATCCTTTATTCCTCAGAAGTACATTTTTGAGGGTAGAATATTTCAATATCATTTAACAAGCTCTCCCAAAATGTAGCATAATTATTTTTCTAAATCATTTTCTAAACTTAATTCCTGGCAAAAGAATCACCTCTTTTTTCATGTCTAGTTTACTTAAAACCACATTTAGACCTAACACAAAATCATAAAATCATAGATTTGAGCCAGAAAAAATGCTAGGTCCAGGATAGGTTACTTAACTTCTTTTTTGCCTTAGTTGCCTCAATTGTAAAACATCTAAACTATCAAACTTTGCCTCAGTACTGTTGTGAGGATCAAATGAAATGATGTTTGTAAAAAGTGTTGTGTTTGTGCTAGTATTTGGCACATAATAGATGCTATATAAATGCTAATTCCTTTCCCTTCTTTTTCCCTTTCCCTTTCCCCTTCTTGTATTTTACAGACAAGAACCCCCCTAAAATTCTTGTACACATATAGTAAATGGCAAAACTGACTGAAAATTGCAGTCAGAGTAGAAATTTTCTTAAAGTGAAATTGGGTGACGTGGTGGATAGTTTATTGTCCTTTCATCTCAAAGAGGACCAAAATGACATCACTGTGTCACTATGTGTCTGACTGTGGCTGATCAGACCAACACAAGCTCAGAGTGCTCTGCCACAGGACAGACACAAATAGTCCATATGAACATTGGGACTGGCTTCTTTAATTTTGCACATCTCACATTTCTTTTGTACTAATTCAATTCTTTTTGCTTATAGAGCACAGAGTCTTCTCTTATGAGGGCATGCCATGATGAGGTTCTCTGCCAATTGTCTCCATGTCATACAACTGATTCTAAAGTTCTTAAGAGATACCTTGAGAGTGTCCTTGTATTGCCCTTTCTGATTACCTTGTGAGTTCTTGCCCTGTATGAGTTCTTTTAGCATTTGAACAACGTGGTGGCCAGCCCAACAGAATTGTGCTCTCTGCAGTAGAGTTGGAATGCTTGGCAAATTATGTCTAGAAAGGCTATCTTATCTTTAGAATCTTCCTAAAGACAATTCAAGTGGAAACTTAATTTCCAGGCATGGCACTGGTGTGCTGTGCAGGTTTCACAGGCATACAACAATGAGCTCAGCACAACTACTTTGTAGACCTGCAGAGTCATAGTCAGTCTAATCCATCTCCTCTCCCACACTTTCCTTCGGAGGCTCCTAAAGACTGAGCTGGCTCTGGCAATGCATGTGTCATTCTTATGCATGTCAATGTGGACATTTCTGGAAAGTATATTGCCAGAGTAAGTGAACTTATCCATAGCATTCAGAACTTCATTTACTGTAACTGGTAGTTCTACACGTGGATTGTGTGGTGTTGGCTGATAGAGGATTTGTGTTTTCCTGGTGTTAATTTTTAGGCCAAAATTAGCACTAACAGGAGAGAATTGATTCATAGTTGCATCTCATCTTCAGAGGCTACACTGAGTGACTTAGGAAGTTGTTAGTTTACATATTCCTTTAAGGAAGGTGGAAGGCCACTTATTGGAATTGTGGAGGGGATTCCTGTTAATGTATGGATTGGAGCAGAGATAGACTTCTTAAAACTTTATCCATTCATGACCCTTTTTCACCAGAGAAATTTTTACCTGGGTATATAGGTATATAAAACAGGTATACAAATCAAACCTTTACTGATAATCATAATTTCATGACCCCAATATTCAGTTATAAGACTCTATGTTTCATGACGCACAATTTAAGAAGCTGGGTACTAGATGACCTTCAGAAGTTATGTGGTAGTGAGTAGAGCACGGGAATTGGAAGCCAGATGATCTGGATTTGAACTCAGCTCTTCAGGAGTGGGAACTGTTTGATATTCTATACTCATAACCTCATGCTTTCATGTTTCTTGTGTGAATGAGTGGAAAATTGGAAATTATATCCAGGATATTCACTTTGAAACATTTTTTTGTGCAGAGTAATGATAGCAGCTATAATTGACAATTAACAGCTGACAAAGGTATTTTATATAAATTATCTCTTTTGAGGATCATGATAATTTTATGAAAAAAAGCAGTGAAAATTCTGTTGTTTCTGTTATATATATGTAGAATCTGAGGAGAGAAAGTAGATAATACAATTAGTAAGTGACTGCCACAAGGTTGGGTTGTTTGATTCCAAATTCAATTTCCTGCTCATCAGACTACTAGTCAGTCATGCACATTTACACTGGGGTGCAGAGTTAAACTTACCACTAGATAGATGCATAATAATTTTGTGACTGTAATTCAGCAAATCTTAATATTACCCTCTGATTTTATTTGGATTTGTTGGCCTATGTTTCCTGAGTCAAACTTCTTCCCAGACTTAACATTGTGATTTTTATGATGTAGGTAATGAAATTTTCTCTATAATTATTAGTACTACATAAAGGCTTTTGCTGAAATTGTGTCTTTTTCTGTTGTGAAGGATTTTAAGATACAGTATTGTTTCCATGGGAACACGTATCATATCGCCATAACATTCAGTACTGTGCCCATATATTTATAACTAAGTGTAGGCCTTAATAAATGCATAATGTCTTTTAGGCAGCTTCAGACCATATTGAAATTTTTTTAGATTGCTGGTCATAAGTCATCAAGAAAAGAAAAGAAACCCAGAACCAAATTAAATTCATGAAACCTGTACAATTTCACCAATTTCAGTGAAATATATCTATTTTCATCATCAAGTTGAACTACTAAGGAACTTCATATCCATCCTCAGATACCTAACACTTTCTAGCTATGTGCGTGGGCAAGTCATTTAACTCCAATTGCCTCACCAAAAATCCTCAAAAACCAAAACAAAAAACTTCATATGCTGCAGTTTACTTGGAGGTGTTAGCTTCCGTTCCTATCCATCCATCTTCAGAAACATAAATGACAGAATATCTTAGAATAACTAGTACAACCAAAGTTAGTTAATTATTAGGAAAACCATAAAGTAATAACAAAAACAATAAAAACCACATGATTATACTAATAAATTCATGAAATGATGTTGACAAAATTAATTTAATGTTATTTAGCACAAAAATGAATATGTATAAACTATTTCTTTTTTCTCAGTATGGTAAAACCATATTATCTAAAAACCTGGAGCCACTATTATCTGTAATGCAGAAATGCTAAGGACCTTTCCAGGAAGGTCAGGGTTAAAGCAAGGATATTCAGGTATCACTGTTATTTTGATATAGTCCTAGAAATGCTTAGTATAAATAAATAGAAAATAAGTGTAGAAAAAAAGGAAACAAAATTATACTTGGGTGGTTGGTTTTGTTTTGTTTTGTTTTTTGGCTAATGTGATAGTTAAGTCAGTATAAGTTCACATAAAAATCAATTGAACAATTAAAAACTTCACTGAAATGGTAGAATATAAAAAGAAGGAAATAAAAATCAGCCAAGAAAAAGTTCCATTCAAAATAATTGTAGAGTGTAGAAAAGATTTTGATACCCACTTACTATGTGAATACAAGATAATGTGCTCTACTGATGGAAAAAAAAGACTTTAAATAGATATACTCTAAATCACTATTCATTAAAGAAATGCAAATTAAAACAACTCTGAGGAACTACCCCACACCTATCAGATTGGCTAAGACTGTGATTAAGAATTTCCCATTGGTTTTCTTGGATGTAGTCTGAACTGGGCTGCACACCTCTTTCACCACAGTGAAATTGAACCTTCTTGAAGTCTTTTCCCCCTATTTTGAGCTGAAAAATTGTTTCATTCCATCTCTTCATAGATTGGCATTTCAGAAGCCTGGTTTGCTTCAAGAGTGTCATAATCAAGGGGCAGCTAGATGGCATAACAGATAGAGTGCCAGCCCTGAACTCAGGAGGACCAGAGTTCAAATTCTCCCTTACACTTAAGGCTTCCTAGCTGTGTGACCCTGGGTAAGTCACTTAATCCCAATTACCTCAGCCAAAAAAAAAAAGTTTTGTAACTGATAGGAGTCAGTGCTTCAAGCTTTCTTTGCTATTGCCCCTTCCCACCCCAGCTGCCCAGTACCTCATCATCATGATCATTTAAAAATGCACAGAAAACTTAAAAAAAAAAAGGAACACATTAATGAAAACATAAATAAGTGAATCTTTAATATGATAAGCAATATCCATCTAAAACTAAAAGAATGCAAAACCCATAGTGGAGAAATACTAGAGACGTTTGCATTAAGATCAGGAGTAACGCAGGGATGTCCTTAATGTGTGACAAAAAACTAGAAAGGCTAGCTACTACAGTTAAAACAAGATAATGAAATTAAAGGAATAAGAATAGGCAAGGGAAAAACAATTATTCCTATTTTCAGAATGTGTGATGGCTTATTAAAAGAATAGTACCTTAAATATCTAAATAAAATTTAATTGAAGCAATAAATTTTGTGACACATCAAATTTTGTATATTACTTGTAAAATCTAGCATAAAGAGAAAAAATTAACTCAGAATAACTACAGAATTTACAAAATATTTGGAATTCCATTTACACAAGGTACATATCTATACATATATGTATAAATATAAAGTACTGTCTCTTATGAATGTGGATATTTCATTTACTGAAGAGTGTGTGGGGTGATATTCATGTGAGAACAGCAGTTTGACACGCTCCTGAAAACCTTAGCTGTTCAACTAAAAATACTTAGAGGACCCATTCTAAAGCAATTCATAGAAAGGAGTTCATCTACTGATGTACTGATACATCTTACTTAATGATTTTTAGGGTTTTGTAGAATCTAGATAAGAAAATATAAATCAGGTGATTTCTTGCAATCTAGGAGATGAATAGATAAGTGGTGTTGGGTGGTAAATTCTTAATACAAAGTTTATTTTTTGATTTCCTCTCAAGACAGAGATGAATCAATAAACATAAGCACATCCTATTTTGAGACAGAACAACTCATAAACTAAGCATAAGAAATGATCAGATGAGTGAGGAGCTTTAAGAGTTGAGTGGATCTTAAGCCTGAGAAATGAATGTGAGAAGACAGTTACATTGGCTTACACCAGCTGGTGTCAATGACCTGAAGAAGACTTCTCTTTATTGCACTTGTTTAATGAGACTCATACATAATATCTTCTCCTCTGAAGGGGGAGCAATAACACAAGTCTAGACACAATTGGGGGTGGTGGTGGCAGAAAGCATTCCCTAGGGCATCCCAGGAACTTTTCCTTTAGCCAATTAAAGGCTAAGTAATTAAAGGCTCTGTAGTGGTGTATTCCCGGTCAGAGGGGTGTGCCTGCCTCTCTTAAGAATAGAAGGCTGCTTCCTTTAGTTTCTCAGTCATCCAGTAAAACATCACAGACTTGAAATTGAGTCTGGGATCTTGTTTTAACACCAATAGTTGTTAGCTGATGTGACAAAGGACTAACCCTCAAAGGAAGAGATTATGCCATTGACTGGTTGACTAAACCCTGAAGGGCATTTAGCATCCTAAATGACCTGAGGAAGGAGAGTGTCTGTAGTATGAGCTGATCTTTTACAGGGGAAATACCACTTAGGAAGTTGACATCATAACTGGGCTTTCTGATTGGTTACAGTAATTGTGGGATTATGATGATTTTTTTTTTTTAATGCAAAGAATTCAGTTTAGAATTCTGCTAGACATCTCCACCTGGAGTGGGGCTGTAGTAAAAATTCACTTGAACCAAAAAGGCCTCTTACAATCCTATCCTCCTTGGCTCAGGGAGTAGCTTGGCTTTCTGATTGTATATGATAACTTAGGCTTTCTCTGTCATTGCCCACTAACTACCAAACACCTCATCAAAAATATACTATAACAGTAATTATAGCATTTGGTACTGGCTAAAAAATGGAAAAGCTAATTAATAGAATATATTACTCAGATGAAGCCAATGGCTTTTCTTTAAAAAAAAAAAAAAAAGCTGAAATGATCAGCAGAGAGAAAACTAAACCCATTTGCCATGCAGTCAGTAGCAGGTTCTTGTTTCCAAGGGAGTAGAACACTGCTTATTTTGTCCTTAATTCTAATCTTTTCTGCACAAATTTGCATAACTGACTCTCTTTTCTTTTTTTGTACTCTCTCCCCATCCCATCCCAATTACTTGGTTTGTCTTATCAGAGATTGTATAGGTAGATTTCTTGACTTGGAATTGGGAAGAATGGGTTCAAATTCTATTCATTAGTTATGTAATATAGAAAGTCACTTATTGTTTCCGATCTCCATTCTTTCATCTATTAGATGTTAAATTGTTATGAGTATCAAATGAGCTAATATATGTAGTGAAGAATACTGTGTAGCTTTTGCAGGCATCTGGGTACTACTTAGAGTCAGAAAGAACTGAGTTGAAATCTGGTCCCAGACATTTATTAGTCATGTGATCCTGGGCAGATCACTTTCCTCAACTTAAAATGAAGTTAATAATAGCATCTGTTTTACAGAATTCAAATGAGATGGCATGGCAAAGTGTTTAGCACAGTGCCTAGTACAGAGTAGGTGTCATATTAATACTTATTTCTTTTTTCTTTCTATTCCCCTTCCTTTCTCATTGGGTTTTCCCCTTTCTCATCATAGGGATATATAAATGTCAGCTATTATTATTTATAGCCTTCCTTGAAGGGCCCTGGAATTATGACATTTCTCTTGACAGCATATATAAAATATAAATGTATATTATATTCTCAGGGTTTTTTAAAAAACTATCTTTTTAGAGCTAGTTTCCATTGTAATTGGTTAAAGTGGAGAAATGGAAGGAACCAAGAAATCAAAACTGTCAATAACAGTTATTCTATGTATGAATCAAATATGCAGACATGGAGTTGAAACATAAACTATTAACACAGGTTATTAACAAGAACTGGAATTTTAAAATCTAGACATAACTTCCTTCAACTTCGTCTTTAACTCATTTTCTCTCCCTTTACTCATAATAAATAAGCTTCCTCTTTTATTTTTTTGTAGATCCAAAGACACTTGTTTTTATTGCTTTTGTTTAGTTGTTTTCATCATGTCTGATTCTTTGTGACCCCTTTTGGGTGGTGTTTTTTTGTTTGTTTTTTTGGAGGGGGAAAGATACTGGAATGGTTTGCCATTTTCTTCTCCAGATTATTTATAGATAAGGAAACTGAGATGAACAGTGACTTGCCCAGGGTCACACAGCTAGTGTCTTAAGCCAGATTTAAACTCAGGCCTTCTTGACTTCAGGCCAGGACTCTATTGCTGCCTCACTAGCTTCTCCGAGTCTTTTGAGCTATTCTTTTTTTCTCTTAGTTTAAATTCTCCTGTTCTGATTTTGTCCTGAAAGAAGTTGCATTTTAGGGAGGGGATGGGGGAAAAGAAGGGAAAATTTGGAACACAAGGTTTTGCAAGGGTCAATGTTGAAAAATTACTCATGCATATGTTTTGAAATATAAAAAGTTTTAATAAAAAATTAAAAAAAGATGTTAATCACACACACAAAAAGAAAGAAGTTTCATTTTAATGGGAATAAATAGGGAGTGGTAAATGGAAGATGATCTACTGGGATGTGAAGGCTATGGCCGTTATGAGAATGTTCATCATTAAGTGGAGGGTGCCACTCTTTCCAGTGGAGGTTGGAGTTAGGGCTTGGAGGAAGTACAAAATAAGATGGAAGGACCAGGTCATTTAAGTTGGATGGGCAGTTCTCTTCCCTCAGAAGTAGGAGATGAAGTTTTCTGCATTTAATGGGTAGAAGATGCTCTACAAGTATTCAAAGTCAGTGAGATGTAAAGGGTTGGACCAAATGTGAAAATGCTTCTTGTTCTGGAAACTTACAGAGATAGGTTGTTAGCAGTAAGAGAGAAGATCAACAAGTTTCATCCAGGAAGACTAGTTGGTCTTCATCAATCTGGGGAATAGGTCCCAGGACAGAAGTTTCTCCTGGAGCAGGAAGAGAATGGAAGAGATGACTAGAGGGTCTGAAATGAAGTGAAGCATGACTGGGGCTTTTTCCTGAAATAGTGATCCTTAAAAGACAATCATACTCTAGAGCAGTGGTTCTCAAACTTTTGTTCTCAGTATCTTCATGTTGTTAAAAACTATCGAGGATCTGTTGAGTTTTTGTTCACATGGGTTATATTTATAGCTATTTGCTATATTAGAAATAAAAAATAATTTTGAATTTGTAGACCCTCTGTAAGGATTTCAGAGACCCCAACAATTCATTGGACTACACTTTGAGGACTACTGCGTCTAGAGAGTAGGAGAGAAATTTAAAATAAAAATTAGGTGGGGTAAACCTTCATACCTCATCTGTCACTTCCTGGCTGTCTCCTTTCTATTCCATATCCTTGGTCATTCTTACACTAGAACCTTTTGTTCTTCTGTCCCAATGTCACCTGCTTTACTAAGTGAGCTAGCTTCCCTTAATTTTTCCTCCTTTTTCACCTATATCACTATTCATTTTCTGCAATTACAGCAAACTTCTAATTTATTTAGAAGATTAAGGACATAGTCACTTAAGCGTTACCTCAGCTTCTTTGCCTTTCCTTGCCTCAAAAAATTCATTTTGTCCCCATCCCCTCTCTACTCTTTTACAAGAATTTTTGCCTCACAGACTATAGATTCTTTTTTTAGGCTCCTGATACAACTGTCTGTCTTTAGAGCTTAGCTACTTAAAACCCCTGGATGTATAATCTTTTATTTTTTATCTTGAGTTGTGACCAAGCTTCCCCTATTTCCTTTTAAAAAAAGGGAACACTTCCTTAAATATTACACTTCCCTCCCCATTTATATTAAAAGCTTCATAACTATACAATTAAATTTGTTTAAAGAAAACATTAACCTGTGCTATGCCATGACTCTGGCTATTTAAAACATTAATTAAAGTATTTTTAAATGGTGTCACATGCCACCTGAAACTTGCAAATTGAACATTATCAGCAAAGGAATTCTACTGTAGCTAGTAGAAAACAACAGTAATTTAAAAGCTAATAAATTGCCCCCAAAGCATTTTTGTGTATTTGCTTTTAAAGTTTTTAATAATCCTTACTCTCATGTAAGCTATAATATTATTAATTAATTCAGGCCATTTATAAACTGGTTCTGTATCTGTGAATATTTATGCATGACTGAAATCAGAGGTTCCTTGACATTGTTTCAGTAACCTGGAGCTGTACTGTTATCTCTTTGAGTTCTCATCTTTTTTGTTTATACAATGAAACTCTTGGTAAATAAGAAGTACTTCAATTTAGGCTGTTCCCTTCTATTACAGGCCCCTCTTATTCAACTGCCTATAAATCATAGTTTCATTGACCATATGGTGTGACTCCCTCTTTTCCCATGATCCTGCTATCAAGACAATTGCCACTCTTCATTAAGCCACAGCACAAAAATCATTTATTATAGTTTCCAAAATTGTTGTCATGACCAGGCCCCCAATACCAAATTTTCTCTTCCTTCTCTACAAATAATATTACTTCCAGAATTCCCTTTTCCCATATCTGCTCTGTGTGACTAATATATCAATCAGGTTTTCTCTTAACACTTCCAGGACCAAAATTTTCACCACCACTCTGTGAATACCCAATCTAAAGTTTTCTCTACTACTCCCCAAACTTTAGATTTCTTACATTTCTTAACACAGTTAAAACATTTCTTTTACTTCTTGTATTATGATGGCGTGCTATCATAACATCATATGTAATAACTATGCATAATATAAATGTGTCAACAATATTGTAATCATGAAGTATAAAAATAAACAAAGCTTTCCTCTTTAAAACCAAACTACCTGTATACAGTTATTTCAGTATTATCTTGTATTCCTTAAAAGTAATTTCTGAGGTGATGTTTTTCATTATTTTTTTTTTTTTAATTTCTTCCAGTAAGCCATTGAGCACCAGGTTTTTTATTTTATTTTATTTTATTTTTATTTATTTATTTAATAGCCTTTTATTTACAGGTTATATGCATGGGTAACTTTACAGCATTAACAATTGCCAAACCTCTTGTTCCAATTTTTCATCTCTTACCCCCCACCTCCTCCCCCAGATGGCAGGATGACCAGTAGATGTTAAATATATTAAAATATAAATTAGATACACAATAAGTATACGTGACCAAACCGTTATTTTGCTGTACAAAAAGAATCAGACTCTGAAATATTATACAATTAGCTTGTGAAGGAAATCAAAAATGCAGGTGGGCATAAATATAGGGATTTGGGAGTTCAATGTAATGGTTTTTAGTCATCACCCAGAGTTCTTTCTCTGGGCGTAGCTTGTTCAGTTCATTACTGCTCCATTGGAAATGATTTGGTTGATCTCCTTGCTGAGGATGGATGGCCAGGTCCATCAGAACTGGTCATCATATAGTATTGTTGTTGAAGTATGATCTCCTGGTCCTGGTCATTTCACTCAGCATCAGTTCGTGTAAGTCTCTCCAGGCCTTTCTGAAATCATCCTGTTGGTCATTTCTTACAGAACAATAATATTCCATAATATTCATATACCACAATTTATTCAGCCATTCTCCAACTGATGGGCATCCATTCAGTTTCCAGTTTCTAGCCACTACAAAGAGGGCTGCCACAAACATTCGGAGCACTAGGTTTTTTAGATTCTTCACTGTCTAGTTACCCTTTGGTTGACTCATGAGACTAAGGAGATCTCACAGGAAGCAATAGTATTTCTAACTACTGCTTAGATAACACTATTTTTCAGCCTAATCTGCTCATCTTTCTAACTTTACTCTTTGTCTCTGATACCAATTACTTATTACTCTCCCATGTTCATAATTTTGGGATTACTTTTGGCTCTTCTCTCTTTTTTACTCTCTTTCCCCATCAATTATTAAAGCCTGCTGATTTTACTTCTGTCACATCTTTTATATCTTTCTCTCCTTTTCTATTCCTTATTACCACACTTGTCCAAGCCCTTAAAGCTACCATTAAAATTTTTTCTTTTTGAGATCTTCCTGTTTTGTTTTGTTTTTTCTTCCACTAGTTGATTCTTTGAACTGCTTTTATTTTTTGGCCTCAAACTCTCCCATTTAATAGGCAGAGTAGTACACAGGCAAGGAACTTTTCTTTCTGCATCACAGAACAGTTTATAACTCTTGAGAGACTATTTCTTTATGAGCTAATTTTATCAGGTTTACTTACACAGAAGTTATTTTTCTATTCTTTTAAGCAACTGACCTCTTCGCCATTCCTTATTATACTTATGCCATTCCTCTCTGTTCAAAAATCATTTGTCTCCCTATTGATTATCAAGTACATTAACAATTTCTATATGCCCTTCATAATCTTTTTGCTTTATGTCCTTCATAATCTTTTTGCTATTCAAAATAACCTGTACTCTTATCTCTATGTGGGAAGTAAAAATTAGCAGCTAATTGAAGGGAAATTTTATATAGTACCCATGATGTTATTGGTTTTTATAGTAACATTATTCATATTTCTCAGTTTTGTCATCTGAATTATTGCCTATAAAACATGACTTCTAGTGTTCTTCCTTTTGGAATTTCTGAGAGAGAAAAAAAATTATCAGTTTAAGTTCACATACTGATATCAGATAAAACCCCTTTAAAAATTTTGCATGTACTCTGATCAGATTCACTAAAAAGTACTTTTTAGAAATATTTTTAAGAAATGAGAGAAGCAAGGAAAATAGCAAAAGATTGTCTCTAACAAAAAAAGAAGGGAAGAGTTAGCCTTACTGGGTAGATTTAGCTAAATATCCTGTGACTATTAAAAGTAGTGTGCCATAATTAAAATCGATAGTGAAGCCTTTTCAGGTCCCTTGTAGGAATAGGATTTATAAAATAATCAAAAATGGGAAGAATGTTTCATCTGATTGTGCACTGTGAATGATAAAGGCAATATATCCAGATGATAACTGATACAATTCAGTGAAACTGAATTTCAAAAAGCATAGGTTGTAGGGAAAGCTTGTATGGAAGACTGATTATTGTTTAAGGGTTTAAGAGTGATTAATAGGCAGAAGAAAGAAAAACATAAATAGCTACATTTTTAGATGTGCTTATTAGAAAGAATTCAAGATAAATATCACATTCAAATTAAAAAAAACTTTTTAATTCAAAGTTACATTAAGATTTTAGGAGAAGATTATTTTATGAATATGAAATAATAAATTTGGAGACAGCTAACTTGTTAGCATTTGGATAAAAGAATTTGGAAAAGTCATATGTAGGAAAAAATGGGTGCCATAGTATTTCCATGGCTCCACAAGCCACTTAAAGTTTTTTTAAAAATTCCTTTATTAACATTTATTGAAGAACAAATATACTAGATGTAGTTCAAGACAGTGTATATACATCATGCCATTCAATCAAGTAAGGTTAGCAGAAAAAGAACTTCTTTGGAACCGGAATGTCTGGGGAAGATGGAGTAAAATAAAAGAAAATACTTTACTTTTCTTCTTTTTAAAAAAAAAATAACTTTTTATTTTTCAAAATACTTGCAAAGATAATTTTCAACATTCACTTTTTTTTTTTTTTTAATTTAATAGCCTTTTATTTACAGGATATACATGGGTAACTTTACAGCATTAACAATTGCCAAACCTCTTGTTCCAATTTTTCACCTCTTAACCCCCCCACCCCCTCCCCTAAATGGCAGGATGACCAGTAGATTCAACATTCACTTCTACAAAACCTTGTATTCCAAGTTTTTCTCCTTCCCTTCCCTTAGATAGCCAGTAATCCAAAATAGGTTAAACATATTCACTTCTTTTAAACATTGCCACGTTTGTCATGCTGCACAGGAAAAATCAGATCAAAAGAGGAAAAAATGAGAAGGAAAAAAACAAGCAAGCAAACAACAACCACCATCACAAAGGGGAAAATACTATGTTGTGATCTGCATTCAGTCCCTATAGTTCTTTCTCTGGATGATTCTCTACATCACAAGTCTATTGGAATTGGCCTGAATCACCTTCTTGTTGAAAAGAGCCAAATCCATTGGTTGATCATCACATAATCTTCTTGTTGCTGTATACAATGGAGAATACTTTTCTTATGAACAAACAACTTTTTTTTTTCCCTGATAAGAGTGAGGAGGTAATTGAAATCATAATGACATTATGAACAAATGTACATTTAAAAAAAAATAAACGAAATTCTAAAAAAATTATCTTTTAGTTTAAAAAAGTATGGGTAAAGATGGAAGACATTTGAAAACGATTTATCTCTCAATAAATATTCATAGATTTAAAAAAATGTGAAAGTTTTATGAGTTCCAAAAAATAGCATATGGTTTGTGGTTTATCAATATCTTGTGATTTTTAAAAAATTATTTGTAATTGATAACAATAGTAAAAGAGTATTCTATTTTGATCAGTTTGTTTTCATTCTTTTTTTTTTCCTACTTTTTTTTTTTTAGTCATTAATCATAATGTGGGGCTTTCAAAGAAGCGGTTAATCTCAAAAACAAAAAAAGTATATAAAAAATTAAATGTTTTAAGGAAGATGAGTTAAAATAAAATGTGAATTTGAAAGCTGGAGTGAACATTGCTGCCATAGCACATTTTCATTCCTGTTTATTACTTTCCATCAAATAATTTGGTTTTTAAATGGTTAAACTATTTATTGGCTTATCACCTAAAGAGGAAATCAAATTGCACTAGGATTAATCTTCTAATAGCTGTTGTTATATAACGTGTTTAGTGAATTTGGGAATCAATCTTGTTAACTACAAATCAGTCAGCTTCTATTAGTTAATCTTGCAGGTAGTAAAGAAATGAATATTTATAAGCTATATATAAGGTGTTATAATTATTGTGCTCTCAATAATGGTATTAGTGAGCTTGGGCTTATTTCTACTTTAAATGTGTTATGTTGTTTCCTAGGAGCCTGTGACAATGTATTTAGTACTACTAATAATAATTTGAATCTACCTAATTATGTCAATTCAGCAAACATTTATCCATCACCTATGATAAGCTAAGTACAGTCCTAAGCACTGGGGAAGAAACAAAGACAAAAACAAATCAATTAACTAATATTAAAGAGCAGCCTATATTTGATTAGAGTAGGCAGCATAGATATATGTCTGTGAACATTTTTGTCTGTGTATGTGCATGTGCATCATATTCAGACTACCTCTGAAGTCTACCATCCAAGGATATACAGAAGAACTATGTAAGTACAACTATAAGCATAGTTTCTGAATAGTTCTGAATTCTGAATAGACCTGAATAGTTTCTTTTAAAAAAATTTGCTCACGAGTAAGATGAGACAGTATAATAAAAATATTGTTAACCAAATTATTGATAGAGAAATGTAAATTAAAGCAGTCCTGAGATTCTACCTCATATCTATTTGGAAAAGTTGAAAAAAAGCAAAATGCTAAAAGTTACATTGAGGTATTGTTGATAATAAATGGCTTCACCCCAATCTGGGAAGCAATTTGTAACTAATTTATATACAAAATACTACTAAACATTGTTTTCCCTTTTCAATGCCATTAAAGCTTCTTTGTCTACAAAAATATTAATAGCAGCTCTTTCTGTGGTGGAAAGAAATGAGACACTAAAAAAGTAATGCACAATTGAAGAATGGCTGAATGAGTTGTGTATAGGACATTATATATTACTGTGTTATAAGCATTAAGGAGGTAGATATGGATGACACTGAGTTTGTAAGGAAAGTAAAGGAAGCAGAACTGGAACATCAAATTAAAATGTAACAACTTTGAAGATTTATAAATTGTTGTAGAGAAGAACACTTTATACAGTAATAATGTAAAAGCAAATAACTTTGAAGGATGTTAAGAGCTGTAATCAGTAATTCATGATCCCAGAGAACTGATGTTGAAACTGTCCAGGAAAAAAGTATGTTACATGATGTGTCACTGTCAGAATTTGTCAGTTAGTTGCCTGATTTTAAAAATAGTATGAAGTTTATATTTGATATAAACTCTGTAAAGGAGAAAATATTCACAGTTTCAGAGACATATAAATCTATTTGCTAGGCATTGAGAATCATTAATATTGGGAAATCATTTTTAGTAATTGATAACTAGCCAATTAATAGTGACTTTAAATGTGATAAGATTCTAATTGTAACAAGAACATTATGTAAGTAGGTAGTACAGAGAAACTAAAACAAAAAAGACTGATTTGGCCAATTTGCCTTTAGGATATGGGGTATAGAAATATTTAGCTATGCTTATGAATGAAATTGGATTGAAGACTGATCTTAGAGATAGGATAATTTGGGTTCATGTTTTACATTTGATATAACTTTTTGACAAAAGGCAATTAATTTCACCTCAGTGATTTCAGTCAAGTGTTTTAAAATTATTAGATTAGTCACTGGTCTGAATTAGTGGAAGGAGTTTTCACACTGCAAATACCCCACATAGATGAAATTATTCCTCTTCCTCCCTTCATTGCAACATTCCTCACCCCCATCTGTAGTAAGATAAAAGGGTAACATAAAACTTTTAAAAGTAAGTATATGCAACCCAACAGAAAAATCTTAACAGTGAAATTTTCTAAAAATTCTTAGGAAATAAGTTCTTTTAGGGGGGGAAATCTCTTAAGTGTAGTTTTCTTAAATGTGATTATTCCCAGTCTCAAATTCATTTGTTTTATAAAGTTTTTATTTAAAATGTATTGCGATTGATTGTGTGATTAAAAACCACTAATCTAGAATATTTTGGAAAATGAAATTTTATCATTTTCAAACACATATAATAATTAGGAAATTATACAGAAAATGCTAGGTCTACTTTAATGTTTAAATGGCCATAGTGTGCCATCAAGAGCACTGTTAGTCTTGAAAACCTGGCTTTGAATTTTGAATAGTTTTGAATAAGCCTATTGCTTATGCTTCTATATAATCTTGATCAAATCAATCAATTATTAAATACAAGATGCCTCAAGTCTTTGTTCAGTTTTAAGCTTTAATAGATAATGCATGACACAGACTTGGTACTGAATAAGTGCAGCATCTCCCAAAAATTTTAGTATATTTTAAAATAATTTTTTCAAAGCACTATGCTAGTCTGGATTTACAGTTAAAAGAAATTAAATATTTCCTGTACACAGGAAGTTTACATTCTAATGAAGGAGTTAACAGGTACAATAAAAACGTATACTTCATAAATATAAAACTAATAAGTAGAAATATATACAAAGTAGTTAAATATAAGGTAATTTGGGAGGGAGGGAACTAGTAGTTGGATAGGGAGATTCAAGTAAGGCTTCATGTAGAGGTGGTTCATGGTAGAGGTAAAGTAATAGAAGGATTCTGTTAGAGGTAAAGAGGGTGAATTGTAATGTTTGGGCTAAATTTCTGGGAAGGGCCTTGGTCTCAGCAGGATAGACACCATGAGAATGGACAAGAATAGAGTCCAAAGCCTTTACTGTCTCTTATACAGTCTGTGTCTGTCATAGTCTGATCCAGTCTCCTCCAGCAGTCTGCCAGTCTGACTTCTGTCTGACTTCCTGTCCCCAGTTCTTATATACCCTATTACAATTACATCATTACAGCATACTGAATATGTGTGAACCATCAGAAATAGTGAAGTCTGGAAGAGTTGAGTCTTTAGAGAGAAAAGTTTTGGGTTTAGTTTTGGTTAAACATTGTGAATTTAAAATGGTATATTTAACTTGAAATCTCCATCAGGAAATTGGTGCTGTGAGATTTGTTCCTAGGGAGTAACTGGAGTTGGATATGTAAAGCTGTGAGTCTTCTGCAAGAGATGATAGTTGAACCCAAAGGAGTTGATAAGATTTCCGATAGAGCCTTAGAACAGAACTTTGGGGCAATACCCACAGTTAGAGAGAGAGTGATATGGTTGGTGAGTCTGCAGAAGAGACAGAAAAAGTCAGGAGGAAGAATATAGGTAGGAGTCTTAGCTAAAAGCAAACATAGGGAGGAGAGAATATCTTGGAGATGTTGGTCAGTGAAGCACAGAGATTGAGAAAGATCAACATTGATAAGTTTTGGCAACAAAGAGATCATTGGAAAGTTTTCAAGAACCCTTTTACTTGAGCAATGAAATTGAAGTGTAGAGTAATGAAAAATGACTGAGAAAAAAAAAAGTAAAACTATATGATAGTAGAGTGAAATTCTAGTGAAAAAAAATTTTTTTAAGAATTGGGGAGACTTGAATATCTTTAGAGGCAGTAGAGAAGGAGCCACTTAATATGGAAAGGTTGAAAATTCTTAAGAACGAGTGAGGATGATGTATGCAGTCTCCTGGAGAAGTTGGCAGAGAATGGAATCGAGAACAGTTGTCAGTGGGTTTTCCTTGGCCAGGACAGACTACCTTTTTGTCACATCAGGCAATGTTGAAGTGAAAATGTATCAAGTTTATCAGCAAAGTAAGAGACAAAGTCCTCACTTGACAGGAAAGGGAAGGTACATTAAGTTTAAGGATGAAAGAAAAGGTTCAATGTAGATTCTGTGGGGAGTGAAATCAGGAATCAGAGGAATAAAAGGATTGCCCTGGCCCAATTGAAATTGAATAATACGAATCCATAATATTCCCAGTCATCAAGGTTGTGAGACTTCTAGCTCTGTTTAATTAAGTCTTGGGTGGAAGCAGAGGGTAACCCAGAACTGATATGTGTCAAGAGGAGAGTAGTGATTGGACAAGGGGGCAAAATTACAATGGAGCAAGGAGTACAAGGGCAGAGGATATTGTTAAATTGAAATGGTTAAATTGGGGTGATATTGGAAACATTTATGAGTAGTGGCAGTTTGTTGTATGCGTTCATTGCTGTGTGTGGCTGAGGTGGAGAGAAATTGAAATTCTTTAAGCTACTTAGACCTTAGTTTCCTCATTTATAAAATAAGGACCTTGGACCGGACTCCTTCAGGTTCTAATTTTAATCATGTAAGGCAGCTAAGCAGCACACTGGATGGAATTTGAAACTTAGAGTGAGGAAAACCTTGTTTTGAATCCTCATATACTTAATAGCTGTTTAACCATGGCTAGATCATTTTTAGTCTTCTGTGTCTCAGTTTCTTCATCTATAAAATAGAGAAGATAATAGTATTATCTACTCTTCAAAGTAATGAAAATCAAATTAGTTATCATGTGAAATATTTTGGAAATTTAAAAATGCTATGTATAGTTATTAGTACGTTAATTATATAATAATGTGTCAGTTTTACTAATTCTAACAAACAGCTCATTTGCATGCCAACAAAAATAATACATAAAATTTCTTTTAAAAGTTTATAGATTACATAAGTGTTCTACAGATTTTCTTTTGTCAGTTTGTTTAGTGTATGCTTTTTTTCATAGTGCAGTGATAATCTTCAAATCAAATTAAGTTGAATTATAATTCCCAGATCAGGAAAATCCAAATCATTATTATTTTTTTGTTACTGTGCTTGCTTCATTTAGGAGATCTTTTGTGTTCCCACTGGATAGAAGGCAAGAAATTCTAGTAATAGGACTTAACTGGAGAAAAGATTTCATAATCATTACCATGTTTTTGCTCCTGCATATATCATGGGAGTCTTTTCTCTTGTTTAAGGTTTTTACATGAATGACACTAGTAAATTAGTAGCATTTAAGAGCCATTTAGCTATGCAAAGTAAGACAAGGATAATGGCTAAACTAAACTTTGAAATTATACTTGATTTGGTATCAAAGTGACATAGAATAAACCTTTTGCTTTCTTGTCAAATTCCTTAAATTTAAAAAAAAAATTGCAATCAGCATTCTGTTTGGTGCTCAGTAATATGGGTCAGTAATAATTAAGGGGTGATAAGTCTTTGTTTTCTAGACTGTGGAACTTAACTAATCTATGAGGGAATAAATTAATTCTACATACCAAAGAATTCTCTCATAACTACTGAAATTTAATCATCTTCCTTTTGTCCTTTTTAAGATCATTTGTTTAAGATCATTGACTTATACAAGTTTTTGCTCAGAAATTTCCATCATTTTGAATGCAACTCAGAGCAAAAGTAATTCTTTTAAAAGGTTTCCAAGAGTTGATGAATAAATTTAAAAATGAATTGTGTGAATAACTGATTTAAATGTGACATAACATTAGCTCTTGTTTGAAATATGAAAACATACCTTGAAACTGAACTTAGGAAGACACAGTTGAATTCATCTGGTATGTCTATATGAATCTGGCCATACTCAGAAAAGATCATCTAGGGCATATTGTCCATTTCCCTAATTTTATAGAACAGGAAATTTTATCTATCTGTCTATTTTTTTTTTTTTTTTTGCTGAGCAATTGGAGTGAAATGACTTGTCCAGGGTCACACAGTTAGAAAGTTGTAAGTGTGAGACTAGATTTGAATTTAGGTCCTCCTGACTTCAGTGCTGGTGCTCTATCCACTGTGTCACCTAGCTGCCCTAGAACAGGAAATTTTATATAAATCCTTGCTTGAGAACTGGGATTCAAATTCAGGCCTTTTGATTCCAAGATTAGAAAGTCAAGTTCAGCTCTTTTTCTCTCCTACCAATCATTGATGAAAATAGACTAGTTTTATTAGACGTGGGCTTAGATTTACTATATTTCTCTTCTCTCTATGGTTGGATATAGAAATAGATAAGTCCATTACTCATTACTAAATATAGAGGAATTTGCTGGTCTTAACTTCTATGATTTTTTTCATGATTGTGCAAATCTGATTCAAAAGTATACTTTTTGCTGCAAAGTGACTATCCTTTTATTATGTTCTTGGGGTCTTCAAAACTGAGTCAAAACGAGATTCTTTCCTCTCCCCCCAAATCTATCACCATCTACCCCATTACATCTCCACCTTGCAAAATCCTAGAATCACTTGGTAATAGACAGGGTTGTCTACATTTGTTTTAAGAGTGCATCGTTATAATTTAAAAAAACAAGAGTGCACTGATGAATTCTCAAATCATATTATTCCCTGAATGTAGGTCAGTGTTTGGATGAACTATCTGGCTAAATGGTGAATTTTTATACTGACATGAAGACTAAACATAATGAAAATTCTAAACAACATATATTCTTGCACATTCAAATAGAATGAAATATTTGATAGCACTACAGATTTTCTTTAGGCTTCAGTATTTTCATCTACAGTGAATTTCTGCTTAGAACATTGATGTCCCCCCTCCCTCCCCTTCACTTCCTTGTCATTTGCTGGAAGTGGGTTTCAAAACAATTTTTTTTTTTTTTTTAAAGATTTGTATCATATGCTTTAGGGCAAAGGATAATAATGTTTCCCTTCACCTCCTTCTGCCAATCCATCTGTCTAGAAAGAAAGCACAGAAGGATGCATTCCTGTCTCTTTATTTTAGAATTTTTTTTAATTGGACACATTAAAAAAATAGGGCTTTCTCTTTATAGTATTGCATTATAAGCAATTGAAAGAAAGTAGAAAGTGTTTTGTTGATGTTTAAGAAAGAGAGAGGAGGGAATGCTAGATTATCATTTTGTGAATATAAGTTCTCCATCACTATTGGATATACTGGAGTTGGTTTTCTATTATTTCCAGCAATTGTAGTTTTAAATGAGAGCTGGGCTTTCCCATTGTAAGGGGAGGTAGGTATGCATAGAAATGGTGTTCTGGATCTAGGGAGGTAAATTAATATTTAGTTTTTATTTGCACAAGAGATTTTTCAGATAGGTAAGAGGTGTGTGGTCCTAGTTGAGAAAATTTTTAGAAAACTTAAAGCTTTGAACTTAAACTCCCTGGTACTAGCAATTGTTATTACTTAGTTGGCCAAAAAAATACTATATAGGAAAATACAGGCCTGGCTTTGAAAAGATTAACTACTCAGTTCTTGATAACCCATACTGCTTAATTCTCTAGGGCTTTATAGGGCTTAATTAGCATTAGTAGCTTTATGTCCTTGAATAAAAGACTGTGTTAGAGATAACTATTTCTGATTTCCTAAACTGATTAGCATTTTTTTATTGCCAATCAAAGTAGGAGAAAGAGAAGAACCTGATTTGAATTTGGGCCCTTCATCTCAAATAAGTATTGCTTTAAGCTGAAATGTTTTATAAAGTCATCCCCTCTTTAGTATCCCAGATGAAAATTAGTTGTTGCCTTTCTCCTAAACTACTTTGGTACATTAAGCAGGACAAATGTGCATCATTACAATAGTCATTCTTTTTGGTGTCATGTATAATCTAGTAGCTGCACATATTAATGATTAGGTTAGCACTGCAGGCAAGTCATAGATTGATTATAACAATTCTTTGCATGACTTGGTTGTGATTAAAAAGGAGGTGTAAGATCTGTAACAAGACAATAAAATGTTAAAAAAAAAAATCAGCCATAAACAAAGGTCATTGTCTCTAGATTTCACCTCCTAATTTCTCAAGAAGATTAGAGCAGCTCATTAAAAGAAGGATTAATTATGTCCATGCAGCCTTCTCTGTAACTTTGTGCATTTAGCAGCCATATGTGTAATTGGTTGATTGCCAGATTTATTTTAAAGATGCAAGAGGTAATAATGCCTTCCTTCTTTGTGAAGTGATGATATTGGATTAGATGATCTGTCTGATCCCTTGGATGTGTGTGTGGATTTTTTCCTGTCTTTTTTAATTGTATTTTTTCTCTGTTTGGAAACAAACTATCTTATTATTTAAGAGATTATCTTGAAGTACAGAATTTATATACAAATTTTAGGTTTGAGCACTGCCTGTGAAGAAGACAATATCATTATGAGTCATGATTTCTTAGTTTTCTTCTCCACATAAGAAATTAACCCCCTATAGAAGAAGTAATTTTATGCTGTGTTGTTTTTGAGAGTGTAAATCTTCACCAAAAACTATTATACCTTTGTGACGATGTGTACAGTGCCATGGTGAGCCTGTCCAGTCAACTGCCTGCAAATACATGAAGGGTCTGTGATTATCATAGTGTGAACTCCTTTAACAAGTAGAAATTACAATCTCTAATTTAATAGATCAATCTTAGGGAGTTTTCTGTGACATAAAAATTAAAGGAATTGTTGATACTATGTTGAAAACACCAAAATATATTTCCTTAGAAGTCATATACAGTTGTCCTCCATATTTGCAACCTTGATAAGATAGGGCTGTTTCTTAGCTTCTTTTAAATAACCCACATGAATCAGTTCTCCACTAGAGTATTTAAACAATCTGCTTCATTTGGTTTGTTTAGCCTATATTAACTTTTAGGGGTAATTATACCTACTTTTTAAAAATTTGTCCCAAATCTACATCTCTTTTAAACTTCAAATAGTGCCTAACAATCTTTTTTAAATATTCCTGGATTTAATAACTAAATCTTTGTATATGCTATATCTATATGCTTGTATAATTTCATAGACTCTAACCATAACTTTTCTTTGTCAAAATAAGTGGCTTGACCAGAGTATGTGCTCAAGAAATCTAGTGGAATCTTCAATTGGAAATTATCTACGATAAAGGGAGGAAAAGCAATTTTTTTCCTTCATCAATCACTCTGTATTATGAATGATAACCAGGTTATATTATAGATAATATATATTTTTAAAACTAGCATAGCATAGGCTATAAAAAGACTGTTGCAGTTAATTATTTTAAAAACTTTTAATACGGTGTCCTCAAGATCTTTTCTGTTTAAGCTACATAATTCCATGCAAAGGATGTTGCCTTAGCACACAGGATCTAATAGAGGGCTCTTGACCATGCTTTGAGAATAATTGATCTAGCTATCCTTGAAGACCCCTATCATCATGAAGTCCCAACCTCCTCACATAGCTCAGTTGACCTTTTCCCATAAGTTTAACAGTCCTGATCGTGCAATGGACTTAAAGTTATAAAAAAGCTATAAAACCTATAAAAGTCTGATGTCAACTCTGCCATTCCCTTTGTGATTTTGGGCAAATCATTTGATCTCTGTTGGTCTCATTTTTCTTCTGACAAGTACTATTCAATTAGATGACCTCTCTGCTTCCTTCTAACTCTAAATATCTGATCTTATGATCAGTGATTGACTTCTTTCTCAGAGGGATGAGGAAGAGCTATCAAAATCCTGAGGGAACCAAGCAACCAAGTCTGAGTTATTATAAATACCCAAATTAACTACAAAGATCCTATCAAAGAAGATCCTGTTTGAATTTAGAAAATGTACATTCATACTCATAGACACGTACATTCACATATGTGTATTATCCATATTTGTGTATGTCTGTATACACATACACACATAGAAATTTGTGTCTAATGGTAGCCATTTCAAATTATGGGGTGAACAGAGGAAGGGGAAAATCACCTGGTAACTTTGTTGTATATAAAAAAGAGACCCTGTAGTAAATAGATACATGAAATTGTATTTAAGATGATAGTTCAGCAACTTTTATTTTCATCTTTCCTATCTTTTTTTTCCCGTTTGTAAACAAATCAAAAAGTGAAAGAATGACTTTTGTCATTGTCAGCATAATTGGAAGAATTGACTTGGTAGAGATTTCCACAGGCAGTTTTAAAGCAATTTGAAGTGAATTCAGGCCATTTTATTTTATTTTATTTTTTGAGAAATATGTCTTGCTTTTTTTTTTTTTTTTTGAGTAAGGACAAGTTTTTGAAGATCATTTGTCTGGTCATTTTGCTGCCTTTGAAAAAGAAAGAAACTGTCTTCTTCAGTTATCATCACATCCACACTAATGGATCTTCTGCTCTTATTAACAGCATCCTTAGCTTTAATTGACATGAACCAGTTTTAAAATGGCCTGACTGAATTTCCTAATCACTTTTGTTGTTTTATATGGTCAACACAGCTTTATGTTTTAACCCAAAAGTTGACCAGTTCAGACATACATTGTTGAATATGATCCTGAATCTACAAAATCAAACATTTTTCATTCTCTAGAAGTCAACATTTTTATTTATACTGCATTGTTGTTTTATATGGTCAACACAGCTTTATGTTTTAACCCAAAAGTTGACCAATTCAGACATACATTGTTGAATATGATCCTGAATCTACAAAATCAAACATTTTTCATTCTCTAGAAGTCAACATTTTTATTTATACTGCATTTTAACCATTTGTAGAGCTTTTTCCTTTTAGTCTTTTACCTTCTGGAAATTGTTTGCAGATTGAATACTATGTATAATACAGTAACATTTTATTTTGCTTGACAAATAATTTATCCAAATGAGTTATTGTTCTTCAAATTAATCTATTTGGGAGACTGGTAGAGAGGCAATACAGCATAGTAGAACCTAGTCAGTAAGATTTGGCTTCAAATTATTTCTCTGTTAGATTCCAGGTGCACGAATATGGACAAATTATATAATCAGTGAGTATTTCAAGCAGGTCTCGAAGCCTTTAAATTGCAGAAAAGCTGCTGATCTATATTGGTGAAGGACATTTCCTCACAGGGAGCATCCTGATTAAATTGTTGGTTTGAACAATAATTAAATATTCAAATAGTTTGTCATCACTAAAAACATTTGCGGAAATACCTATTTTCTAATTTCCTTTAGAGAGTTTTTGTTAAATAAGAAAATAAGAATCATTATTTTATTGTCATAGAATGCTTTTCCACAGTCAATTTTCCCTTCCAATCCTCACTTTTTAACAGTGTTTATCCATCTCTATTCCTTTGCATCCAACTAGCAATCATTTTGCTTTGGACTAGGGGCACAAGACGCTTTAGGAGAGGGATAAAAGAGAAAGAGAAACAGAAAGATTGGGGATCTTAGTGAGGAGTCAGGAGGACCTTATTTGGAGTATGCCGCTTAAGTAGATTAACTGACTTAATTTCATGTTTATGCTGTCTATTTTTTTTCATAATATGGATATAATTAGCTTAGCATTGCAGGATGCCTATATGTTCTCTGATTTACTTGGAAAATTGCATTGTTTATATTTCCTGTGAGGGGAAAATTTTTCTTTTGTTCAGTTTATACTAATAATCGAAGCAGCCTTGTCGTAGTAGATTGACAACTAGCCATGGAGTCCAGAAGTCCTGGATTCAAATACATTCTTTTTCATATACTAGCTGTATATTTTGAGGCATATCACTATCAGTAATCAGAAATCAGGTTCAGGCCCTGCTTGTCAGCAAAACTCACAGATTTAACAGATCTAAATTAAAATGTAATGGGGAAATGTTTAATAAATAAATAAAAAGATCCAGCACAGATCATAGTAATTTGTAGTTTTCTAAGTCAGTTGTAGGTTTCAGGGATCTCTTTTTAAGTATGACACCACTGCTCTACACAGCTCTAAAAGACTATAACTTACAGAACAGGTGCTAATTTCCATTTATTAGGCAATTCTGTATATATAGGTTACAGATCTGGTTTAAAAAAATGCTGCCCTTCAAGATATTAAGAGTTTGGTAGATTGATATCTACATATTCTATATATGTTACAGTTCTTTTAAATTAAATTTATTTTCATTTTGTGTTTTCTTTTATTGTTATTGTTGTAGCACATAGCAATATGGATGTTTTGTGTAGCTTTATGTTTTTATACTGCTACTATATCTTTTCCTTTACTCCTAACTGGGATTAATTTTGCTTTGAAGCTGTTAATTAACTCAATTTTGTTGCCAAAGCTTCTAGTGTTTTCCCATTGTAACCAATGAATAACTCTTAATTTTAAATATATAATTTTTATAATATAGTATAAAAGAAGAACCTATGCATGCCTGTGATTTTTAATAGTTTTTTTTTTTTAATGTAGGTGCATATTACAAAAGGCTTTCCCCCCTTTTTTCTCTATCTGTTCAGTCATGTTTGCTTTTCCTTCCCTCTTTCCCTTCCTCCCTTTCTCTCTCCCTCCCTCCCTCCCTTCCTTTGTGCCTTCTTCCTTCCATCCATTGGTTATTTGATTGTAATGTTAAATCATCCTTGCATCTGTAATATAAATCCTAATGGTCATATTGTATTATTTTCTAGATACAGTTCTGTAGTGTCTCAGAGAGAATTTTATTTAATATTTTTGCATCAATAATTGTTAACAAAATTGATTTCTGCTTATTTTCCTCTACTGTTGTCTCTCCCTTGTGCCATAATATAACAATATTTATGGTTTTGATTTGGTAGAATATTGTATGTATTTTGGAAAATAATTTTATATAAGTAGTCATTTTTCTTTAAATGTTGGATAATAATGTATTTGTGAAATATGTATGGTTCATATATTTTTATATTCCTCATCTCATTCCCCAGCAACTCATTTATAATTTGTTAGATTTCTTGTTCCCAAAATTGGGCTTTTGAAGCTTTCTGATTCTTTTTTTTCTCTTTAATTTGGACATTTTATATTTCTATAGCTACTCATAATTTTCCTTTGAATTTTCAGTTTTTCTTGCATTTAATTTTAACTAGTATTCTCTGATCATACCCTCCTACTTCTTTGCTTTTGTTTTCTTTGCTGAATACTATCTAATTTGTTATTTCCCAAGTCTCTGGCTTGGATTCCCTTCTTTTTTTGTCTGAATACTCTTGCTCTTAATGACCATATCTATTCCCATGTGTTTAATTGTTATCTCTCTGTAAAGATGATTCCTTCATCTTTATATCCATTTCTTTTTCTCCCATGAACTTCATTCATCCATCATTAGATAGCTATCTAGGTATATTTCCAAAATATACCTACTGAATTTTGGCCATTAGGCTTATTCTTATCTATATCCCACCATAACTTTGGTCTTGTCCCTATTCTCCTGCCTTTCTGCCTTATATTTGTATCCACCGTGCTTAATTCTTAGTGGAATAACTAGGTTGTTAAGTGGGTAAAGCATAGAAGTCAGAAAGAATGAGTTTAAATATGCCATTAGACACTTAGTAGTTGTGTTGCCCTGGACTAATCATGTATCCTTCCTTTGCCTCGGTTACCTTATCTGTAAAATGGAAATAATAATAGCAGCTAATTCCCACAGTTATTGTGAATATCCAATAAAATAATATTTGTAACATTCTTAGTACAGGACAGCACATAGTAGGATAAATTGTAAGCTATTATCTTATTATTCTTTTCACAGTACCTGGTATATGGTAACAACTTAATAAATGTATTATCATTCATTCATTCTCACTTAAATATCTTAGTCTCAGCATATCCAAGTAGAATCCCTCTTCCTCTCCACCTCAACCCATTCTTTAGAACTTACCTATTTACACAGGCACCATTATTTCATATTCACCACTTTAGTTTAGACCCTTATTATATGTCATTTGAAATATTGAAATGACTTACTAATTGGTCACTCTGTGTCATCTCCCCACTTCAGTACATTCTCCATATATAGTTGTCATTAAGGACAGATCCAACTATGTCATTCCCAACTTGATTAATTTCAGTGGCTCCCTATTGCCTCAAAGATAAATCATAAATTTTTCTGTCTCTATTAAAAAAAAATCTTCACCTATCGACCCCAGCTTCATTATATAAGGATTCTGAATTACTTCTTATTTATTTATTTGCTCAAGTATTTAACCTCTTTTCTGACTCTTTCCTGCACATGTCTCCTACAGAAGCCAAAAGTATAATCCCCTTTTAAACTAAAAAAAACAAAAACAAAAATAGGATTTGTGAGAAATGGACTGGCTGCCATTTCCCCCAAGTGCAATACTGTATAAGGTATTAAGAATGAAGGTTAACAATGAGACAACCACATTCTTGAACATGTTCCTTCCTCTACTTGAAGAAACTACAGTACCTCCAGATTATATATATAGGATGTAGAATGCATATTAAAGAGGCATTTCTTGGATTGTCTGTTCTGTCTTTTCCCCTAAACTTAAAATGCATCTACTTTATAGGTATTTTCTGTGTGCCTTTTTCGTTGTAGATATGTTATTTGCCTATTAGAATCTATGTTCCTAAAATAGTGATTGTTTTTAACTTTTTCTTTGCATTCTTTGTCTTAGCTTGTTTATTGATTGAAGCACATCATCATTACAATTGCTATGATAGTATTAGGATTTACAAAAGAATCAGAGATGTGTAATCTCATTTTAGCCACTAATTTATATATATATATATATATATATATAATTTGATTTTATGTACTTTTTCTTGAACAAAGAGCTGATATATTTTTAAGTTGTGATGAAGTGAGAGGTATAAATAAATCATAATAGGGTTAAATCATAGGAGACTATGCTTACCACTTAATGTATTTTAATTTTTTTGTTGTTTAAATGAAAAAATTGATAAGGAAAAGATCCAAATTTTTTATAAAAATTAAAAGGGTCTATAAGAAAAATGTAAAAGCATGTTCAATTTATTTTAAGATATGGATTTTTTCTTTTATATAATTAGGAAGCTAATTTTATATTCCTCTTAAAATGTTCTCATCAGGAGCACCGGAAGTTTTTTTAATCATTTCCAGGTTAATATAGGCATAGAACATTTTGCCAAACAATAACCAAGTGATTCAATGTGAAATAGTAAAGAAATTTAGGTGGGAGTGATAACAATATTCATAAATGGGTTAGAATTCAGCTTAAAAACTCGAGTGAAAAGATTCCATAAAAATTAAATAGCAAATGATTAGAGTATAAAGACTGTGGATTCACATAATATACACTTTGGTTGAATGCTATATTCTGTTTATTATTAATAAATATTCAGTTAGTACTTTTTGTTGCATTCTTCACTAATCAAAGCCACATATCCATAGAAAGAATCTGAAAGGTTCAGATATTATCAGGGACTTACAGTTCAGGAAATTAAAATTTTAAATTTAATTTTAATCTAATTAATTTTTAATTAATGAATTTTACAATCATAGGTACAGAGTTTTTCTTTTATAAAGAACAGGAAAGAAAACTGTTTAGGGGCCTGGATTTCTGCTTATCTTGTCTTATAAAAAGGAATGTATACCTCCCCCATTTGCCATATAGATATGCATGCATATGTGTATATGTATATATATGAAGGTAAACATATGTGAGTATGTGCATACATACTATATATTTGTTTTATAAGGTAGTAACACAATTGCTATATATGTCCTCTTACATTCCTTTTTCTTACATACATTTTTTTTGTTGTTGTTGTTAAGGCAATTGGGGTTAAGTAACTTGCCCAGGATCACACAGTTAGAAAGTGTTAGGTGTCTGAGGCCAGATTTGAACACAGGTCCTCCTGACTTTAGGGCTGGTGCTCTATTTACTGAGTCACCTAGCTGCCCTTTATACATTTAAAACAATATTTTAGTATTGCTAATTTTATGCCCCTACATATCTTTCACTACCTAATAATCCAATCTCATCCCCTCATTCTTGACTAGAAACTCTCCCTTGTAACAAATATGTATAAAGTATGCAAAATATAATAAATTATCCATTTCTGAGAATTTATGTGTGATTCAGGAAGGAAATTTTAAAGAATAGTGAAGAGTCAAGCTCTAAAACTTCTAAAAGTTGTAGACATTTGGAATGTCTCTTTCTGATTTTGTTACTATTATAGAGAAATCTATATAATCTGTGGATTTATTTTGGTTATTTGGTTTCATACTGGTTATCATACTGAAATTATTAATGAAATTACCTAGGCTTGATTGATGATATTTGCCCTGATTCTCAGGGGTTTTCTATTATCTGATTTGCAAATAGGGATAGTTTTTTTTTTTTTCCTTTCTGCTAATTTTCTTTATGCCTGTGGTTTTGTTTTATTAGTGCTATAACTATTGTTTTAGAACTATGCCAAATAAAAGGAAAGTGGGTATTTTTGCTTTATCCCAGTTCTGTTTTAAAAGCTTCTAATGTTTACTTATTGCAATTGATTGGTTACTTTTTGTTTTATATAACCCACTACTTGTGCAAAGAAGGAAAGTAGTCACATTTTCTTATCTTTGTAGTCTTGATATCTTTATATCACACCTGTCCTCTAATTTGTCTTTGATCTGACTGTCAAAGTGATTGTCCTAAAACTCAGGTCGGTCATATGTCTTCTCAGTAAACTCCAATGGTTTTCTGTTATCTGTAAGAGAAAATATTATAAAGGGCTGAAACTATGAAAAGGTCTACTTGAATCAGACAACCGCGCACTTAAGGCTAATCACCTATTTGAAAATGACTCTATTGGCAATATGTTTGGATAAATGGCCCTTCTTACTGTTTGCTGCTGGCTCAATGTTTGATGTTAAGATAATCGTAGGCAAGGATTAGAGGGTGGGGTGAGACAGCCAGAGTCACTTGGCAGTAGGAAGAGGAGAAGAAAAGTTGAGATTCTGGACTCTAGAATCCAGAAGAGATCTTTTGCAAAACTCCTGACATTTTGCCTGCTTCTATCATTCCTTCTCCTTAAAGACTAAGGACTTTTATTTATCCTGACTCTGGCTGATCCTGAAATCTCTAGGAGCTAGCTTGGACTTAACAAAATATAAATTTCTTAGTTTTTCAGGATATGACCACTTTTTTTTTTTCTTTCTAATTTTTTTTCAACTAGAATCACATCTGTGCATTCTTTGATTATAGCCCTACTATACCACTAGCTGTTCTTTGGACCCATTACTCTATCTCTCAGGCTACCTGCTTTTGTACAAACTATTTGCTGTTCCTAAGGATGCATTCTCTTCTAAATCCCACTTTTTAGTTTTCCTGAATAATTTCAAGACTCAACTTAAATCCTACTTCCTGAAGCAGCTTTTTCCTGGCAATAACTCCTAGTGCCTAATCCCTTTTGAGATTTACCTCCTGTCAATTTTGTGTATGTTTATATGTTGTCCCCTCCATTTCAGGAGGGCAAGCACTACCTTTACTTTTTTTGATATTCTTAGTACTACTTAGACCCTGATATAATGATGTCATTTTGGACTTCTTTCAGCACAAATCATAACAGTCAACTTACTTGGAAACAAAGCCTATTAAGGCTTAATAAATGCTTGTTGATTTCTTGATTGATTAATAGAAAGAAAAATAGTAAAGGTCCTGGAAATAAGATAATAAAATATTATCCTCCACTCACAGTGCACAGGTGTGATACTTTCAAAACAGAATATTGTACTCATTTGCAATTGTAGTCTTTAAATTGAACATTTTAATCTTAAGGGAGAGTTCACTATTTAGAATGAAAAGGGAACAGCTGCGATATAAAGAAGCATTTTAAAAAAGTAAATATATGTATGTACACACATATTTTATGTTTGATTCTATGTAGAATACAGGTACATTTGATCACATATAATGTAGGAATTCTATTTTTGGTCATGCAAATTTTATGTATATGAGTGTGTGTATATATATATATATATATATATATATATATATATATATATATATATATATGTGTGTGTGTGTGTGTGTGTGTGTGTGTCTAGAAAGTTTTTTAAAAAGTCAATGATATTACTAAAAGTGTAGTTTTTATAGCCTCATTCTAGATCCAATTAACCTAAATCATTGAAATTTGATAAGTATTATTTTTAATTAAAAGAGTATTGGTCTTTCCCTTTGTGTCAGAACTACAGAGAATGAGAACATGAGTTGCTGTTGTGGCTTGCTTTTCACATTAAACCAAAAAAAAAAAAAATTTCCATTTTTTAAAAGCACTAATTACTGATTGTATAGCTATGAAAGACTGCCAGTTTGAAACTAAGTAGAATTTTTGTGTATTGTTTATCAAAGAACTCAGAAGAACAATTTATTTATCTACCCTCTTTTCTCTCTTTTATTTGTTTCAACCTAAACCAATTTTTTTGGGTGACTGATACATAATTATGACTTTCTTTGTCCTTTAAAGTATTTTTCGGTTCAAACAAGATCATTGGGATTAGAAAATATATTTATCTCATAACAATGTAAATGTAGTTTGTGTAATGACCTTACAAATTGATGATATGGAATGTAAAGCCTTTGTTAGGAAAAGTGGGGTTTAATTCTAGTCTCATTCAGTTTTGGACTTTGGGTTTATATATAAATGTACAAAAAGATGAATATATGAGCATACATATCTAAATTGAAATGTTATAACTTTGATGAATTGTGAATTAACTATAGATCTGCTATAATATCATTTTTATTCATTCCCTCTGTGAATATACATATTGTGATGAACAATATGCACACTTTATTAATCATTGCTTTGACAACAGATCATATTTAGATAGAGTTTTCTGTCTCTATAATATATATGATTTTACTTCTGAGGCTCTTAATTCATCTCTGGTAGCCTATTGTTCTAGAGAAAGACTAATCCTTTTTCTCTTACAAGATCCGTTATTTCAATAACATTGAAATCGTACCTCTTACCCCTCTCAAACTCAACATATCTAAAACAGACCTCATTTTCTTACCCTTACCTTTTCCTGCTCCTAACCCGCCTCCATGCTCCCCAGACCACCTGTCTTCTGGACTTCCTAATTTCTGTTGAGGAATTAACTCTTCTTCAGGTCACCTCGTCATTCCTCTTACCCAATCTTGTTTCTATTTTTACAACCTCTCATTCATTTTATTCTGTCTACTCACATAGCTGCTACCTTAACTTTGACCCATTTTTTTTATCCATCTTGCACTATTATAATATCCTAATTCATTTGGTATTCCCATTTCAAGTTTTTCCCTTCTAATTTTGAGCTAGTCTGGGCTAACTAGTGTATACAGTTAAGTCATAGCAACTTCAAGTTAAATCTTAGTAGCTTACAACACCTTTGTATAGATGCATCTTACACACAGACACACACAGAAACACACACACACACACACCAGAGTTAAATGAAAGGAAGAATAATAATAAATATGTTTTTTTTATACATTTTTGTGTTTGTGTGTGTGTGTATCTATATCTATGTCTATATCTTCCACCCACATACCACATCCCTTGACAGCCAATGAGAGAGAGGGGAAGGAATAGAAAAGATGTGGAAATGATTAACAATAGAGAATAAGACAAGGGGCACAAAACCTGGGTTGGAGTCCTTGCTAGATTTTTTTTTCCTAGTTCTGTAATTTTGGGGAAGTCCAAGAACTAAACCTAATCGTAACCCTAACCTTGACTGACTCTCAGTTTTCCTCATCTGCCATTTATGGTGCTGACTTTTTTCAGGTATAATTTGCTAAATGTTGATATTTTTGAAAACTATGTAAATCAGATTTGTTCAAAGCAAGTTCAGTAAGTCACTTTTTGGGGGTGGGATGGAGAGGAAATGAGGCAAGCAGGATTAAATGACTTGCCAAGAGACACACAGCTAGTTATTGTCAGGTGCTTGGAAACAGGATTGAGCTCAGATTCTCTTGATTCCAATGCCAATGCTTTATCCATTGCACTACTTAACTGTCCCATTAAATTACTTAAAAAAAATACTTATGTGCAATCTGCTGTTCTGGACATGTGACTGGACAAAATAATCCCTTCCCTTGCAGAATTTTGCCCTATTGCCACATATTGTAATTATAAAAGGGGGAAAAGGAGGGGAGCAAACATTAAGTTCTTGCTATGTTCTAGACACTGTGCTAATCACTGTTTAGATATCTCATTCAGTTTTAAATTTCAGTTAATTTTTTTTCTTGGCCATGAATTCTAATATAGGTGATGTTCTTTCTCATGAAGTTAATGATTCATTAAGTAATATGTTTGTTAAAATAAATCTAGATGAATTGTGTTTTATGTAATCTTTGATTCTTCTTAATTTATTCAACTTTGTTTTTTCTAGAATCTAATCTGACATACCAAGGATTTAATAAGTATCTATATTATGTAAGACCCCTGCCTAGCACTAGGGATAAAAAGATATAAATGCAATATAGTCCTTGCTTTTGATGAGTTTGCATTCTAATAGGGGAATATAAAGTGAAGAGATAAGTACATTCATATGTATTCATAATAATTTGAGGTAGGAGGAAAAAACCAAAAACTAGTAAGGTTTCTTATAAGAAAGGAAAGGTTTCCAGAGAGATTATGAATGAGTGAATCCTTGACAAAATTTGGAGATTCTTAGAAATGTGAAAAGAAAGGATCATAATTCATAGAAAAGAGAAAAGGACCCAGTTTGAGGCAGCCCCTTTTGTAGTGGAAAGAAACTGGAAAATGGATGGATATCCATCAATTGGGCAATGGCTGAATAAGTTATGGTATATGAATATAATGTATTCTATAAGAAACGATCAGCAGGATGATTTCAAAGATGCCTGGAGAGACTTACATGAACTGATGTTAAATGAAGTGAACAGAACCAGGAGATCATCTTACATAGCAACAGCAAGATTATACGATGATCAATTCTGATGGACATGACTCTTTTTATCAATGAGGTGATTCTGGCCAGTTCCAATGGTCTTGTAATAAAGAAAGCCATCTGCACCCAAGAGAGAAGACTGTGGGAACTGATTGTGGGTCACAACATAGTATTTTCACTTTTTTTTGGTTGTTATTTGCTTGCTTTTTGTCTTTTTTTTCATCCTCCCCTTTTTGATTTATATTTCTTGTGCAGCAAGATAATTATGGAAATATGTATGGAAGAAAGGTACATATTTAATATATATTAGGTTGCTTTCTATCTAGGAGAGGGAGTGGGGGTTAGGAAAGGAGAAAAAAATTTGGAACACAAGGTTTTGCAAAGATGAACGTTGAAAACTGCATGTTTTTTGAAAATAAAAAGCTTTAAAAATAAAAAAAAAAGAAAGGATCATATTCTAGGAATGAGTAACACTATAAACTTATTTAGAGATTTCTAAAATTCTTTATTTGAATCCCTAATGCCTGATACATAGTATCTATTTCATAAATAAATCACTGATTATTGTTAATTGATGGGTGGAGGTATTAAATTTTGGAGAACAGCATATCACCCACTCTGAATATAAACAGAGACAGAAAGGCAGAAGAGGTAGCATGAAGGAAGAAAGTTCTCAAATACCAAGCAGAGGAGCTCATATTTTATTGTAGAGGCAATGGGGAATCACTGAGGATCCTTGAGCAGCAGAGTGATAGGAATGGCTGGTATCATTGCTGTGTAGTAAAACGTTTTTAAAAATTGGTTTACCGAATTGTTATCATGTTGACTTTCAACAAATATTTATTGAATATCTACTTTTCTCCTATGACAGGCACTCAGGAAGATATAAAAATGAAAGAAGCATAATTCTATTTCCTTAGCTTCTCCCATCTCAAGTGAATATCATTATCTAAGCAGCTAATCAGTACAGAAGATACACTGGAATTAGGAATACAGAGAAGTGGTAGTTTTCCTTTGCATTTCAGTTACTGAAGATTTGTAAACAGGGCAGTTTCATATAGAATTGCTCCTATTACATCTGTGCTCTTTTTGTCACACCACTTGAGAATTAATTTTGAAATAAGACTGGCCTTAGTGGGTGTAAGGCTTCAAAATAGATTATTATGGGGATTTTCTTCTTATTTCTGCTCATTTTTCTGTTCTTCTTTCCTCTGCCACGCCAAAAACTTCATTCCTTGAATTCAATTTGAAAGTAAATGCAAATTTAGAAAATGTAATATTATGACTAGTTCCATATGTCCTTTTATTGAAAACGAAAGAAGGAAGTTGCAAGTAAATGAAAATTTGACTCAACTTTTCTTTGAAGAAACAAATAAATGAGTTTCTTAAGGATGGTCTTATTATGCATCCAAAGGCAAGAAGATCTATTATGGGAACATTTGGGCATGTTGTAATACAAGATTTATAAGCATTTGAAAAAAGATGAATGTAAAAATAATTATAGATTCTTGCCAAGATTTCTTGTAGGAAATGAAGAGGCCCTCTAAATCAATACATAATTTGCTAATTCCATGCAAAAGTAGAAAGGTGGAGGAAAAAATATTAGAACCTTTGGATTAGTAAAAAGGAATGAGATATAGGCCAAAGACTTGTAGCCTCACACCTGTATACTTTTCACAAAAGAATTGACAGACTTTGAATATAGTGAGTATCATGTTTTTAAAAATGAAAACTCGTACCCAGGCTCTGGCATCAGAGAGATGTATTTATATCTAGTCTTGGTAACTTTGATGATGTTGGGAAAAGTTCTGTTCCCCCATGTATCTAATGAAGATGTGGAACTTTAATGTCTCCCCAATTTTCAACCTATTATCCTGTTTGATGACAGTGGAAACCCAAATGATTTTTAAGAGTCTTTTAGATTCTTTTAGATTTTAGATTTTTTTTTTCCTCAATGCTATTATTTTAGGTCACTAACAATCTTTGATATCCATAAAACTATTCTTCTTTTAAGTTCCAATTTGCAATAAAAGTAAAAAGGCAAATTTAATTTATGAAAAAAACAAAACAATGAAAATTCACTCCATTTTAACCAGCAGGATTTAAATTATTGCTGCTGTATCATTCTTAATTAGTTGTCCGTAATATCAACTAATAAAATGAAGGGAAGTATTTCAAGATTAAATGAAGGTTAATGAAACCTTGCCAATAAATCTATTTAAACAAAGTTAACTTGCAGCAATATAAGGATAAAAATTAAAGTAGAACAATAAACAGAAATAGGAGAACAAGAGGAAAGATCTATAAAGTTCATTTAGTTTTTATAATTTTTTTTTTACTTTCACAGATTCTAAGATGTCATCTCTTGATAGGGTGGAAAAAGTAACTAGTGCTATTGGAGATGTGGATGGATCCAACCTTTCTAGAAAGGAATTCAGAAGATTGCCAAACTGTAAATACCCTTAATGCTCTGACCCAATTATATTACTTTTATTCTTCCTTATATCTCAGAGAAAATTTTTTAAAAAGGCATAGATATATACGAAAATATTTGTAGCAGCTTTTGTTAAGGTACCTAAAATAGGTAATGAAGGATTTGTCCCTATATTTTGGGTATGACTAAAGAAATTGTGTTATGTATTTATGAAAGAATATTATTCCATAAAAATTATGAAATGGACAATTTCAGAGCAAATTGGAAAGATACCTATGAACTTATATAAAGTAAAGTGAGCAGAACTAGGAGAGCAATTTATGTAATGATAATCTTAGAGAAAAACCACTTTTGAAAGACTTCAGAACTCTGATCGGCACAATGGCCACATGAACTCAAAAGATTGAAGAAGAAATATGCCCCTCAATTCCTGATATAGAGATGGTTAACTTAAAATACTGTATGACACATACATTTTAAAACAATTTAAAAAAAATTAAAAAAACATTAAAAAATATAAAATATGTTAATGGGGCAGTCTGTTTTTGTCAGACTGTGGAAATAGGTATTTTCATTTTTAAAATTTCTTTATTTGGCAGATATAGAAGGAATAATATGATTTAGACTGCTTGTTAATTGAAAAGTAAAAAAAAAACATTTAAACATTTAAAAATGTTTAAAATAACTGGGTTAAATCAAATGTACTTAATAGAGACTGAGCTATGCTGGACGTTATGCATCTATAAGATAATTGAGAAATCAAATTATGAAGTACTTGAAGACAGTATGGAAAAGACATTTCTGAACCTATTAATAAAAAAGAAAAAGCATCTACATATAACTAAATCATTTAGTGGGCTTTGTAATTAGCATGATGGCAAAGTAGTTTCTCTCTGTGTTTGTTTTTGTTTTTATTTTTGCCTTTCTTTACAGTCCAAAAACCTTATGTAAAGGAATTATACATCTGATATAATCTAAATAAAGCTAAATCTACAAGATAAGAAGATAGATACATTGTATAAGATTAAGTACCTTACAATTGAGTGTTACATTGCTATTAAGTGATACCTGAAGAAAACAATTATTAGACACTCAGAAAGTAGAAGATAGTGAATTCCTGGAAGGGCATGGACAAGAATCACAGAGGATAGGACATCATGAACTAGTTCCAATCTGATTCATTGAAGATTACATCCTAATTGAATAACTCACAGAACCCTTGGGATATTTGAACATTTTTATTCTGGGTAAATAATATAACTGAAAATACAGGAAGCCATTCATTTGAATAAAATGATTTTGATATTCCCACATGAAGAGACCTTATCTTCTAATTTGACAGACTCTTGCAAGACTTCACCATTAAATGTAATTATGCTTTGCGTTTGTGCCTGAGATATTTTAGTCTCATGAGTGGCCACTTAAAATGCCAACTAAAGTAATGAACATCTGTGAATCTTTGAGTAGAATTCCTATTTTTAACCGGTTCAGCTCATATTTAGCAATATATTTTTATTCTAATAGCATGGCAGTACAATGCCACCATTACATATTATCTGTGAAAGTCTCAAAACTACTTTTATTGGTTCTATTTCAGCACCTCAACATAGTTCATATCTTCAAAAAGAGAGAAGAGATAATTCAATCTGATATTTTTGTAGCTGTGCCATATACATGATAACCACAGGTTAAAAGAAAAATGGCATTATATAGTGGTTATAAAAATCACCATATTTTTATTTAAAGATTTTCTTGCTATCTAGTTAAAAACATTGGATTCTTCTATGATCTTTTTTTTTTCTTTCTCTGTTTAGTTTCTTTTTTTAAGGGAAGAAGTCTCATTTACTAGGATTTTATTAATATTAGTGATGACATATTTATTCATTCCTCCCCTATCTCCCACCCTATGCCCTTAATTTTTTTTTTTTCTTTTCTATATCCTTTTCTGGTATTAGAGACCTCATGTGTCTTATGTAGTTTAACAGAATTTTTTTTTTTTTAAATTGGGCAATTTGTATAGCCTCAGTATTAATTGTATATATTCCTTTAACATTTTAAAAAATAACTGATTGAAAAAAAGCATTGAGTATCTATTAGCCAGGTACCGTACTTATATAAAAGTGAGAAAGTCCCTGCTTTTAAAGAATTTACAGTCTAAAAGTAAGTGACTATATATATATATATATATATATATATATATATATATATACTGGGGTTCTGAGAAAGGTGGTCCCCTCTTTCTTTCTCCAGGTTGTCTCAGGAATGCTGAGTAGAGCTGTTGCCATGTTTTTTCTCAGAAGTAATGATAATATTGATTTGATTATACTCAAAACGAGCTAGAATGGGGTGAGAAGACAAGTATATGTGTAGTTGCATCAAAGGAGTTAGAAAGATGTCCAGAATAAATGGATATGAAGCAAGATCTGGAGTGAACTAATTATAATGGGATGGGTGAATTTGTATTCATTTATTCCATGCTTAAGACAATTCAGTCCTGGGGTGGAATTTCAAAGTTTTCCTCTAGTAAAGTTTCTGAATGTCTGGTGTTGAAGCTCTTCTTCCAAGTGGAAAGAAAGGAATAATGGCAAGGCAGAAATTGTAAGTTTTGGGGGTTAGATGAATTTTCCATAAATGTCTAGATCATGGTTATTTTCAGTTAATGTTTCTTTTATGGCTTATTCCAAATTTTTTTTTTTTTTTTACATTGGATTATTTAAGCTCTCTTGCTTATGTTCTCTCTCTTTTTAAAATTAAAGCTTTTTATTCACAAAACATATGCATGGGGAATTTTTCCAACATTGACCCCTGCATAGCCCCCTGCTGCAAATCTCCTCCCCCTTCCACCTCCTCCCATCTTGCTGGCAGTCCAATACATGCCAAATATGCCGAAATACATGACAGATCCAATATGTGTATACATATTCACACAGCCATCTGGTTGTGCAAGAAAAATCAGATTAAGAAGGAAGAAAAAGAAAAACTGAGAAAAAAGAAACAAAATGCAAGCAAATAATAACAGAGAGAGTGAGAATGCTATGCTGTCTTCTGCCCTGTGTTTCCATGGTTCTCTCTCTGGATGTAAATGGTTCTCTTCATCACTATACAAGTGGAACTGGTCCGAATTATCTCCATGTTGAAGAGAGCCACATCCATCAGAATTGAACATCGTATAATCTTGTTGTTGCTATATATAATGATCTCCTGGTTCTGCTCATTTCACTTAGCATCAGTTCATGTTGGTCTCTCCAGTCCTCTGAAATCATCCTGCTGGTCATTTCTTATAGAACAATAGTATTCCATAGCATTCATATACCATAATTTATTAAGCCATTCTTCAATTGATGGGCATCCATTCAGTTTCCAGTTTCTAGCCACTAAAAAAGGGTTGCCACAAACATTTTTGTACGTGTGGGTCCCTTTTCCTCTTTTAAGATCTCTTTGGGATATAATCCCAATAGACACATTGCTGGATCAAAGGGTATGCACAGTTTGATAATTTTTTGAGCATAATTCCAAACTGATGTGTAATAAGAATGCTGATGATTTATATGGATGGTTGGATTCGTTCACAGTTCCACTGACAATGTATCAGTGTCCCAGTTTTCCCACATCCCCTCCAACATGCGTCATTATCTTTTCCTGTTATCTTAGCCAACTTGACAGGTATGTAGTGATATCTCAGAGTTGTCTTAATTTGCATTTCTCTGATCAATAGTGATTTGGAACACCTTTTCATGTGGCTAAAAATAGTTTCAGTTCCTTCATCTGAAAATTGTCTGTTCATAACTTTTGACCATTTATCAATTGGAGAATGGCTTGAACTGTTATAAATTTGAATCAATTCTCTATGTATTTTAGAAATGAGGCCTTTATCATATCCTTTGGATGTAAAAATGTTTTCCCAGTTTATTGCTTCCCTTGTAATCTTGTCTGCATTAGTTTTGTTTGTACAAAAGCTTTTTAACTTAATATAATCAAAATTATCTATTTTATGATCAATAATGATCTCTCGTTCTTTTTTGGTCACAAATTCCTTCCTCCTCCACAAATCTGAGAGGTAAATTATCCTATGTTCTTCTAATTTGTTTATAGTATCATTATGTCTAAATCATGAACCCATTTCAATCTTATCTTGGTATGCAATGTTAGGTGTGGGACTCTACCTACTTTTCTGCCATACTAGTTTCCAGTTTTCCCAGCAATTTTTGTCACTTAGTGAATTCTTATCCCCAAAAGTGGGGCTTTTTGGTTTGTCAGATACTAGATTGCTATGGTCATTGGCTATTTTAAATAGTTCTGTGAGCCTAACCAATTCCACTGATCAACTAGTGTATTTCTTAGCCAGTACCAAATAGTTTTGATGACCGCTTCTTTATAATATAATTTTAGGGGCCACCTTCCTTCATTTGCTTTTATCTTCATTTTATCTTTTTTATCTTCATTAATTCCTTTGAAATTCTTGACCTTTTGTTCTTCCATATGAATTTTGTTATTTTTTCTAGTTCAGTAAAATAGTGTTTTAGGAGTTTGATTGTTATAGCACTAATAAATAGATTATTTTAGGGAGTATTGCCATCTTTATTATATTTGTTCGATCTATCCAGGAAAACTTGATATTTTTCCAATTGCTTAGATCTGACTTTATTTGTGTGGAAAGTGTTTTGTAGTTTTGCTTATATAGTTCCTGACTTTCCTTGGCAGATAAATTCCCAAATGTTTTATATTATCAACAGTTATTTTAAATGAAATTTCTCTTTGTATCTCTTGCTGTTGGAATTTGTTAGTGATTTATAATAAAAATGCTGATGATTTATGTGGATTTATTTTGTATTCTGCAACTTTGGTGAAGTTGTGGATTATTTCTAATAGCTTTTTAGTTGATTCATTGGAGTTCTCTAAATATACCATCATATCATCTGCAAAGAGTGATAATTTGATTTCCTCATTACTTACTCTAATTCCTTTAATCTCTTTTTCTTCTCTTATTGCCAAGGCTAGTATTTCTAATACAATATTGAATAGCAGTGGTGATAGTGGGCAACCTTGTTTCACCCCTGATCTTATTGGGAATGGTTCTAGTTTATCCCCATTATATATAATGCTTGCTGATCATTTTAAATAGAGGCTACTGACTATTTTAAGGAAAAGTCCATTTATTCCTATGCTCTCTAGTGTTTTTTATAGAAATGGGTGTTGGATTTTATCAAATGCTTTTTCTGCACCTATTGAGATAATCATATGGTTTTTGTTAATTTGGTTATTGATATAGTCAATTATGTTAATAGTTTTCCTAATATTGAACCAACCTTGCATTCCTAGTATAAATCCTACTTGGTTGTAGTGTATTATCCTGGAAATGATTATCTGTAATCTCTTTGCTAATATTATGTTTAAGATTTTTGCATCAATATTCATTAGGAAGATTTGTCTATCATTTTCTTTCTCTGTTTTTGTCCTACCTGGTTTAGGTATCAGTACCATGTCTGTATCATAAAAGGAGTTTGGTAGGAGTCCTTCATTCCCTATTTTTTCAAATAGTTTATATAATGTTGGAGTTAATTGTTCTTTAAATATTTGACAGAATTCACATGTAAATCCATCTGGGCCTGGGGCAGTTAATTAATAGCTTGTTCTATTTCATTTTCTAAAATGGGACTATTTAATTTATTTCCTTTTATGTTATTCTAGGCAGTCTATATTTTTGTAGGTAATATCTCCATTTCACTTAG
This sequence comes from Sarcophilus harrisii, assembly GCF_902635505.1. Lineage (NCBI taxonomy): Eukaryota > Metazoa > Chordata > Mammalia > Dasyuromorphia > Dasyuridae > Sarcophilus > Sarcophilus harrisii. Next base: position 323,644,238 of record NC_045427.1, read on the forward strand.
GTTGTCAAATTTATTGACATAAAGTTGGACAAAGTAACTCCTGATAATTGCTCTAATTTCCTCTTCATTGGTGGATAGTTCTCCCTTTTCATTTTTGAGACTAACAATTTGATTTTCCTCTTAGCTTTTTCTAATCAAATTAACTAAAGGTTATTTTGTTGTTGTTGTTGTTTTTTTTTCCATAAAACCATCTCTTAGTTTTATTTATTCAATAGTTTTTTTTTAGTTTCAGTTTTATTGATCTCTCCTTTTATTTTTAGAATTTCAAGTTTGGTATTTGATTGGGGGTTTTTAATTTGTTCTTTTTCTAGCTTTCTTAGTTGCAAGCCCAATTTATTGATCTTCTCTTTCTCTATTTTATGCAAGTAAGCTTCCGAAGATATAAAATTACCTTTATCACTGCTTGGCTGCATCCCACAAATTTTGGTATGTTGTCTAATTATTGTCATTCTCTTGGATGAAATTATTGATTGTGTCTATGATTGCTGTTTCACTCATTTATTCTTTAGGATGAGATTATTATTATATTATTATTTAGTTTCCAATTTCTTATTTGGTCTATTTTCCCCTGGCCCTTTATAGAATAATTTTTATTGCATTGTGATCTGAAAAAAATGCATTTACTCTTTTTGCCTTTCTGTATTTGATTTTGAGGTCTTTATGTTATAATATATGGTCAATTTTTGTATCGGTTCCATGAACTGCCAAGAAGAAAGTATACTCCTTTTTGTCTCCATTCAATTTTCTCCAAAGATCTAGTTTTTCTAGTATTCTATTTACCTCTTTAACTTCTTTCTTATTTATTTTATGTTTTGATTTATCTAGTTCTGAGAGAGCAAGGTTGAGATCTCCCACTATTATAGTTTTGCTATCTATTTCTTTTTGCAACTCTCTTAACTTCTCCTTTAGGAATTTAGATGCTATACCACTTGTTACATATATGATTAATATTGATATTGCTTCATTATCTATGGTACCCTTTCACAAGATATCAGTTCCTTCCTTATCTCTTTTAATCAATTCACATTTTGCTTTTGCTTGATCTGAGATCAAGATGGCTACCCCTGCTTTTTTTTTTTTTTTTTTAACTTCACCTGAAGCATAATAGCTTCTACTCTAGCCTTTTACTTTTACTCTGTATGTATTATTATTCTTTAAATGTATTTCTTGTAAACAACATATTGTAGGATTCTCGCTCTTGCTATCTGCTTACGTTTTATGGGAGAGTTCACCCCATTCACATTTATAGTTAAAATTACTAATTCTGTATTTCTTGCTGTTTTATTAATCCCAAATTATACTTTTCTCTTTCCTTTTCCCCTTTCCCTTCTCCCTAGTATTTTACTTATGAGCACTACTTCCGTCAAGCAGTCCTCCCCCTTCAGAGACCTTCCCCCTTTCTTATACCTTTCCCCTACTATTTCTCTTTTCCCTTCTATTTAGTCTACCCCTTCCCTTTTGTCCGAATTTCCCCTCCCACTTTTCTATAAGATGAGAAATGTTTCTCAGTGAAACCAAATATATCTGCTATTCTTTCTTTGGGCCAAATCTGATGAAGAGTAAGATTCATACAATATTCATCACCCTCCCTTCTTTCCCTCAATTATAATATATATTCTTTGCCTCTTCCTGGGATGTAATTTCCCTCATTTTACCTCCACTTTCCCCTGCTTTTTCTGTTACAATCCTCTTTGCATCTCTAATTTCTTTTTTATATTATAACAGTAAAATCAGATTATACATGTATTCTCAATGTATACCTATAACAGAAATACAGTTTTCAAGAGTTTTTTATTTTTCTTTTTAACTTTTTGTGTTTCTCTTGAGTTCTATATTTGGAGGTCAAATTTTTTGTTTAGCTCTGTCTTTTCATCAAAAATACATACAATTCACCAGTTTCTTTGAATATCCATCTTCTTCCCTGAAGGAAAATGCTCAATTTAGCAATAATTTATTCTTGGCTCCATTCCAAGATCCTTCACCTTTTGGAATAGCAGATTGTAGACTTTTTGATCCTTTGAAGTGGAAACTGCTAGATCCTGAGTAATCCTTATTGTGGCTCCTCAGTATTTGAATGGTTTCTTTTTGGCTGCTTGTAATATTTTTTCCTTGGTCTAATAGTTCAGAAATATAGCCATCATATTCCTTGGGGTTTTAATTTTGGGGTTTCTTTCTGGAGGTGTTTGGTGAATTCTTTCAATGGTCATTTTATCTTCTGTTGTTTGTATGATATCTTGGCAGTTCTCTTTGATGATTTCCTGAATGATAGTGTCTAGGCTCTCTTTTTTTTTTCATCACATATTTCAGAATCCAATAATCCTTAGATTGTCTCTTCTAGATCTATTTTCCAGGTCGGTTGTTTTCCCCAGTAGGTATTTTACTTTTTTTTATATTTTTTCTTTTTGGTTTTTGCTTGATTGATTCTTGTTGTCTTATTAAGTCATTCATTTCTATTTGTTCAGTTCTGAATTTTAGTGTGTTAGTTTCTTCATTTACTTTTTTTTTTTTTTTTTTTTTTTTTTTTTTTTTTTTTTTTTTTTTACTTCTTTTTGTTTTTGTCCAATTGAATTTTTGAATGAGTTGTTTTGTTCTATGGAATTTTTTTCCATTTCACAAATTCTGTTTTTTAGGGAGTTATTTTCGTTTTCCATTTCACAAATTCTGTTTTTTAAGAAGTTATTTTCTTTTTCTTCTTCATAAATTGTTTTTCTGGGACTTGCTTTCTTTTTCCATTTTATCAAATCTATCTTATATGTTCTTCTGAGTTATATGCTTTTTCCATTTCACTATGTCTATTTTGTGTTGCCTTTTCCAAACTCTCTTTCATTTCCTTTCCCCATTTTTCTTCTAGCTCTCTTTTAAGATCCTTTTTAATGTTCTTCTAGGAGAGCCTTGTGTGATAGGGATAAGGTTATATCACCTTTTGGAGCTTCATCTGGAGACAGTCTGCCTTTAGTGTCCTTAGGGTTTGAAATCTGTTCTTGTCTTTCACCATAAAAGCTGTCAATTGTTAGAGTCCTCTTTACTTTTTTACTTATTTTTCTTTTTTAAGTTAAGGTCTGCCTTTAGGAAGGGAGAGGTTTTCCAAGCAACTGTAGCTACACTGGGTCAGTGCTGATTCACTGTTGGTGCTGGCTTTGCCATGTGGAGTTGTCAGCAATGCCCTGGGGCTCTGTGCTGTCTGCCTTGGTGTTTGTGGTCAGAATCTGCTCAGGCACCCTGAGATTGCATTGCTCCAGGATTCTGAGGTGTCTGTGCTGGCATTTGTGGTCAGCTGCCCGAGCCTCACTGTCTCTCTCTGGCTTCCCATTGAAACAGACCTTCTCTGGTCTGCTTCCTCCACTGAGACTGCGCTTCCTCCACTGAGACTGCTCTCCCTCTGGGCTCTGCAGCCTGGTGTTTGTGGTCAGCTGTTTGTGTTTCGTTGCTTCTCTCCTGTTTCTGATTGAAACAAATCTTTCCTGGTCTGTTTCCTCCCATAAATTCTCTGCCCCGGGACTCTGAGCTGTCTGCGCTGGCATTTGTACTGGTTGCCCTGGCTGCCTCCCCCTCATTTCCAATTGAAACAGACCTTTTTTGGTGATGCTTAAAATTATCTTCTGCTCATAATTTGTTCCCTCATGTATTCCCTCATGTTCTCAAGTATTCCTTCATGTTCTCTTCAATTTGGACATTATAACAATAACAACCATAATTAACATTTATATTGTACTTTAGTATTTGTAAAGTACTTTATAAACATTATTTTATTTTATTTTGTCATTGCAACAACCATGGGAAATAAATGCTATTAGTTGGTCCCATTTTACAAATAAGTAAATTGAGGCAGATATGTGGTAAGTTATTAGCTATGAGTCACATAATTAATAAATGCCTGAGAATCAGGTCTTCCGTATTTCTGGTTTAGCACTCTATCCACCGAGCCAACTATATAATATTTCTAGAAATTTTTAAAATTTTGCTGCCATATATTGTGTATCATGGGTTATTAAAAGTCCTTTTATTTCTCTTTTTGTATTGTCACCTTTTATTTTTGAGAATTGAGTTTTCTTTTTAAATCCTATTACAAACTTTTTGATTTTTCTTAATTTTTTCAAAGAAAGCAAATTTTAGATTTTTCCTAGTCTTTTTGTTTTCCATTTTCTTTTTTCCACTGATTTAAAGATCTTTATTTTTGTTCTTAGTTTGTTATTTTAAAAACTACACACTCAGTTTACTAGTTCTCATTTTCTTTTATAATGTAAACTTTCAGACAGGGTTTTTTGTTTGTTTGTTTGTTTTTTGTTTTGTTTTTTGGAGTCTTGCTTTACCCATATTCAAAAAAATGTGATGTTTTATCCAGTCTTTCCTTTTCACTTAATATTAATTGCTTCTTTGATTTGTTCACTAATTTCATTATTGCATCTTCATTCAATATTGAATCATTTGCTTTGATCTTGATATTTTTAAAATTTAGATCAAATGTATAAAGTATATATTCAGTATTTATGCTGTTATTTATGTTTCACAATCTTCCCAAGGATTTGCAATTCTTGTAGACAGTTCAAATCCTAGGAGTCTGTTTCCAAATATTTCCAAATGTTTCAAATGTTGCCTCATGTCCCCCAGAGTTTTGTTTTAGGAAAAATCTCCTAAATATTACTCTTGTCTAGATCTCATATGAAGTATTGGAAAGTATTGATGATAAGTACTTGTGACATGGATGAAGAACTAGCACGAGAAGTAGATGAATTGTCAGGAAGGAAGAGAAATGTAGGGAGCAGTTTTAAGTAAACAGAGAGCGTTGTCAATGTTTAGGAGGAGAGAGTAATCAATAGCATCAGATAATTTTAGAGAGTTCAAGAAGGATGAGAAAAGACCACTTGTTAAGAGATCATTGGTAACTTTGGAGGGAGCAGTTTCAGTTAATGATTAGTTCAGAAATCTTAGAACTTTATAGGAGAGTGACAGGAAAATAAATGGGAACACCTAATGTCAGTGTCTTGCTAAAAGATTTTAGCTAAGGAGAAGAGAGAGATACGAGGCAGTAGTAGCTAGCAAGATTATTGAATTGGGTGGAAGTTTTTTAAAAATGGGATTTAGGCATAGTTGTGGGCAGAGGGGAAGGAGGCTGTTTGCTATAATAGATGGAAGAGGATGGGATCAAGGCTGCCTGTCGATTAGTCAGCCTTGGCAAGGAGAAGGGCTCCTTTTTATGAGACAGGTGAAAAAGAACTAGTAGGTAGGAATGAATGAGCTGAGAAGTGAAGAATAAGGAGCATTTGACAAATGATCTTGGGATTTTGGAGTAATATGAAGCAGAAACCTTAGCAGAGAGGTTGTATGTGTGTATCTTGGGAAGTTTTAGGAGAGATGAGAAACTTTGAAACAGCTGCTGTGTGCAGTTGGATGATGAATTGATTAGGAAAGAGTAGAATATTAGATAACAAATTTATAGTGGATATAATCAGCATGGTTATATTTTCATAGGTTCTGTTTCTGTAGTATTTGCAGTATTTGAGAATGGGAGTTAAGGAGATGAATGAGAAGAGTTAAGTTAGGAATGGAATTTGGCATGGAGTTATTGGTAATTGATAAGGATTAAAGCATTCTAGATTAGAGAAAATTGGAGAATTGATTTGGTTTTCTAAAATGACAAGATATGGAAAGTTAGAAGAAGGTTCCTTGGTGCTGGAGTGATAGAAAAGAGGGTGTTGGGGGTGTTTGCCTTGGTAGGCTTTAGGAGAGAATAGAATCAGCTGTTCTGTCCAGGGGTCTAGTGAGTTTATTAGGAAGGAGGAGGGTGATTGCCAGTGAGGTGGAGTAAAATTAGGGGTCTTGGGGAAGATGAGCCACCTGATTGGTGTCCACAAAGCATAGGATTAGAAGGAAGAATAAAAGACTTTGAACAAATAAAAGAATTTCTGAGTTTCTGAACCTGAAGTGGAATCCTTGTGAGTGGTGGCAAAGTCCAGGGTGTGACTATCTCTATGTCTAGCTGAGGTAGAGTAGAGGAATAGGCTGTGTTAATTGACTGAAAGACTTGAGAATTTAGGATATTTGAGGAAGCATCAGAATTTATGCTCAAGCCTCCTTAGTTTGAGTGAAGGAGTTGAGTGTGGGAGTCTGTGAGCCAGGAGTTGAACTCATTGAGGAAGAGAGGTGTCTCTAAAGCTCATCATGGCCATTTTCAAAGGAGAACTTGACGCCAAGTGATAGAGACAAAAGAAATGAGATGCCAATTGAGAGCAAGGAGACTTCTACTTACCTACCAGTGACTTGGGCACAAGGGACTTATATAGAAGCCTCTTCTTTGGGGAGTTTGAGTCTTTGTGGTCCCATTTGTTTTTTTTTTTTTTGGCAAAGTGGTTTGCCATTTTCTTCTCTGGCTCATTTTGCAGATGAGAAAATTGAGGCAAACAGGGATAAATGACCTGTCCAAGTTCACAAAGCTAGTGTATGTCTGAGGCCAGATTTGAACTCAGGAAGTTGAGTCTTCCTTTCTCTAAGGCTGGCACACTGTCTATTGCCCCACCTGGCCACCAGAAATGGTCTTAGAGAGAATGCAATGTCTTCAGGAGGATGCCGGGTCTCAGTGCCAGGAGATGGAAGTATCAAAAGAAAAGGTTTAGGATATTTATTTAGTATCCACAAGCACAGTGTTTAAGGGGGTAGCTAAGTCTGACCTGAGTGGTGAAAATGGTAAGGGAATGGGAGTAAAGGAGGATGGGGAATGGAGTTTGTACATTGGCAACTAGGTTCAGAATAACTAAGAAGGGGGATATGAATGTTCTAACTATTGAGGAGCAAGTTGAGACAAAAAATAGTGGTTGGAGAGAGGCCTGTTGAGGGAGAAACTTGATTAAAACATTTCAGAATCTTTCTGGTGGCTTAGGAGAGGGGAGTACTGGGCTGGCCTTGGTTGGAGGGATATCCAAGAAGCAGCTAAGAGTTGGATTTTGTCTGGCAAGGTAGTGGGCTTGAATCGGAGATTTCCCTTCTTGTGGGACAAAGTAAGATTCAATGATGGTAATTTCTGAGGGGACTTGACAGGATCTGCCTCACAAGTAGGTCTAAAGCACAAACCTATATCTTTGTTTGGTTCTGGTGGCTTGAGGCTGGAGACTGAACTTTAGGTAGGTATTGCAGTTGTTGGATATTATTTCATGAGGTTTTTACTTTGTCATATTTTTCTTTCATACCTTATAGATTCAATTTTAGTTGTATATTTCTTCCCTTCCCCCACTCTCCTTTTTAAAAAACTTATAGATTTTGAAGTTAGACATGTTTGCAAACAGCCCCTGCTCCATCCCTCTAATCACGTAATTCATGTGAACCTGTTTTTGATTAGTTGTTAAAACAGTTTTGTGAGACAAGATCTACATTTGTCTGGGAGATTTGTACAATTATCTCATTTGATCCTAGAAGTCACAGTTTTTCATTCTCTGGCAGAAAATAAGTAATTTATTATTTTTTACATTCTCCTGAGGTCTCTACATCTGCTCCTGAATTCCCTAGAACATTGGTGCTTATGCTTTGGTGTCAAAAGGGCAGTTTCTTAACTGAATAAAGATTTTGGTCAGATGTTTTATTCAGCTGATATTTGTTGTTGAAATATACATTAAATACCTTAGGAACTCAGGGACATTGTTTCCTTTTCAATAAAGAGCAGAGGTCATCTTCTGGAACCCCTTATGATTTATGGGTTCATGGTTTTTCCTTCCAAATTTATTCTGAGTGCTGTATCAGTGCTTATAATTAGTAGTGCTACAGACATATCACCAATTTCCCTCTTTAACTTTAATTTCTTAAAATAATAATCTCTTTCTTTCTACTTCTTCTAATTATATCAGGGAGACTGCCTTCAGTCTTTATGTTTACATGGCTTATATTAAGAATTTTATACTTATAGAGTGCAGGTGATATTTTGATATCATTGGAATAAGATTACATGAAGTAAACTAAATTTTTTCAGTGGGGCTACATAATAAATAGCTCAATGACTCCCTTATATGTTAACTGGCAAATTAGATGTTTTGACTTAATTTCTTTTTCAAGAAGCTTTTTTTTTTTTTAAGTATTATTTTATTGGTAGCACATTCTAAGTAGAAAACATTTTTATCTGTGGAAATCAAATCCTCTCCACTGTCACCATGCTTAGATTTAGTTTGTGTATTTCTGCAAATAAACTATGAGAAAGGAACTGAGTCAGACTTAGAAACAACAAAAACAATACATATGTTTTGAGTACTTTCATGCAGCCTTTTAAATAACTGCCATATTAATAATAAATTCCTTTTTTTATACCTTGGTTTTTTTTTTGGGGGGGTCTCAAAACCTCATTAACCAATATTTTTCATTATGAACTTTTATGATTTTTTTCATGTGTGACATGAAGACTTAAGTGATCTTTCTAAAATATATGAACATGTAATTGTTTTCTATTTAGAAAAGTCACTAGTTTCATTATCCTTTTATAAAGATATGTGATGCTTTCTATTTAAAAACATAGGATCAAACTTTGATGGATGTGGCTCTTTTCAACATTACAGTGATTTTAATTTTTAATGGACTTGTGATGGAGAGAACCATCTGCAAGAGTGGAGACTGCATGTGGATCGCAACATAATATTTTCACTTTTTTTTTGTTTTGTTTGCTTGCTTGCTTTTTCTTTCTCAATTTTTTCCCCTTTTGATCTGATTTTTCTTGTGCAACATGATAATTGTGGAAATATGTATAATTGCACATGTTTAGCTCATTGGGGAGCAATGGGAAAAGGGAGGGGAAAATTTGAACACAAGATTTTGCAAAAGTAGATGTTGAAAACTATCTTTGCATGTTTTTTGAAAATAAAAAACTTTTTTTTTTTTTTTTTAAAGAAAATGATCAGACTTAGTTTTCAGATGATGCTGGCAAAGGGTTTTACTTACTAGTCATCCATGTACCAATGGGAAGCATTTGAAATGAGAATTATTATTATTATTATTTTTGCTTTTTATTTTTATTTTTTATTGTTAAAGCTTTTTATTTACAAAGCCATATGCATGGGTAATTTTTCCAACATTGACCTTTGCATAACTTTTTGTTCCAAATTCTCCCCTTCTCCCCTAACCCCCTCCCCTAGCTGGCAGGTAGTTTAATACATATTAAATATGTTGAAATACATGTTAGATCCAATATGTTTATACATATTTACACAGTTATCTGATCGCACAAGAAAAATCAAATCAAGAAGGAAGAAAAAGAAAAAGTGCAAGTAAATAGCAACAGAGAGAGTGGGAATGCTATGTTGTTTCCACCCTCTGTTCCCATGGTTCTCTCTCTGCATGTAAATGGTTCTCTTCATCATTGCACAAGTGGAACTGGTTTTACTTTTCTGTTGTCTCATTTTTTCCCTTTTTGATCAGATTTTCTTTATGCAACATGATAATAGAAGAAATATGTATAGAAGAGCTGCATATGTATAACATATATTGGATTACTTGTCATCTAGAGGAGGGGATGGGGAAGAGGGAAAAAATTTGGAAGACGAGGTTTCGCAAGGATGAATGTTGAAAGTTATCTATGCATATGTTTTGAAAGTAAAAAGCTTTAATAATTAAAAAAAAAAACTAATATGTGGGGACTGTCTTGAAAGTCCTAGAGTAAAATATCCATATTAATTGGTGGGCGGTTTGCCCATTAAAGGTTTCCCTTTGTGACTATGCAGTGGTATACAAAAGAAAGCATCTTTAAGATCTAAAGTAGAAAACCAAATTATTATTATATCATTATATATATTATTATAAAGTTATATATTTTTTCTTTCTATAGTTTAGTAACTAACAATTGAAGCTATTTTTTATTTAGAATGTTTAGCAGAACCTACTGCCCATAATGGTACTTAATTTTTATTTTTACTTTTGATTCATATTTATTATGATTTTCTTCCTGTGTCCAGATATCTCTGTACAGATCATAATTGAGCTTTTAATTGCCATCAAGTTATCATTGTAATTCAAACTTCCTTTTAATTTCTTTTGTCATTTCCTGATTTTGATCTGCTGATTTGCATTTCTTGAATATCTGTAAGCTTGTCAGTGTCTTGCAAGTCTTGCCTGCTTTGTAGCAACTTAACTGCATTTTTCTTTGCATGTCTGTAACATTTTACTTTGCATTTCTTCACATTTCCTCTTCTTTTTATATTTTGTTTTAATTTCTCCTTTTCCATGTTTGCCTTGTATATACAGTAATATACTTTACTTTGTATTGCATTAATAATTATCTCTGTTTTCTTAATATATCAATTTGCTTGGGCTCTGACTATGTTTATCTTCCTTTAGCTTCATATGTGATTTATATTTTGCGATATATTTCATTGCGCATTTTTTAAAATTTCTAGTTGAAGCCTAGATTTTTAAACAGTTTCCTTCTTTATATTGAATCCCCTTGTTACTTAAACAATTATAGTGACCCCATATGTATACATTTTCCTATTTCCTAAAAAATTAAATTAAGCAAAAAAAATTTTTTTTTGAACTGCCTCATATATACAAGTGAAACTTTGTCCACTAAAACATGAAGTTTATTGGCTTTAAAAATTCTGCATAGAATTCTTTCCTAAAAAGAATTGGACATTCTTTTTAGTTTTAAAAATATTCCTTAGGATATGAAACCTTGCTTTTTCCAAAATATCTTCTTCCCTTAGAGCTGTTTTCTGAGGGTTAAAAGAACTTAGTCTTTATTTTGGAAGGGAGAAATTTAAGGAGCAAAAATCTATTATATGGAAGAGGTTAATTTAAATTCTTCTTGCTTGGATTTAAATATTAAATCAGCAGTATTTATTTATTTTTAATAATAACTATTTTCAAAATATATGCAAACATTGTTTTCAATATCTACCCTTACAAAACCTTGTATTCCAATTTTTTCTCCTCCCTTCTAATCCCCCCTCCTCTAGACAACAAGCAGTTCAATATATGTGAAACATGTGCAATTCTTCTGTACATATTTCCACATTTATTATGCTTCACAAGAAGAATCGGATCAACAAAAGAAAAAATAAGGGAAAAAAGGCAAGCATACGATAACAAAAAGGTGAAAATACTATGTTGTAATCCACATTCAGTCCCTGTTGTCTTCCTTCTAGATGCAGATCTCTCTCTCTCTATCACAAGTCTATTGGAATTGGCCTGAATCATTTCATATTGAAAAGAGCCATGAGTTGATAATCGCATAATTTTCTTGTTGTTGTGAACAATGATCTCCTGGTTCTGCTCTGAATTTCACTTAGCATCAGTTCATGTAAGTCTCTCCAGGACTCTTTGAAATCATCCTGCTGGTCGTTTCTTACAGAACAACAATTTTCCATAACATTCATATACCACAACTTATTCAGCCGTTCTTTAACTGATGGGCATCCACTCAGTTTCCAGTTTCTTGCCACTTATGAAAAGGCCTGCCACAAACATTTTTGCATATATATTGATCCCCTTTCCTTTTTTATGATCTCTTTGGGATTCAGACCCAGCTGGATCAGTGGGTATGCACAGTTTGATAGCCCTTTTGACATCATTCCAAATTGCTGTGCAGAATGTTTGGATCAGTTCATAATTCAACCAACAATGTATTAGTGTCCCAGTTTTCCCACAACCCCTCCATTATTTATCATTACTTTTTCCTGTCATTTTAGCCAATCTGAGAGGTGTGTAGTGTTAGTTCAGAATTATCTTAATTTAAATTTATCTGATTAATAGTAAATCAGCAATATTTATTAAATACCTGCTGTGTGCTAGGATCAAGAGATACAAATACAAAGAATGAAATAATCCTTACTTGTAGTAACGATAGATGAACTTACGTATAGCTAAGAAAAGTGGTAAAGCACTTTCCCAACTTAACCCCCAGAATATATCTTTATTAAATAGGAGATTGTAAATAAAGTCATTAAAGGGTTTGAGGAAACTCTTGTATCTCATTATCTGCAAAAGAGAAAAGTAGAAATAAGCTAGTTGCAAGTATATTTCAATTTCTTACATTCCATTTTAATAATCCATAGTAAATTCAGTGAAACTTTACTATGAAATTCCCCATGAAACACAAAATCCAGTAGAATTTTTAGGTTCCTGTTTCCAAGATAATATTTGATTTGATTCTTGTATTTTCTTTTTCTATATAATTATCAACTCTTGAATAGGAAAAGAGGATTTTTACCTCTTAACAATTTTTATGACTTTTCTTCCTGACTCCTGATTGACCAGATAAAGAAAAGGGCAGAGATCTCAACTTAAATTGATTCTGAATTGTCTCTTTTCTCATTTAAGGGTACTCAGAGATGAAAAAACCAAGCACTCTTGCCAATATTGAATTATCTATACAATCACAAAGACAAACCTAATAGTTAAATTTTCCTGGGATCCATTCCAGTTTTGGCTCAGGTACCACAACATTAATTATTTGGGCTTTTTTTCTGTCCTTTGTCACAGATAGTTAACTCTTTCTCTCCACCTCCCCTTCCCCAATTTTAGGCTACTGAAACTTGCTGCCTCTCCCCTTAATCCCACTTTACTTTTTTTTATAGTGCACTTTTTATCCAGCACACAAGATTATTTCTGGTCTTCCTGAGTATAAAAATTCTGCTTCTCCATAGATCCTAGAATGATAGTGGCTGTGCATAAAAGTAACCCAGTTTGTCTTTGGAGGATACCAGTGAATCTGTACAAGGCCACTCTTTACAGGATTGTCTTAGATCTTCCAAAAGTAAAGTGGGAAAAAATCCAACAGAAATACTCAGTGCTTACAGGGGTTAAAAATGATACAAATAGAATCTGACTGTCTCCAACATAGTTTCCACTTCTCATTGTAAGAAACAAGATATCTTACCAAGAATTCTACTGATGAATGCAGGAAATATTTATTTTACATTCTTGCAAGAATAGGTGCCTAGATTAGTAGATTCACTTTTGCTAAGCAACTCCAACATCTACTTTCTTAAAATTAGGGTGGTCTACAATAGATATGACAGACACCAAAGCCAGGGAAATAGACCAATAATATGGTATAAAAATTTCAGGCAGCCAAAGCTAGTAGCCAGAACTGAAAGAGTACCTCCTCTTCTCTCCCTTGCAAAATGAGAGCCCATGATTGTTGATGCAAAACTCTGATGCCAGTTATTAGAGATAGATACAATGTGAGGTTTTTGTATCTGAAACTCTCTTACACTAGAGCCAGCTAATAGGAAACAGTTAAAGATCAGTCTTCAAAAAAAGATATGTCAATTTTCAGATGATAAAATTGAAATCATTACTACTCATATGAAAGTGTTCCAAATCATTATTAATCAGAGAAATGCAAATTAAGACAATCTGAGATACCACTACACACCTGTCAGATTGGCTAAGATGACAGGAAAAAATAATGATGATTGTTGGAGGGGATGCGGGAAAACTGGGACACTGATACATTGTTGATGGAGTTGTGAACGAATCCAACCATTGTGGAGAGCAATCTGGAATTATGCCCAAAAAGTTATCAAACTGTGCATACCCTTTGATCTAGTGTTTCTACTGGGCTTATATCCCAAGGAGATACTAAAGAAGGGAAAGGAACCAGTATGTGCCAAAATGTTTGTGGCAGCCCTATTTGTAGTGGCTAGAAGCTGGAAACTGAGTGGATGCCCATCAATTGGAGAATGGATGGGTAAATTGTGGTATATGAATGTTATGGAATATTATTGTTCTGTAAGAAATGACCAGCAAGATGAATACAGAGAAGCTTGGAAAGAATTACATGAACTGATGCTAAGTGAAATGAGCAGAACCAAGAGATCATTATATACATCAACAACGATACTGTATGAAGATGTAATCTGATGGAAGTGGATTTCTTTGACAAAGAGACCTAATTCGATTTCAATTGATCAATGATGGACAGAAGCAGCTACACCCAAAGAAAAAAACACTGGGAAATGAATGTAAACTGTTTGCATTTTTGTTTTTCTTCTTGGGTTATTTCTACCTTCTGAATCCAATTCTCCCTGTGCAACAAGAAAACTGTTTGAATCTGCACACATACATTGTGTCTAGGATATACTAAGAGATATTCAACATATATAGGACTGCTTGCCATCTAGGGGAGGGGGTGGAGGGTGGGAGGGAAAAATCGGAACAGAGTACAAGGGATAATGTTGTAAAAAAATTACCCTGGCATGGATTCTGTCAATAAAAAGTTACTATAAAAAGAAAAAGTTATGTCAAATATAAATTAAATAGTTTAATTTAGAGAAGATGGAGACATGAATGTTCATTCAATAGGATAAAAATGCCTATAGGACATCTACTTCAACATGTTTCATAGATAGTTGGTAATGTAGGGCTAGAGCTTAGGAGAGACAGTAGGGCTGAATATATAAATCTGGGAGTTATCAACCTGAAATGATTTCCATGTGAGGTGATGAAATCACCAAGAGAGTATGTGTAGAGAGAGAAGAGAAAAGCCAGGACAAAACCTTTGCCAAGGGAGCAAGATATGGATTATGAACCACTAGTGATCAGACAGACTTGGTAAAAGAACCAAGAATCAGTAGTGACACAAAAGCAGAAGAGAGAATATTGAGGAGCAAGTAGGCCTTGATCTCCTGCATTGGGGAAGGGGGGTTGATTTCTAGATGATTCCTAGATTCTTTCTAGCCTCTTATTCAATAATTTGCTTGACCACAGCATCATGAGTATTCATCTCTGTTTTATCTGCTAAATCAATGGTTCTCAAACTTTTTTGGACTCAGAACCCCTTTTAAATTCTTAAAAATTATTGAGGAACCCAGAGATAAAGGTTTTTATCCATCAGTATTTAATATATTACAAATGAAATTGGATAAAATATTAAAATATTTTATCTTAAAGTAATATAATCCATTCCATGCTAAATGAGATTAACAATTTTATCAAAAAAAATTTTTCCAAAGCAAAAAAATTGATGAGTGATGTTGTTTTACATATTTTTACACATCTCCTTAATTTCTCTCTTAATAGAACACAGCTGGATTCTCTTATCTTCTGCACATATTCTGCTTCTTTTTGTAATATGTTGTTTTAAAATTTATAAAGAAAATCTAGTTTCACACAGAAAAGTATTTGGGAAGGGATATTTTAGTAGGAAGGTAGCTTTATTTTATTTATTTTTTTTTTTCAGTTCTTTTTTTTTTTATTTTTTATTTAATAGCCTTTTATTTACAGGATATATACATGGGTAACTTTACAGCATTAACAATTGCCAAACCTCTTGTTCCAATTTTTCACCTCTTACCCCCACCCCCACCCCCTCCCCTAGATGGCAGGATGACCATTAGATGTTAAATACATTAAAATATAAATTAGATACACAATAAGGATACATGACCAAAACGTTATTTTGCTGTACAAAAAGAATCAGACTCTGAAATATTGTACAATTAGCTTGTGAAGGAAATCAAAAATGCAGGTGTGCATAAATATAGGGATTGGGAATTCAATGTAATGGTTTTTAGTCATCTCCCAGAGTTCTTTTTCTGGGTATAGCTAGTTCAGTTCATTACTGCTCCATTAGAAATGATTTGGTTGATCTCGTTGCTGAGGATGGCCTGGTCCATCAGAACTGGTCATCATATAGTATTGTTGTTGAAGTATATAATGATCTCCTGGTCCTGCTCATTTCACTCAGCATCAGTTCGTGTAAGTCTCTCCAGGCCTTTCTGAAATCATCCTGTTGGTCATTTCTTACAGAACAGTAATATTCCATAATTTTCATATACCACAATTTATTCAGCCATTCTCCAACTGATGGACATCCATTCAGTTTCCAGTTTCTAGCCACTACAAAAAGGGCTGCCACAAACATTCGTGCACATACAGGTCCCTTTCCCTTCTTTATAATCTCTTTGGGATATAATCCCAGTAGTAACACTGCTGGATCAAAGGGTATGCACAGTTTGATAACTTTTTGAGCATAGTTCCAAACTACTCTCCAAAATGGTTGGATTCGTTCACAACTCCACCAACAATCAATGTCCCAGTTTTCCCGCATCCCCTCCAACAATCATCATTATTTTTTCCTGTCATCTTAGCCAATCTGACAATCTGACAGGTGGGTAATGGTATCTTAGAGTTGTCTTAATTTGCATTTCTCTGATTAATAATGACTTGGAGCATCTTTTCATATGACTAGAAATAGTTTCAATTTCTTTATCTGAGAATTGTCTGTTCATATCCTTTGACCATTTTTCAATTGGAGAGTGGCTTGATTTTTTATAAATTAGAGTTAATTCTCTATATATTTTGGAAATGAGGCTTTTATCAGAACCTTTGACTGTAAAAATATTTTTCCAGTTTATTGCTTCCCTTCTAATCTTGTCTGCATTAGTTTTGTTTGTACAAAAATTTTTCAGTTTGGTATAATCGAAATTTTCTATTTTGTGATCAGTAATGATCTCTAGTTCTGCTTTGGTCATAAAGACCTTCCCGGAAGGTAGCTTTATAGTATTGTTTTGGTAATATTTTTTGCTGTCACAAATCCCATACAAAAGCTTTGGTGACTCCCAGAGATCTCTAGACCACACTTTGAGAACCACTGTGTTAGGCTGAAATAGCCGGCTGAAATTCCACTGCTTGTGGTATTTTATTGTTTTGCCAGTCTCCTGAAACACAGAAGAACTAGGTGAAATCTTTCACTTCCTAGCTATGCTGATATTCACTCTCTTTTTCTTAATAACTCTCTTCTCTTTAAGATTTCATGACACTATTCTCTTCTTGTTTTCCTCTGTCTCCTTTGCTGGATTTCTTCAGTATCATGTCCAGAAAGACAAAAGTCTTTGTCTTGAATCTTCTTCTCTTTTCCCTCCATATTCATTTTATCAACTTCAACTGTCATTTTTATATGCAAATGATTCTTAAATTTACATGTCCAGTTCTTATTTCTTTGCTGACCTTCACTTCTTTAGCTATCTTCAACTATCTCAAACTACGTCCTATAAATATCCTAAAGTAAACATGCCCCAAACTGAGCTACTTATCTTTCCCTCTTTTCTAACTTATTACTGTTGAAGGATATCATCATCTGCTGAGTCCCTAGGTTTTAAAACTTTACCATCTTCTACTCTTTACTTTCCTCACCACTACTACCTCCCACCTTTTTTCTAATTAGTCCTCTTATTTCTACTGACATTACATTTTTAAAAGTATGCTCATTTCACTCCTCAGACACTGTAACCTAGCCAATAGGGGCACCTTCCCCCTAGACTACTACAATAACCAGCTAATTGCCCTGCCTCAAGTCCCCTTCCCATCCCAATTAATGCTCCACTTATCTGTCACATTGATTTTCCTAAAATATAAGTGTGACTATATCATTCCCCTGTTCAACTCCAATGGCTCCCAGTTATTTCTAGGATAAAACATATATAGAGTCATCTGTTTAGCTTTTCCTTTGAGATTGTTCCCAATTTTTTGTATGTAGGGTTTTTTGTTTTGTTTTGATTTTGCTCTTATCTCTACCATTAAACTCTGAACATGAACACCTTGATGTCTGGGATTTTTTTTTATTTTTTATTTTTGGTATCCTTTGCACTTTAACAGTGTCTGGCCCATTTGTTTAAATAATGTCTAACTTTTGTTATATTAATATTAGTGCCTAATGTAGTATCATCTGTACCCACCAGGCACCTGCCATATATTTATTGAATTGAACTGAATGTATTTTGAAAATCTGAGCATTTATATTATGAATCCATTTGTATCTTAAGGAGTTTTCCATCTTTTTCCTATTAGAATCATGTTTGAATCACTTATACCACTAGAATTGTCTTCCCTTGTAAAACCTCAGTTGATAATTTTCCCTGAAATTTTTGAAATCACCTTTCTTCTGAAGGTATTTGTCATATACGTCTATGTATTCCTTCTTGGCTCATATGAATTATGATGCTTAACCTTTCTATCTGTTTGACTTGTGTAAAATGGGAAAAATAAATAAAATATTCTACTGTTTGTTTTATTGAAAAGCAATGTGATTAAGTAAATAAGTCAACAAACAGAGGTGGAAGGATTTTGAATCCAGAAGAAAAAGGAGGAGAGCTTTCATAAATTCCAGTTGGCAGTAATATTTATTAAAGCATTTCTCTATTAAGTAGACATTACAACAGTGTTTTCTATTTCACTGATGAGATTGAAGTATAAAGGCTGCTTACTACATGTGTAATCTGTAACCTAACTTAAATGTCACTCTTCTTTTCTGAAACATTATGTCATGAATAGTGACCGTGTTTCCTGGCATTTAAGCTGCCAGTATTTTTATTAGTTTTTAAATAAAATAGGCAGCTAGGTGGTATAGTGGATATAGGTCTGGAATAAGAAAAACTCTTCTTAGTGAGTTCAAATCCAGCCTCAGACACTAATTGACTGTGTGATCCTGGGTATCCACTTAACTCTATTTGTCTCAGTTTCCTCATCTATAAGATGAGTTTGAGAAGGAAATGGCAAACACTCCATATATATGTGAAAAAAAAAAACCCAAATTGGAGTCAGGAAGAGATAGAAAGAACCAATAGAAACTAAGCAACAACATAAATAAGGTGGATTTACCACGTAATATTTTTATTTTAATTCTATTAGAGAATTTAAGGTAGCTGATGTAAAAGGATAGTCTTTGGATTTAGAAATGTGTACATAGTTTCTAATATTTCCTCCGCCTTCAACAAGTTGTTTAATTTTCACAAGTCACTTAACATCCTTGCATCTAATTTCCTCTTCTGTAAAATGAGAGGGACTGGATGATCCCTTCCAGCTCTAAAAGTTTTCAATTTTATGGTTATGCAAGAGTGTTCTGCTTGGCTGATGTCTTTCCATATCAGTCGATCTTCTAGTATTGAGATTAGGATAAACAAATTACATTAATCCTTTTTCTTCCCCCATTTCCCTCCCTTCCTCCCAAAATCTTGTAATCATTCTTCAGCACTCCTTGAAATAACACAGCTGAAAACGATAAGTGTATTGGGGAGTTGCATCTAGAGGCAGTGATTCTCTTTTTCTGCCCCCTAGCTGAGGCAGATGGGTGTCCTGTAGATAGAGTTTGGGGCTTGGAGCAGGAAAATCTAGGTTCAAATTCAATTCCAAATACTTCCCTGTATTTGGGTAAGTCATTTAATCCTATCTGCCTCAGTTTCTTCAACTGTGAAATAGGGATAACAGCATCTACTTTGAAGGGTTGTTATGAGAATCAAACGAAACATTTGCAAAGTATGGCATAAAAGAGCTGATATAAAAATGCTTATTACCTTCCTTTTATTTTCTTCCCTGCTTTCTCCTGTATTTTTTTTTTTTAAACCATCCATGATGGGAAGTATGGTATGGGACTTTAGCTGTTGAAAAGAAGAGCAAGGACATTGATCAGTAGTCAATCAACTGTTAATAAGTTGATTGATAAGATCAAGTTGATAAGATTTATGTCATCTTATATAGATATATCTTTATATATTATATAGAACTCACATGATAAGAAGGAGGGATGAAATGTGGCAACAAAAAGGAAGTGTTCATCAGGAAATATCTTCTGCTCAAGACCTCTTTTTGCCCAAGAAATTTTTATGTAGCTTTGGCTTTATGGGTATGTAAAATAAAGAAAGAAATCAAACATTTACTTATAATAAAGCATAGATTTATTTTAAAACAATTTTTGGCATACATGTAATTTTACCATTTATTAAAGGCAAAAGCAAATTTGCATACTGATGAAATAGATGTACTTATTTTTATTTTTACATAAATCTTGGCAAGATATTTAATACGTTTTGCTGTCAATTTTTCTTGAGATCCCCACATTCAATTACATGACTCTGTAAGGGGTTGTGACCCACAGTTTAAGAAGGTTTGCCCTGGGGCAGTTAGGTGGCACAGGGGATAGAGTACTACCCCTGAACATTGGATTACTTGCTGTGATGGGGGGAGGGAGGAGGAAGGAGAAGAGGGAGAAAAATCTGAAGCACAAGGTTTTACAAAAGTGAATGTTGAAAACTTTCTTTGCACATATTTGGAAAAATAAAGTACTATTTAAAAAAAAAAAGGAGAGAGAGTTCTGTGTTCAAATCCTACCTTCAACACTGTGACCATAGACAAATTGCTTAATTTCTGAATTCACTTTTTTCTTTTGCAAAAGAAAATGTTTGGCTTAGGGGTCCTCCAAGGACCTTTTCCCACCTATATCTAGAATTCTTTGGTTGGTCTTATTTAATGCCCCCATACAGGATGAGTGGAATGGATACTAAAGCAAGCTGAAAAATCCCTTTTCTAAATCACCTTTTTTTTTGTTTGTTTTTACTTAAAAGTTTCAGATGCACAACTGCTTAATAGGTGTTTTTTATTATATATTTTAAAAATGATTATGGATTCTATTCTAAGAATATAACATGGTAACATACCTATAGACAATTGATTCCATTATTTGGTAGTCCTTTGTGAGGAGAACTTTGGAAATAGAGCATGTTCAAAGAAAGAGATAGGAGCTCAAAAGCTGATTCTAACTAGAGAAATCCTCAATAATTGAAACCCTTTATTTGGACAGCCATCCAAAGAGAGGTAGAGTATAAGATGGAAGGTCTTCTCTAAGAATAAGGAAAACATTGATGTTTTTTAGCATTCATACTCAACCAGATAAAGCCCCCTATACCTCTACTATTTAAATGGGGATGTACCAGTAATTGATCCCTCTTGTTGAACAAGACTAAAGTAGTAGCTATCAGTGCTCATATAGAATTAAAATTTCCAGATGGAGGAAAAAGTTCTTAGTTGGATTCTTGGTATACGCTGATCCCGTAAGCTTTCCAAAATAAATAAATAAATAAATAAATAAAAAATAAAAAAAAAAGCCCTTACGTATTGGATATCCTCCTACATAGGAGGGCTGTGTATATACAAGAGTGTAATTATAGTTATTTGAAGGATATGGTGGTCAATGCAGGAGATAGGAAAATGAAAAGAAAAGATGTCAGCAGAAATTTAAGAAAATTTAACTATAATATGCCAACCCCTTTTCCTTTCTCCCTCTTTCCCCCAACATACACACACATAGAGTCATCAACTTTTATATATGCTTAAGACAGTTGTCCTCAAACTATGGCCCGCGGGCCAGATGCAGCAGTTGGGGACGATTATCCCCCTCACCCAGGGCTATGAAGTTTCTTTATTTAAAGGCCCATAAAACAAAGTTTTTGTTTTTACTATAGTCTGGCCCCTCAACAGTCTGAGGAACAGTGAACTGGCCCTCTATTTAAAAAGTTTGAGGACGCCTGGAAGATATGTATCATTTTAATGGCTTTTTAAATATGGATTAATCTAAAGTTAGATTGGATAGATTTTTTTTTATCATATAGAAAAGCCAATGTGGCTTTTCTATATATTAAGGTTAGACATAAATACTTGATGGAAATTGATTGCTAAGATCCTACTTACTATATGTCCATTTTGTCCCTGATTTTATCCTATCAGTTTATGATGAAATAAGGGAAAAAGAGACCATGGAAGTAACCTTCCTGCTGTCTTCATTTTTGCAACAATAAAGTGTGTTCTCAGATCCATGATTTTGACATCTCTATCATAGAGCTGACTGCTGCTAAAATAAACTTAAGGGATGTGATTTTTATTTTGCTTTCAAATCATTTTCCAGAAACTGCCCATCCAATTCAAAAAGAGATTAAGATCTGATTTTTCTTTTTTTTTTTTTTTTTTGCAGCCTTAACAGTGGTATACTAGGAGATGCCTCATTTATGAGTATATATATGTTTATGGCCATAAATTGGGTAATTGTGCACCTAAGTGCTCCATTCCTTGTATCATTACCCAGCTTGTGCATATACAAATGAAGGCTTTTTCATGTACCTTCTGCAGTTTGGGACACTTATGATTTAAAGAGAAAGCAATATGTTTTTCTTCTGGTAGCTGGTTATTTTTTATTCATGCATCTGTTCCTGGTCAGTGATAATATGTAACAAGTTAGAGGAAAAATATAAAATATATCCACTAATGGTGCCTTAACTGTTTAAAAAAATAGCCATCTGCTTTGCTGAACAGATGTTCCTACGTGGCCCAGGTACTTAATAGTTCTTTCTGCTTGTTTGGCTACATAAGAAATATTGAAAAAGCTATAAGAGTTTTGTTATCTTTTTAAGCCTTTGATTAGAAATTTGGAAGTTTCCAAGTAACTAAAATAAAATATTTTCCTTAACCTAATGATGGTGAAAGATTGATACATTTTATATCCAATTTTCCTTTGTAAAGTGACTAGCCAGTAATTCAATGAATTTGGAAGCCACTTTTTGTATTAATCAATTAAATAATATGCTAAGGTAACTTATTATGGAATTACAACCTAATGTCAATTTGTTGGGTAGTCACCAAGTGAAAACCACTCTTTTCTTACTTAGTAACTTCTCTATTTTGTTTAATTGGGTATTTCTTTATTATTTTGAACAGGTAATGACATATAATATTGGACTGTGATGGAGAGTCCCAATTTAAAAGTGGGGGAATGGTTGAAAATGGAAAATGAAAAAAAATCAAATACTTATCTGATGATGTGAAACTAGGAATGGGTTCTGCTTGTAAATGTAGTTACTATACATTCCATAATCACTGCATTTATTTGTTGCAAAAAGGCTGTTGAACCCAATCTTATACCTTAGTATAGTTTTGGAACCTTCCTTATCACATTCATATCAGACTAATTTGGGTTCTCCTTGCTATGTTATATTTAAAAGGGATGTATTGCATCCATTTTCCATATTTCTGTGTTCTCTTGAGCAATTATTTAACTTGTTGACTCATTTGTTAATGGGCCTTACAAATTTTTGTCCCACTGGATTTTGATAGTATTGATTATTTTATGTAAAATTCTTCAACATTTCCTAAAGGACAAAAGCTAGTTTAAATTAAAGCAGGCATTATTAGAGTTATGCTAGAATAGTAGCTTTGAATTGAGTTCCATTTATAGATGTGTGAAAGATATTTAATACTGACAGAGACTTTTGCCTTCTTATCTATCCTGATTTTATTTCTTATCACATTCACATTTAGACAATGAAAGTAATTGCCTCTGCTGAGCACAAACTGGCTATTAGATTATAACAGTACACTAACACTTTTGGTTTTTACTGGTATAGTTAGCGTTCTCATTTTACCGACTTAACTGACTTCAGGAGAGATTAATGATGGTGTCATATTTCTAGTGAGAATCTGCATCAAAATTTGGATCCATATCTTCTTGACTTTATGCCCGCTTCTTTCTCACTAGTCCATCTTATTTCTGGATCCTCATGGTTAATTCAGAATTGTATATGACCTCTGGGAGAATGGATGTGTTAGACTGGGGTGGGTGGGAAGAAAGATAGTCAAAGCAGTTCTTTGGGAATAGCGAAAAAGTTGAAAATTATTCTTTGCTTCTTTAAGAACACAACTGTATTATGATATTCCTTTCTATTCTTGCTCCTAATGTTTTTTACCTAAGAAGAGAGAAATTTATTTGCAGTTTTTATTGTGCTGTTTGATATAGTGATTTTCAGTTATTAATAACGCTTAGCAAATATGAATGTATTGTTGCATAATTTGTTATCTAAATGAGTATATTTTGTTTCTTATCCTGTAGGATACCAGAAGGTCCCATGGAGCAGGGACCAGCTGCAGGAAGGGTACGTGCTTTAGAAGAACAGCTTTTAAAAGCCAAAGAACAGATAGAAAATTACAAGAAGCAAACCAGAAATGGTTGGTGACTATACCATTTTTAATTTTTGCTTTATCACAAATATTTGAAATTTTCTGCTCAGCCAAGTTTTGGAAATGCTGATATTCTTATGCTCTTCAATAGCAGGTCTAGGAAAGGATCATGAAATACTGAGGAGGAGGATTGAAAATGGAGCAAAGGAGCTCTGGTTTTTTCTCCAGAGTGAATTGAAGAAATTGAAAAATTTAGAAGGAAGTCAACTCCAAAGACATGTGGATGAATTTCTATTTGATTTGGGTCATCAGGAAAGGTACTCTTATTTTTTTTTTCTGGTTTTGAAAAGACTGATCTCAGAATGGAACACAAATATTATTGTATATTAAGAGTCCATGTTTGGGATAATGACATCATTGATTTTATATTTCATTTCAATAGAATATGCTATATGAATTAAACATAGCATAGGAAAAAATTTTAAACTATAGTTCTTAAAATCTTTTAAAAGTTAATTGCTCATGTTGTTGATGGTAATAATTAACATTTTTCTTTTAAAATTCATTTAAAATCTCTTTTTCATAAGGGTTTATATTAGAATTCTTACAAGGTGCTAAGTCAGTGGAATTGATAGAGACAATGGTTGTTTAGCAGGGTGCTTAACAGTTTTCTAGATGTACTTAGTACTTACTACAGTTACTCAAGATGAATCTTTAAGAGAGCATATATAAGCGAGGAGCTTCAAGCAGGATTGACTCCCGGAAAGTCACAAGCCAGAGATGGCAGTCAGGCAGAATGAAGGAAGACAGAGAAGTGGTGGCAATCTGTCCCGTGGAGAACATTGAAACCAAGATCTGGAAGGCCTCCAGAAAACTAGCCGAGCCCCAATTGAAGGAGATAAGATTTTGGAAGAGACAATAAAGGATTTGGACTTTTAACTCCTGGCTGCCTTTGGGGTATTTACTGAAGTGAAACTAAGGCTGCCTCCAGAAGCTCCCTGAGAAATCTGCTCTCAGAAAACATTATATTTTAGAAAAGAGAATATTTCAGGTTTAATTTTAAAAGAATGCTATTTTTGTTGGATTATAGTACTTTTCAGTATTTACTGACAATGAAATTTTTTTAAAAGAAATATTAAAAATTTGAAAATAGCTTTTGGTTGCTAATTAAAAGTTAATGGCAGATTTTGAATTTAAAAATTCCCACAGCATTCTATTAATGACCTTTCTCTTTCTATGGTAAAAATTGAAACTAGTTATTAATGACTATTTAAATATGATTCTTATTTGCTATTCATGTAGGTAAAAAATAACAAAATTTATCTTGCACATTATTTTTAAAACAAAATAAATCTATTATCCATCATAAATACAGTGATGCTTGCCTTGGACCTCTTATTTTCAAAAGGCTATATTCCCAGTAGTATTCTAATAATAATTATTTTCTTATTAGTGAACAGTAAAAGAAATGTTGTATTTTCACTTCATACTCTTGTGAAGGAGGAAAAGCACTTTTTTTTTTGAAAAGCACTTTTCTAAACAAGAGAGCCATATATACTAATGTCCACAATAATATTATTAGAAATTTAAGAAAACATTTTCTTGTTTTAATAGGAAAGGGAAAAAAAGAATCGTTATTTCATGGACATTTTTTCTTAGTGCTAATAATTCTGCAGGATTATTATTAAAATGAGAATTTCAAATGGATTTAAATTAATTTCAGTAAATATTTTCTATATGTCTGATGAATGAAGCCCTGGTGCAGTGGAGGCAATGCTGGATTTGGAATTAGAGAAATTAAATTTGAATCTCTGTTCTACTCCTGGTATCTGTGCATCCTTAGACAAATTATTTAACTTCTGGTTCTCAGTTTCTTCATCTGTAAAGGAAAGACATTGAACTAGATGATCTCTTAAGTTCTCTTTTAGCTTGAAAATTGTGATCATTTTTCAAGGTAGCTGGTAGTACAGTAACTTAGGGTAATAGGCCTGGAACCAGCAAAACCTGAGCTTAAATCCAACCTTCAAACACTTGCTGATTGGTCTTCAAGAAGTTACTCTTTGCTTTAGTTTCAACTCTAAAATGAGGTTAAGAATATCTCCTACTTTACAGGATTCTTTTGAGCACTGAAGGAAATCATATTGTAAAAGGCACTTAATGCACTTCCTGGCATATAGTAGGCACTATATATACCTATTAGCTAGATATTATCATCTTATCCTAATATATGTGTTCCCTGAAACATTTTAGAGTTGATTGTGTAACATGGGAGACTGACACAGGACCACCCAGCATATTGTGCTTTCATCAAAGAAGGTAGATGAGCAAAGTGGAATTGAAGTAGCTCAGAAGAAACAGGAGATGTAGAAATTTAGACCTGTGGCAGAGTATTCCAAGCTCATACTGGTCTGATTAGCCACAATTACACAGACTGTTACTTGACTCTAACAAAGTAATATCATTTTGGGCCTTTTCAATAATGAAGAACAACAACCAACTAATATTTGTGAGGCACCATGCTAGGCATGGGATTTAGACATATGATTATGAGAGGTGTAGCATGAAAACTAAACAGCACACTTGAAAAAGCCAGAAAAGCCTGAATTAACATCTAGCTTCAGAGACTTATTAGCTGTGTGACTCAGGGTAAATCGTTTTACTTTTGTGTCCTTTAGTTTCCCCTTCTGGAAAAGGAGAACATTCAGTGACCAATAAAGTTCCTTTCAGTTCTAAATCTATGGTAATGTCACATATTAGAAAAGTTTAATTTAAATTCTTAGCACTACTTTTATTCTATATCTATAGCACAGTACAACTGGTAACAGACTTTTCCATACCTGTAATACTCTTTCAGGATATCATACAAGAGCTGAACAAGTTTTCAGCAAGGACATTCATAGAAGAATTCTTGCTCTTGTTCTGATTTTTATGTTGAATTTTCAACTTGAAAGTTAGTGGTATGATAAATTTGTTTATACTTTTTGTCTAATTCCAAAAATTTGGTTGTTCATTTTAGGTTTTTGATATAAGAGGAAACATTTTTTAAAGAATTGTCATGGGGAGGGGAGAGAGAAAAATTTGGAACACAGGGTATTGCAAAAATGAATGATGAAAACTATTTTTGTATGTATTTGGAAAAATAAAAAGCTGTTATAAAAATAATCATGTATTTGATTTAGTAACTATTATCTAACACCTTTATTTGGCATTCAAAACTGCAATGAACTGGCTTTCTCCTACCTTTCTTGTTTTCATGCACTCTATTCTCCTTCATGTATTCTGTGATCCAGTGTTTCTGGGCTCCCTGCTGTTCCTCACATGAGATATCCATCTCTTGATTGCAGATACTTTTATTGGCTGTTCCTCCATTCGTGGAATTTTCTCCCTTCTTTACTCCTTCTCCAGGATTCCCTGGCTCTTTCAAGTTCTATCTTCTGGAAGAAGCCATTTTCATTCCCCTTTAGTGCTGGAGTCTTCCCTCTCTTTATTGTCTACAGTTTATGATATCTATCTATCTATATTTTATGTTTATATTTTTCCCCATTAGACTCTGAGAGCCTTGAGATCGGGAATGGGGTTTTTTGCCTTTTTTTTTTTTTTTTTTTTTTTGTAGGCACTTGAGTGGTTTTTTACTTAACTTGACATAAATAAACTTGTATCATATGCAGGTACCTATCTTTATGCATCACTTCAAAGTTGATAGAGGTGTTACCAGTTTTGTAAATTTAATCAAGTTGAAAGGCACTAGGGAAGCTCATCAAAGAAAAGCTTTGGAGAATTCTTTTTCAAAAAGAATCTAGTTTACTTCCAACTCTGTATATGAAGGACCACCAAGGTGATGGAGTTGATAAAATACCTGAGCTAGAATGAGGAAGACTGAACTCCTCATTTCAGATCTAGCATCATATATTGCTTTGTGGTCCTGAGGAAGTCACTTAAGCTTGTTTTCCTTTGTTTCCTCATCTGTAAGGTAAGCTGGAGAAGGAAATAGAAGACCATTCCAGTATGCCTGCCAAGAAAACCCCATATAAGTTTACAGAGTCAGATATGACTGAAAATACTGACCAACAAAAATCTGCATGTGTAGCTCTCCGTAAAACCAGGATCATTTTTAATGTTTTCATTATGATAGAAGATATCTCTCATTCTCAAGCTTTCTGTATTCCATGATGCCAAACATTTTTGATCCAGTTCTTTTTCAATTTTGAAGTGATGGACTCAGAAGGTTTTCATAAGAAACTTGCCTAAAGGGGAGGGAAGAGCAATGCAACCCTATTAGAATGTCCATTGTCATCTTTATTGCTTTTCTTTTTAGGGTAATAATGATCTTGATCTCTGAAATCATGTACATTTATTGAATAAAAAAATCCATATTAATATTTTAGTCTTCCACTTGATTCACTATTTTTTTTTTTACCACTCATCATATCTTTATCAGAATTAATTATAGTTAATTTTGACCAGTTCTTTAAATTTGACCAGTTCTTTCTTTTAAACAAAACATATAATGGGACAAAAAGTAATTTACACCAAGAGTCTCAAAAGACCTATTACAGTCAAGGGGGGAGCGGGGTGAAGGAGGAGGACGAGCATTGTCTGAAGCTTGATCTCATCAGTTTTGGCTCTAAGAAGGAATAAGTTAATTATTCACTTGGGTATAAAAATTTATCCAGTCCTATAAATAGGAGGAGAAAGAGGAAGGGTTAATAGAAGACAAGGTAGTGGGTGGAGTGAGTTTTAAAAAACCACTATTAAGAGGAGGGAGGAGGAGTGATAGGAGATAAGGTAGTAGGTGGGATGGGTAAAAAAAATACAGAACTAAGGACAGGGTGGAAAGAGAACAAAAGTTTATATAGGGGAGAAAATAGAATGGAAGGAAATACAGAACTGGTAATCATAACTGTTAATGTGACTGGGAAGAACTCTCCTATAAAACAAAAGCAAATAGAATGGATTAAAAAACAGAATCCTACAATATGTTGTTTACAAGAAACATATTTGACATAGACACATACAGAGCAAAGGTAAAAGGCTGGAACAGAATTTATTATGCTTCAGATAAAGTTTAAAAAAAAAAGCAAGGGTAGCAATTCTGATCTCAGATAAAGCAAAAGTAAAAATAGATCTTATTAAAAAGATGAGGGAAAATACATCTTGATAAAGAGTGCCATAAACAATGAAGTAATAACAATACCCAAATGTGTATGTACAAAATGATAGAGCAGGGAAATTCCTAGAGAAGATTTTAAGCCAGTTACAGGAAGAACTTAGAGAGCAAAATTATTTTAGTGGGGGACCATCAACCTTTCCCTCTCAGAATCAGACAAATCTAATCACAAACAAGAAACTAAGAAGGTTAATAGGATCCTAGAAAACCTAGATATGATAAACCTGTGGAGAAAATTGAATAGGGACAGAAAGGAATACACCTTTTTCTCAGCAGTAAATGGCATCTACACAAAAACCTCACAATCAAGTACAAAAAAGCAGAAATAGTAAGTGCTTTCTTTTCAAATCACAATGCAATAAAAATTATATTCAATAAAAGAGCAGAGATATAGCTCTAGTAATGATATTGCTTGGTCATAGGATATACATGGTTTTATAACCCTTTGGGTATAGTTCCAAATTGATCTCCAGAATGATTGAACCAGTATACTGCTACACCAACAGTACATTCTTATCTTAAATTTTCTACATCCTTTCCAACATTTGTCATTTTCCTTGTCTGTCATATAAGTCAATATGATAGGTATGAGGTAATAGCTTGGTTGTTTTAATTTGTGTTTCTCTGTTCAGTAGTGATTTAGTACATTTTTTCATATAATAACTTTGATTATTTTATCTGAAAAACTACTCATATCCTTTGACTGAGGAATGACTTGTTTCTATAAATTTGCTCGAGTTCTTTATTGAGAGATGAGGTCTTTATCAGAGAAATTTTCAAAAAATTTTTTTCACTTATGATTACTGTGTTTTCCTGTTTATACACCACTCTTTTCTCCTTTTAAACTGTCTTCTCAAAAGTATTTTGTTTTTAATTTTATCTCTCCCAATTTACCTTCTTAAAAAAAAATCAGTCTCTCCTCTCTTTACCTTTCTTTTATTCCCTTCCTTTTTTTTTTTTTTTTTTTTTTTTTTTTTTTTTTTTCTAGATGGTAACTTAAATTTCTATACCCAACTGAGTTGGGTATGTTATTCCCTCTTTGAGCTAATTCTAGTAAGAGTAAAGTTCAAGTATTAACACTCTTCCCACTTTCCCCCTTTATTATAAAAGCTGTTTAGTGACTCTTTTACGTGAGAAAATTTGTCCCATTCTACCTCTTCTTTTTCCTTAGTGGGTTTCTCTTTCTTTTTCTTTTCTTTCTTTTTTTTTAGATATGACATCATATTTAATTAATACTCTTGCCCTCTGCCTTTGTATATCCCAATAATGAGAGTTAAGAGTTATAAGTGTCATCTTCCTGTGTGGGGAGTTTTGCTTGTTTGAATCCCTTAACCATTTCATTTTCCTTTTTACTTTTTTATGCTTCTCTTGAATTTGTATTTGAGTCTGTATTTTTCTTCACTCTTTTCATCAGAAATACTTGCAGATTTTTTATTTCATGAAATGTCCGTTTTCCTCTCTGTAGGATCTTAGTTGTAATCCTAGCCTTTTTGCCTTTCAAAATTGAGGCCCTCTTTTTCTTTGATATAGAAACTATTAAGTCTTATGTTAGTTATCCTGACTGTGGCTCCACAATATTTGAATTGTTTTTTTCTGACTACTTGTAGTATTTTCTTCTTGACCTTAAACTCTGGAATTTGGCTGCAATATTCCTGGGAGTTTTTATTTGGAGATCTCTTTCAGAAGAGAATTACTAGATTCTTTCATTTCTTTTAGCCCTCTGGTTCTAGAATATCAGGGCAGTTTTTCTTGATAATTTCTTGAAAGATGACAATAGCTTTCTTTCTTTTGATCATGGGTTTCAGATAGTCCAGTAATTCTTAAATTATTTCTCCTGGGTTTGTTTTCTAAGTCAGTTATTTATAGAATGAAATATTTTATATTTTATTCAATTTTTTTTGTTTTTTTTTTATATTGTTTGATAATTCCACTTGCTCAATTCTAATTTTTTTTAATAACTTTTTGTTGACAGAACCCATGCCAGGGTAATTTTTTCCAACATTATCCCTTGCACTCACTTCTGTTCCGATTTTTCCCCTCCCTCCCTCCACCCCCTCCCCCAGATGGCAAGCAGTCCTATACACGTTAAATAGGTTACAGTAGATCTTAGATACAATATATGTGTGCAGAACTGAACAGTTCTCTTGTTGCTCAGGGAGAATTGGATTTAGAAGGTATAAATAACCCGGGAAGAAGAACAAAAATGCAAGCAGTTTACATTCACATCCTCCCATCCTTCTATCAGAATACATCCTCATACAGCATTGTTGAGGTATATAATGATCTCCTGGTTCTGCTCATTTCACTCAGCATCAGTTCATATAAGTCTTGCCAATCCTCTCTGTATTCACTCAATTCTAATTTTTAAGGAATTATTTTCTATGTGAGTTTTTGTATATCCTTTTCCATTTGGCCAATTCTGCTTTTGGTCTTTTAAAAGGATTTTTTTCCTTCACTGAATTTCCCCCACCCCCGTTTTCATTTGATCAGTTCTGCTTTTTAAAGTTTTCTCTTTCAGTAATTTTTTGTATATTTTTGTCCATTTGGCCATTTCTGCTTTTCAAGGCATTTTTCATTTTATTGAATTGTTGTACCTTTTTTATCACTGGCCTATTTTAAAAAGACATTATTTGCTTCAGGATTTTTTTTGTGTGTGTGTGCATTCTTTATTGCTGACTCTTTTTTCATGATTTTTTTATACTACTCTCATTTTTTCTACCTCTTTTACTTGATATTTAAAAAACTTTTTGAGCTATTTATTGCATGGTCTCAGAACAATTCATATATTTTTTTGAAGCCTTAAATGTAGCTTTTTGACTTTTTTGTCTCCTTTTGAGTTTATCTTCCATGTCAGGCTATTAACTTTCTATAGTCAGAATTTTTTTCTGCTGTGATCATTTTTCCAGTCTACATCTTGACTTTTAACACTATGCTATCATGAGGCTCTGCTTTAAAGATGGAGGGAACACTGTCCCAAAGCTTCATATTTTTTGTGCAGCTGTTTCAAGGGATGATTTGGAGGACCTGTCAGTTTTTGGTTCTTCTTAGGTGGTGGATTCTAGGGAGAGGTATGTTTACTACTTTCCTGGCCTGGGCTCTGATCTGTGAATGTTCATAAGCACTCTATTCTGCCCTGGAGCTCTCACCAGCTCCCCTATGGCCAGAAGCTACGATGGACTAGTGCTCCTTCTTGCCCTAGGCCTGAGACCCAGATTGATTATGAGCAATGAAATGGTCCTGCCACCTGTGACCTCCTTGTGATCAGTGGTCTGACCCCCTGTGGGGGTTTAGTACCTCCTTAGTACCTCCGGCTGGTTTGTTAGGCACAGCATGTGCTGGACTGTGTTCCACTATCACACTAATGTAGTAGATCTTTCCTGCCAGCCTTCTAAGTTGTCTTTAGCTGAAAAATTATTTGACACTGTCCTTTTGTGGGTTCTGCCATGCCACATTTTGTTTTGAGACATTTTGTAAGGTTATTTGAAGGGTTTTGGAGAGAGCTCAGGCAAATCCCCTATTTCTTCATGTCTTCCATCTTGGTTACATCCCCATTATTTGTGTTTTAAAACAGAGATTGACAAAGTATGACCAGAGGGTCAAATTCAGTCTATCCCCCTCTTTTTTCTATGACCGTCAAGCCAGGAATGACCTTTATATTTTAAGATAGAACAGAACTTTATTTTTAAATATGAAAACTTAGCTTGTGAGTGGTATAAAAGAAAAAAAACATCTATCTATACCCATGAGTACCCATTTAATCCAACTCAGCAATAATTGCTAACAGCTCAATATAGTATCTAGTATGCACTACCCATGAATGTGGCATATCTTCAATCCTCTCATGATGGGAAAAGTAAACTGAAGTGAGGACAGCAAAACTTATTTATAATATTCAATCATCATAGAATAAAGTTATTTGAAAATAGAGGTTGGCAAATTACAGCACACAAGTCAAATCCCATCCAATACCTGTTTTTTATACCACTCACAAGCTAAGTTTTCATATTACTTGAATAAGGGAATGATAAAGCTCTTTGCAGGTGTTTTTCTTCATTCAGAATAGCAGATGGAATCATTTACGAAGTTTTCTTGCCTTCTTCTAAGTCATTTGTCCCTAGACTAGTGACATTGTGGGGAATATAGAAATATATGAATTCCTTAGATAATCTCATGTCAGTTATCAAGAGTAGGATCAAATGAAAACCCATGGAGTTGCCCACACCATTCTGTCTAGTTATTATCAAACAGTATCAAAATCTGAAGCAGGAAGGTGGTGAGCCAAAAGATTTTTTTTTCATAATGGAGGATATTGAAGTACCATGCTATATGAACTCTCCTTATAACAACCCTAGTGGTCCATAAGGAAGGCAAATAGCACCTCCTGGATCACATTGGACTAGAAGAAAGTTAAAAAAGTTGTCAACTCACTGTTACAAACATTTCACAAATGATCAATGTAGCCTAATTTTCAGGATTTAATGTTATGATATAACCTTGATATAGGATATCAACTCTTAGTCAGTATTTTTATTTTTATTTTTTTGCTGTATTTCCATGGCTAAGGTTAATAGAAAGCAGTTTCCTTTATCTAAGAAGAAGTCTTCACTATACATCATCACAATATTCCCTAGGGCTGCCTGAACTCTAATGGAGTCCTAAAAAAGAATTCCCTTCTTGAGGGCATTTATATACTCCACTAGATTGACTAGGGTAAGTAGCACTCCAGTGGCAGAAAATCCTGCATTGGATGGAGGCCCATGTGAGGGTCAAATGTCAGGAAATTATTTCAGCCTCCTTAAAGGGTTTTTATTTGACTCTCCCCTTGATAACGAGCATAGAGATTACCCAAAGGCCTCATATAGGCACCATGTCCCTCCACCATAGTGCACTCCATTCCCAGAATACAGTCATTATAACCATGACCCTCACAATGTGGTCTTCCTTCATTTAATCATCAGTTCATCAGAAATTTTTCATGAAACAAACTGTTGTCATCTGTGTTGCTGTTGGAGTTTCTTTCATATAAAGTAATTTGGCTGCCATTTATTTGGAACTCCTCCCTCCCTCGCCACTCCTCCTAAGTCACTTTGACTTGGTCACATGCCTCTTGTCCCTTTGAGGCCCTATTGCATGGCCTGAGAGGGACTGATCCCCGACAGCTGCCAAGTATACAGAGTTTAGGTGATTTAGGATTGCCAGGGTGCGGAGGAGCATTTAGTTTGGACAGAGAAGAAGAACCAACCTTCCTTGCCCTGATCCTGGCTATCATAATAGAGTTTTACTAGTATCCATCTAATCTGGCCAATGATTGATTGCTTCCTTATCAAGCTGCGTTCTAAGAGCCTCATCCAGATTCCCCTGCTACTTCCCACTTAGGGGAGGGCAGCATGTACTTCTCTTCCTTCTGTCTCAATAGTATCTACCTCAACACTTAGCTCAGTGCCTGATACATAGCAAACACTTAAATGTTTATTGATTTTATAATTTTATTGATAACTCTGCTTAGTTGGTCACTGCTATTCTATGCCTATACTTCTTTGTTATGGGAGGTTGTTGGGTAATGTGGGATTTGATGCTTTCTTCATTCTTTCTATTATCCTTATTTGTATCTTTCCATTTTTCTCTTTGACTGGTCAAAGATTTTTCTTGTGACATCCAAAGTATCCTTGCCATGGCCTGTTATGTCTAACTGTGCAGTCTTCCTGTCTTACACATTTGTATTGTACCTTCCTCATTTCTATTGTGAGGTGAGTAATGATGCCTTTTTGATCCAATCCTTCTATGGCTGCCAGATATAATAGGCTGGGCCTAATCCAACTGATAGTTCAGTTTCTTCACTGGAAATGATACACTCAAAAGTTAACAAAAGTAGGTATCCTTAGCCATGGCATACAATAAATGGATACAGCTCTTGTTCAAACTTCTTCATCTCTCTGCAGACATGATTATGTGGGGATGAACATCCACCA
Organism: Sarcophilus harrisii; assembly: GCF_902635505.1. Classification (NCBI taxonomy): domain Eukaryota; kingdom Metazoa; phylum Chordata; class Mammalia; order Dasyuromorphia; family Dasyuridae; genus Sarcophilus; species Sarcophilus harrisii. Next base: position 323,679,059 of record NC_045427.1, read on the forward strand.
GGTCTGAAGGGCCCTACTTTTTAATGAGGTAACCTCTTTTATGCCTTTAGGAAATTGGGAAGCAGCATCAAAAACTTGAAAGTTTTGCCTCTGGGCCAATAAAGTTTCATAACAGTTTTTTTATCTTTTGGGGGAAAACCTGCCTTGCCTTCGATATTGGGTGGCAGATATCACAGAAATGTTACTACAAAGTTGAGTTTATTAGCAGTTTCATTCATCAAAGTGAGCTTTTTTCCCCCAGTGGTCATTAAATAATTTATATTTCTACTTTTGAAACTTATTCATATTCTTTATCTTTTGTGGAATATTACTCATAAATTTTAACTGCTTTTAAAAAATGTTTTTCATACATATTTACCATAAGCATTGCTCTAATAATCTGTTATTTTTCTTTTTTAATATATTGGATTTTGGATTTATTCTAATCCTGTGAAACACATTTACCATATTTTTAAAATCTGCTTAAGTGGGAAAAATAATCATTACCCATCCACTTACTGTGATACTTTGTTGAATCTCTGATCTCATTTATGCAGGTGAATAATAATGGTAACGTTAGCAAGCATTTTTATAATTCTTCAAGGTTTGCCAAGCACTTCACAAATACTTTCTCATTTGATTCATACCAAATCCTTGGGAGGTTGGTACTATTATTATCTCCATTTTACAGACAAGGAAACTGAGGTAGACAAGTTAAGTGGCTTGCCCTTAGCCACAAACCAGTTTAGTGTGTATTTGAACATTTGTATTCCTGATTCTGGGTCCAGTGCTGATTCTATCACTCTCCCTAGCTGCCTCTAAAAAAACTTCTCCATTTAAGAATGCCAGTCACATTTCTTTTCTCTCTTTTCTTTGTCCATATCATCCTGTAAAATTTTAGTATTTGGGTTGCAAGCAATACAACCATCATGCTTGAAGGATTTCTCTAGATCTCTTGCTAATATTGTTGAATATTTGAACGTATCTTAGGTAGTTTAGACATGTTCTACCTAACCAATTTTTTTTTCTAACCAAATATTTTTCAAAAAAATAATAAACGAAAAGTAAGTAGTGAAATCTTATATTCTTAGCTCTTTCAAATTGGTTCTATGATTGTTGCAACATGATGTCCTGTTGAATTCCATTTGCAAAACCTTATCTCTTCTCTTCTTGTTCCTTCACCAAGGATGACCTCAATATTACTGTCTTTTAGAGATAGGAAAGTGGATATATGAATTATTTTAACATGCCAATTGTTATGTATAAAAACCAGTGTTATTAATGAAAAAGTTGATCAGTATCTTATTCAGTAATAATAACACCCATGATTATTTACAGGTGGTTTATCTCCTCTCCTCATTCAAAAATCCTTTCAATTATATAACCCCAGTACCCTTAAAAATCATTTTCCCCAACCTCTTCTGTGTATGTTTGATCTAGGCTAGGTGCTATGACAGTGAGCAATGTGACAAGTGTTTTCTTTAACATCTCAGATCTGTCCTACAGCAAACATATCTAGGGTTGTGATATTTGAATCCAATTGTGACTTCTCCTTTGCCATTCATGAAGAAAATAATTTCTTATACAAATAGTAATGGATATTTTATACTTTGGAGTAGTAAGCTTTTGTTTGTTTTTAGTCTGTTTGTTGTCCTTTCAGCTTATTTTTAAGTGCTCTTGGAATTTTTTGACTCAATTGGATCTCTTATATTGTGCTTTCCTGACTCTAGGCGTAGCACACTCTTTGTTATATGCACTTCCCCTAAAAATGTATAGCTTTCATTTACATAATCATAGATTAAAAGTATATGATGTGCTTCATATATACATGCATATCAACTCATTTGATCTTCATAATCAACATCTGAAATTCATAGTGTAAGTATTATCATCTCTATTTATAAATGGGTTAACTAGGTGGTTCGATGGATGGCAAGTTGAAGTCAGGAAGTCACGTGCATTTAAACAAAACAAAACCAAAAAAATTTTTTTTAGTGAATTACAGACACTCAAACATTAATGGTTAAAAAAAAAAAACTGAACATGTTCTGAATAATCTTCCCTATGAAAAATCGATTATTGTGGGCAAAAAGAGAAAATGCAAGGCCCTTACTTCTTGTATGAGCAGTCATATTGCCATCTCTGTGAGCCTCTGTTTCATCTGTCAAATGAGGATAATAATACTTGATTATTTCACAAGGTTGGGAGTAAAATTATTTTGTCAATCCTAGAGTTCTTTATAAATTTGTTATTTTATACTTTTAATCACTTTTCTCCTTCCCTAGACATTTCCATTATCAGATCAAAAAAATCAAATAAATAAATAAAAACCATTACTCTACCATATACTCTTCTTTTAGTGGAGAATAGATATAAAATTTATTCATTTTTTCCATGTTTGAATAGTCAATGACAAATGGGTCTAAAGACTAAAGTATAAAGACCCTCTGGCTCTTTTTAGGATCTTAAGAAAAAATAAATTAAGGACTGAGATTTTTATAATTGAATATTTGACCTGGCAAAGTGTCCCTCCTCTGTGATTTAGCCAGGCTACATTATGAGAAAATGATTACAAGGTGAATTAAACAGAGATTTCTATAATTGGTTTGCCTGTAGATGAAGCCCTATCTGGATCCACTGTGCATTAACTGTTTCTGCTTTCTTCAATTTGCCTTTAATACCCTAATCCAGAGGCTAGTATAACCCTCAGGCCAAATCCAAACCTGTTTTTGTATAGCCTTTGAGCCAAGAATGGTCTTTTTAAATTAAATAATGTATTCTTGCCTAATTAAATCATATTAACACCTAAAATGCCTTTGACATTTGTTTCCACATTTTATATTTGATATAGAAATGTTACATGACTTGTGCAGGGTTACCCAAACATTTAAATCCTTTTTAAGAGTATGAAAATGATCATTGATCTGTATTTGTTTACACAGAAGATGTAAGATGAAGACAGAAAAAAATACCTAGAACACCTTAAAAAATAGTCATAGATTTGCTGTGCTAACTTCTGCCCAGAATGAAGTCGGTGACCTTGGCCTTTATAACTGAAAATCTGTTTTCACTTTGTCTGAGGCCTTGCACATGAGATGACTAAGGGCTAGGTAGCAATTGAGACAAAAGATAGTCCATTTTACTGACACAAATATTTCACTCTGGGATGGTTAGATGATCCAAGTTTCTGGCCAGAACAGAAAACAATTGCTATTTATACTCATTTGAAGCCATCAAAACCTAAACAATGAACCACTGAGTCTTGGGTATTGGTGTTTTTGGTCCTCTTAAGGAAGGAAGAAGAAGAAGAAGAAGAAGAACAACAACAACAACAAAAAAAAAAAAAAACCAAAAAAACTCTAATGAAAGACTAACTGAGCAGTTTGTTGTAAAGTACAATGTGCCAAAATAATGATATAACAGTTTTCTTACACAAACATCTAGAAGCATCACATCCTTAAGGAGGTTAAAACAAATATTGTTCTTTTTTAGAAGGCAGGGGTCTGTCAGGGAGTTATGTATCAAGAAAATGAATGTCCATAATATTAAATATTAAAATATTACCATACCAACTAGAACAGCTGGGTGGCACAGTGGATAAAGCTATTATTGGGCCTAGAATCAGGAAGTTTTATTTATCTTCGTTAATTTAAATCTAGCCTCAGACACTAATCAGTTGTGTGATCCTATGCAAGTGGCTTTATCCTGTTTTCTTCACTTTCTTCAATTGTAAAATAAGTTGGAGAAAGAAATAGCAAACCACTCCAGTACCTTTGTCAAGAAAACCCCAAATGGAGTTTGGGCACAACTAAATAGCCACCATACCAACTACTTAGATTTGGCAAGAAGGAAATTTTCTTTGCAGGCTCAAGAAATTAAATTTTGATATGGTAACAGCCCCCAATGAAGATAATCACTAACCTTATAATGATTGTATTAGCCCGAGTACAGTAGTAACAACATAAACAAAATAATTAGTCGGCTTATTATTGATTGTCATTTTATGGGGTTTGTTTTATATACAGAAGGAAAAGAAGCTGTTTTTATTTGGGTATTTGAAGATGTTTTTTGTCTGTGATAAATTTCTGGTGTCATGTGATTCAGAAGGGCAATACTTGAATCAGCAAGATTGGTGTTGCTTGTGGCCAATTCTTCACTAATATTTTCATTTTCAATAAAATACTACACTTGAAATGAAAAGAATCCATTTTCTTAATTCAGTGTTACATTATTTTTTTGTGCATTTTCTCAAAGTGCTTATCTAAACCTGTGGGGTTTTTTTATCCTTAGATGTTAGCTTTGTTTCCTGAAGTAAATAATTAATAGGAAGTATTTTCACCACCATAAAGCTTTATATATATATGTAAACTATCATTTTCTTTTTCAAAAATAAGTTTTTTTATTGATGGTTTATTATTTTACATGAACATAGTTTCCTCCAGTATTTCCTCCTTAAGATCTATCCCATTTATCAAATAATATTTTCAAAGACAACAAAAGGAAAAAAAGAAAAGATATTATGTTCATTTTCTAGAAAAATCAAAACTCCTGAAATAGATTGTTAGTTGTAATAACAATTGACATAAAAAAGTATATGATTCTTAAGGCCTGGAAAGATATATCTAATGTGAATTCAGTTACTGACTTAGATAATATATATTAAGTAATTTCATATCCCATTCTTGTTACATAAACATAAAATCTTAGAATCATCTTTGAATTTACTCTCTTCCTCAACAGATACTTCAAATCAGTTGCCATCATGCTTCATCATTCCTTGTTTTGAAGCATCTCTCAAATTTGCTCATTCTCAATCCCCTCAATCACTACTACCCCTGGTGCAAATCCTAATGACTCCTTTTTGCAACAGCTCCTTGCCGATCTCTCTTAACTTCTTTTTGCCTTATTTCTGCATTCTATCTAACTTTTTTTTAGTATTGTTGATTTCTTTTGTTTTGATGTCACAATCATTTCTAGATCTCTTATTTCTTCTTTTCCCTTTCCCCATCTCTCCCTCCAATGAATTTTCCTTAACAAAGAAAAAAATACTTCAATCAACCCAGTTGACAGTAATAAATTCTGGTAGTTTATGTGGCATATACCATATACAAAGCAGGGGATAGATAGCTATATTTCTCTGTTTCTTCTCTTGAGTTAAGCTTGATCATTATAATAACATCATTCACCTTCATGTTTATGGTCTTTTCATTTACAGTATTGTAATCTTTTTGTATATTTTGTATATTGTATATTTTTATATTGTATATTTTTTTGTATATTTTCCTAGTATTGCTTTACTTCAGTGTTCTTCTTATCTCTTGTTTCTTATGATTTGATATTATAACAAACATGGACTTTCCATTTATGTGTATTTGGTTATTATTACTCTTTTTGAAATAAACAAATACTAATTTCTCCCTTTGTGCTTTTATCAAGATATTTAACCTGTCTTTAATATCGTTCTCATATGCTTTAAATATTCAAATCTTGACTATTCAAGACTTTAATTCAAATAAACAAATATTAATTAAGCCTTTCTGGGGATGCAAAAATAAAGGCAAAACTGTTTTTATCTTAGTAGTCTTACATTTTAATGGGCAATGTTGTAAAGGTACTCAGATATATAAAGCCAAGATCTTTGAGGGAATACAAGTAAGGAGATCAAGAAAGGTTTCTAGTAGGAAACTCTTGATTTATTCATAAAGCAGCTAAAAAAAAATTAAGACCTGCATTTGATAAGAGAATCAATTCTAGACACTAAAGAGGAGAGTAGCCTATGCAAAAGCTTATTGTGTAATGCAAAATTTTAGGGAATAACATCTAGACCATATTGTAGAGTGAAAGAAAATAATCTGACTATTTATAAGGGTAGGTGAATATAGGCTTGTGAAGGATTTTAAATGCCTAGAGGAAAAACTGGCATTTTATCCCAGGGCTATAGTGAAGTAATGAAAATTCTTGAGTAGGAGAGTGCTGTGATAAGACTTAAAATTAAAAAAAATGATTTAAGAAGTTGTGCAGCAGATGGATTAACGAGGATAGAGACTTTAGGAAGGGAACTAATCAAGAAGTTGATACAATAGATTCAGTGAAATGTAATGAAGACCTAAAGTAGCATTTTTGCTGTATGACTATAGAGGAGATGAAGTTAATGATGTTGTAGGCATTGAATGAAGATTTAGCACTTGTTTGGATATGAGTCAACCTTTACAGCCCTATTTTAAGTCCTCGAATGCACTCTCAACTACTGTAGCCTCTATTGACACCTTTCATCTTTGAATCCCTACAACTTAGTGGCTGTAGTAGCTTTAATCGGTGTGAGAATTCCTTTAATTGTTGGCCATATCAACATGAGTCCATATAGTACATCGAGATAAGCTCTGGACTAAGATTCACAAGATGGGTTTCAGTCCTGGTTCTGCCATTCAGTAAATATTTAGGCTAATCACTTATGAACTTTAGTTTTCATATTGTAAAGTAGGGTAATAATACCTTCCTAGATACTTCAAGAGGTAATGTAGTAGTGGTTAGAGAACTAATGTTAAAGTCAGTAAGATCTGTTCAGGTCCAGTCTCTGACAGACTAACTAAATATGATCATAGAAAAGTTACTTATGTTCTCATTTCCTTACCCCTAGGCATCTCCTTAAGATTCCACATAGTGATCTTAAACTATGCTTAGGAACGTCATATATGCTATAGGAATTATGCCATTTTGTATTCAAGAAAGAAGTTTCTATTCCAGAAATTTAAGTCTGCTTCTGTTCTGTTCTCTCTGTGGAGAAAAAACATTCACCTTAAAAAATGTGTTTTGCAGCATATGAGGATCATATGAACCATGAAACTATAGAATCACCTACAAACATAAGCATTTAAGAGGTGTCAACTTTTTCCCCCACAGGTATCCATGGCTTTATTCCTCCTAAGTAAGCACACATACACACACACACACACAGCACAGTGGGCAGGATAGTAGTATAATCGCATAGTGGTCTTTATTAGAGCCTTTCTGGGCTGGATTGTTTTGAGGAACTGAGAGTTTATAGGAATCTGTCCGAGATAGTTTTCTGACACAGCAGGGGAAGTCTGGGTTCAATATGTCAATATTGTAAGTAACTTCAGATTCATGAATACTACAAGAAACTTGTGATACGCCCAGCAAGAAATACTCTGTTTCGAACAGATCCAGCCTGGAGAGCAATTTGGAACTATGCTCAAAAAGTTCCTCCTCTCCCTCTTCCTCCTCCTCCTCCTCCTCCTCCTCCATAAATAACTGTATAAATGTGTATGCATATATTGGATTTAACATATATTTCTACCATGTTTAACATATATTGGACTACTTTCCATCTAGGGGAGGGTGTGGGGGAAAGGAGGGAAAATTAGAACACAAGGTTTTGCTAGAGCTAATGTTAAAGAATTGTCCATGCATATGTTTTGAAAAATAAAAAGCTTTAATAAAAAATGAATAAAATGAGAAATTAGATTTTAAAAAAGAAATATTCAGTTTTAATCCAATTCACAGGTCAGTCCATCCTCTGAATAGAAAGGGAGCTTCAGCAAGTGATTAGTAAAGTCTTTAACCATTCCATCTTCACAGAGGACTTCAGTTAGGTCTTGCTGAAGTTAATAACTTCACCCATATAATGATTCACATCTGTGAATCCCCAACAAGTAGTCATCTGCCTGCCAAGCAGATGAACACATGCACATTGTTGTCTCCTTTGTTAAAATCCCTAGTGGCTTAAGGAGAGCAGGAAACTAAAGTTTTTTGCTTTTCTAACTAAAATTACACTGTACAGATTCTTAACTTAGAATAAGAAATAAGAAAAATATTATTAATCATTGCATTTTTCCTCTTCTTTACTTACCTTGTTTATAGATGGTAAAAAAAAAAAATGGAAATAAAGTTGTTAGTGAATAATGTGAACGCATTAAACAAATGCTTAAAATGCAGCACTTGCTAACGACTCTATTGTGTCAAGCCACTGTGTAGAGTTAGTCTGTTGTTAATTTAGGCATGCACAGTAAAAACTTGGCCTGAGAATTCTGAACTGTGGCAGCGATTTTTAATGTGCATGTGTTTTTTATTATTAATGGTGTTACTTTTTTCAGTTGGGCTATTACAAGGCATTATGTATTAGCTATGGACAATGTAATAGTTTTACTTGATGTATAAATATAATAGTTCATTTTCGCTCTTGAGAGGTAAATGTAGAACTGAAAATTAATAATACTGTAAAGTATTCCCTTTAGTAAATGAATTACTCTGTAGCTTAAAAAAGTAGGGATTTAGAAATACTTAGTCTACATTGGTATAATAGAATAGATTGTCATTGATCTTAGGAAATAAGGCTGTGTTGACAACACACAATGGCTGATCATTTCTATGTTTTTAATAACAATTACTCTATTTAGCTTTTCTGTCTTCCAGAGTTCTTAAGAGGATTGAGTTAGTATGTTTAAAGGATTTTGCAAACCTTAAATGAATGAATTGCATATGTATATGTATATTTCAAAATGTCTGGCCTGGAATCAGGAAGACTCTCATCTTCCTGAATCCAGATTTGGCCCTATGTCCTTTATAGCTGTGTGAACTTGGGCAAGACACAACCCTGTTTACCTCAGTTCATCATCTGTACAATGATTTGGAAAAGGAATGGCAAACCTCTCCATTATTTATGATAAGAAAACCCCAATTGGGTGGACATATGAAGAGTTAGACATGATTGAAAACAGCTGAACAAAATCATATATTTAAATTGTATATTATACATAATATATATTACATGCTATATATTGTATAACATCTTATATATCATGTCATGTGTATATTATATGTAATAACATATCTATATAGTCCTCTTAGGAAATGTTTATAGTGAGTCACACTTAACAACATTGGGAATAGGAATCTATTAATATTCAACTTACAGACTAATCAGAAATTCTTGGAGGAATAGAAAATTTTAATTATAACAATTCCTGGTGATGGTACCAGCTTTTATGGTTTAATGAGAATCTTTTTTTTTACATGAGAAGGGGGTGATTATGGAAGCAGTAGTTTCTCTTTATTTGGCTATTTATATACTCGTGAATGGCCTTTGAAAGAGGGCTAATAGATTGCCTTGGGCTAATTATTTTAGTGACTTGTGTGGCAGAGGGGTGGGGTGGGTTGGGGTGATTTGTTTTTTAGACTACTTTAGGCCTCTAGTTCATACTTGGTTTCCACCTTCATCTTGGCCCTTTGAACATCATCTGTATTGATTTTGAGAGTGAGAGAATGAAAACTAAATGGTAAAGTGGTTTAAAAAAAAAAAAAACTGACCTTGGAGTTAGGAAGAAACTGAGTTAATATCCTGCCTCGGACTTTGGGATCTTGGATACATCACTTACTTATAGTGTTTCAGTTTGCTCATCTGTAAAATGGGATGAAGGTTAGATTCAGTTGGCCTCATTGAATGCCTTTTCTAGTGCTGATTCTGAAGGAAACTGGTGGAGAGCTCTGGCAATAACCTGGCTTTTCTCTGCCATTTTGGCTTTGCCTCTCCCCAAAGTCTGTTCCAAATCTAAATCTGATTCTCCATCAATAGAGAAATCGGCAGTAACTCCAAAATTCTATAGATTTGTTATGTTGAGAATCTTTATTCATAGGATCCCAAACCTTTAATCTCCATGGTGATCTTCCCTTATTACCAATCATCATCTCTTATGTGTTTTCAATTTCTGCCTCTCTGATATTATCCTCCACTCATTTCAGAAACATCTGTGCTAAAAATATGACTAATATGGAAATGTTTTACATGATTGCACATGTATAAAATATATCAGATTGTTTACCATTTCAGGAAAGAAGAAAAAGGAAAGGAGCAAGAGCTAGAATTCAGAACTCAAAACTTTAAAAAAATAGTTTTAAAAATGTTTTTACATTTTATTGGAGGGAGGGCATAATAAAATAATATATATAAAAATCCAAAGAACAAGAAGAAAAATAAAATTCTCGACCTACCTTACCTTACTTCCTCAAGCTATTCTCATATATTTTTCCCCTTAAAATTTTACAAAAGAGTATTCTAGTTTTCTACTCCTGACTTCTAATTTCATAATTCAAATTTCATAATAGTTTCTTCACTAATTTACTAAAACAGTTGTTTCAAAGGACTTTGTAATCCAGTCCTCCTTCCACTAGTTATCCTTCTTAATTGTGGCGATTGACCTTGTTGAACACTTCTTTCTTCCTGATACTTTCCTTTCATGGTTCTCCTTCTGTCTGTCAGATTACTCTTCTGTTTCCTCTGCAGTTTTCTTTATCTTCTTCTACATGCCAGTGAATTTAGGGTTACCCAGTGTTCTGTCTTAAGCTTTCTTTTTTGTCCTGCCAATACACCCCTTCTCTCGGCTATCTTAATCCCTATGACTTCATATATGACATATTTGTCATCCCCAGATGAGTCCTAAATTCTTTTTTCTACATAAGCTTTTCTCCAAGTCTCCTGTTCTGTGTTTTAAATCACTTATAATAAACTTGAATTCTCCTCATTCATGTCTAAAACTAAACTCTTTGGTAATAGAGAACTTTTCTTCCAAAAACTGAACTCCCCTTAATTTTTCTATTTCTATTAGTGGCACTATCATGTTCTTAATCATATATTCAGTAATCTTAGCTGCCTCATCAACTCTATCCCCCCCCCCCCCCCCACACACACACACACAACATACTTCAGTCAATAAGTTAAAAGCCCTCTTGATCCTACTTTTTCAGTATCTCTCACTCCCTAGGTTAGGCACTTTTGTTAATCTCATCTGGTCTTCCTGCCTATGACTGTCCCCAGTAGAATTCATTCTTCACAATGCTCTCTCAGGAATATTCCCAATACTATTTTTCATCTCTTGTTTTCATTCTCCTTTATTCTGCTGCTGCCCTTGCTTATGTAGTACCCCATACCTAAAAGAAGCTCCCTCTGCATTTCTATCTGTTGAAATCCCTCTTTGCCTTCCATCTTTTGAAATTCTTTTTTTTTTTTCTTATTCCAGTGCCCAAGTCAGATAACAGCCTTTCAGTTTCTCTTGTTGAAAGTAAAGAAATCTCTTCCTCTTCAAATTTCTATTCATGTTTTACTCCTTTGTACTAGTTGCATACCCTGATGTGTTGCCAATTATATTGTGTATATGTACTCCTCACTCTTCTGTCCTGAATTAGATTGCAAGCTTTTTTGAAAGTGTTTTGGAAAAAGCATTTGATGTTGTATGGCCCTGATCAGCTATTTGATTTTCAGCAAATTAAATCAGCTCTGTGGACGTCAGTTGCCTTCTAAAATGAAGATGTGAAACATGTGGTCCACAGAACTCTCAAATGTTTACTGAACCAGATTTTAATGTTAGTGGGATATATTTAACAAAATAAACAAAACCTCAATAAAATAGAGAAAATATTACATTTTATGAGATGAACCAAATCAGTTCCAATACAGCAGTAATGAAATGAATAAGTTACACCCAGGGAAAGAACTCTGGGAGATAACCATGAACCACTACATAGAATTCCCAATCCCTCTATTTTTGTCTGCCTGCATTTTTTATTTCCTTCACAGCCTAATTGTACACTATTTCAAAATCCGACTCTTTTTATATAGCAAAATAACTGTTTGGACATGTATACATATGTTGTATTGAATTTATACTTTAACATATTTAACATGTATTGGTCAACCTGCCATCTGGGGGAAAGGATGGGGGAAAGGAGGGAAAAAGTTGGAACAAAAGGACTTGCAAATGTCAATGCTGAAAAATTACCTAAGCATTTATCTTGTAAATAAAAAGCTATAATTAAAAAAAAATCAGTAAAAAGGAAAAAAAGAAAATATTGCATTTTAAATCTGAGTTCATATGTAGCCTGCAAGAATCCCTTTATACCAATTAATGGTCTCCATATCTGTTTGAGTTTGACACCCCTGCTCTAGGTGAACTTTTAAGGTACTTTCCAGCTTTACATCTGTGATTTTATTATCTTATATTAAAAATGCGTAATCTGTATCTTCCAAATAGAAGGAATTTCTATCATTTAAAAAATAAATTTTTTAACATGTCTGTGTTACAATTGTTGATGCTGTGTAATATATAGCTGGAGTGTAAGGGGTAAATTGGTGTTTGAATACGGGAAGGGGAAAAAATATCAATTAATTTCCAGAAGTCTTTTCTTTTTTCTTTTGACTCTTACCAGCATGCTTTTTTGTCTTTCTTAAATGAAAACGTCAGAGACATATTCATATTGGGTGGTATAAGTCAAAAAAGAACATCATTTCTAAAAAATCATCTCTGAAGTTTATGTTGCTAGTGTAATTTATGTTATACTGTGTGTTGATTAGATGCCAAGTCTTTCACGAGTTCAAACCAAGTCAAATGTGGAGAAGTTTCTCATAAAATCTGTAGTTAACCTCCTTTCACGTAAGTCAAGAAAACCCTAGAAAAACTGGCATTTGATTTGTTTTGCTTTCCCAAGGGTCTTCAGCTTCCTATCACTACTCATTCTAACAAGTTCTTGAATATAGGACAGATTTTGTCATACTTTCCAAAAATACAAAACGGGTTTGTGCCTGCGTACTTTAACCATTAGAAACCTTCCTCACTTTTGAGAGAAACCCTCTCTCTCTTTTGGTGGGTCTTTTCTCCCCATGACTAAATATGGTGCCAGCAGAGGGTCATAGATTAAAACAGGTCCAACCCCTTCATTTTGCAGATGTGGACATTAAGACCCAGAGAGGTTTGATGACTTGTTCAAAGTTAACACGGGTAGTAGAAGATGGCAAAATCTAGTATTCAAACCCATCTTCTCTGAGATGGGTCCAAAATTCACAACTCTTTCTACTGCACCAACTTCTCTCATTAAAGTCTGGGCTGTACCCTACTGCATGGATTTCTTTAGTACAACAAAGACAAGGTCTACAGGTTTTCTCCTTTCCTTTGTGGTCCTTTGTCTTGTTATTCTCTGAGGCACAGTTTTCTGGCCACATTGGTCTCTCCACTACTATCTAGGACAAGATTCACAGGTTCTAACTTCCCCATTGTATCCCCTTCACTTTTGTCAATATCTCCATTTAGCACCAGTTCCTTAAGGCATGTTGTTCCCTCTGAGACTATATGGATGCACAGGAGTATCTCTAGATCCCTGCACAGTTCATTGTATCAATCTCTTTTTCATGGTTTCCATCCTTATTTATGCCATCTAATCACCAAAGATTTATTTAGCTTTTACTGTGTGCCATACACTGGTTTAATTCCTGGGGATACAAAGAAAGGCAAAAACACAAAGGAACATTTGTAAATAAAGGTGGGAAACTGCATCAATTAAGTAAATATATATAGAGAGAGAGTAGAAAGAAGGTAGCATTGTGAGGGGAGGCTCAAGTTTGTAGGAAGACAAGAAGGCCTTCTGCGGGTAATATTTGTTTTATATCTTGAAAGAATCTAGAGATGTCAGGAAGCAGAAGATGAGAAAGGATTTCAATCACGAGGAACAACCACTGTCAAGGCATAGAGATGGAAGATAGAGTGTTTTGTGTAAGGAACTAGTGTGTAAGTATCCAAAAACAAATGGCTTTGTGCTCCAGGAATGAAGAGAGAGGAAGGGCTTGCCCAAAGAAGACAGAAAGCTTACCTGTAAGTTTCTTTGAGTTATTGTGCAGTCACTTCAGTCATGTCCAATTCTTTGTGAGAACATTGGGGTTTTTTTGGAAAGGGTACTGGAGTGGTACATTTCCTTCACCAGTTCATTTTACGGATGAGAAACTGAGGCAAACAGGATTATGTGACTAGGCCAGATTTGAACTCAAAGACATGATCTTCCTGATTTTCAGATCTAGTACCCTAATTAGCTGCCCCTTAAGCCTCTTACCCTACTTTATTTCTTGAAATTCTTCCTGACTTTAAGAGTGAGTGTGTGTGTGTGTGTGTGCATAGACACATTTTATTCTCAACTTAATAAATCCCAAATAAAATGGGCATTTCCAGAAAAAGCTACAAGAATAGTAAATATATTTTTGCCTCATTTTCCCAAAGTAAGGCTAGTATCATTGTCTCCTTAGAGTACCACTGAGGGCTTGGAGTGTCTCTTTTCTAATACCATTGACTTACGCCTCCATTCTGGTGTGGTCCTTCCCAACCAATTCCATTTAACCAGTTAACATAAATTAGCATTTATATTTGCTTATAAGATATATCAAGAATATAAGTGCTAACATTTCCCCTCAACACCTCAGTGATTCATTCTCCATTATTCCACTTTGGTTTCTGGGGTAGAGTGGGATCAGGTTTAATGCAATTTCTAAAGTTCATTAAAAATTTAATGAGTTCTAAAGGCAGTATCTCTGCTGGATGAGTTCTTGTCTCAGGTAGCAGTGATTTGAGCCCCCAAATTTTCTGCTGCTTGTTCCTCACGACATCCATATTTTGCTGGCTGAAAAAACAAATGTAGACTCCATTTCTTTACTGCTGGTCCTTGGATGGTTAAGTCTCCTGTATTTTGGAAGTGTATAAGTTGTAGTCATTTCCAGTCTTGTTCCTCTGAGATAAAAAAAAACCAATGTCCCATGTCTGCCTCAAAGGGGGAGGGTTTACATCCTCTTCCTTTACAACATAATTTCTTGCTGGAATGCCATCAGTCTAGAAGAAGTTACATGACAAGGTTGAAACCAAGTTGACTGATGTTTTTTAAATGTCTGTCTCCTTTCTACTTTCAACTATGTAGCTGGACCGCCTCAGAGAGACCCCTCATCACTACTTGGTTGGTAGACCAGAACAAGTAACTATCTTCTCAAGATCCAGATCTCTCCAAGGTGCTTCCATCACATAGCATCATGACCATCCCCAGAAGCAGATTTCTCTGCATCTTTCATGTGGGGAAATTGCTCACAGGCATTCTACAAACACTCATAAAAACTGTACTCTTTGACTAGTCCCTGTTACATATGACACTACAATTCTCTGTTGAGTATTAGTTAATTTCTAAGTATATGACAAATTCAATATAAAAATTCAACCTATAATTTTGCTATCTTGCTTGTCGTTTGTGCCTCAGTGTTTTTGTATACAATTTAAGATGATTTAGATGTCTCAAAATCAGTACATTAAATTGAATCCAAATATAGAGTCAAATATAGAAAAAACTTTTCCTTTTTCATATTTCTCTAGCTACTCATGGTGGCTAAATAACAGCATGGATGTGAAAAGCTGGGAAACCATGCTTTTATAATATAGAAATAGGTACTATTTGAAGGTTCATTTATTAATGAAAATATTTTTGTGTCTTTTCTACATTGGGATAACACCTATGCAGTAGACTGTTTCCTGAATCAAGGACAGATGTTTGCTGTAATAATAAGACTTCTTTAGGTGTGAATGTCACAGTAGGTAACAATAGCCCATAGTCTCATTGAAAAAATGTAATAAATATCAATCACCATAAGATGTTTAGTGTATTTGTGTAATTGGAAACTCTAATTCCATTTATGAATTTTACCAAGATTTCTGATCTGCTATCCTTGAATTAGATTTCTGTTGTTACCTTCTTTTTATAGGTCAATAATGACAGATCTGTACTACCTCAGTCAAGCAGATGGAGCAGGTGATTGGCGAGAAAGAGAAGCCAAAGATCTGACAGAGCTAGTCCAGAGGAGAATAACATATCTTCAGGTAAGGTTAGGTTAAGCAGTAAGCTTGAATTAAGAGGAAGAATAACATTGCAAAAAGAGGTTGTTTAAGAAACATTTTAGGTCAGAAAATTATAAGAACAGGAATAATTGGTGATGAATGAATGAAATGAATGACTTAATGAAGCTCTAGTGATACAGATATAAAAACAAAACATTCCCTGCCCTCAAGGAGCTTATATCCTAATAAGAAGAGCCAACACATGTAGTGGGATTAGTGTATGGTATTTTTCTTAATCAAATGTCTGATTCCCACTATTTTGGCTTTCTAACAGAGTAGACTAATAACTGAAAAGAATAACTGTATTAAATTTGTACTGATAATCTCCCTTCCCTCTCCTTTTGAACACCTTTTTATATGGCTGTAGACAGCATAGTTTTATCATGGACAGTGATCTTTTTTTACTTTCTAAGATTGAGGAATGTTAAAATAAAATGATCCTCTTATATATATGTATATGTCAGGGTACAGATTTTCCTACAGTGAAACTAGGAAAGATAGAAAGTCACATTTTTAAGGAGACTATTAAGAATCATACTGATCTAGTTTTGTTCTCTTTTTCTCATGGCCATTCATCAGAGGTGTCTCTAGAATGAGAAACACTTCACCTCCCGTAGGGTAGAGGTAATTATCCCTTATCAACGAGATACTCATTCAATGAACTCTAAACAGCTGGTAGTACAGAACCATCTTCTTCATTTAAAATGGAAATAGCTCTGTTTTCTGAGCATTTTCCATTTCCATTCTGGTCATTAAATTTTATCCCATAAAATTATTATCTTTAAGCTATGATCTGGTCACACTCTAATCCCCACCTCTCACCCCCCACTATAGCATGTGCTTACCACCTGCTTCAGTTAGTTTCTCTGTTTTTCCTCCTGATTTTAAGTGGCCAAATGTTCTTAACTCAAGTGCTAATTCTTACATATGATTGCTGATGATTATTGTTTCATATTAGAGTATATATTCATATGCTTATGAATTCCTTTGAGGATTTTATTCTAGAAGTTAAAAATAAATCTTTTAAATTGCTCTAGTGAATTTGACCTTATGTTATTTTTTTACTTTTAATTTCAGTCTTACCACTGACCTTCCACAAATCCTCATTTTATTCAGTTTTCAGTGTGAATCATTTTTGTGTATTGAGAAAGATTTTTCTACTTTTATGATGAAAAAAATATTTTTTTCAAAAGAACTTTAACTGTGTGACCTTTTTGGTTCTAAATAAGAGAGTTCTTTTCTATTTTTTTTAAAGAGGACAGAAATCTTACAGAAAAAACTTATCTAGAAAAATATTTTTCCTTCAATTATTTTATATGTTCATAGCCTGTTTTCCCTGCTGGAGTTTACAGATTTCTTGGGAATGGAAAACAGTTCCACAATTTAAAATTCAATTGTAGTCATTAGGATAAAAATATTCAAGATTAAAGATTTTACTCCTAAGATAAAAAGGTGACAGTTACTTATATTTTATTGTTCTGGGCCATGCTGAGTCAATAAAAATTTATTAAGCACCTAATTTGTACTAGGTACTGTGCTAAGCCTTAGGATTACAAAAAAAGAAGAAAAAGAACTGCCTCTGAGGAATTTACAATCTTACAAGCTAGATAACAAGCAACCAAATCTATACAAGCTAACAAAGCCATTGTTTGCTTGGATATGTAATTTATTTTATGATCAAGTAGAAGGAAATTGAGATGATATTTCTCACTTACAGTTTCTTAATATAACTTTGTATGAAGTTTGGTTTGGGGCTAACATGCTTTTTTCACAAACTATGATCTAGCCAAAGTGAACTCCTAGTTATCTTGTGATCTTGGCCCTATTACTTTTTGCCTCCATGGATTTGTACAATCCCCTTTTCTCATGTTTGAGATGCACCTCTCCATCTCTATTTGTTCAAGACTTGCCCCAAGCACTAGATATTTGATAAATTCTTCTGTAGTCCCCATAGTTATTAGTGTTTTTTCCCTCTTTAATTGCCTCTCTCTATATATCATATATCTTAAATTCCCCAAGTAGAAAATAGGTCCTTTCTGAGTAAGGACCATTTCATTGTACTTTTCCTGGACCCAGGACCGTACCTAGAAGTCCATTTTCCATCTGCTTAGAGAAGGAGAGAGGTTTCTATCTCTTTGTTGGTCTATTATTTGCTTCTGTTTGATAATCATTTGAAAAAAAAAAAAAGATAAGCATTTATATAGCACCTAGAATGTGCCAAGCACTTTTCACAAATATCTTATTTGATCCTCACAAAAACCCTGTGAAATAGTTGACATTATTATTCCCATTTCTCCGTTGAGGAAACCAAGACAAATAGAGGTTAAATATCTTGCTTAAGGTCACACACTTGTCTCAGTTCAGATTTGAACTCATATCTTATTGATTCTATGCCAGCCTTCTATCTGCTGTGCAACCAGGACCCTCTACTACTCCCCATCCCCTTGTATCAGATAAGAGAATAAAGTGCCTTTCTTTTCAAGAGATAAAAAAGCTGTAGAGCAGGTAATTGAACAGTTAGAGTCATTAATTGAATGGCTAGATTCAAAAGATGAATCATTAATGATTTAAGGTCACCTTAGCAGATGGTCTTCGGTAAAGTGTCTCAGAGATCTTGTCTGGTTCTATGCTGTTTTAAATTTTTTATTTATTTATTTTATTTATTATTTTTTATTATTATTTATATATATATTATATAAATATAAAATATATATTATATATAAATATAAAATATATAAAATAAAAAATATAAATAAAATTTATATTATTTATATATAAATAATAAATTATATTATTATTTAAATTATTTTAAAAAATTTAAATTTTAGATAAAGGCGTAGATGGGATGCTCATAATATTTGCATATATCACAGATGCAAAGGATTGATAATAACATCGGAAGACAGAAACAGAATCCAAAAGGATCTTTAAAGACTGAAGCATTGAGCTGAATCTAATAAGATAAAATTCAGTGAGGATAAATGGAAAGTCTCGCACTTCATTTCAAGAAAATTAACTTCATAAGTACAGGTTTGGGGGTCATAGACAATAATTTGTCTGAGCTTTAGTGAACTGCAAGCTCCAGCGTAAGTATGGAGCAGCATTCAAAAATGCAAATGTGAACTTGGGCAGAATTAAACATGGATAGATACCAGGAATAAGGAAAATGATAGTGCCAGTGTCCCCAGCTCTTGTCAGACCTCATCTGGTAGATTCCATTCAATTGGTAGCACTATGGTTGAAGCAAGACATTGATGAGCTTTGGGGCAACCAGAATGATAAGGGCATTGTGTTCATGTCAGATGGTGTGATCACTTGAGGGAACTGGAGATGTTCAAGCTGGAGAAGACAAGATTCAGTGTGGTCTAAAGATATTTCAAAGTTTGTCATGAGATTAGACTTAGCTGGTTTGGCCATAGAGGTGAGAACCAGGAAGTTTCAAAGAGATCCATTTAGTCTTGTTTTCAGGAAATCTTTGCTTCTGTGAATTGAGTTAAATTGTTCTTAAGTGAAACATCCTTGCAAATTTGAGATTTATACAATTTAGATTATGAAACAGAGATCAACAATAACATTTAAAGACAAGTATCAGGACACTAGGCAATGAAATTGTAAAAGGACAAGCAATATTATACTAATACTAAAAGGCTAGGGAGGTATCAGAGCTGTCTCACATAACAGAAATATCTCACTTAACATAACATAACATAACATAACATAACATAACATAACATAACATAACATAACATAACATAACATAACAACTATGTTAAGTATGAGTCCTGATTCTTTTCCTCAGTAAGTTATATTTGAGCAGTGCTATTTGTGGCCAGATCTTATTAGCTCTAGCCAAAAGCTCAAACCATTTTATTTTATTTATTTATTTTTTTTTGTTTAAAATAAGTTAGCTTCTTTCAAAATTTTTAGTGCTACCTTTTGGTTTTTTATATCATTTTCATTTTCAAATTGATCCTTTTCCTGTGCCCTTCTCTCGTAGCACAGAATGGAAAAAAAAGAGAGATAAATTCAACAAAATTAACTAACACATAACTAGTGTATGCAGTATTCTATACCTAGAGAATCATCATATCATAGATTGAGAGCTGTAAAGATTTTAGCAGCCATCTAATTCAGCCCTCTCATTTTACAGATGAGGAAACTGAGAGAGGGATTGAGTGATTTAGGCAGTGTCACAGAGGTGGTGTCAGAGTTAAAATTTGAATTCAGGTTTTCTAGACTCCAAGCCAATGATGTAACCTTGCATCATACTTTAGTTGCTCCTATGTCTCCAAAAAGTGGGCAGCCATTCATTCATTCATTTCTTGTTTCTTTTTCAAGGACAAACTCAGTCAATTAGTGATTCAGCTTTCATTTAATATTTCTTGTTTTCCATGTTCTATATATGTGACTCCATCAATTCAGAAAAATCTTTCCAGATTTCTCTGTATCATTCTTATTCATCCCTTTTTTTATAGCACAGAAATAATCCATTACATTCAGTTATAACAATTTGTTTCAATTAGCCATTTATTAAATGTTGACACATGGCTTACTGTGTACCAGACCCCATTGTATTGGAAGACCAGTCAGTAGGGAGAATTGCAAGGTCCAACAGTCTGGAGAGTATAACATAACAGTGTCAAGTGAAAGCTTTGGGATCTGCACAATAACCATTCTTAATACTGCCCTTTTGCCATAATGGGAAACTACAAAAGGTAGTTACCTGCTGCCCTCCTCTTTAATTTGCACTTGCAAATCAGAAGCAGTCACTACCATTCTTTAGTATATATGTTTCCATCTGGATGATGACAATCCATTTTTTAAAAATTATCTTTTTTTAACAATTAAAGCTTTTTATTTACAAAACCTATACATGGGTAATTTTTCAACATTGATCCTTGCAAAAAACTTTCTGTTCCAAATTTTTCCCTCCTTCCCCCCACTCCCTTCCCTAGATAGCAGGTAGTCCAGTACATGTTAAAATATATGTCAAATGATATACATACACATATTTTTATACATATATACATACATACATATTTATACACTTATCTTGCTACACAAGAAAAATTGGATTAAGAAGAAGAAAAAAACCTGAGAAAGAAAACAAAATACAAGCAAACAGTAACAGAGTGAAAATGCTATGTTGAACCACACTCAGTTCTCACAGTCCTCTCTCTGGGTGTCTATGTCACTTTACATCACTGAATAATTGGAACTGGCAATCCAATTTTGTTAACTAGAAAAAGTGTTTTCTGAAGTTCCAAAATCTAAATATAATCCATATACTATATACTATATACTATATATATATATATATATACTATATACTATATACTATAATCCTATATACTACAATGAGGTAGAAAAAAGCAGGGCTAATTCTGAGAGAAAGTTTTAGGGAAAATTTGTTTAGACATTGAGGTGGCTCTTATATTCTGAGCAGTTTTAATATTTTTACCAAAATATATTACTTTCACTAATTTCTTATAAAAGTCAAAAATAATTTTTGAAAATGAGGAAATTGAAGCCGACAAACTAGGATTAGGGAAAGAAACTCATTCCCCTATCCTGGTAAATTATGTCCTTCCCTCATTAAAGCCACATGCACAGTGTGGAACCTTTACTTCTGCATACCATTTAATTTAGTCAAATATAAATTATATCTTTCCTTTCCTAACCTTCTTTGTTGGCACAATGTGTTGGAAAACAAGTCATTTCCCTTCTGAAAATCTGTTTCTAATTTCTAGCCTTTCTTCCCCATGGCTCAGACACCTGTTTCAGCAAATGATACTGATATGCTTGACTTCCCATATTGTGCATTTATCAGGAAGAACCAAAGTAGGCCCAGTTAGAGATATTTTACCATATTGCCTCAGCAAAATCTACTTGGTCATTGTCAAAATATAAGCTGATGCTTAATATTCAATAAAGAAAACATAATCACACTGTGAGAAATAAGAAGGCCTGGATTGATTTGTATGATGGGGAGATGGGTAACCCAGAAACAGTTTTGTCATGAGCATTGCAGGAGTTTCTCAGAAATTCAAAAATATGGGCTCATTCCTAATCTTGCTTTTATGTGTTTCTACATTGGTTCATCTTCATTCACTTTCACAATTTTCAGATAAAAAATAAAACTGGTTAAAATCTAGCTTCTTTTTCACAGTATAAGAAACTTGTCTCAGAAGAATTTGTATCTGTAGACTTTCAGAATGTTTCAAAAAAGGAAAAATGTAAACATATGCATTGGAATTCAAAAATTCAGAATTTTCTTTTTCTCTTCTATACTTACTACCTGATTAGGTTGGTAGAATGCATATCTCATTGGGCTTCATTTTTTTATATAGAATAATAATATTCCTAGATTTGTAGAGATATTTTCTGGATGGATGAGGGAATTTTGACAGTGTGCTTAGAAATGCTTTGAAAGGTACATTGGAAATATGAAGAAGTAATTTGCTTTTAAGAATGGAATAATGAACAACAGCATACTAAGGGTGCATGTCTTTAATAATATCTTAAATCTTCTTGGCATGTTTTTGCCATCTAAATGGCCTATTTACATCACTTTTAAATAATTCAAACTACTCCACAGTTTATTTTAGATGATTATTTAAGGATTCAAGGTAGATGATCCATAAGATTTCTAATTTTGTCAAATTTTCACTACTAAAGATAATTTTTCCTTTCATAGTTCATCATTGTCATTAAAAAGTATGTTCAATTCAAAAATCATTGTTTGAAAAATGAAATGAAGGAGTTGAAATACTGTGGCCTCTGAGGTCTCTTCCAGTTCTAGTTCTTTTTTTTTTTTTTTTTTTTTTATTATAGTAACTTTTCATTGACAGAATCCATGCCAGGGTAATTTTTTTTTTTTTAAATATTATCCCTTCCACTCACTTCTGTTCATGTTTTTCCCTCTCACCCTCCATCCCCTCCCCTAGATGGCAAGCAGTCCTATATATGTTGAATATGTCCTAGTATATTCTTGATACAATGTATGTGTGCAGATCCAAACAGTTTTCTTGTTGCACAGGGAGAATTGGATTCAGAAGGTAAAAATAACCCGGGAAGAAAAACAAAAATGCAAACAGTTTACATTCATTTCCCAGGTGTTTTTTCTTTGGGTGTGCTGCTTCTATCCATCATTGATCAATTGAAACTGAATTAGGTCTCTTTGTCAAAGAAATCCACTTCCATCAGATTACATCTTCATACAATGTCGTTGTTGGCGTATATAATGATCTCTTGGTTCTGCTCATTTCATTAGCATCAGTTCATTAATTCTTCCCAACCTCTTGTAGTCATCCTGCTGGTCATTTCTTACAGAAAATAATATTCCATAACATTCATATACCACAATTTACCCAACCATTCTCATTGATGGGCATCCACTCAATTTCCAGCTTCTAGCCACTACAAACAGGGCTGCCACAAACATTTTGGCACATACTGGTCCCTTTCCCTTCTTTAGTATCTCCTTGGGGTATAAGCCCAGTAGAAACAATTGCTGGATAAAAGGGTATGCAGTTTGATAACTTTTTGGGCATAATTCCAGATTGCTCTCCAGAATGGTTGGATTTGTTCACAACTCCATCAACAATGTATCAGTGTCCCAGTTTTCCCGCATCCCCTCCAACAATCATCATTATTTTTTCCTGTCATCTAGCCAATCTGACAGGTGTGTAGTGGTATCTCAGATTGTCTTAATTTGCATTTCTCTGATTAATAATGATTTGGAACACTCTTTCATATGAGTGGTAATGATTTCAATTTCATCATCTGAAAATTGTCTGTTCACATCCTTTGACCATTTATCAATTGGAGAATGGCTTGGTTTCTTAGAATTGGAGTCAGTTCTCTATATATTTTGGAAATGAGGCCTTTATCAGAATCTTTAACTGTGAAGATGTTTTGGTTTGTTGCTTCCTTCTAATCTTGTTTACATTAGTTTTGTTTTGTACAGAAGCTTTTTAATTTGATGCAATCAAAATTTTCTATTTTGTGATCAATAATGGTCTCTAGTTGTCTTTAGTCCAAATTTCTTCCTCCTCCCACAAGTCTGAGAGATAAACTATCCTATGTTCCTCCACTTTGTTTATAATCTTGTTCTTTATGTCTAAATCATGGACCCATTTTGATCTTATCTTGGTATAAGGTGTTAAATGTGGGTCCATGCCTAATTTCTGCCATACTAATTTCCAGCTATCCCAGCAGTTTTTGTCAAATAATGAATTCTTATCTCAAAAGTTAGGATCTTTGAGTTTGTCAAACACTAAATTGCTATAGTTGACTATTCTGTCTTGTAACCTAACCTGTTCCACTGATCAACTAATCTATTTTTTAGCCAATACCAAATGGTTTTGGTGACTGCTTCTTTATAATATAGTTTTAGATCAGGTACAGCTAGGCCACCTTCATTTGATTTTTTTTTCATTAATTCTTTTGAGATTCTTGACCTTTTATTATTCCATATGAACTTTGTTATTTTTTCTAGATCATTAAAATATTTTCTTGGAAGTCTGATTGGTATAGCACTAAATAAATAGATTAGTTTAGGGAGTATTGTCATCTTTATTATATTAGCTTGACCTATCCAGGAGCACTTAATATTTTTCCAATTGTTTAAGTCTGACTTTATTTGTGTGGAAAGTTTTTTGTAATTTTGCTCATATAATTCCTGACTTTCCTTTGGTAGATAAGATTCCAAATATTTTATGTTGTTGACAGTTATTCTGAATGAATTTCTCTTTGTATCTCTTGCTGTTGGATTTGTTGGTGATGTTATAAAATGTTGGGATTTATGGGGATTTATTTTATAACCTGCAACTTTGCTTAAGTTATGGATTATTTCTAATAGCTTTTTAGTAGAATCTCTGGGGTTCTCTAAGTATACCATCATATTATCTGCAAAGAGTAATAGTTTGGTTTCCTCACTGCCTATTCTGATTCCTTTAATCTTTTCTGACTCTTTTGCGAGGCTAGTGTTTCTAATACAATATTGAATAATAATGGTGACAGTGGGCAACCTTGCTTTACTCCAGATCTTACTGGGAACGATTCCAGTTTTTCCCCATTGCATATGATGCTTACTGATGGTTTTAAATATATGCTCCTGACTATTTTAAGAAAAAGTTCATTTATTCCTATACTCTCAAGTGTTTTTATTAGGAATGGATGTTGGATTTTATCAACTGCTTTTTCTGCATCTATTGAGATGATCATGGTTTTGTTAGTTTGCTTATTGATGAGTCAATTAGCTAATAGTTTTCTAATATTGAACCACCTACGATTCCTGGTATAAATCCTACTTGGTCATAGTGTATTATCCGGGAATGATTTTCTGTAATCTTTTTGCTAATATTTTATTTAAGATTTTACCATCGATATTCATTGAGATTGGTCTATAATTTTCTTTCTCTGTTTTCAACCTACCTGGTTTAGGTATCAGTACCATGTCTGTGTTGTAAAAGGGTTTGTAGGACTCCTTAATCCCTATTTTTCAAATAGTTTATATAGCATTAGGTTATTGTTCTTTAAATGTTT
This sequence comes from Sarcophilus harrisii, assembly GCF_902635505.1. NCBI lineage: Eukaryota > Metazoa > Chordata > Mammalia > Dasyuromorphia > Dasyuridae > Sarcophilus > Sarcophilus harrisii. Next base: position 323,704,291 of record NC_045427.1, read on the forward strand.
GGTAGAATTCACATTAAATCCATCTGGTCCTGGGGATTTTCTTAGCCGAGTTGGTTAATAAAGCTTGTTCTATTTCTTTTCTAAGATGGGACTGCCAGGATATTTACTTCTCACTCTGTTCACCTGGGCAAGCAATATTTTTGAAGCTATTCTTCCATTTCATTTAAGTTTAATTTATTGCCATAAAAGTTGGGCAAAGTAATTCCTAATTATTGCTCTAATTTCCTCTTCATTAGTAGAGTTCTCCCTTTTCATTTTTAAGACTAACAATTTGATTTTCCTCTTTCCTTTTTTTAATCAGATTTACTAAGAGTTTGTTTTGTTGGTTTTTTCATAGAACCAACTCTTAGTTTTATTAATTAATTTGATAGTTTTTTTACTTTCAATTTTATTGATCTCTCCTTTTATTTTTAGAATTTCAAGTTTAGTGTTTCCTGGGGTTTTAATTTGTTCCTTTTCTAGCATTTTTTAGTTTGCAAGCCAATTCGTTGACCTTCTCTTTCTCTATTTTTAGAAGTAGGCCTCTAGGATATAAATTTCCCCTTTTACCGCTTTGGCTGCATCCCACAATTTTGGTATGATGTCTCATTATTGTCATTTTCTTGGGTGAAGTTATTAATTATGTCTATGATTTGCTGTTTCACACAATCATTCTTTAGTATGAGATAATTTAGTTTCCAATTATTTTTTGTTGTACTTTCCCCTGGCTTTTTGTTGAGTGTAATTTTTATTGCATCGTGGTCTGAAAAGGATGCATTTACTATTTCTGCCTTACTGCATTTGAGGTTTGAGGTTTTATGTCCTAATTATGGTCTATTTTGTATAGGTTCCATGAACTGCTGAAAAGAAAGTGTCTCCTTTCTGTCTCCATTTGTTTTCTCAGAGGGTCTATCATATCTAACTTTCTAGTATTCTATTTACCTCTTTGACTTCTTTCTTATTTATTTTGTGGTTTGGATTTATCTAATTCTAGGAGTGCAAGGTTGAGATCTCCCACTATTATAGTTTGCTATCTTTTTCTTCTTGCAGCTCTCTTAATTTCTCTTTAAAATTTAGATGCTACACCACTTGCTGCATATATGTTTAATATTGATATTGCTTCATTATTTACTACCCTTTAGCAAGATAAGTGCCCTTCCTTATCTCTTTTAATTAGATCAATTTTTGTTTTTGCTTGATCTAGATCGGATGGCTACCTTTTTGACTCTACCTGAAGCATAGTAGATTTTGCTCCATCCTTTTACACTTTTATTCTGCATGTTCTCCTGCTTCAGGTTTTTCCTGTAAACAACATATTGTAGGATTCTGGCTTTTAATCCATTCTGCTAATTGCTTCCTCTTTATGGGAGTTTACCCTTTCATGTATGGTTAAAATTACCAATTCTTCGTACTTGCCATCTTGTCTCCTGTTTATCTTTCTCCTTTCCTCCTTACCCCTTCCAGTATTAACTTGTGGCCCTTGCTTCTCCAGCCCTCCCTTTAGTACCTCCTCCTCACTGGTTCCTCCCCTACCTCCTTTCCCTCCGGTTCTGTATTCCTTCTGCTAGCTTATTCCTTCCTTTCACTTTTCCTTCTCCTTTCAATGGATGGAGATTTCCTCCCCGTGAATGTCTAAAATTTTTTTCTCTTAAAGTCAATTCTTTGGCGGTAAAATACCCTATATTCATCCCCTCCATTCTTTCTCTCGAATTGGTTTCCTTTGCCTCTTTGTGAGATAAGTACCCCCATTTTACCCTTTTTCTGATACAATGTCCTTTCCACCTCTAATTTCTAGAACAAGGTATACATGTATTTTTTATATATCTTTACAGCAGAAATATAGTTCTCAAGATTTCTTTTTACCTTTATAGGTTTTTTTTTTTTTTTTTTGAGTTCTATATTTGCAGTTCAAACTTCTTGTTAAGTTCTGGTTTTTTCACCAAAAATAGGTGAAATTGACTTATTTCGTTGAATGACCATCTTCTTCCCTGGAAAAAGATGCTCATTTTGGCTGGGAGGTTATTTTGGTTGCATACCGAGTTCCTTAGCCTTTTGGAATATCATATTCCAGGCCCTTGATCTTTAATGTGGATGCTGCTAGATCTTGGTGATCCTTATTGTGGCTCCCTCTATATTTGAATTGGTTTTCTAGCCGCTTGGAGTATTTTTCCTTTGTTTGAGGGTTCTGGATTTGACTATATTTCTTGGTGTTTTGATTTTAGGATCCCTTTCAGTGGGTGATCGATGAATCCGTTCAATGCCTATTTTACCCTCTGTTTCTATGACTTCTGGGCAGTTCTCTTTGATAATTTCCTGGAAAACAGTGTCCAGGCTCTTTTTTTTATCATATTTTTCTGGGAGTCCAATAATTCTCAGATTGTCTCTCCTGGACCTATTTTCCAGGTCTGTTGTTTTCCCAAGAAGGTATTTCACATTTTTCTCCACATTTTTCTCTTTGATTTTCTTGGTTTTGCTTGACTGATTCTTCTTGTCTCCTCGAGTCATTCAATTCCATTTGTTCTATTCTGATTTTCAATGAAGTGTTTTCTTCCTCCACTTTTTTTTATATCTTTTTCTAATTGTCCAATTTGTTCTATGGAATGTTTTTCTATTTTTGCCAATTTTATTTTTACAGAGCTATTTTCTGTTTCAGTTCACTAATCCTATTTTCAAGGTTTGATTCCTTTATCCACTCTGTCTTTTAAATGAGTGGAATGACTTCTCCAGTCTCTCTTGCCAAGTCTCCCTCTCCTTTTCCCATTTTTCTTCTCCTCTCTTGTGAGAGCCTTTTTAATTTCTTCTATGAGATTCGTCTGTGCTGAGGCACAGATGATCTCCTCCTGTGGGGCTTCACCTGGAGATAATCTGTTTTTAGTCTCCTCAGGGTTTAGAGTCTGTTCTCTGTCTGTATAAAAGCTGTCAATCATTAAAGTCCTTTTTAACTTTTTGCTCATTTTGTCAGAGAAGAATCAGAGACAAACCAGCAAAGAAAAAAAGAAAAAACCCCAAATGGAATCTGCTTTTTGGGGGGAGGGGCTGGGTGGTGTTACCGAGCTTCCTCTACAGACTGCGGGGGCAGCAGCGAGGCACTAGCAGGACTGTGCTGCATCTGGGCTCTGAGACTCTGAGAGCGTGCTGAGATGCTGTGGGGGAGGGGTGGCCAGGTCCCAAGGAACTCCAGCTGTTTGGGGTTGTATTCTTCACCCCCAGTGTTTTTAGCTTCTCTGCTGGGCTACTGACTTACTGCCAGGGCAAAGTATCCAATCCTGTAGCAAAGCTCTCCCTGCAGAGAAGGCTGAGATTACATCCCAACCCCTCCGGTCTGCTCGGCTGTGAGCTGCCTGCTGAGCTCTTGCTGCCGTTGCCCTCAGCCTGTGCCCGATCTAAAACTGTCCCACCCTCGAGAAAAAACAGACTTTTCCTGGCCAATGTCAAGGATGTCTTCTCTTGGTAACAATTTGTGGGGTTTTTTTTCAGTCAGGCATAAATCCAGAGGCTTGTAATGAGATGGATTCTGAGAGAAAACGAGGAGCTTACACAGCTGTGTGTCTCCCCTCTGCTATCTTGGCTGGAAGTCCCCCAGTTCTAGTTCTAATGCTGAGAAGATGCAAAGTTTAGAGAGGGGAAGTAAAGATCCTGTCCTCATGGAATTATATATGAGAAAATCACATAAACATGTATAATTTAAATATCATGTATATTAAAAGCAAATAACACACTTTATATGGCTTGAATGGAAGTGAAAGCCAGTTCATATTTAGGGAAATCAAGAAAGCCTTTGTCTAAGAGGAATAATTTGAATTGGGCTTTAAAAGAAAGGTTTGAAATTAAGCAGGTTAAATTCTAGACATTGGGAACAACTGGTTTTGGTCCCTCTTTTTTTGTTCTCTGTTCACACCATACTGTTAACTGTGTATATCCCCGTCTACTCTGTGCTGGACCTCCATTTCTAGGTCTGTATTCTGTCAATGATTTCACCAGCCCTCATGGGTTTCCTTATTATTTCAGCACAGGTTATTCCCAGATCTCTATGTCTATCCTTAATCTTTTTGTTGAGCTCCTGTCTTACATTACTAACTCACTATGTGGACACCCTCCATTCTTTCCAACTTCTCAGTCATTCAGGGTCACCTTGTTTTCTTTCTTGACTCCTCACTTTCATCTACTTGAATATCTATTCTAATGGCAGATTTTGTCATTTTTATCTTTAAAGCATTTCTCATATACCTCTCCTACTCTTTTTTTTTTTGGTCGGCAATTGGGGTCAAGTGTCTTACCCATGGTCATACAGCTAGGAAATGTTCAAGTGTCTGAGGTCGAATTTGAATTCAGGTCCTCCTGACTTCAGGGCTGGTGCTTTATCCACTGGGCCACCTAGTTGCCCCATCTCCTCTTCTTTAGTCTCACAACCACTACTCCTTTTGAGGCTCTCATCAGTTCTCATTATTGAAATAGGCTCTTAATTAGTCTCAGGTTTGTTAATATTCCAATAATCCTAGTAGCTCTCATTCACCTAGAGAATAAAATATGAAGTCCTTTGTCATTTAAAACTTTTGGCCCCTTTCAGACTTTCTAATATTCTTACATTTTACTTGTCTTCTTGCATTCTACGATCTTACTTGCTATTAACTCAGACAGGATGCTCTGTCTCCTGTGACCCATACCTTTTCAATGGCTGTTTGAAATTCTCTCCCCTTCCTACTTCTCATTAGAATCTCCAGCTTCTTGAAAGACTCAACTCAAGTCTCTAATAGATTTTCCTGTTCCACACAGATGCTTAGTGCCATTCCATCTAAAGTTCCTTCTACCTACTTAGTATATGTTTTGTCATGAACCTGAGAGTCATTGTGGCTTGAAAAAGGTCCAAGGAATAATCGATAAAGTGTTTGCTGCTTAGCAGCTCCAAGAGAAGTGCCTGGAGCAGAACAGAGGCTGTACATATTTGCTGATCTGACCAAGGCCTTTAATACTGTCAATCATAAGGACTTGTAGAAGATCCTGACAAAATTTGGTTGCCCAGAGAAGTTCAATAGTTTTGCAACTCTGACAGTGGCCTGCTTGCATAAGTCTGGGAAGGCAATGTTCTTGTACTTTCCCAGTCACTAATGGGAGTAAAACCGGGCTGTGTACTTGCTTCTATGATTTTTAGCATGCTGCTTTCAGCAGTGTTGTTGGATGCCTTTAATGAAAACAAAAATGGCATCAGTGACCAATAAAAGCACAAATTTGCGATGTTTGATTGTAGATTACTCAACTTGAAAAAATTATAAGTCAAGAGTAATGTGGAGGAAGAGTTGGCACACGACTTTCACAGGTGATTTTGCACTCAGTGCAGCCTCTGAGGTTCAGATGCAACATAGTATGAATCAATTCTCTGCTGCTTGTATTAATTTTGGGCTGACAATTAATATCAAAACAGAAGTTTTTCATTAGCCTACAGCATACCAATCATACGGAGAACCATCAGTTATAACAAATGAAGAAATTTGAATGCTTTGGATAAGTTCACTTATCATTGCAGTATACTTTCCAGGTATGTATACATCAAAAGTGAGGTTAACACATATATTACCAAAGCTCACTTTTCGGGAGGCTTTGAAGGAAAGTGTGGGGGAGAAGAGATATTAGGATGCCTACTAAAGTGAAGGTCTATAGAATCATTGTGCTGAACTCATTTGTTCTTTGCTATACAAACTGGACAGTATACCAGTGCCATGCTAAGAAATTTGAATTTCTTCCATCTGAATTGTCTTAGGAAGATTCTGAAAATCACTTGAAAAAATAAAGTACTGGACACTGAGATCCTTTCTCAAGCTGAACTGCCAAGCACTCAAAACTCTATTGCAGAAGGCACATTTCGAATGGGCTGGCCACATAGTTGCTGTGCCAAATATACATTTGCCTAAAGGACTGTTTTATAAAGAACTCGGAAGGCAAGTGTTCGCATGGAGATCACAAGTACACTCTTAAGTTCTCTCAGAAGAATTTTGGAATTGATTGTGAGATATAGGAAACACTGGCACAGTACCATCCAGCATGCCATGCTCATGAAAGAAAGCCTTGTCCTTTATGAGCAAAGCAAAATTTCAGTATTTTGAAAGAAATATGTGATTTGCAAATTTAGAGATTTCTCCACTCTAGCAGTTGATATATCTTATTTGTGCCTGACCTGTGATAGAGTCTTCCCAGCTCATATTGGACTGATCAGCCACAATTTGACATACTGAACCTTGACCTGACATAATGATGTTATTTTGGTCTTTTTTTGAGCACGAAGGACAACCAGCCATATATTTTGTATGACTTTATTGATTTTTATATGTCCCAAAAGTCTTAGTGAAGCTTTATGTTATTATATTTGTGCTAAGCAATGAGGATATAAATACAAAGTGAAATAGTCCTTGCCCTCAGGACATGTTGTAACAGAGTGCTGAGCAGGAAGTAATATTTTTGTTTGTGTAAGTCACAAAGTAGTGAATGGAACAGAAAGGCAGTCATATTACTTGACTTTTCCAGAAGTAGTGGTAGTACTGATTCTCAGAGTAAGAGGGCTGGAAGGTGAGAAAATGGCTGTGGTGAAAGCAGGGTCCATTCTAGGGCTAGCACCAGTCAGACTAGCCTGGCCTCTGAACTGGAATTTTGGAATTTTTTGGTGAGCTCTAAGATCCCTTCTATCTCTGTTGCAAGCTAATGTTTAGATCTTTATGAAAAAATTTGGACACAGATGAGGTACTATACATACAATGTTTGAAGGAATTACCACCTTGATTTGAAGACAGAATACTTACTTTAGGATGGGGAGCTTTTAAAGGAAAAAAATGTGGAATCCAGGTAAATAAATCAGTTGACTTTGTCTTGTTCTCAAAGAGGGTCATAGGATTGGATCTGTCTCTAATCTTGTCTTACAGAACATGTAGATCTCTAGCATTGATTATTTTCACACTTACTGAGTTTTCACTCTCTGCTGAAGCTGTTTGACTCCTGTAGTCATTGTGCTGCTAATAGAAATAGTGAAGTAAGAATACTGAACCAAGTCTAGGAGGGAAATATAATAAACTGATGTTTGGATTGTTGAACTTCAGACCACACTGGTACATCAGTTGGAAATGCCCTAAAGAAAGATTAGAGGACCACTAAATTTTAAAGTTCAAGGGGATCTTGGTGACTAGTCCTTTTTTGTATATGGATGGATGAATGAATGAAAAAATATTTACTCCTCTTTAAGTTTACTATTTGCCAAGTACTGAGAATAACATTGGGAATCCAAATAATAAAAGCTATATTTTGAGCCTGTTCTTTCAAGGAATTTAATTGAATCTAATTCAATTAATTCAAGGAATCCAATTGAAAAAGACAATACTTAAAAGTAAGTTCAGCTGTTAGACAAATGAAAAGTCCCAGAGTACCGAGTGGGGCAGATGTCAACCCTCAGACTTCTGTAGGTCATATCAGAACCAGGCAACTGCAAGGAAAATGAAAAGGCACACTAATCTTTTATCTCAAAAGAAGGAATAGAGATGTTTATTTAGATCTCATCCAAATCCTGTGATTTGAACAATCAACCAGTGAAGGGGAGGGAAAAGGAAGGATGGAGAATATACATGGTATCCCCAAAGTCTTAGTACAGTTTGCAGCTTTTAGGACTAGAAAACTACATTTAAAACTTTTGGGATACTTTTATTATGTGATCATGAAGAAATCATTCAGCTTCTCAGAACCTCAGTTTACTTTCCTCTAAAATGAGGAGAGTGACAACTTTAATACGTCGCTCATAGGATGATTAGGAGGCTTTCATGTGTAAAGTGGGGAGTACTTGCAGTGGAATTTAATGCTTGTTGACTAGTAGTAAGAACAGTTTTTAGGATGGAGGAGAATATAGAAAGAGCAGGAAAATTTCCAAAGTAACTATTTGACTGGTCTCAAACATTTGAACCACTGAAAGCTAGTTTAGGTCCACATTATACTTGAGAAGAAGGGTTAGTCACATCCTAAATTGGATTTGGATGTCCAAAAGCAATAAATAATACTAGCATTCAGTAGGACACAGTTGCTCATTATATTTCTATTTGATAAATGAGGACTATGTATTTCCCAAGATTTCTTTCAATTAATTTTTTTTTTTTTTAAATCATGTTTGAGGATTAAGAAAACAAAAGGGACTTAATTACAGGTCTTCTAAACTCTAAGTCTAGTACTCCCATTTGCTTTGCCATGCTGCCTGTCTGTTATCACCAGCAATCAAAGAATAGTAGAATTTCAGAAGTAGAATTTTCCTATCAGGAAAGGTAAACCTTATTTTCAAGAAGAAAAAATTGAAAAACACCAAAGATTACATGACCAATCATTTGAAATAGATAGTCATGTAATGTTCTAATCATGCACTGTAAAGAAAACTTTTAGCACACCTTTACTGTATCTTTAATGAGACTAACACTAATATGTTGGCTATAATAAGCATTTATAAAATATTTAATTAATTTTTCTAGGTGCCTTAGATCTTTTTAGGTAAGAGGAATGAGTTAGATTGCTCGTAGCTCATCAAAAGCAGTCCAGAGAAATTTGAATTCTTGCTTTTTTTCATAAATTCCTTAGTAGGAAGTAGGCAGATGGATTTAGAATAATTTAGTAAACATTAAAATTTACAATAAAATGGACATTGACAATTTAGAACAATCTAGAGTTGGGATTTTTTTTCCTTTCAAAAATATCCATTGTGGCAGGTTGAAAAGGTTCAGTCTTTTGAACATAATTAATCAAAGAAGACCAATTAAATAAAAGGACACAAAAAAGATTAGGTAATCTGATTTCTAATTGGAGGAAAGATTGTGATTGCTACTTGACAAGTTTGAGGGTTAAAATGAACAGGTATAGGAGAGGAGTCCCATTTTCCTCTCCCCTCCCCCAGGTGATTATAAACAGTCAAAAAAAAAAAAAATGAAAACAGTGACTTGTCAATACAGGATCAGTTTTCAGATAAGATGTATGGGTTGATAGAGATTTACAATTGTAAGAAAACTCCTTATATTAGTTTTTGAAACTGATTAGATTTCTGGTCAGCCTAACCAAGGTCCTTATTAAAGCTCTCTAAACAGCAGGTTAAGTTGGTCTAGCCTCCCAGCCATACAGAAATAGGATCAAACAATATAATAGGCTTTTTTCCTAATTTCCACAATTGAATGCAGTTTTCTCACAACACAGAATTTAGACTAAATCCGTAAATGAATGAAAGAGAAACTGAACTAGCTGTAAAGTTTATACATAAAATGGAGTCAGTGTAGTTCACTCAATTCCTATAATTAACCACTTGCTGTCCTAATTCCTTCAGTTTCCCCATTATAATAGCTAAACATTTCAAGGCTCAGAGGGAAAAAAAAAAATTAGTTGTTTCAGGGGAGTGTGTGTGTGTGTGTGTGTGTGTGTGTGTGTGTGTATACATACACATATCTATACCTGTATATATTTTTATATTAGCCTTGCTTTTGTCTATTGGGGCTGGGGCCAGAATTTGTATCTTTTACGTCATCAATATCCAGGATAAACTTGAAGGGAAAAAAAAAGATATAAAATGACAACATTGAGATTTGTGAAAGGGAAAAATACATTTTTGTGTTTTACCAATTTAGATAGTATGAAATTTTCTGAAGTTATTGGATATAAGCAGATGTCAGCTGATAGCGTCATCTTTATTTCCTCACTTGCATGTCCTTGTATGGGGTTTTTCCTGTAAATAGGAGTAAATCGGTAAAGGCCACAAGAGCTGTTCATTTGATTAGGGAGCAATGAGAAAGACTTCACAATGTTTACATCTCAAAAAAGTGAGATCTCCCAATTTTTGAGATGATTTCTTCTTGAGTATCATCATTTGGAATACTGTTAAATGATATTGAGTACTAACATATAGAATATGCAGATTCAAATCTATTCTCTGACACATTGTTATCCTTGGGAAAGTCACATAAACTTTCAGTAGGGAATTTTATATAACTATAAATGATGAAAGAATTAATGTTATGTGTAATGTTCTCTTCTCTAAAATATGATCGTTCTCTGGGAGGTTTCTTGGGGAGCTTCTGGAGGCAGCCTTAGTTTCAGTTCTGAGTAATAATCACCTCAAATTGTAGCCAAGGATTAAAATCCAAATCCTTTATTGTCTCCTTCAAAATAGCCCAGTTAGTTTTCTTAGAAGCCCATCTCTCTCCTTAGTTCCAAGAGCTCCTGTTGCTAGTCCTTTGCCTCTGCCAGCTTCAGCCTCCACCTCTCTCTGAATCCAAAGTCTCTAGTCAGCAGAAAGGTAGAAGTTGGAATATCAAATGGATCTGACGCTTCCTTTGAGAGAGTGGGCTTGTGGGAGCTGTGATTTGTGAATCTCCTCCACTGAATCCTGACTTGTATACACGCATGTATATGAATATAAACAAATATACATACATGCACACACATGTGCAGTTATTTCATTCATCTGCATAAAATAGTCCCCAAAACCTTAAATATAAAATAATAGGCTAAAAAGGTTCCTTCAAGCATTTTCTATCTCAACCCTTTCAGAAAGATGAGAAGAGAGAGAATATACTAAGAAACTATGTGGGAGAACAATCTAAAACTTTTTATTTTATAAAAATAAAAATTATCAATAAAATAAAATTTATTAAAAATAAGAAAATTAAAACCATACAGGGGAAGGGTGAATCCTGTGTCATTGCTGTCATCCTATTTTTTGAAGATGCTTTTCCTAAGTCTTTGAAAGACTATATTTCAAATTTTATTTATTTTTGAGTTTGATCAATTAATTAATTCATTTTTAACTTTTATAGCTTTTTATTTTCAAAACATATGCACAGATAATTTGACAACATAGCTTTGTGTTTTAGATTTTATCCTCCTTTACTCTATCCCCTCTCCTACATGGCAAACAATCCAGTATATATTAAACATATTAAAATGTATTTCAAATTCAATATATATAAACACATTTATACAATTCTCTTGCTGCACAAGAAAAATCAGATCAAAAAAAGAAAGTAAATGAGTAGAATGCAAGCGAACAGCAAAAAAGAGTGAGAATGTTATGTTGTGGTCCATATTCAGTTCCCACAGTCTTCTCTCAGGGTGTAGATGGCTCTCTTTATCATAAGATTATTGAAAATGGCCAGAAACATCTCATTGTTGAAGAGAGCCATGTTCATCAGAATTGAGCAAGACTATAGTCTTGTTGCAATGTATAATAATCTCCTGGTTCTGTTCATTTCACTTAATATCAGTTCATGTATGTCTCTCCAGACCTCTCTGAAATCATCTTGTTGGTCGTTTCTTACAGAACAATAATATTCCATAACATTCATATACTATAACTTATTCAGCCATTCTCCAACTGATGGGCATCCATTCAGTTTTGTTTTTTGCCACTACGAATGGGGCTGCCACAAACATTTTTATACACGTAGGTCCCTTTCCCTCCTTTAATATCTCTTTGGGATATAGGCCCCCCAAAAAAACACTGCTGGATAATTTTTTGAATATAGTTCCAAATTGCTCTCCAGAATGGTTGGATTCATTCACAGTTCCACCAACAATGTATTAGTGTCTCAGTTTTCCCACATCCCCTCCAACATTCGTCCTTGTCTTTTCCTGTCATTTTAGCCAATCTGAGAGGTACATAATGGTATCTCAGAGTTGTATTAATTTGCATTTCTCTGATAGTGACTTAGAGCACTTTCTCATACAATTAGAAATAGTTTTAATTTCTTCATCTGAAAATAGTCTTTTCATATCCTTTGACCATTTATCAATTGGAGAATGACTCAAATTTATAAGAATTCAAGCCAATTCTCTATATATTTTAGAAATGAGGCCTTTATCAGAGCTTTTAGTGTAAAAATGGTTTCCCAATTTATTGCTTCCCTTCTGATCTTGTCTGCATGAGTTTTGTTTGTACAAAATTATCTATCTGGTGTTCGATTATGAATTCCAGTTCTTTGGACACAAATTCCTTCTCCACAAATCTGAGAGGTAACCTACCCTATGTTCTTCTAATTTGCTTATAATATCACTCTTTATATCTAAGTCATGAACCCATTTAGATCTTATATGCTGTTAGGTGAGTCAAGCCCTAATTTCTTCCATACTAGTTTCCAATTTTCCCAGCAGTTTCTGTCAAATAGTGAGTTCTTATCCCCAAAGTTGGGATCTTTAGGTTTTTCAAACACTAGGTTGCTATAGTTATTGACTATTTTGTCCTGTGATCCTAACCTATTCTGGTGATCTACTATTCTGTTTCTTATCCAGTACCAAATGGTTTTGATGACCACTGCTTTATAATATAGCTTAAAGTCTGGCACCCCTTGAAATTCTTGACCTTCTGTTCTTACAAATGAAATTTGTTGTTATTTTTTTTAGATCTGTAAAATACTTTCTTGGGAGTTTGATTGGTTATGGCATTAAATAAGAAGATTAATTTAGGTAGTATTGTCATTTTTATTATATTTGCTTGGCCTACCCATGAGCACTTGATATTTTTCTAACTAATTAGATCTGACTTTGTGTGGAAAGTGTTTTGTAGTCATGTTCAAATAGTTCCTGACTTTTTCTTGGTCAGATAGAATCCCAAATATTTTATACTATTGACAGTTATTTTGAATGTAATTTCTTTTTATATCTCTTGCTGCTGGACTTTGTTGGTAATGTATAAAAATTCTGATGATTTATGTGGATTTATTTTGTATCCTGCAACTTGCTAAAGTTGTGAATTGTTTTTAATAATTTTTGGTTGATTCTCTAGGGTTCTGTAAGTATACTATCATATTATTTGCAAAGAATGATAATTTGTTGTCCTCATGCCCTACCCTAATTCCTTTAATCTCTTTTTCTTATTGCCAAAGCTAACATTTCTAATGCAGTATTGAATAGAAATGGTGATAGTAAACAGCTTTGTTTTACTCCTGATCTTATTGGGAATGGTTCTAGTTTGCCCCCATTACATATGATGCTTGCTGATGTTTTTAAATAGATGCTACTGATCATTTTAAGGAAAAGTCCATTTATTCCGATACTCTCTAATGTTTTTAATAGGAATGGGTGTTGGATTTTGCTTTTTCTGCATCTATTGAGATAATCATGATTTCTGTTAGTTTGGTTATTGATATAGTTAATTATGCTAATAGTTTTCCTAATATTGAACCAGCCTTACATTCCTGGTATAAATCCTATTTGGTCATAGTGTATTATACTGGAAATGACTTTCTGTAATCTCGTTGCTAATATTTTATTTAAGATTTTTTTGCATCAATATTCATTAGAGAAATTAGTCTATAATTTTCTGTCTTCACCCTAACTGCTTTAACTATCAGCACCATATCTGTGTTGTAAAATGAATTTGGAAGGACTCCTTTCCCTATTTTTTCAAATCATTTATATAGTATTGGAATTAATTGTTCTTTAAATGTTTGGTAGAATTGACATGTAAATCCATCTGGTCCTGGAGGTCTTTTCTTAGGGAGTTGATTAATAGCTTGTTCTATTTCTTTTTCTAAAATAGGACTATTTAAATAATTTATTTCCTCTTTTGTTAATCATGTCAATCTATATTTTTTGTAGATATTCCTCCATTTCATTTAGATTATCAAATTTATTGGCATATATTTGGGCAAAATAATTCCTAATTATTGCTCTAATTTCCTCTTCATTTTTGAGACTAACAATTTGATTTTCTTCTTTCCTTTTTTGAGTCAAATTAAGTAAAAGTTTATTTTATTTTTTTTCCATAAAACCAACTCTTAGTTTTATTTATTAATTCAAAAGTTTTCTATTTTTCAGTTTTATTAATCTCCCCTTTTATTTTCAGAATTTCAAATTTGGTATTTAATTGAGGGTTTTTAATTTGTTCTTTTTCTAGCTTTTTTAGTTGCAAGCCCAATTTATTGATCTTCTCTTTCTCTATTTTATGCAAGTAAGCCTCTAGAGATATAAAATTTCCCCTAATTACTGCTTTGGCTGCATCCTACAAATTTTGGTATGTTGTCTAATTATTGTCATTCTCTTGGATAAAATTATTGATTGTGTTTATGATTTGCTGTTTCATCCATTTATTCTTTAGAATGAGATTATTTAATTTTCAATTTCTTATTTGGTCTATTTTTACCTGGCCTTTTATTGAATAATTTTTATTGCATCGTGATCTGAAAAAATGCATTTACTATTTCTCCCTTTCTGCATTTGATTTTGAGGTTTATATGCCCTAATACATGGTCAATTTTTGTATAGGTTCCATGTATGGTGTTCTTTTTCTTTAAAATATAAGATCGTTCTCTCTGGGAGAGAGGCTTTCTTGGGGAGGTTTTCTGGAGGCAGCTTTAGTTTCAGTTACAATCAATAATTACTCTAAAATGCAGCCAGCTGGTAGAAATGCAAACGTTTATTTTCTCCTTCCAAAATAGCCTGGTTAGCTCAGAGGCCTATCTCTCTGCTTGGTTCTAAGAGCTCTTTCAGCTTTGTCCTTGGCTTCTGCCTCTGCTTTCTTCAACCTCCAGCCAGTACCAAGATGGAAAATGCAATGAATCTCTCTTGCCTGTGAGAGAAGGCTTGTAAGCTTCCTCCTAGAGTGCTCCTCTCCGACCCCTGGGAATGTTTGCAAGTAACTCTCTTGAAGCTCTAAGAGCTTCCTCTATATATATGATCTCCCAAAGGTTAACTCCTCCTCTGAGAGAATGGGATTATGGGTTATCTCCCAGAGTGCTCTCTGGCCCTAAGACCTTCAAGGGAGGTGTGAATTCATAAAGTTACAAAGTTAACTTTTGTTAATCTCCCATACTTGTGAACTCCAATGAGTACTTAAATACTTATTATATGAGCTCTCTAAAGGTGTGAACACAAGCATCGTTTCTATGAGTTGTACTTAGTACCTTCTTTCAAGTTCTGGCCCAAAATATCTCCATCTAAGATCAAATCAATCATATTGAACCATGCTAAATTAGATAATTATTGTCTCTATCAACTCTAATGGCTTAACAGTTTGTAAAGATTCCAACACCATGAACCACTGAGAAAAAAACTGTACTACTTTCTGTCTCCATTTGTTTTTTCAAAGATCTACCATACCTAACTTTTCTAACATTTTGTTTACCTTCTTAATTTCTCTCATTTATTTTGTGATTTAATTTATCTAGTTCTGAGAGAGCAAAGTTGAGATCCCTCACTAGTATCGTTTTGCTGTCTCTTTCTTCTTGCATCTCTTTCAACTTCTTCTCTAGGAATTTGGATACACCAGTTGGTGTAATTATGTTTAGAATTGATATTGCTTCATTATCTGTAGTACCCTAAAGGGTAAGATATAATTTCCTTCCTTATCTCTTTTAATTAGACCTATCTTTGCTTTTACTGAATCTGAGATCAAATATCCCTGCTTTTTTTATTTCACCTGAAGCATAATAGATTCTGCCCCAGACGTTTACCTTCACTTTGTATGTATTGCTGTGCTTTAAATGTGTTTCTTTTAAATAGCATATTGTAGGATTCTGGCTTTTAATCCAGGCCATTTTATAGGAGAATTTATCCCATTCACATTCCAGTTAAAATAATTCTATATTTCATGCCATCTTATTTATCCTAATTTATGCTTTTCTCTTTCCTTTCCACCTTCCCTCTTCCCTTGTATTTTGCTTTTGATGACCACCTCCCTCAAATTGTCCTACCCCTTTACAGCTTCTCCCCCTTTTTTATATTTGTCCCCTAATTCATTTGTTTTCCCTTCTATTAGTCATTCCTTTCCCTTTTCCACTTTTCCTTCCCACTTCCCTATAAGGTGGGACAAGTTTCTGTGAAATCAAATATGTTTGATGTTCTTTGAGATTTCTTTGTGCGATGTAATTTCTCTTATTTGGCCTCCTTTTTCCTCTCTTTCCAGTATGATCCCCTTTCTACCTCTAATTTCTTTTTAATATTATCATAATAAAATCAAATTATACCCACACTCTCCAAGTATACTCATAACAAAAATATAGTTCTCCAGAGTTCTTTCCTTTTTACCTTTTTATACTTCTCTTGAGTTCTGTATAACTCAAACTGTAAATTTGTTTTCATTTCTGGTTTTTTCATTAGAGATAAGTGAAACTCACCTATATCATTGAATGTCCATCTTTTTCCCTGAAAGATAATGCTCATTTTAGTTAGATAGCTTATTCTTGGCTGTAATCCAAGTTCCTTTGCTTTTAGGAATACCAGATTCAGGCCCTTCGATCCTTTAAGGTAGAAGCAGCTAGGTCTTGGGTAATCCTATTTGTGGCTCCTCAGTATTTAACTTGTTTCTTTCTGACTGCTTGCAATATCTTTTCCTTGGTGTGATAGCTCTGAAATTTTGTCCACAATATTCCTTGGGGATTTAATTTTGGGGTCTCTTTCAGGAGGTGATCAGTGAATTCTTTCAATGGGTATTTTACCTTCTGATTCTAAGATTTCAGGGCCATTTTCCCTTATGATTTCCTGTAAAATAATGTCTAGGTTTTTAAAATTTTTTTATTTTATTATTATTTTTTTAATCATGGCTTTCAGGAAGTCCAGTAATCTTTAGATTATCTCTTCTAGATCTATTTTCCAGGTCAGTTTTTCTTCTATTTTTTCTTTTCTTTTTTTTTTGTTTTTTTTTGTTTTTGTTTTTGTTTGACTGATTCTTGAAGTTCTATTGTCATTCACTTCCATTTGTTCAATTCTAATTTTTAGTATATTATTTTCTTAAGTTACCTTTTTTTTTTTAAGGTCTTTTTGTATTTGGTCAATTGAGTTGTTTTGTTCATTGAATATTTTTCATGTTTCACCAATTTTGTTTTTCAGTGAATTGGTGTCTTTTCCATATCTATTTTGTAAGGCATTCTTTCTTACAATGATCTCATTTCCTTTCCCCATTTTTCTTCTAACTCCCATTTTTCTTCTAACTCCCATTTTTCTTCTAACTCCCATTTTTCTTCTAACTCTCTTTTAAGATCCTTTTTGCAGTCTTCCAAGAAAGCCTTGTGAAAAAAAGGTACCAGCTCATGTCTCTCTTTGGGGCTTTTTCTGGAGTTGCTTTGCCTTTAGGAACCTCAGGATTTGAGGTCTGTTCTCTCTCTCCATAAAAGCTATCTATGGTGAAAGTTCTTTTTATTTATTTATTTTTTTTTTTAGAGCTTGAGGTCTGTTCAGTTCAAAGGGGCAACAGCTGCTTTAGTTTGCCCTGTGGAGTTCTGCTGATTGATTTCCAGTGCTGGGTAATGGTACCTAGGTCCAGAGTTCTTCCCAGGCTCAGTGGTTCACAATTTGCCTTTTGTAGCAAATCTGCCAAACCACATGTTTGCAATCAGGACAGAGGGCCTAAGAGGCTCACAGAAGATTCCCAGGTGGGTGGAAGCTACAATGCTCTGACGCTCTGTTCCAGCTTCTTGCCCCGTCTCCCTGTGCTGCTGTCTGGGCTCCACAGACTATCCCCCTGCCCGTTTGAAAACAGAACTGTTCTGAAGTTCTTCCAAGGTATCTTTTTCTAGAAATGTGTTGTATTCCAAATGTTTGTGGGTTTTTTTTGTCTCTAAAACAAATTCAAAGGCTTGATCTACTGTTGATTTGAGAGAAAGTCAGAGGAGATCACAAAGTTTTGTCTGCTCTCCACCATCTTGGCTCTGTCCCCTCAAAATTTATTTAATGGGAGATAATATAGGAAAGGCACTAAAATTAAAAAGGGAATCAGTAAGGGTTTCTCATAGAAGGTGAAATTTGAAGGAAGTCTAGGAAGACTGCAGGCAGAAATGAAGAGGGAAAGATTTTCAGGCATGTGGGGTATCTGGTGAAATTGCCTGGAGTTGGGAAGTGGAGGTTCTTTTGCAAAGAATAGCCAGAAGGGCTTTGTCACTGGATTGCTGAGTTTCCTATGCTGATGATCTCACTGGTCTTCATTCCACTCACCCTGATTAGCATTTCAAAGTTTGAAGCCTCATCCAAATCTATAAATCTCAGAGAATATGATTTGTTTAATGATTAAGAAGGAAATGACAGAGAATACAAGGTAAATTGTTAATAAGGAAATCCTATGTGGAATCCCAAGTTTTCAGCAGATTCTTATCTCTCAGAATCTGTTTTAGTGAAAGTTACTGGAAATGATTTGTTTGCTCTTAGCTTTAGAAGAAGCTGGATAATTTAATAGTGAAAGATGGTAGAATTATTTGTTAAACATAAAAATCAAAAGTTCAGCTATATATATTATCTATGAGACATAGATATCTTCTAAATTGAAGGAAATACCGTTTTTTATGTAATTCTAATAAAGCCTATCAACAAACATTCAAGAACCAACTTGTGCTTAGTGTTACAGAAACAAAGAATAAAGACAATCTGCCCTCAAGGAGTTCAAACTTTAATGGGAGAAGCCAGCATGTAAAAAGGATCTTAAATATGAAAGGCAACAGTCATAACTGGAATATTCTGTTTACTATGGTTCCTACCACTGAATCCTCCCTGTATTTCTAGTTGCAACCCAATTTCATTACAGTGCATAATTTTTTGATATATTTATATAATTTCTTTGTGACTGTTTTATTTGAGTCAGTTTTTTTACTAGTAACATCTATTTGGAGTTTTCTCTAATTCTTTCTCTTTATTCCTTCCTAATTTGTGAAGTATTATTGAGTATTATTCAATTTTTCTATGACTTTAAAAGTTTAGTTTAGGTAGGCTAATAATTTGAACTAATCACATTTTTTCCTATAAGAACTAATTTATAACTTTCTCAATTTCTTTTCCTAAAATAGAAGTATTAAGGGTTTTTTTTAAATGACTCCTTAAGTACTTGTAATACTGCATTTCAAATCTTATAAATTTTCAGCTATTTAATGCATATATATCTAGTGTCTATAATGTTGCTCATTTGTCATCATGCTAACTACTTTAATATTTCAAAGGGCATATATTTCTGCAATTAATCCCATAAGGCAAAGCATCCAATTTCAAAATTTTTAATACCAAGAACAAAGTTGTGTCATCTCAGATTGTGAATGGAAAACATAAGGTAATAAGACTTATTTGGAAAATTATATTCTAGTAAAATCTCCTTTAAGGAGAATATAGAACTTAAATCAGTATAATAAACAGAAGAAATCTATTAGGAAGACCTTTACTTACTCCCTGAATTAACACTAGGCATGTGCTGCTCATACCAAATACAGATAAAACTTAACTTACTTTGAAACAGTAAGTATAAACTTAATCTTTGCCTGCCTTCATACTAACAGAGAATAAACCTATTTCCACTGACAAAATCTATTTCTTTCTTTCATTCGCTTTACTCTGTTACAAGGAAATGATATTTTTTGCAGAAGGGAGAAAGGGAGGTGAAGAGAGTAAGGTATGAAGAAATAAAGGAAAGAGAGACAGGGTTGAAAAGAATATTATTTTCATGACAAAACTGAACTTTCTCAATTCAAGTAACATTTTTCTAATAAAAGAACACATAGTTATGTCAAAAAGGCACATGTGTGCATGGTTTGTTTTTTTTTTTTTTTGGTTGCTGTTAAACCATTTCTTTGATCTGTTAGTTTCAAAGTAGGAAAGTTTTATGGTCTCCAACTATCATTATGTTTTGTCTTTTGTGGTTCTGTTTAGACTGTCTCTTACAATTTTAACCTGTAAATTATTTGATACATGAATTAGGAATTGCTGCAATTTATTATTTTTTCTTTATTATATTCTAATTTGTCTCTTTAAATTTTTATTCCACTTTTTCAAACACTGTCACTGCCATTCAGGCTCTCCTTTACCCTCCACTCTCCCACCCCTCTTAGAGTTGCATGATATATTTTAAAAATTGTTTTTATGTTCAGTTCCAAAATTCTCTTCCTCTCTTCCCCTTCCCTTCCTCTTAACCCCACATTGAATAAGCAAAACAACAACAACAACAACAAAAACCAGTACAAATGTGAATAGTTATATAAAATAATTATCTGTATTCGCCTAGTTATTCATCTCAGAAAAAAAGCAAGAAAAACAAGTAGAAGAAAATACACTTCATTTTGCACTCTGAGGGCTGTTAGTTTTCTATCAATAGGTGAATAGCACTTTTCATCATGAATTCTTCATAATTTTGGTTAGTTATTGTGTGATCAAACTTACTAAGTCTTTCACAGTTGATTATTGTTATAATTTTGCTGTATATTGTTCAACTTGTTCTGCTCATTTCATTTTGTGCCAGCTCATGCAAGTCTTCCCAGATTTGTTCTGAAACTTATTCCCATCATCATTTCTTAGAATTTGATAGCATTCTATTATATTCATGAACCAAAATTTGCTCACCTGTTGATGAAGATTACCTCAATTTCCATTCTTTGCCATCATAGAAAGGGCTGTTACAATTTTTTTTAACATGTGCATTCCTTTTTCTTTAGTCTTTTGAGGTATAGATCTTTTAGTAGTATCACTTAGGTCAAAGGGTATGCATAGTGAAATAGATTTTTTTAAAAATATATTTCATTCAGCACTTCTGGTGTGGTGGTGTAGATTTTTCTTCTGGTTTTGCCCACTTCATTTTGTATTAGTTCTGTTTTCCTAACTTTCTCTGAATCCCTTTCATATTTTCATGGTATGTGATGATATTCCATTACATCAGGGGCTCCTAATCTTTTTTGTGTCATGGACTCCTTTGACAGTTTGGTAAAGTTCAGTACAGTTTTTAAATGTACAAAAGAAAATGCAAAATAGTACTGAAGAAGCCAGTTATATTGAAATGCAGTTACCAAAACAAAACAAAAATTAATCAAATCAGATATTAATAAATATTAAAAATAAATTCGTGGATCCTCTAAAATTCATGGAGTCTTTATTGTGTGAATATAATTTCTCAGTTAAAAATCCCTGTATTACATTTACACATTATAATCATATACTAATTAAAATGCATCTCTCGGTTTTTAGTGCTTTGTTACAATAAAAATTGGTATTAATAATATTTTTGTATGTATATGTCCTTCCCTTTTTCTTTTATGTTTATGGACCATATATTACCTATGGTATTGCTGGGCTATATTGTATGCATAGTTTAGTGGCTGCCTTCCAGAATGGCTGAACCAGCTCATTTTACCTCAGAGATAAGGCCAGTAGTATTATCTATTCTCCCGTTTAACCTCCAACAATTATCATTTTCCTTTTTGTTATCTTTACCAATTCATTTGAGATAGAACCTCAAAGTTGTTTTAATTTAACTTTCTCTTTTTATGAATAATTTCTTCATATGGATGAATGTCTAATTCTTCTTTGTTTGGTCTGTTGTATTGATATACTTTTTCTAAATTTTAATTGGTACCAAATGGTTTTCATTGCTATTGTTTTATAACATAATTTGAGTTAATGAACTATTATTCATTTCCATTCATTCCTACTTTTTGTACTATATTCTTTTAAATTAATTTTCTCTGTCTCAGTCAAATATTACTTTGGTGATTATTCTAGCACTAAATCCATAAATTAATTGTAATGTTATTTTAATGTTTATCATATTTGATATGACCCAACCATTAGTATGAATTTTCCTCTAATTATTTAAGTTTTGTTCTTCATTTGTTCAAGAAGCATTTTGTAACTATTTTTACAAGTATATTTTGGAAGATTGAATCCCAGATGTTTTATGCATTTTGTGAGGAGTTTTTGAGTGGAATTTTCTTTTCTATATTTACTGCCTGGATTTTATTATTTTTGTGTAATAATTCTGTTGATTTTGGGGAGTTTTTAATTTGTAATCTGATAATTTTTGTAAGCTATTAATGTCAAAATTAGTTGTTATTGGGTTTCTTTATTTTTCCTTTTTTACTAATTAGGATTTTCTAAGTAAATCGCATGTAGACAGAAAGTAGAAACAGTTTTATCTCCTCTTTAGCAGTTTTCTTTGCCTTTTAATTTTGTTATTGAGACCATTTCTAAAAATTGTCAAATAACAGCAGGGAAATGGCACATTCTTGTTTTAGTTCTTTAATCACTGAAAGCTTCTGTTGTTTCTCCATTGCATTGCTAAGGTTCTTAGATGTTTTTATCCTTTAAAAAAAGATTTCTTTATGTCTGTATTTTATAGGATTTGTAGAATAAATCAGTGTTATACTTTACCAAAGATTTTCTGCATCTATTAATATAAATATTGTTTTGTATGCTATTATTTCTAATATGATTAAGTGAGATAGGGACTACACTTGTGATTTCAGAGGTATAGGTACTTCTCAGGTTAAGAATCTTAACTGGCCCTCTGTGCAACATTTAGACTTAGAAAAGGGATATGTATAGTAGTGATGACAAGTTCAAGTAGAATAAGGGCCACCAATTCATGCATAACAGTCTCTATAGTTCTCAATCTGAGGCCCACATATTTATATTATCTATGTTTTATGATTTTATTTATTTTATTAAATATTTCTTAATTATATTTGGGTCTGGGTCAGGCTATACTTATCAGTGTTGTTGCCAGTATGTTGTGGACTGCAGACATGTTTCTCTAATACCTCTGGCCTAGAGCACTGAGAAATGAAGTAGTGACTTCACTTGTATCACACTGCCTGTATGTATATTAATTATGTTCATTGTTTTTGTAAGGTTGAATCATTCTCACATTCTTAGTATTGACCCAACTTGATCTTAATGGATCATTTGGATCCATTAATATTTTAATGGATATTTTAAAAATAAAATGCAGTGGTCTTTTTGCAAGTATTTAATTTAAAAATTTTAGGTTTTTTAATTTTAGGTTCATTAAGGCTTTTGGTCCTTTGTTTGCTTTCTTTGCTTTAGCTTTTTCCCTATTTCGGTATTGAACTAAACTTATGTGATAAAAGAAATTTGAAGATTCCTTTCCGAACTTTGGATAATAATTTACATTACCCTTTAAACTAATTACCCTTCATTACCCTTTAAAAGTTTGATAGGATTTTCTAAATTTCTATGAACCAAACTCCTTTCACCTTCAAACCCAATAGTTTCTGCAAATTAATTAAATTTCATTTTCTGAAATTGTATTATTTATTATATGTTACATTTGTATTGAATCATTAATATTATAATACTAGCTAATTTACTATAATATTATATTAATTTTTATTTGACCTTTGGCTTATTTGAGTTTCAGAAGTATTCTTATTCTCCTGACACATAACTGTGAAATATATGACTAAGCTATAAGTCCTGAATTGACATTTCAGTAATTCTGCCCCGCCTCAAAAAGATAGTGGTTGGCTTGTCTGGTAATCACCAAATCAATAATGAGTTATTCTTTAAATCCTTGGGACATATTGGGATACAATATTATTCTCTATAATTAATTAATTGAATTTAGTAGTTGTTGTTTGCTGAATGTTAATGGATTTTTTTTTCCCAGAGGTAAAAGCTATGAATGTTTTGTATAAAGTACACAAGCATATATGTGACCGATATTTGGAAGTATCATCAGTATTCTTACATTGTTAATAAATGTGTGATACCTTCTATTAAAAGATATGAGAGCACAGTTGTATCAGACAGGAAGCTAGTAAAGTGCTTTGCTAGTAAATCATGCACTTCTGTGAATCACTTGATCAAACACTTTTTTATGAATTTTACTTAGTCCTGCTATTATGCCATTTTCCAAAAAAAGGTAGTTTTAGTTATTTCCTTTAATATTATTATTCTATTTATTATTTTGATAGTACTCAGGATTTTTTATTTCACATTTGGTTCAACTTGCACTCATTATATTGCGTTTATTTTGAGTATAGAACCAGAAGTCTTCCATACCTTTCTTCTTTGTTTTTTTCTCTTTCTTTTCACATTAGTTTGCTTCACAAGAGTAATAGTTTTTGATTGATATTGAAATTTTTTTGTCCTTTGTTCTATTTTGATTCTTAAGTCACGTTAACTTTTGGGCTTTTTTTTTTTAGTTGCTGATTAAATATATCAAGAATTTCTGTTATGCTTTAATTTTCTGTATTTTCCCTATGTTTATTTTTATTTTTTTATTTTTTGAGTTGTTTGGTGTTCAATTTTCTAATGCAACCTGGATAAATATTATAATCTTCTAGTGTTTTTCTCTGTGTTTTCAGTCATTTTCTCAAGTTGTTTCTGCCATGTGACCTATCACATTTATCCTTAGGAATATGATTAAATAATTCCACCTTTTCTTCTGGCTTTCTTAACCATAGCATTTGTTGCAAGATATACCATTATATCTAGGTCATAAAATGTTTTTACATTATATTAATAATAAGCTGGTAGAGTTTGTTTTTCATGTATCCAAAGGGAACAAAAAAGATCATCTTTTGGCACAATAGCGAGATACACATAGAGAGTAAATATTATGTTATCATTAGAGAACAGGAAAAGTACGTAAAAGATATCATCTGATAGGATAGATAAGAAGAGGACCAGTTAGATAGGAAGGTAAATAAGAGATGGCTTATGTATTCCATTGGTAGTTTTGGAATGTCATGAAAACTAGAGAAAGGCCCCTAATATGTTGGTTGTATCTCCTGTGAAGGATTTAGGAGAGGACAGAGGCAGAAGTTATGTATATGAGAGAGTGTTTATAAGTTGTAATCTGTACCATCAGAAGTACCTACATTGATGAAATCTTGTTGGAGTCCTGCTCCAGTAGTGATGAAGGATGAGGGCCAGACAAAAGAATGTCTTATGCAATCTTCAAATTTATTGGTCAGAGAAACATACACACACACACACAAATACATATACACATACATATATACATATGTGTGTATGTACGCATGATTCCAGTGCCTATAGAGTCAATACATTGATATTTCTGTATCCCCTCTAACAAACCCAATGTACCGAGATGCAAATGGTTAGGTCAGGATTTTGGCCACTTCTACAGAAATGTAAATAGTTGTGATAGAATCAAAGCAAAATTATCATACCAGTGTCCTCAAGTACGTTTCTCCCAAATGCCTATAGTCTCCATTAAAGGCTGCTTTTCCTGTCCTAAGTTCAAAGGTATGTCTTTGATCTCTTATATAGCTGAGTTTGCATTTTGCTTCAGTCACCAGGATCTTTATCTATGTGTTAAATAGGTCTTTCTCCACTATTGTTTATTGGAAGGGAAATTGGTAAGCTAGGTTAGTCTAAGTTGCAAAACCTGAAATGGACACTTACCTCCTGGCTCTCTACAAAAATCTCACTGAAACTGTCATGCTCTATCAAGGTTTTTGACTTGAGTATCTTTGTCCAGTAATGGCAGTGGCTGAATTTAACTTTGGCTTTATTGTTTGTTGGAATTTTTGAATCAAAAATAATTGTAAATATAGTTGAAAAATACCAGGCAAGTGTCATTTTTGCTGTGGAGCAAAAAAGTCAGTAATAAAGAATAAGACAATTACAATGATTCAAATCTTAGGTTCCAAGCCCAGTTTTTACCTATTTTGAGTACTTTTCATTTTGAGAAAGGAGTATTTAGGCATCTATGGCATTCCACCTCAGATGGCTCTATATTTCTGTTGTGAGTAAAGGGATTCTTGTATTTGCTATGTAAAATGGTGATTTAGAACCTTTTTGAAGTCAGTAGTGAGTATTTTAGATCTTTAACTTCATGTATTTGTCCAAAGAGTCATGGAAACAGGCCCAAGGGTCATAAACCTGAGGAAAAACTTTGTGCTCACAGAGAGAAGCTTTCTATGGATTTGTGTGAAACTTCTTTTTGTCTCCATTAAAATAAGAATAAAAGAAATGGGTTGATTGTGTCTTATTCTCACCCTGGATTGTGTAAAACAGGGTTTCTTAAATTGAGATTTGTCAATTTTTTTTTTTTTTGAAGAATTACCAGTTCAATATAGATTATAAATCTCATTTATTATATTTTATTTATTTTAAAATATTATAATGAAATTATCTGTCTTCACCAGATTGCCATGGGACCCATGACATATAAAAAGATCAAGAACCCTTTGTTCTAAAACATTCCTAAGTTCTGACAATATTCAGGGAAGAAGATCTAAGGGAAAGCATTTTCCATAGATGGTTTACAGTGTCCTAATTTTTTAAATCTAACAAATGTACTGATTTATGGATCTTAAATATAAACAGTCCCTCTTTTTCTTCAATCTGCTTACTGTAATTTTGGGGTAATTTTGTGGGTATATTTACTGCCAATTCTTTCATGTCTTACATTAAAGTTTTTTTTTTTTTTTTTTTTTTTTTTTAAGGCTTCTAGGCAAGTATTTTAAAAACACAATTGAGATTATTAAGTTAAGATGTCTGGTACAGTTACTTGCAGCTTTAAGTTTCTCTTTCCAAATTGTAAAATATGTTAGGATTTTTATCGACTTGGTTGCATGTGCAGTTGTTTTAAAGTACCAGGCTGTCTAAATAATAAAGTCAGCACATTGTATCGCTTGATATGTTTTCTTCTCATTTGAGTTCTATATTTGAGTCTTAAAGAAAAGCCCAGAGAAGGAGATTTCCTAAAGTATTTGGGTATAGTATATTTGGTCCTGTGCTATTGTACCACATTTTCCGCTTGTAAAAAATGTTTCTGCCTTATGGGTGGAAAGGACATTGAGATAACATCTTGACTTTAGTATGAAAACATTGTTTCTTAGTTTGAGACAATAATTTCCTCTTAGGTTTTAAAAAATAGGGATGCTATATTTAACTTTTCTTATGTGGCTGTGAACTTCACCCAGAGCCTAAAAAGCTTAATTACTTCTTAACAATATCTTATTCTCTTATTTGCTTCATTACCTTCTTTGCTGCATTCTTTTAGATAATTTCAGAAATAATAAAAACATTTTTTCTAGGAAAGTGAAATGGTTATGTTTTTAAAAATCTGTCTTTTATTACCAGTACAAAGTTGAATGTTGTAAATCCTCTTGAATAAGTAAAATTGAAAAGTATTTAATTTTGTAAATAGAGAAATTCTAGGTGATAGTTGAATCTAATAATTTTTTATTAAACATTTTTTTATTCCATTGTCTATTGGAAACAAGAACTATCAATAATCAAACCCTTCACATAATCTGTAGGCAGTTGTTATATAATGGGGCCAATTAATTCACTTCATTAAATAACCTTAGTGTAAGGCTATTATGTAAATCCTAATAGTTCAGTATACCATCCCTTTTTATTCTTCTTTCATGGAAAGGGCTATAGGTCAGTGGAAAGAGGAATGAACTTGTAGAAGTTGTAGGCTCTACTTCTATGCCTGTGAGCAGGCTATTTAACTTTTCTCATTTTCTCTTCATCTATAGCTGATTGAACTAGAAATATAAGGTCTTCTCAACTCTAACAATTTTTTATTTTAAAATCCAGCTAGAATAAATAAAAAGTATTACTTATCAGTTCAGAAGATCAACTGTACCAAGTATAGAACAGGAGAGGCCAAAGTAGACAGCATTTTTTTTTTTTTTTTGAAAAGGACTTAGACATTTATTGAACTGTAAATCAGATTTTAATTTTGTAGTTTAAAATGCTTATATGAATTTGGATAGATATTAAAAGAAGCATAAAATTAAGAATAGGGGTCAATATGGCTCACTGTTTTCGGTTCTCATCAGATCACATCTGAAGTATTGTATTTATTTTATTCTAAGTACCATATTTTGGTAAGGAAATTGGTAAATTTGATAAAGGAGGACAACTAAGATATTATGAAACGATTCACTAAAGGAACTAGAAATATTTGGGATAAGAAAAGACTTAGAAGAGACATGGGTACCATCTTCACATCTTTGAAAGTTGTCATCTGGAAAAGACCTTGCACTTGTTTCATTAGGCCCCAAAGAACAGAATGAGAAATTTTACAGAAGTATTCTTAGAACTGTCTAAAAGTGAAATGAGACAACTCCTCAAATAGGATCTGGAAGTTGGAATTACTTAATAAGGAGCTATTACAGGGGGGATTTATGCATCAAATATAGATTGGACTAAAATATATCTGATACATCTTTTCAGCTCAGAGAATCTATAACTCTTTGTGTATGAGTCTTTTGTTTACTGTTGTATCATCATACCCAACACTACACAACCAGAGCACACAAATGAAGTCCCAGGATATGTGTAATAACCAGTCTCTCCCACTCAGAGTTAGTCTTTGAGGAAATGAAGTTAAATATATAATTCTTTATAATTATCTCACTCATGTTTCCACCTGGTTACACATTCACCATCTATTAGTATTAGATTTTTAATTCATAGAATGTTAGATGTAAAAAGAACCATGGGGAAGTACCCAGGAAAACCCCTTCTGTATTGTATGATTAAAGAAACTGAGGCTTAAAACAGGAAGAAAACCACTTGTTCAATGAATAGAATAAATAACAAATTTGTACAAATATGGGGAAATTATTATGTAATAATACAAAGTACAGAGTTTATATTTGATATAAACTTGGTAGCTGTTAGGATTTTTACAAGGTGCTAAGTCAATGTAATTGATAGAGACAATGCTTATGTACTTAGTTCACACTTTCAAGAGAGTTCACATATTGGTTCATACATTAGAGTTCATACCTTTGGAGAGCGTATATAAGCCAGGAATCTCAACTAGGATTGACTTCCGGAGATTCACAAGTCTGGGAGATTCACAAGTCAGGATTCAGTTGGGAGATTCACAAGTTCAGTGGAGGAGATTCACAAGTCTTAAGAGGAGCTCCCATAAACCCAGAGAAAGCCCACAATCCCACTCTGGGAGGAGGAGTCGATTTATTCCATATATATCACCTTTGTGTGGGCTGGAGGCTTTGGATTAGGAGAGAAAAGAGAGGCTGAAACTGGAAGAGGCAAAAGACTAGCAACAGGAGCTCTTAGAACCAAGGAGAGAGATAGGCCTCAAAGAAAACTAACTGGACTATTTTGGAAGAGACAATAAAGGACCTGAATTTTTAATAGCTGGCTGCATTTGAGGTGCTTATTACTTGGAACTGAAACTAAGGCTGCCTCTAGAAGCTCCCCAAGAAATCTGCTACCAGAGAATGATTATACTTTAGAGAAGAGAACACTACAGGTAGCAGTGGATAGAGCAATAGGCCTGAAGTCAGAAAGATGTGACTTGGACAAAGTTATTTAAACTTTGTTTGCCTTAGTTTCCTCTGCTCTAAAATGGGGATGATAGTTACACTTACCTCTCAGGTCTTTGAGATGACCAAATTAGATGATATAATGCCTGGAGCAAAGTAGGCTCTATGTAAATAATAATTATTGTTACCACTTTGGACATTATTAGATCTTTCTCTCTGACAGTTCTTAAAAGATTGTAGGCCCTGAGAGATTTTCTTTGTTCTCTCATGGTTATTTGCCAGTTTTAAAAAGTGATTTATAAACCCTATCTATATTCACAGCCAAATAGCAGTAGCTGTGTCTACTGTCTCTGGGCAAGTGACCTAAGTTATTCAGTGCCCCCAGACAATGTTCCAAGACAATAGGTTATTTAGGAAGTGCAGTGCTTCTCGTTGGTAGTTTCTTATACCAGTGAAATCATAGGTTCAGATCTCCTAAATACTACCAAAATACTTTAACAATTTCTATCTCATAGTCATATAATGTAAATTATGTCTGCCAGTTTACTTTAACTTACTATTCTTCAATGAAGAGATTTAGTAGATTATGAACAGAGGAATAGGGCATATCACATAGTTTTCTAAAATATTGAATGCTGTGGTGTTTCTACCAAAAGAAATCTGATTTCATTTCATAGATGATTTCGCCCTTAATATGACTTCCATTTAGGGGCAAATTACTTGCAAGATAATTCTCAATGAAAGAAAATGTGTCTTCAAGTTTTGTTTTGTTTTTTAAAGCAGGCTCATTTTTGGGAACTTGAAGGTATCAGAAAACAATAACTTGTATAGCGTCTTTAAAGTGATTTAAGAAGAAAGGTGATAATGATACTTATATAGAATGAAATGCTATAGCTACTTGTTAAAACATTGCTCCACATGATCTTTTCTGGATTTAATATGTGAGAGTTTCCTCATGTGTCTCCTCAAATAAAGTCACTATAATTCAGTAAAAGTCACACATAATAAAGATATTTCATGCCTAGGTGTTAGTCTTGTCTGCCAACATCAACATCATAAAGGAGTTCTGTCGTACTATTGGGTATGGGTACAACTAACTACCATGGAGTGCCTCTCCACTTAAGAGCTTGAAGCAATTTCAGACGTATCCTGAGATATGACATACTATGCCCATGAAGAAATAGAGGCAGATATTTTTATTTCCACTCTATACATTAATAAACTGGTCATAGAGAAGTTGTGTATTCTTTCTTTCCAATGGAACAAACTTTGTTTTGTTCATCTGAGCTCTCCCTTTTGAAACAATGCTTTTCATTTAGATCAGAAGCATGCAGTGTTTGATTTTTCCAGATATATTAATTCTGAATTAACCTTGTCTTATGTTAGTGTTAATACACACACCCAAACATATACACTCATATGCACCATACACACTCCTTTTCTGGTCAAGGTCTTATGTGTTCTCTGTACTTTTAAAATACTACTCTGATAGTAAATTGGATTGTACTTTTGAGTTCTTTTATTTGTGGTTATCAATCTAAGCAGCTCCTTATTTCCTTTTTCTCTTATCATGAGCTCTATGCCTTGAAGGCTTCTATTTGTTTATCTTATACTTTTAGATCTTTTTCATTCCTGAATCAAATATAATGGAATTTCCCCTCCTTCAATGTTACCTATGGTGCTGGAGAGCAAAATCACATATTGAATGAGAGTGTCTTTGAGATACATTTAGATTATATTAAATTTTATTTTATCTAATATTCCTTTTCCCATCTTTCTCTTAGCCCCAAACCCTTGTAACAAAAGTACTGTAATCTAATTAAATTCTTATTATAAAATATGCTATATGCATTCTTTCCAAATGGATGTGTGATAGTTTTTATGAAAAAAATAGAAAAATAAAGTGAAAGATATAAAGCTGCTGAAGTTTTCTGGTCAGATAGCTTTATTCAATTTAATAATGGAAGTCGCAACATTTTTGTTCTTTTTCTTTTTTTTCCATTGTAAGGGACATTTCCTTTTGAATACATATAACAATTTAACTCAGAGCAGTACTATATTTCAAATCACATAAAATCTAATAAATGTTAGTGTTCTATATACTCTTGATAATCTAAATAGCTAATAAAACTTTGAATGCTTGACAATGCTATTTATTCCTAGAATCACTGTTTGATAGGGAACAAAGAATTAATGGTGCATTGCTCATCACTGCCATCTCTCCATTCTCACAAAGCATATACCCTCCTTTCCCCTCTTTGATGCATCTATAGCAGCTGGGAAGGATTGCATGCCATTTGCCTCAGTGAGAAGCCTCAGATGAGTTCTAACAGACTTTTCAGAGGCATAAGCAAAAGAAATCAGCAACTCTCGGTACTTGATCTGGAATAAATCAAATCTGGCTGAAACTTATCTGGGCAGTCCCTTGGGATCATTCAAAGCTCCTGACTTCTAAAAGGTTATTGATGATATTTTCTGAGTATGTTCTTAGAAACATCCTTCTAGCAGGATCACATTTGAATTTGTAAAGCACCTCCAGTTATTTGTATTGCATTTTTATCTTGAATTTTCTCTCCAACTCATGTTTTAGTTTCATATCATTACGTAAGCTCAGCATCTTTGGCCTCTACTTGACAACATTGATAAAACATCCTTTGGAAAGTAGGTGCACACTTGAAGTCTGAGTGTCTAGTTTACCTTAAATCCACACAAAACTGCTGCTTGATATATTGAAGACAAATTTTTGGCATTTCTAACCATATCCACTTTTATTTTCTTCTGAGGCAAAACAGGTTGGAGGAAACTCAGGGTAAAGATCTCAGGAAAGAACAGAGTTGTACTTAAGGAACAACGATACCTCAGGATATTTGACAAAAGTAGAAACATTAAGACAACATTAAAACTAAAAGGAAAAAGATAATTTCCACGTCAGTTAGCCCCATTGTGCCCCCTGTTAAGTAATCTCCAGTGTTTTAATCACATTTAGCCTCTTTTTAATAGCAATTTAATCATTTAAAAAATAATTCCCCAAATTAAAACATGGCATAACACTTTCTTATGAGAGCTAAGACAAAACATACTTTGTATAATGAAAGTCGTTAGCAAAAACTCAGTGAAGAGTGGCAGCAGATAGGACAACTCTGACATCACTGAGGGTTTCTGATTAGAATGTCAGCTTCTGCCTGGTAGCTTTGTCTTTCCGTGTTTTAAATGTTGATTTTGCTTGTGACATTTAGAGTTCTGGTCTCACATTTGTAGTATGTAGAGTTCTGGTTTCATGTAAGTTGTAAGGAAAATTTGAGCCTTTTCACTGAAGGAAAGTTCAGAGCATTGAGATGCTGCCAAAGTAAATCAAGTAATCACTTCATTAAGCTTTTTTCTTCATGATATACACAATTTTGAGTTCAAAGATGATCACATTTGTATGTTCTGACAGATACAAAGCAAAAGAGTAATTTAAAATGCCAATTGTTTTATTTTATATTTGTTCAGTGAAGTATGTGAAATAACTGTCCTTTTTCACTACTATCTTACCAAGAATATACATAAATTTTCACCGAGTGAAAGCCTGCTCCTTTGTTTAATGGCCAATATATTGGAATAGTCATAACTTACATGTGATTTAAGACCCTTGTCATTTTTTCACTTAGAGAAATAAGTCTCTCTATATAAATTGTCTCCAGCTTTACTTCTTTCTTCCACTCCCAGAACCCCAAGGATTGCAGAAAAGCCAAGAAGCTTGTGTGTAATATCAACAAAGGCTGTGGCTATGGCTGTCAACTCCACCATGTTGTCTACTGCTTCATGATTGCATATGGCACTCAAAGAACTCTCATTTTGGAATCCCATAACTGGCGTTATGCTACTGGTGGATGGGAGACTGTATTTAGACCTGTGAGTGAGACATGCACAGATAGAACAGGCACTACTACTGGACACTGGACAGGTAAGAATTCAAGAGGTATTTATTTTCTGAAGTTGGTAGTTTGTACAGCACTGAAGATCTCAGGATCGAATCATTAAATTTCCAAATCTTCAGACGTTTCTTTAGAGCTTTTAAAAAATATTACAGTTCTCTTTCGTCTGTGCTCTAAAGTGACAAGCATTTCTTATGTGAACCAAATTTGAAGAGTATTGAATTTTATAGTTTGATATCCACATTTTTATGTGGAATCAAACATTCCTAATAGCCTTTCTGGAAGTAATAGATTATTTCAGTGCCAGCGAAATTGCACAATGTATAGAATACTGAACTTGAGTCAGGAAGGCCTGAGTTCAAATCCAACTCCAGACATTTATTAGCTATGTGTCCCTAATCAAATCACTTAGTTTGGGACTGCTCCAGTTTCCTCATCAACAGAATGAGGGTAATGATTGCATTTATCTCCTAGGGTTGTTGTAAGAATAAATATTTGCAAAACATTTTTCAATCCTTAAATATAAATACCAGCTATTATGTGTAACTTTGCCCATCTGTAAAACTTCAATTAATATATATATATATTTTTAATATTGGAGTTTTAAAGAAATGTCATTATTAAAATGAAACCACCAAATAATTCCCACAAAGCTAATGTGATACCCTTTTCTTCCAAGATAATGCATTGTACTTGGAATTGGAAGAAATCTTTCTGATCTGTAGCTTACTGATATTGACCATATCCCTAAAATAAGATCTCTTTAAAAAAAAAAAAAAAAGAAAAAGAAAAACCAGATATAACCCAACGAATAATACCAAATATGGGGTATATGGGTGTGGGTGAGTGTGTTGTTAAATTATCCATTTTGCTTCTATGGCTTCATTTGAAAAATTGAAATCATTTTGTCTTGTCACAGTTTTCATAAAGCTTAATTATGTAATGTTTGTAAATAGCTTTGAGCTTCTCTGAGATGGGTGCTAGAGCAATACAAAGCATTTTCTTGTAAGGTAGTTTTTAATCAGTGCTTAGGAAGATTTAGCATCTATTCAGCAATTGGTTCTTAAAGTTCTTCTCATATTTTAAAACAAGCTTCTTCCCTAAAAATCAGAACTAATCTTTAGTTCCAAGGATACATCTCCTGTAGATCAGGCTGGCTGCTTATCATCAACTGGTGCTATCAGATTGGGTATCAAGGTTTTGAAGATGCTAAATCTGTCAGCTAAGAGAGGCAGCTCTTCTTGACTCCCTGTGGCTAACTTTTTCATTTTGTAGACTATATCCAATTTCAAGGTTCTGTGAATGTGAAACTATACAATCAGACTGGCACAAATACTGCTGTATTTCACTGCTTCTAGTAAAATCTGAGTTTTTAGTTGGTAATCACTTGTTAGGAAAAAAAAAAGGTATAATGAATAGATCATAATCTATGCTCCAATCTATTTTTAATTGAGGCACTAGTTTTCAATTTTCTCATTGTCCTTATTTATTGTACATTTGGGAATGATTATGGTAGTGGAAGATTCAGAAATTTAAATTTGTCAGAAGTTCACAGGGCCAGGATCATCTCAATTACTTTTTTCTCCTTTGTCACTTTGAAGATGAGAAAATGGAAGCCCAGGAAGTGAAATGGTTTTCTTGAAGTCACTTGGGATGATTAATGGCAGAATCATGACTCCTCCAGAAGTGGTCAGAACCACATCTCTGGTTCCTACTTCTTCCATTTCATGCTGCTTTGTGTGTAAATACAGATTGACAAATGAAACAATTGCAAGTTTTTTAAGTTCCGACTCTGGTAGTTATGTCACAATTATAGATTCCCCAAATTGGAAGGATCCTCAGAGGGTCATTTTGTCCTGTTTGTCCTCTAGTCAACTCATTTGCCTCCATAGGCTTCAATTTCTTCATCTTTAAAATGGAGATAATTAGATTAATTTAAAATGGAGATAATTCCTAATACTCAAATTGCCTACCTTGAATTGTTGTTGAGGGAAAGATCTTGCAAATTGCTATACAAATATGAGTTATTATTAGAATATAAGAAAGGAGTTAGCCTATTTTGAAAACTAGTCATGTGTAATTGTTACTAAAATTTTCCATCTCTTCTACTCTTTCTATCTCCTCCTAATAAGCCTATCTTATATTTAGTATTCACATGTTCAAACATTTTATTTCAAATCTGCATGAAGCTGAACAGATATTTTAGTTAATCAGCCACAAAAGGAAAGTTGCCATTAGTGCATCTGCATCCATTCTCTCTGTCACTTACATTCATTTTCCAGGGTTGTAAAGGACCCATTTCATGAGTAAGTTGCAACCAATGGCACAGAAGTATTGTTTATAGTAAATTGTATGCTTTTTAATCACTTCAGGTACTCTTTAAAATCGTGCATTTATTTTCATGTTTTTAAATTGAATTGCCTTTCTTAGATACTTTTAATTTATTCAGATTTAGTTTATAGAGAACATTGTAACTGAACTGATACAGACTGTTACTTATTGTCAGAATTTTTCTTTGAGTTTAAGTGATTTTTGCTTTTAAAACAATGGGTACTTTCTTTTGTTGTTAACTTGTAATGTATATTTTTGTTATTTATACATGTATATTTTATATATGCATATTTTTATTTTTTAGTAGTTTTTTCTTTTTTTTTTAGAATTAAGGAAAAGAATGAAGACCAGTAACCACTTTGACATTAATCTTTTAGTTAGGCATAAAGTAACTACATCTGTTATTGTTCTGACTTGTGCAAAGAATCATGGGATAATTCCCTCGGCATCACTGCCATGAATTGTTATTGTTCCTATATATTTAACATGATATGGCTGCAAATAGAATTTAGTGATTCCAACTCAAAACTGTCACTTGTACAATCTTGGAGTGCATAGTTGATGATTTCAGTGATGACATCACACCTTATGGCAGGTTTGATTCTGTTTTTCCTTCATTATTTTATATTTTTTCTGGAACTATATTCTTAGGGTAAGCATTTTGGCTTAAGCAAAATATGAAAGATCATGCTTTCAGTAAAAAACAACAAAAATCCTTTCAACATTGAAAATGTCATGTCTGTTCCCAACAGATGCATGTTCTAAAGAGGTTGACAAAACAATCTATTTATTTTGCTAAACAGAGCCAAAATGTTTCCTAAACTTAAGCTAAAAGGTTAAAAAGCTCCTAATTCTTCTCTTAAGAATGGTATTTTATAATATTTTAGAATGTTAATTTGGCCTGGGTGTTTGAAGATTTTAATAAATGCATTTTTCTATTGGATTTCTCTTGAATTAAATATACTGAGTTTTTAAAAAGTTGTTTCTAAATATAACTTTCAAAATGATTTGATAGGGAGGGGGTGGGGAAATCTGCCAGTTGAAAGATGCAGTGATCAATATACTCCAAGCTAGATTATCCTTTAACTAAATTTTCACATCTGTACTATTTCTTTTTCTTGAAAAAAGTAGACAGTTCAGTTACCTTAGTGTAGCTAAACCAGTTTGATGTTTTTATTTTTGTGTGTTTGTTTTTTCTACCCTTTGTGACTAGCCTTCTTTGATTGATATCCTGTTTGGCTAACAGCTAGAACTGAATCACAATGTCTAGGACTTCTCTTTTTAAGTGGAATTGGTGGTTATATTAATTATAGTAGAAGAGGTTTGTTGTTGTTTTTTCCATTGAGATGTGTTTAATATAAATACCATGATTACATAGCCATCTGCTATATTTCCATAATCAGACTGCATCTTTGGACTCTATGAGCCTTTCATGACCTAAAGAGAGGGAAACAATTGAATACAGAAGCATTTATAGACCAAACTATTCTCTTACACTCTAAAATAGTTTTTTCATTAGAATAGATAAATTTCTTCCTTCCTTTTCATTTGCTTCCCCTTTAGAAAGAAAAAAGATTTATATCCATGATTCACAGAGTGACCTTATAACATCAAAGGTGCATCTTTGCCTGAGATGAGGAAAAAGTAAGTTCCAGGAATGTTGGGGACAGCAAATGAAAATGCCTGAATTCTGGAGATGGGGAGTACCACATGTGGAGAAACTGCAGGGATCATTGAATTCTAGGGTTTAGTAGTGTGGGGAAGAATTGAGATGTGAGAAGACTGGAAAGAAAGGAACCTGGCTACCAACCAGAGTACTATTTTGGATGTGGCCATAGGAGTTGATTGAATAGGGAGGCAGCATGGCTAGACCTAGCACATTTTTGGAATAGACCAGGCATAATCTGATGAAGGCCTATACCAGCCTAATAGCAGTGTTAGAGGAGGTAAAGGGGCTTATAAAAGAAATACTTTGAAGATAGAAATGACATGACCTGGAAAGTGATTGGATATGGAGGTGAGAAGGATTGCCCTTTTTAAATGAATGCCTAGTTGAGACCCAGAAGTGCAATTTCATGATTCTTTTCAGCTTTGCCCAACAGAGTGAAGAGAAGAAAAGTTATCCTCCAGGGGCTGAGACTTGGCAAGCTAACATATTTGATTAAAGGGACAAGGGACTCAAGAGGACAGTGGAGTTGAACTTGTTCCCCAAGGGTCAAGATGGGGAAGGGAGGACAGTGTAGCAAGTGTCTTGATGGAAGATTTGGGAAAGATCTAAGAGTGGAGGCTTTAGATTTTACAATTAGGATGAAGAACAGGTTTAGGGGTTGCAAAGCAGAGAGTGAAGGGGGAGGATAACAGATTATGATCAGAGGAAGAAAATTTGGAGTTCATCAACATGGAAGTGTGTGATGACCACATATTTTAAAATGAGCCGGAGTCAGGAATTCAGGTTAAGGGAAAATCCTTGATCTTTATTCTTTGTGGAAGTGAAGGGGAATGGCAATACAAAGTGAGAGCAGTCACAACAGGAACCCGGCCAGCAGTGCTTCTGCCTCTCTCACTCCACCCACCAAATCTTCTGTATGTCATTTCCTATACAACACATCAAAACTTGCACAGAGGGTAGGCGGGACCGTTCTTTCTCCAATCATATATTAATAGAGTATCGTCCAATTGCTATTCAGCCTCACATGCTTGGGACCTCAGTGCAATGACTCAAGAGCTTTATGGATGATATCATGATCAAGGATATGATCATCTTTGTATATATCGAGGGAGATGAGTTGGTAAAAGGAAGTCATAAGCTTATATACGCATCCTCTTTTCTGTTATTTTAATGTTGAAATGCCCATGTTTGTTGATCTTTGTTCAGTTCATAAGTAAAAAGGATTTTAAAAATAATTTCTTTCATGTTTATAAGCCATTCTTTCCAAGAAATAAAAGAAAATGAACTGAGGGGTAAAGAGAACATCAAGGGACAAAAAATAGTCCTGAGGGGCTAAAGATTTAAGGGGAGTTTAAGGAATCAGGAGAATAGGAAGAAGAGCTGAATTAATAATCTATGGACTTGGACGAAAACTTTTTATGTCAATTATCTCTGATAAGGACTTGATCTCCAAAATATCTAGAGTATCAGTACAAGTCTTAATACTTATAGGATAGGGAAAAACTGTAGATGTTAATAAATGCTTTTCAAAAAAAAAAAAGGAAGAATTGCAAATAATCA
The DNA here is from genome assembly GCF_902635505.1 of Sarcophilus harrisii. Classification (NCBI taxonomy): domain Eukaryota; kingdom Metazoa; phylum Chordata; class Mammalia; order Dasyuromorphia; family Dasyuridae; genus Sarcophilus; species Sarcophilus harrisii. The sequence continues at coordinate 323,742,726 of NC_045427.1, forward strand.
TGTGAGTTATGGGTTTGAATCACAAAAACGAAAAGGGAAGATGTCTTTTACTATAGACATTCTTTGATATCGAGATCTTGTTCTTTCTTTCCTCCCCTACTCACTTTTTATTTGCCAGGTTGCCCTGAATCTCTTAAGGGTATTGGTGAATTGCAGCCTTTATTAGTCCAAAATAATTGGCATCTTGCTTCCCAGAGGTCAGCTTACACTGCCACTTTATTAATGTGGAAGGCTATTAATTTGAATTATGTTTCTGAACTTCCTTTTATGTGAATGAAGAATTGGCTTAGAGTGTGTCTACAGTACCAACAAAATCTTTCATGGCTTGCTTTTTGGTGGTAGTGTTTTGGGTGGTTTTTTTTTTTCAGGTGGAAGGGGAATTTGCTTTGATTTTGAATTTTCTGTCAAAAATTATTGTCTAATGATCAGTAGTCAGCCATTTAGTCTCTGCTTGAACACTTGTACCAATGGGGAACTCAACACTTCATTCAGTTTTTGGTCAGCTTTCAGTGTTTTTTGGCATCATCTGAAGCTTGCCTCTTAACAACTTCTACCAGCATAGGATTCTGCCACCCAGAGGTCAGTGGAAATCTACTCTTTCTTTGACATATCAGCCCTTCAGATACTTGAAGGCAGCTATCATGTTTTTTCTCTCTATCAAACATCCCTAGCTCCCTCAACCTGTCTCCATATGATATATACTCAAGGCCCATCACCACTTTTGATTACTTTTCGTATAGCACTCTCAGATTAGCTATCCTCTTTGATCCACAGTACCCAGAAAAAAATACATTTCTTCATGTACAAAAGGGTAGAGAATAAAATACCTTCCTGTTTCTAGAAACTATTCTTACTGTGTCACATCACAATACTTACTCACTGAACTTAGAATCCACTGAACATGCAGATCTTTTTTTGAAACCACTGCTTTCTCAACATAGTTCCCTCTCTCTTATACTCAAGAAGTTGATTATTTATACCCCAGTTTAAGATTTTACATTGAATCTATTGATTTTCATCTTATTAAATTCAGTCCAGTGTTCTTAATAACCTGTAAAGATCCTTTTGGATATCAACTCAATCATTTATTGTGTTAACCCTGCTTTTCAGAGTTGATTCATCTTTAAAATTTGATAAGCATTCTATTGTCTATGCCTTTATTAGATATTAGAATCATGAATAAAAATGTTACAACAACATAGGGCCAAAAACAGCTCTTTTGATCCTTTTTACATGCCTTGTAATCTCTTTTGATGCTTTCAGGATGGTAATTGAATACTTAAAGTAGTGACTAAAATGATGAACTGATTGGGGCAGATTAAGGTTGGGTGGAGTGGAGAGTGACAAAATCAAAGAAAATTCTACTTATTGATATGAATTTGAGCGAGATCAGAGCTGCTTTAGTTCTAGAGCTTGAAGGCTCATTGTGGGTCTATCTAGTCCAAATATGTTACAGATGATGAAACTGAGCCCGCAAGAAATTAGGAGGCATGCTCAGTCATACAAAGAGGAAATACACAGTTTAGTATTTGGACACAGCTTTCAAACTCTATATTCTTATTTCCAGGGGACCACACTGCTACTAAAATTTTTTGTTTTACGATTTTTTTTTTTTTAAAGTGAACATTTTAATTAGTATGACATGAAGATGTTGACAAGTGTGAGTGAACTTTGAATTGGAGTTTTCTGTCTAGTTCTCTCCCTCTCCCCTGGAATTTAAAAAAGAGGAAACATTTGATCATAGAATTTCAGAACTGAAAGAGAAAGGGCTAAACCTCTCATTTTAAAGATGAGAAACTCTAAGCCCAGAGAAAGGTTAAGTGACTTGAGAGTACAGAAAGTAATAAAGATACTCTAGATATCTCTTGTTACTTTTTTAAGAAACTTGTTATAATAATGAAATTCTAAGACTCTTCATTTCCTAAATCATTTTTAATACAGGTATACAAGGATTTTTCCTTATCTATAAAACTGAATTCTTGTATATGTATATTTCATTATCTCAGAATCATAACATTTTAGAGCTTGAAAGAAACTTAAATGTCTAGTTTGACTCCACTTAACAGATGAGGAAAAGGCATATCAGAACTATGGCAAAATTATGTCTATGCAGCCCAGATTTCCTGCCTCCTAAATGCAATCACTTCATCTGACCATACTTTAGAGATGAGTATATGAATAGTCTGTATTTCCAAATGGGGCATGGCTCTAAGCCACGGTTTAATATTTGATTATAATATTGCCTCAAGGTGATTCAGATAACTCTGGCAAAAGTTTTAGCCTTTAGAGTCAAGGTTTTGGAAGGATTATTGTCTGTGTAGAGATGTGATAGTAAAAAAGATCTAACAATCACCTGGGGTTTAAAGTGGGAGAGGAGGAAAACACAGAATGTGTGAGAGGGAGGCAGAAAATCTATCAGTGGCACACTTTCAAGTTTTATAAAAATTTTATAAGAATTTTCTAAAAATTGCCAAAAAAAATATCAAGTCTTGATTTGTAGGATTTTCTGGTTTCCAAGGTTCACACTGAAAATTTAATAATTATGGCATGTCTTTCTTCACAAATAATTGTATCAATAAAAAATATAAAGTAATACTTACTAATTAACCTTTTGGAGTAGAACACTATATTACTACTTGATAATTCAATATCAAGTGAAAAAATTATGGCTTTGTTTTAATTATATAATATTAACATAAAAAATTATCATTTCTCTGAAGAACTCAATCTTTTCATACTTATTATCTCAGCAACCTTGTGAAGGCTGTAAAGTATAGTATTTATGTACTCCAAAGTGTCTTTTAAAGAAATAAAAATGTTGTCCAAATAAAATTCATTTTAGAACAGAATTTTTTTTTATTCACTCAAAGTAGTTCTTTAATCAATATTTATAGCATTCAAATGAGTATTTAGTGTGAGAAAATGAGCAATATGCATCAGTAATGGCAACATCAATTATTCAAGTAAAAACAACAACAACAACAAAAAATATTTAGAACAGAATTTCTTAAATGAGGGCCTGTGAATTTGTGTATCTTAAAAAATGTTTGTTTATTATATGCCAGTATTAATTGATACCCCTTGTAACCTCTATTTTATGCATTTAAAAATATTATTTCCCGTTGAGGTCTAAAGACTTCCCCAGACTGCCAAAGAAGGGTTCATGGCACGCAAAAAAACTTAAGAACCCCTGCTTAAGAAAAAGAATTATAACCTATCTTTTTTTTGTTGTTTTTCTTCTTTGCATTACATATAAGCTTATTTACCCTTCTTGTACCATTTTTACCTATTTTCTACCAAAGTATTCTATATGGAGTCCACCAATGTTCTTGGAGGTCTTTCTTTTTTCCAATATTGCAAGGATACCCTAGATGTCCATTTGTTATTAAAGAAGGAGTGTGTGTGTGTGTATGTATAATAAATGTTAATAATTGAATGAATGGATCCATATCTTCAGGATTCAAATTCACTAGGGCTTAGTAGACTAACCTATCAAATTAGAAATTTAATCTGTTGATATAAAAGGAAGGCTCCTTCCTAAAAATCTTTTTTTTTTTTAATATACTGTTCATTTTATTTGGACAGATAACGGTTTTATCTTCATAAAATGCCCAGCTGATATGTTCATGAACCAGTTTAGGTCTTTATACAGTTTTGGAATTTGCTTTTATGAATAATAAGCATAAAAATATAAGTTAGCACTAATTATGAATCTTTATAGTGATATTTTTCTGGCTTTTTGGTTGATTAGGCTTTGGCAGAATGAGTTCAGAAAGTAGCAGTGTATAGTTACAGTAAAAGTCAGTGTATAACAAAAATGGTTTAGAAATTTTCTTAGGTGTGTATATAATTTATATAGCATTTATATAACAATAACTAACATTTATATAGCAGTTTAAAGTTTGCAAAGTGTTTTTATATAACTTTATCCTTACCCCAACCTTGAAAAGTAGGGTCTATTATTGTCCTCTTATTATAATATACCCAATAGGATATATTATAAATGAGAAAACTAAGAAAGGCAGAGGTTGTGACTTTCCCAGAGTCACACACAGTAAGTATCTAAAGTAAGATTTGAGATTTAAGTCTTTCTGATTCCAGGGGCAGAATTATAAAAAAATATAAATTTAGAAACTAATTATAAACAGTCTGCAGATGTAATCTGTTATCATCACCATTATCATGCTTTGGTTCTTAATGGGGGGGAGGTGGTGTTCATAGCTGCCTTGATCACTTGCTTGGAAAATAGAGTTTTTATAAATATAGGTTTACATTATTTCCTGACATAAATATGTTCCTGCAAAGTTGTAAGTTGCTTTTTTTTTTTTTTTTTTTAATCAAGTTATATTTTACATGGTCAATGATAGTTGACTATTAAAATAGGGTTCCTTCCTTGATTCTCCCTCATAATCTTTTTCATTATGGTAATCACTGTTTTATAATGTGAATTTGTTACCTCTTTATTTCATTTTCAGATTTGGATTTTTTTCTTCCCATTTCATTTTATTTTCTTTCTTTTTCTATTCATGCTTATGTTTATCTTTGAGCTTCTCTTGACTTTCAAATTCAGAGTTAAAATATTTCAGCAGCTTTTTAGTAATGGATCCTCATATGATGAAAATTTAGTAGTATTTTAGGCCTTCTTCAAGTTCAGAGTTCAAGTTCAAAAAGTTTGCTTTTTGCCAGGCAGCAAAGGTGGTTGAATGGAGAGAAGGCTGGCCCTGCATTTGGGAGGATCTGAGTTCAAATTTGGCCTCAAGACACTTAACAGGAATCCAAGTCACTTAGCTCCATTTGCCTCATTTTCCTCATCTCACAAAATGAGCTAGAGAAGTAAATGCAAACCATTTCAGTATCCTTGTCAACCAGAGTCTGATATGACTAATTGAATTAAAGAATGATTTATATGAATAAATTTAATAATACAAATGATTATTTCAATTCAACATTTAAGCATCTACTATGTCCAGTGAAATACCCTTATCTCCTGTGCACTGGAGATACAAATATAAACAGTACATGACTTTTGGACGTGGTTTTTACAACTTATTAGAAAAATATGACAAATAACTATGGTGTGTGTGTGTGTGTGTACAGACGGAGAGTTTTTGAAAGAGAGGAGGAGAAAAGACATTTGTCTTAATCATATGATAGAAGAGATCCAAGAAAGAGAAAATCAACAATTCTTTGTTTTTGGTGGTTATCATTTATTTTAAACTTGAATACAAAATTAAAAAAAACAATATCATGTACACAGCAGAACACAAGAGGATTCAAAATAAAGCAATATATTTCCCTTTTAAGAAAACATACAATAAGTGCTATATGTAATTTTCATAACTGTCCAGCTTTTCTTTGCTTCCTTGTAAATTATCTTTTTTCTCTGATGTGCAGTTTTTACTTCATTTTTCTCCTTCCTTCCTAACCTACTCAAAGAAGTTCATAGTTAGGCATGTGCGCATGAGTGTGTGTGTGTGTGTATGGACATTTTATTAATTTACACCCCCCCCCCATATCTACAACCATATACCTACGTATACATTTATATCTATAAACATACACATATATACACTTGTCCATATATGTAAGACCATATTATGCTTGTTTCTATTTGTCATCTGTTTCTTTGGAGGCATCTTCTTTCATAATTCCAAATCTTCCTATGTTTTTATAAATTAACCAGCTTATTATTTTCTAGATCACAACAATATTTCAGTCTAGTCATAGTCTGAGAGATTGTCTATAAAATCCTCCCCCCGTTGTTTTTAACTGAATCAGAAAAAAAGTGTTTTCGTAATTTTATTGGAATAGCATTACATAAATAGATCAGTTTGGTAAAATTGTCATTTAAAAAGTGTATACACACACACACTTTACAACCCATGACCAATAAATATTCAGTTATTTAGATCTATCTTTATTTCAATAAAAACTGTTTTATGTTTATATTTATGTGTGGTAAATTCATCCTATTCATCCTATTCACATTCCAAGGTATAATTACTTGTATAGTTTCCTCCTTCCTATTTTCCTTGTCTTCTGTTCTTAACCTATTCTTGTCCCTCCTAACTCTTCTTACTGTCTTGTCCTCCTATTCCTAAACATACCCAACCCTTTAAGAATCCCTCCCTTATCCTCTTCCCACTCTATCCCCTTGCCCTATTAAAATTAGCAGTTCTTGATATTCATGTGAATGCAGATAAAAAGGCTAAGAAGAAATTAAAACTAGCAAGGGATCACTTGAATGGTAAAATAGTTAAGTCTCAGTAGTCAGTCAATAGTTTATCTCTTTATCACATGGTTAACTACCCAGAATCAATTACAGAATGTCAATACATGCTTCAGATTGGTGATCAGATTTTACGTTACATGCATTCCTTATTATGATTCCTTTCTTTTTTTAATTGAAGCTTTTTATTTTCAAAACACATGCATAGATGATTTTCAACACTCACACTTGCAAAACCTTGTGTTCCAAATTTTTTCTCTCTTTGTTCCCTCTCCCTCCTTCCCTACATGGCAAGCAATCCAATATATGTTAAGCCTGTGCAGTTCTTGTATACTTATTTCCATAGATGTCATGCTGCACAAGAGAAATCATATCAAAAAGGAAAAAATTGAGAAAGAAAACAAAATGCAAACAAACAACGAAGAGTAAGAAACACTATATTGTGAACCACACTCATTCCCCATAGTCTTCTCTCAGAGTACAGATGACTCTTTTCATCACAGTACCTTTGGAACAGTCCTGAATCATTTCATTGTTGAAGAGAGCCATTCCATCAGAATTGATCATTGTATAATCTTAGTGTTGCTGTGTACAATGTTCTCCTGGTTCTGCTCATTTCACTGAACAGTTCACGTAAGTCTCTCCAGGCTTCTCTGAAATCATCCTCCTCATCATTTCTTATAGAACAGTAACATTCCATAACATTTATATACTATAACTTATTCAGCTATTCTCCAACTGATGAGCATTCACTCAATTTCAGTTTCTTGCCATTTCAAAAAGGGCTGCCACAAAAAAATTTGCACATGTGTTTCCCTTTGCCCCCTTTATGATCTCTTTGGGATAGAAGCTTAGTAGAAACACTATTGGATCAAAGGGTATGCACAGTTTGGTAGCCCTTTGGGCACATTTCCATATTGTTCTCCAGAATGATTGGATCATTTCACAACTCCAGCAACAATGTATTAGAAAAGAAATCCTTTCTGGAAGTAGGTTCCTTATTTTCCAGTGGGCTAGTAGCAGGCAGAGTACTCCTGTACCAGAAACTTAGCTAACCCTATTCATATTTAGGGTCTCAGATGTCCTGAAAAACACCATGTTAAAAAGCACCAGAACTAGTACCAAGGTGCTCTTTGCTGCTGGAGTAAATTGAAAGGGTGAATTTTTACTGTGAAGAGCACATTAGCACCCTGGATACTTTAGAATCAGCCAGAATCAGGATAAGAAAAAGTCCTTGATCTTTATTCTTTGTGGACATGAGAGGAATGGCCGCATGAATCTGGCCAGGAGTCACTCTGCTTTCTTACTCCACCCTCCAATCCCTCCTCCTAGTCTCTCTATACACCAACAGATCCAGCCTGCACAGAATGGTGGGGCCGGCATTTTCCAAGCAATAGAGTGTCATTTAATAAGTAATTGGCCTTAAGTGCTCGGTTACCCCACCTAAGAGTGAGCTGCTGCCCAGAAATATAGAAGTCATAACCTATAAGACATATGATGGAGATTTCACATTCAACATACTGGCTACATTTTGATTAGATACTAAAGAAAGATTTTTCTTTTTGGCTTAGGTTAGAAGACTATTAACAGTTTAGGTAAGATTTCCCCAATCTCCTTTAGGATGAATTCAACGGGAGACCTTTTTTTTAAAGCACTGAATGAGGATGTCCTCCAGGCAACAGCACCTAGCATCCCCATTTTGTGCTATGGCCCTAGCAACTTAAACTCCCAAGAATTGAGCATATTGCATATACTGTGTTATGAAAAACAAATTGATTCTGGGCTTCACTTTTCTTACCTGTAAAAAAGAGTTGGACTATGTGCGTCCTAAGAATTTCTTCCAGCTCTGAATACTGTACTCCTAAATCAGAGGTTCCTTTTGCGTGTGTGTGTGTGTGTGATTGATAATCAGATGGACTGCTTCTTAGAAGAATACTTCTTAAATAATTGAAGAAAATACTGGATTTCTATTAGAGGTAGCAACAAAGCAAGATGTTTAAAAAAAAAAAAAAAAACGTAGAGGAACTGATCACCTGACTATTGAATGCCATAATTTTCTCATTTGGACCCCACAAAAAACATATTTTCGATGTCAGCTGCACAAATAGTAAAGGAAACAAGGAAGAGCCTGAGGAACTAAATAAATTGCAGGCTTTCCCTGAAAAAAAAAAAATACAAATGAGAAAGAAAAAGGAGAATAAAAGAAATACAGAAAAGAGAAATTTTAAATTGAAAAAAGTTCTTATGAAAAAGACATTTCAAAATAAAAGGAGCAGAAATCCCAAAAAAATAAAAAGGGAGAAACAAAAAAGGAAACCATGAAAAGAAAAAAAGAAGCAGGAAAAAAAAAGGGAAAACATTCTTCATTTTCTATCATTCAGATTATCCCAGTAATAACTGAAATCTCTGTAGGCCATACTAATGACAATTTATATTTAAAAGGTGAACTTAATTCAGTAATTATGCTTTGCATTAAATTCATATTCTTCCAGGCAAGCATTCCAACATTGTTCTTGACGTGCCCAGGTTTTGTCTATAAAGTAATAAGAAGAATCATCATAAGACTTTTAGTTCAGTCTATTTTATTTTATTTTTTCCTTTAATATTACTTACTTTAAAAATTAATTGTAGTTTTCATAAGAAGGAATCAAACCATTATTAGTTAGATGAAAAAAAGCTCTAAGTCACTATTGATTAGAAAAATAAAAATTAAAACAATTCCAAAGTATTATCTCACACCTATCAGATGGGCTAACATGACAGAAAAGATGAAGGATAGTATAAATATCATGAAGGTAGAATCACATATATGGCAACTAATTGAGACAGCAAGGCAAGAGGCTTTACTTGGTTGAGTACACAGATGATGATACCCACCCTCAGTGAGGGTATCCCCTTCGATATAGAGGTTTGAGAAAGAAGATGATCAGTTCCATTTTGAATTTAGTTAGTTTCAGATACCAGTAGAACAATAAGCAGGTTTTTTTCAACAAAGGGGAAAAAATCCAATAAGAAATTGGAAATGGAAGAACTGTTTCAGAAGAAAGATTAGATGTGTGTGTATATGTGTGGATGTGTGTGTGTATATGTGTGTATATATATATACACACACACACACCTGTAGGAGCCCTCTTCATAGGGTGCTATTTGAACTCATAGCAATTGAGTTAGAGTTAAGCCCTAAGGGTTAGAGGAAAGCTCTTGTCATGGAAGACAAGGAATGAAAGAGTGTTCAAGATTGTGAGGGGTGGTTCCTAATGGTTAAAAACAAAAGAGAAGTTCAGGAAAATGAAGACTGAGAAAAAGCAGTCAAATGGTAAGAAGATTTGGAAGGACAGGTTTATTACAGTGGTGTGGTCAGACGCAGAATGCTGAAGGTAGAGATGAATGTGGAGACAGAATGGATGGTTTTTTTTGTAGGAGGTTGTTAATGAAAGAGAAGAGAGATGAAGCATACCTCAATATAACAATAGAATCAGGTGAAAATTTTAAGACATGTTAAAGCATGTCTTTAGGCAGTAAAAAACGGAGTAAACAGCTTAGGAGAAATTGCTGAAAAGAGGAAGAACAAGGAGGAAAAAGGGGGAGGGGAGAGTTACAGAGTATAGGTGATGACCCTCATTTCCTTGATTTTCTCAGTAAAGTAAGACATAAAGTTATGTATGAGCCAGAGATGATTGGAAAGTGACAAAAATCTTGAAAGAGGAAAAAGTTTAAAATAGCTACTTCATGAAAAATGTTGGAGGGACATACAGAAGTTAAGGATACTGATAGAAGTGAAATTAAAGAATATGATTTTCAGGTTAAAGAATCTGAAAAATGTGATAAATGACAAATGAAATCCTCAATATAAATAGTTTTCTCCAAAGACAGTGTGTGTTTAAAATGTGCAAGTGCAAGTAATGAAGCAAAACATTGGTTGTATAACAAAAGTAATTACATTTTGTTTGGTTATAAATCATGTTTTAAGAAATAAAACCCTACTAGTAAATGGTCAGGTATTTCTTGTGCTAATAATATCATCAGGAGCCTTGAAAAATCAGTGTGATATCTGGGTCTAATGTAGTTTCTAAAAATGCATATCTGTGGCTCAGTGGAGCCCAGCACATTATCTCTTTGCAGTCAGCACCTCTTTTACATACTTGGGGATGTTGAGACAAAAATGAAATGGTCTCTAATCTCTGGAAGCTTACATTCTTTATGTCAAGGGAGACATGTACATTACAATCTTATATTGGGTAGGCATAAAATGAATAAATATGAGGTAATTTAGGGAAAAGCACTAGCTTTCCTACAAGAAGGAAAGGCTTCTTGTACAAAGTGCCAGTTGAGGTGAATTTTAAAGGAAACTAGGGATTACAAGAGCTAGAGGTGAGAAAGAAGAACATTCTAGGCATGAGAAATAACCAGCCTGAAGAAGAAAGGAGAAATTAAGTGTTATGTTTACAGAATCACAAATAGACCAGTATGGCCAGATTGTAGAGTGTTTAATGGGAAATCACATATAAGAAAAGTGAAAAAGAAGGGAGGAGCCAGATTGTGAAAAGCTGTACATGCTAGACAGTGGACTTTGTATTTGATGTAGAAGACAATAGTGAACTACTGGAAAATTCTAGACAGGAAGACAGAATTGAGTCATTGGGTTGCTATTGTATAACAGCACGAAAGATACTATACAGTAAAGAGTTGATGATAATAGTGGCTGAGTAGAGAGAACAGGATATATGTAGGCAAAAAAATTGTGGAAATATAAACAAGGTAATTTATTGGATTGGGGGGAATATAACAGTGAAAAGGTAAGGATGATGCTGAGCTTACAGATCTGAATAACTTGAAGGATGATGCTACCTTTAGCAGTAACAAGGAAGTTTGGAAGAAAAAGAAGAATGAGTTTTGTTTTTGATGTACTGGGTTTGAGATGCTTCTAGAATGTTCACTTCAAAATCTTCTGTCAGTACTTTGTGAGCTTAGGAGGGAGACTAGAACTGGATACAGATGTAGGAGTCATCTATGTAGCAATTGTTATTGTATTTATGACAGCTGATGAGAGTAAGGTTCCTTCACTCATCATTTTCTCCCCCTCTTCCCTTCTACTTTTTTTTTTTACCCCCTTTTTTTATGGTAGATAATTTGTACCATTCCACTTTTCCCTTTCCCTTTCTCCCAGTACATTCCTATCTCACCCCTTAATTTCATCATTTAAAAAAAAATAATAATATCCCTTCACATTCAACTCATATCTGTCTCCCATGTCTATATATAGTCTTCCTAATTGCTATAATAAAATGTTTTATTGAGTTACAAGTACCATCCTCCCATGTAGGAGATATCACCCTCCCATGTAAACAGATAAATTCTATTAAGTCCCTGATTACTTCTGTATGCTTCTCCAGAGTCCTGTCTTTGAAAATCACATTTTTCGTTCAGCTCTGGTCTTTTCATCACAAATGCTATAAAATCCTCTATTTCATTGAATGACCACTTTTTCTTCTGGAGGATTATACTCAGTTTTGCTGGACAGGTGATTCTTGGTTGCTATTCTAGCTCCATTGTTCTCTACAATATCATTATTCCAAGCCCTCCAGTTGTTTTCATGTAGAAGCTGCTAAATCTTATGTTATCTTGACTGTGGCTCAAGTATACTTGAATTGTTTCTCTCTGGATGCTTGCAATATTTTCTCCTTGACCTAGGAGTTCCAGAATTTGGTTATAATATTCCTGGGAGTTTTTATTTTGTGATCGCTTTCAGGAGGTGATCAGTGGATTCTTTCAATTTCTATTTTACTCTCTGGTTCTAGAATATTAATTCTTTTTTTTAATTAATTAATTTATTTTTTAATAGCCTTTTATTTACAGGATATATGCATGGGTAACTTTACAGCATTAACAATTGCCAAACTTCTTGTTCCAATTTTTCACCTCTTACCCCCCCCCCTCCCCTAGATGGCAGGATGACCAGTAGATGTTAAATATATTAAAATATAAATTAGATACACAATAAGTATACATGACCAAAACGTTATTTTGCTGTACAAAAAGAATCAGACTCTGAAATATTGTACAATTAGCTTGTGAAGGAAATCAAAAATGCAGGTGTGCATAAATATAGGGATTGGGAATTCAATGTAATGGTTTTTAGTCATCCTCCCAGAGTTCTTTTTCTGGGCATAGCTGATTCAGTTCATTACTGCTCCTTTGGAAATGATTTGGTTGATCTCGTTGCTGAGGATGGCCTGGTCCATCAGAACTGGTCATCATATAGTATTGTTGTTGAAGTATATAATGATCTCCTGGTCCTGCTCATTTCACTCAGCATCAGTTCGTGTAAGTCTCTCCAGGCCTTTCTGAAATTATCCTGTTGGTCATTTCTTACAAAACAGTAATATTCCATAATATTCATATACCATAATTTATTCAGCCAGTCTCCAACTGATGGACATCCATTCAGTTTCCAGTTTTTAGCCACTACAAAAAGGGCTGCCACAAACATTCGTGTACATACAGGTCCCTTTCCCTTCTTTATAATCTCTTTGGGATATAATCCCAGTAGTAACACTGCTGGATCAAAGGGTATGCACAGTTTGATAACTTTTTGAGCATAGTTCCAAACTACTCTCCAAAATGGTTGGATTCGTTCACAACTCCACCAACAATGCATCAATGTCCCAGTTTTCCCGCATCCCCTCCAACAATCATCATTGTTTTTTCCTGTCATCTTAGCCAATCTGACAGGTGTGTAGTGGTATCTTAGAGTTGTCTTAATTTGCATTAGAATATTAATTCTTGATAATTTCTTGAAAGATGATGTCCAGGTCCTTTTTTTGATTATGACTTTAAGGTAGACCAAGAACTGAGATAGAAAGAAACTGAGATATTCCACAAAATAACTGGTAAGATCCTTCAAACCAGTTCAGTATACATTTTGATAATTACACAACATCATTGCAAACAGAGGAATAGGGAAAAATGCTTTTAAAAAGAGCAAATCTGACTTAGATTTGAAAAATGTAAAGGCCTAAAGCATTTGCACTACTCAGACACATTACTCTTGTATATCACAGAGTAATATGCAGAGAAAATGCAGAAGCTACATCACTAGGAAGCAACAAGGAAACAAAAGAATCAAGGAAGGAAATCAGAAAATATCCGGTCACTACATGAAAGTCATTTCAAAATTGTGAGTCAGTTTGCAGAGTTCAAAATATCATTTAGAAGGATAAATATGAAAAAATACTGCAAACACCTATAACAGTTTCAACCTGACTTAATTAGGATAGTCTTGGAGGCAGGATATAAAGTAGGGAACAGTAAAAAAGAAAAAGGTACTGATTTTCATTATGGGTGTATGTGATTTTTTTTTTTTTTTTTTTTTAAGCACAAAAATTTAGCATGTGTTAAGAAGTTGCCATAGGCTAAGAGAGCCTCCTCACCTTGCCCAAAAGATACTTGACTTCCTTGATGAGCAGAGTGAGAGGACAGCCAAAAAATACTTGAGTTTGGAATGAAACTTGTAAAACATTTTAATTTAAAACACTTTTCATTGTAAAGGAAGATAGCATAAGGTTTCATGCAACATTTAAAGTGAACAAAAACAATTTGTCAAATGTGACATTATGACTCAAGTGAACCACATCATCCCGAGGGAAAACTGCAGGAATAGGCAAGTTGATCAGAAATGAAGTAAATTTATTAATTGATAAATTGCTACATTTGAACCTTAATGTCTTACTATCGTAAAAAAATTTTTTTAAATCACTTATGATCAATCTTCAATGAAAATTGTTTAGATTTCAGGACCAAATGTGTCCTTTCCACAATTCACAAAAGAAAATCTAAATTAATACTACCTTTATGTGCTTTGAACCATAAGAGTAGTTCCTTAAAATTCTTGATGTAAGGAAAATTATGCTAATTATTTATGTTGAAATCTGGAACTTCCTCTAGGCTCACTTTATATCCATGTTATTTAGCTTAGTTTTTCAAAGACAATTCTGATTTATGATTACTGGAGAAAACATTTTATGACTTTTATTGTTACTATGATTTTAATCACAGAAAGAAACATAGAACTCAGAAATTTTACTTCTAGTTCTTCTCTTGACTCACTGAGACAGATTTTTCAACTAATCTGTGTTTTTCCCTGTTCTTGGATTGTTGTATTATCTTGGATTATTATATTGCTGAGAATAAAAGCACAAAAGTGCTTCACAATCATATGTCACAAATTATTCAGCCATTCCTTAAAAGATGGACATCCCTTCATTTCTTAAAAGATGGACATCCCTTTTTAATTCTTTGCCACCACAAAAGGAGCTGCTATAAATATTTTTTTTACAAATAGGTTCTCCCCTTCTTTTTTTAAAAAAGATTTAAATTTTTTTTTTTAAATGTCGTCTTTGGGAATCGTTCCAGATTGCTTTCTAGAATGGTAAGATTAGTTCACAGTTCCATTAATGGTGTATTAATATTCTGATTTTTTCCACATCCCTTCCAACAGTTATGTTCCTTTTCTCTCTTATAAGCTAATCTGATGGTTGTGAGGTGGTACTTCAGAGGTGTTTTAATTTTACATTTCTCTAATTAATAGTGATTTAGAGCTTTTTTTTTTTCCTCTCCACAAGACTATAGATAGCTTTGATTTCTTCCTTTGAAAACTGCCTGTTCATATTTATCTTTTGACCATTTATTACTGGGGGCGTGATTTGTATTCTTTTAAATTTTACTCCATTCTCTCTATATTTGAGTAATAAGGCCATTTTCAGAAATACTTGCTGTCAAAAATTATTTTTCCTTGCTTTCTGCTTTCCTTCTAATCTTGATTGCATTGGTTTTGGTTTTTGCAGAACCAATAATTAAAATATGATCAAAATTATCAATATATGCCTGGGTTTTATTTATTTATTTATTTATTTGGTTGGTTGTTTGTCTGTCTGTTTGCAGAGCATATGCATGAGTAATTTTTCCAACATTGACCCTTGCAAAACCTTTTGTTCCAGATTTTCCCCATTTCCCCCTACCCTATCCCCTAGCTGGCAGGGTAGTGCAATACATGTTAACATATTTATACAGTTATCTTGCTGCACAAGAAAAATCAAATCAAGAAGGAAGGAAAAAAAAACTGAAAAAGAAAACAAAATGCAAGCAAATAACAGAGAGAGTGAGAATGCTATGTTATGTTCCATACTCTGTACCCACAGTTTTGTCTCTGGGTGTGGATGGCTCTCTTCATCACTGAACAAGTGGAACTGATTTAAATCCTCCCATCGTTGAAGAGAGCCATGGCCATCAGAATTGATCTTCTTATAGTCTTGTTGCTGTGTATAATGATCTCTTGGTTCTGCTCATTTTTACTTAGCATCAGTTACATGACTGGTTTTTAATGGAATTGTTCATTTTTATTGAATTCAGTGCTTTTCTTCTACAAGTTCACTAACTCTTATTATATTCAAAAATTTTATATATTCTCTGATCTGTTGTTTATAGATGTCATCAAATCTCTTCCTTTTTTTGAAGATTTGGACAATATTCTTTAGAAACTCTCATTCTCTCAAAACTTGAAGAAATTACTAAGAGAAATTGAGTAATCTCATTTCCACTAATAACAGACTTTTGAATAACTTGCATGATCATTTGCCTAGGCCAGTAATAAATCATTACAAGGTACTCATATCTCCTTACTTATTTTCAATTTCAGGTTACTGTTTAGTCATTTTTTCCCTGCCCTTTCTAAGCTAAGAATCATTTTTCTTGGCAGAAAAAAACAGAAGGGAATAAGAATTAGACTGTTCCACCTCTCCAACATCAGTTATCATTGTCATACATAGGTATCCTATGCAATGATTCTCTTTTCTTTTCCCCTTAGTATTTCTTACTGGACCCAGCTCATTACTTTTAGCAATACAAGTGCTAATCTTAGAGAACTCTGACACACTTTGTTTTCATTCTCCTTGACATCCTTATCTTGATTCTATTTTCTTCACATAGTTTTAAAATGTAGGTTGATCAATAAGCTTTCTGTGCTTTTATGCAGGTCTCTTTTATGCTTTATTGATGGCTTGCTCTTTTACAGTATGGTTGTTTCCCAATATGTCCCTTCATTTATCCTTCCCTTTGTTAAACAAAAATGGTGGTGAAGATAATCATGTCTAATGACATGTGTTATTCTATTCCATAGTCTTTTACTTGTTTATGTAGAGTGTAAAACATATATCATTTGTTTTCCAGTACTAAGATTAGTCAGTTAATCTGAGTTCAGCTGCCTTTTGGTGTTGTTACCTTTCATATTATTGTAATCTTTGTGCATATTGTTTCCATATCCCTTAGAATGCATATCAGATTATAAAAAACTTTCCTCTTCATTTCTATTGCAGAATTCCAATTTGGGGTGATCATTTCCCCACCAACCAAACTCTCTGGTTGCCATCACTTGTACTTCAACAACCAGACTGTCAGAATCTGGTCCAGTTCCTCTTAGTGCTGCTTCTATCTTTAGAAGTTATTATTTAGATAAACCTATAGTTTATATAGTTTATAGCTTCTCTGGCTTGGAGCAGAGAACAAACTCAAGAGGTCCAGACAATTGAAATCCCTTTAAGTATTTATCACCATCCTTCATATTAAGCTTGTAGTCTTTTCCCCGCACTCTTAATCTGCTTTATTCTGTCTAGGTGACCTGTATGTACTCCCAATGACAATGTGACTTTGTTTTTTGCTTCTGTTGGTCTTCACTCAAATGTTTTCCACCATGGTTTTCCCTCTGGTTCCTGGATTTTTCCTCACATGATTATATCATGTTGATACACAATGCTATCTTTTATTTTTGTTTTTCCTTCTGAATTTGTTATAGGTTCCATTTTACTCAATCTTAATAATACTTAAAAGCCAAACTTGCCTCTTTGTATTGAGATTGTAAAATATTCTTACTTGTTAAATAAACTTTTGCATTCAGTTCTGCCCCTAAATTCCAGTCTTTATTGCTAGGTCCCACCTAACTGCTAACAAACCTTTCTCCTGCCAAGCACTAGACTTGTCCACTATGATCTATCTGGCTACCAAGGCATTCATATTGTGCTTCCTGCTTGATCTCTCCCTGATGCTAATTGCTCACCTTACCCTGTTCTCCCCTCTCTCCCCACATTCCCATTTTACTGAATGTTGCTGAATCCTTACTTGCTTATTTTCCTTGCTTCACTCTATGTTTAATTTCTAGCTCCTGACTAACCCTGGTCTGGTTGTTCAGAAGACATAATTCTGACATATTCTATGTACCCATAATCTACATCCAAAATTAATTTATGGTTATCATAAATTTTTTACAACTGTCATGGATATTTGACTTCTATGATGTTGTAAAATAGGCCTCTTAGGGGGATTTGATAAAGCACTTGAAGGAACTAAGTATACTGGGAAGTATGTATATACTAGTTTGTATATTCACTTAGAAATAATATTAAATAGAGGATTGGTGTCACTTTGGAAGAAAACACAAATGATGTCTTAAAGTTCTAAATTAATTTAAGATTTCTATCAGGTACCTAGGGAATCAACAGACATGTTCTTAAAAGCCTTAAGGTTATAATAAGCTAAGGAGTTGCTAGATAGAAGTAAACTTGAATTATTGGTGACAAGTACAAGGAAGATAAATAAAAACAAATTGCCCAATCATAAGAAGCTGGCTCAGTGTGGAGATTTGTCTTATTTGGTTATATATAGTGATTGCAGGGGGGGTTGTTTTCTCTTTTTTGTTCAGTGTGATTGGGGTGGGAGGAGAAGAAGGGAGTTATTGAGAGGTTGCCTCCTCCACCCCACCAAAATAAAGAAACTTTTTTTAATGTAGAGGAGAGAATGGAAGGAAAAGAGAAGTAGGATAGCTTTGAAAATTACATGTTGAATTTCTAATTTATTTGAAAGAAAAAGCAAGCTCTGCATTAGGAATCAATAAACTGCAGTAGTTTTTTTTTTTTTTTTTCCAGAAGGTAATCTAAAAATGGTCTTACATTTTGAAACAAAGTTATATTGTATTTTAAAATGTGAAAAACATTCTTGGCTCATGATCTGACAAAATAATGAGTGGCCAGATTTGGTTCTAGGGCTATGGTTTACCAACTGGTGCCTTAAATAAGAGTGTTGTGAAGTTTTATATTTCTTCTTTTCTACTTTGTACATGAAATGCCCGTTTTATTTCATGTCAAATACAAAATTATTTTTCTAATAAGGGGGTTGGTGTAGATTACTTCTCTTATAAAAAAAGATCATTGGCTAAGTAATCGAATCTAAGAAAAAATCAAAGGGGATGCAAGTAGCATTAAATAAGAATCAACAGTAGTAGTACAATTTTACTGTTTAGTTTAGTCTGACTCTTTATGACACCATTTGGGATGTTCTTGGCAAATATATTGGAATCATTTTCTCTTTCCTTGGGCAAACAAGTGGTAAGTGATTTGCCCAGGATTACATAGCTACTAAGTGTCTGAGACCAGAAAAATCTTCCTGACTTTAGGCCTGATTCTCTATCCATTGCACTACCTAGCTCTCCTGTGTTAATTTTAAAATAATGTAAGCCAACTGTTGAACAAATATTTACTACCAGTGGTACAATTTCCACGTCATTATTCAAACTAAATTCTCTTACCTCAAAAGACTGAGAATATAATTTCAGACATAGATCTATGAAGTCCATAAAAAGCAAAATCTAAGACTCCTCCATCATCAAACTTCAGTAGTTGTATTGTTACCATGGGATCAGAGAAGAGGTTATGGTAAGTTGGTTAGATGGCCAGCCTAGCTTAATTTCTGAGTATTCATTTTAGGCTACAATATTTTTAAAATATTCTCCTTAAATAGAACTCATATTTTAGATTCATACTTGACTGCCCTTGGAGAGGAAAAACTGAAGACAGATGTTTACATTCACAATTACTTGATTTTTTTTTTTAATCAGGAATTTATAGGGATTTTTTGTGTACTTTTTATAACACATTAACAGTAATTTAAGAAAACTAGCAAATGATAGCAAACATGATTTTTTTAGGAAAGCTCACAAAAGTAGACAGCTAACTTAGAATTTTAAGTTGTATTTTTAATTAAATCGAGGAATTGTTGTGGCTCTGTTTATAGAGTTGCAAGGATATGCGTCATATGATATATAAAATATACATAAAAAACCATGCCAAAAATATAAAATGGTAAATGCTGTTCTTAAGGAGTGTCACAGTTAATTAAATGTGTTGGTTTTTAAAGCAATTTGAAAATGCTAATATGCAGTGGAATAGCTGCTGAATACTTAATCCCATGGCTGACTGAATTCAAGTTGTGAAAGGTCAAAAGAAAAGGTAAATTTCTCTTTCTGATTAGAAAGTTATTTTACCTCTTAGATTTCACATCTGAAGACATGAGTCCAAGTCCTAGCCCTGACTAAACCACTTAATCTTTCTAAACACTTCAGTTCCCTCATTTTTTTTATTGTTGTTGAGACAACTGGGGTTAAGTGACTTGCCCAGGATCACACAGCTAGGAAGTGTTAAGTGTCCGAGGTCAGATTTGAACTCGGGTCCTCCTGACTTCAGGGCTGGTGCTCTATCCACAGTGCCACCTAGCTGCCCCTGTTCCCTCATTTTTAAGATAGAGGTAATACTGCTCTCTAGTTACTGTTATACTACTAATATTACTAATAATATGCTGCTACTTTTGTAGTATGATATGATAATACTGATATGTACTATTTTATAAAGTTGTTCAAATAAAACTCTGTGTGTGTGTGTGTGTGTAATATCCTTTTGCAAGGTGTAAAGTGCTATTTAAATAGCAACTCATTTATGTGTCTATATTGAACTTATTTTCCTCACAAAGTAACTTCATTAGATAAGCAATCTTAAGTGTCATTGATCCCATTTTACAGGAAGGAAGATGATGCCAAAAGAAACCATCCTTCTGGTTTTATAATTTGTATATGGCCTTGTTTATTATGGAAAAAACAGTGTTTTAATTTATGGTAATTTTTTATTCTTATAATAACTTCTTTGAAAAAAAGAAAATTAAATGTCCTCTGAATAGTCTTAGTTCTCACTTCCCACTGAACTATTTGATATGTATATGGACAAATTATCAGTCTCTATTCCCTGATAGTCTGTACCTTTAAAATTCAAAATAAATAGTTCTCATTTTAATGAAATGTTTATGGGATAATTTTCCTTTGCCTAAATGGAAAGATATAGACACAGAATAATGCTTTTCCCTTTTTGTTTTTCAATGGTAGCAGTGTTTGGATTGCTGTGCTCTTACATCAAAATAGCCATTAACCTGCCTTTTCTGTGGCTTGAAAAGACAATCGCTAATGCACATTTAACTTTATAATTGTAATGTCTGTTTTACTGTACCTGTATCTATCCATCTTTCTCTCTCTTTTTTAATCAGAATTATTTATTCCAGTGAATACTAGGTTACATTTCTATAGTGTTATATGGTTTTAAACCAATTTTGCATATATTATATCATTTAATCCTCAAAACCGGCTTGTAAAATAGGTAATGAAAGCAATTTTATTTTAATGTCTTTTATAGATGAGGAACCTGAGACTCAGGACACTTAGAGGACTTGTCTGAGATTATTCTACTAATTAGTGACAAAGCTGAACTTGGGACCCAGATCATTTAAACTTTAACCCAATTCTTTTTCCACTATACCATCTTTCTGTAGTCATGCATACATTCATAAGCTTTTATTGGAAATAATTATCTTGTTAAACTGTTTTTAATAAACATTTTTTACAAATAAATAGGCTCAATGAAATTATATGACTAGCCCTCTATTAATAGGTAGCAGGACAAAGATTTCACATTGGGACCTCTAACTCTTTATCCAGTGCTCATTTCACTAGCCATGCAGGGTCATGGCATATCCTCCTATGGATAATGTAAAGGTTGATGATATAAGTGCAGTCTTACTTTTGAAATTATAAAATTATTTGAATGTCTCCTTTTCTAAGAAATGTTTTGGGATGGTAGAAATGGTGGTGAAGAGAAGTAGCTCTTCTCACTTACATGGATCAAGTATTTGTTGTTGAGAGGTATGTACAACTTCAACATCTTCTTTGGAAATATCTTTCCCATAGACAGTTGTATGGAGAAATCAAAGGAAAATCTTCCTGATTTTTTTTCATGTTTAGGAAGACAGTTTAGGAAAGATTTTTACGTGACTAAAGAATATAAACAGTTAGTTCTCGAAATAAAAATTATAACCTATTAACAATATTTTAAAAATGAATAATCACAAGAGACGCAAATCAAAAAAAAACCCTGAGATTTTACCTTATACACAACAAACTGGCAGAGATGACAAAAGATAGAAAATAAGCAGTTTTGAAGTAGCAGAAAGAAAGGAATATTAATACATGATTGGCTAATCTGGGAATTTGTCCAACCACTCTGTAATTATTTTGAAATTATGCAAATAAGTTGACTAAAATGTCTATACCTTTTGACACAAATATATTATTGCATATAACTCAAAGAAACTAAGAATAGAAAAAAAAAAGCCTCATATATACCAAAATATTTATAGCAGCTCTTTTTGTGGTAGCAAAGATTAGGAAAAGTAGACATCCATAAACTAGGGAAATGGATAAATACATTGCAGCATATGAAGGTTATGGATATTACTCTGCTGTAAGAAATGACAACCATGATGAATATTTATGCTAACTTAAACTATGCAAATCAAGTGAAGTTAAGATGAACTTGAAAAACAGTTTTCACGGTGTCTACAAGGTATATGAAAAGAACAACCATCACAAAACAATTTACAATGAATATTATAAAATTAAGAAGTTAGCCTTCCCAAATGAGAGAACAACCCCATTCTACTCCTTTGCAGAGATCACTGCAAATAGCTTCAGATTTTTTAAATATATTAATTGATTTTCCTGAATATTTTCTTTATTTTTATTTTAAAAAATTATTTATTATAAGAAATGTCTTTCTGGGAAGAAGAGGGGAAGAGGATACAAGGGCAGATTTAGAAAAAGATCATTAAAAAAATTCCATGTTAAAAAAAAATTTACTTTATAAACATGGCAGGATAGGTAACATGTCATTAAGAAAAAAGTTTTGATTTTAAAATCAGAAGTGATATTGGTTAAAAAAATCTGAGTTCAAGTGCTTCCTTTAGACCTCTAGTAGTTTTGTCCAATTATGTCATCTGTAAAATTATGACCAATAAGAGCACTAGGTTACCTCCCAGGGTTGTGAGAATAAAAATGAAATATCAATAAAAAGTGTTTTTCAAACCTTTAAGTACTATATAAATGCTAACTATCATCATGTTATCTGTAAAATGAGATAATAACACACCTTTCTCACAAAGTTTTTATGAACCAAATAAAATAATATAAGTAAAGTGCTTTGGAGATCTTAAAACCACATAGGAAAAAAAAACTACTACATGCAGCGGGAGCTTTAGAAAACTTTTCATTCAAACTGGAAATTCTTTACATTGTCTATAGGAGGAAACCTTAGCCAAAATGTCCATTCTTGGAAAAGGTTTCTTACAGGATAAAAACAAAGAATTGAATTGTAAAGGAATTCAATTCTTCCACTTAAAAGATGATATGATTGTCCTTGTTGATATTATTGCCCTATAAGCAAAAGGATGTGCTTAATTTGGGCATGCTTTGGAAGAAATTTAAAAGTTCCTTATCTCTGCTTGTGATGATTAAAACCAGGCAAGAACAGCTTCAAGAATAATATACTTAAATGGTGGTTCACAAAATACAGATACTAGCATGCACAATTTATAGAAAACCACCTTTGTGAATATGTGGAGTACCAATTTCTATTTTATCGAGGAAAAGGAAGTGTTGCCTCCTATCCAGTAAGTGTACCAAAAGGTCCTTTACAGAAAAGTCTCATTCCACTGTGGAAGATTTCTTACCCTCAAAGCAAAAAGAGAATCCCTAACTCCTCCCCCAGGCTACTTCCTTTTAAAACTAAATTTTATTTCTCTTTCATTCAAACACTCCCTTCTTCCCAATTTACCCATTTCTGCCAAAGGTACTACCACCCTTCCAGTCTCATGGAGTTCTAACTTCAGTGTTTTTCTAAACTTGTTACTTTCTCTCACCTCTTATATCAAATATGTTGCTACATCTTGCCATATCTGCCTCTACATGTTAGCTCTAGACTCTCTTTTCTGTTTGCCATAGCTTTCTTCCTAGTTCAAGACCTTATTGTCTTTGCTTTGTATTATTATGCCTCCTAAATGGTCTTCCTGCCTAAAATCTTTGCCTGTTCCAGTTCATTATCCACAAGTGATTTCCCTTACACATAGATCTGACCATGTGACTCCTTTACTCATTCAGTTCCAATGGCTTCTTACTGCCTTTTGGTTAAAGTATACATTTCCTTAGTTGTTTTTTTAACAGCTCTCTACATCCAGATGCCAACTTATCTTTCCAGGATATAAGACATTTCTCCCTCCTGCATTCTGTGATCTAATCACATTCACTTCTTAGTTCAGAACTCACAACCTTTAGCTCATCTACATTCTTTCCTGCTGACTTTCCTTCAAGAATGAAATGTATTTCCCCTTCATGTCTTCCTCTTTTCCCTCAAGATGAGGCTCAGATGTTACTTCCTACATAAAGCCTTTCCTGACTTCCTCCAACTGCTACTACTTTGTATTGATTCTCCTTATATTCTATATAAATCCATAAGTACTTCTTGTCCTAAAGTGTTGTTAGCTACTTGGGAACAAGGATTTTTTTATTTGTTTTGTTTGTATCCCCAAAGCCTACTGTGCTTGGTACATAGTAGATCCTTAATAAATGCCTTATGATTTATCATTTTTTTACTGAGGAAGATACTAAGGTATACAAAACATGGCCCCTCGCCCCATGACCATATCCATGCATATATTAATATCATTAGTGTTTATTATGAACTTAGTGTATGCCAGCCCCTATGGTCAGCATTAAAAAAAAAAAAATTGGAGACAGAGCTCACATTTTAATTAGGGAAGTTATGAAATAAAAGAGTTTACTAGAAAGATCCCAGATGTCTTAAGGATGCTTTGGTGGTCTAGAAATTATAAATCCAGAGATCCCTAGATTGTTTCTGTTATCCAGTCATTTTTCAATCAAATCTGACTTATTGTGACCATATGTGGGGTCACAATTCAGTGTCACAAAGATACTGGAATGGTTTGTCATTTCCTTCTTATTTTACAAATGAGAAAATGATGGCAGGGTAGCCAATGCTAGTTTGAAATAAATATGTGATAAATTCACAGTGGCCATTCTCCATAGAGTTTAGCAGACTAATGAGTTATAAGAAAGAAAAAAAAAGATGCCATTAAAGAGAAGACACTACAAGAGAGACAGACAGACATTTTTATAGGGCAAATATAATCTTGGGGATTTGTCAGGGGAGGACAGGAAGTACCAGCGAACAATTTGGTAGCTCACAGAAAAGCATCAAGGAGCCACATGAAATGCTCCCAGACCAAGTCCCAAGACGCTCTAAAGATGTGCTAATCATTATTTCAAAGGTTGTTTACAGATGCCCAGAGCTTTGAGGGATAGACAATAAAAGTAAATAAAGAGTTACATCTTTACCAATCACTATAATAGCCAGATGTACTTCTTTCTTACAAAGGAAGAGAGGAAAGTCAAAGTCCACACCAGAAACTGGCAAACAAGGTTAAGTGATTTGCTTGGTGTCATACAATTATCATCTGAAGCTAGATTTGAACTTAGGAAGATGAGTCTTCCTGACTACAGGTCCAGTACTCAATCTGTTGTATATTACAGTGCTAAGAGAGGGACTACAGGGCATAGACAAAGAGTAAAAGATGGTAAATAACCCGGTGGAACTCTTACTGGAAGGGACTTGGTGATTCTCATTCTATCTAAGCTGTGGGAGATGTCAAGCAACAAGGAAATGTGGATAGTCACCCAGGAGTTTGAGTACTTCCCTTGCCCTGAGACATCCCAGAGCTCCTCCAAGGTGGCAGGGAGAGCCAGGAGGAGGGAAGCTGCTGCCATCAAAGGTAATCTCATTTCTTATCTTGCTCTTTCACCCAAGCTGCCTGACTCCTCAGATTTTTTCTGATGGGTAAAGAACCCCTAGGACTTGCCAGCTGCCCTATTACTGCTGCTGTCCTGCCTCTACCGTCTTCTGTCCCTCAGCCCTGTCACCTCTACAACCTACTTTTGGCCTTTGCTACGTGCTCTTCACTTGATCTGGTTTGATTTTGATTGTTTTGATGATTTGTGTCTTCCAATTTTCATGTAAGTTTCTTGACAACATCGACTATAAATTTTTCTAATTTATCTCCAGTACTTAGCAGTGTTTGGCATATAATGCTTATTAATACTTCTTCATCCATTTATTACATTCACAGAGTTTCACTTTTCAATAAATTTGTTAGGAATTCAGACTTTGTTTTTATCCCATGAAGATAATGCCATGATGTTTGTCTCTCCCTTATGGCTGGTGTTATTTTGATTTTAAAGGAATTGCATATTTGCTTTTAGGTTCAATTTTTTTTTTCCTATTAAAATTTTAAATATATCCTTATCACCTTCCACCACAAAGCCACCTGTTCTGAATCCATTTTTTAAAATTAGTCTAATATGAAATAAATCTCTTGCCCAATCAGGTTGGATTAAAAGAAAATATGCATTATTACAGTGGAACCTGATCAATCTATTTATGGGCCTAAATTAATGGCTTTGATACTTTTTAATAGATTTGTTGTATTGCATCCAGATCATTCTGGATAAAAGATGAGCATTCATTAAAAGCTGTGTGTTTTTTTTTTTTTTGTTTGTTTGTTTGTTTTTGTAGAAAGCAGCCTGTGGCCAAGATTAATGGAAGAAGGATACAACTTTTAATACAACAAATTCCTTCTGTTACAAAGTTTTAAAAATTATATTTGTGAAGGAATATTTTGTGTGTTTATTATAAACTAGAATATTGGAAAAGTCTGCTTTCTACTTATATCCAATTAGAATACTCAACTATTGACTATAAAATTAACAATTATTAGATACTAGACTTGAAAAAAAACCTGAAGAAGTAAATTCACTCACACTAAGTTTCTCCTCTAGTAGGAGTTTTAGTTAGCTTATGATTCATACTTAATTTAATTTAGCTTTTTTTCCCCAGCTAACTCTTACATTTGAACTGATTATACCTGATCAGGCCCTTGATTTAATAATGTCCTTTTTTGTCTTCCAAATTTGTAGTGTTTGGTCTTAGTTAATTGATTTGGGGACCTCTTTGAAAACTCTCATCTCATTCCTCTCTTTCTCAAAGAAAAAAAAAAATCTTACAATTTTCCCCATTTTAGATAATCCTTAGCAGGTTATTTGGTATCATACTTTTCAGCTTTAAAGATCCTGGCCTATGTGCCTTCACTTTATTCATTCATTGTCCTCATGAAACAGTTCTTATGAGTTAGAAATAGCATTATCTTTAGTTTGTATGAGAAGAACAGGAAAAATTTCTCTCAAGAGAAGAGAGAGGGGAAGATAGGTTAGAGATTTTCCAGGAAAATCAGTGTCAGAAACTTTCGTTTTCTTAAATCTTAGCATCAAATTGGCTATGACTTATATTCTAGAGCCACCAAACTTATCCATTTAATTTGATACTCCCTGTTTGTAATCCATATGATTCTTATCACTTACTGCCCTGCATACTTAGTTATCTTTTCATGTATACATACATGCATTATCATCTCAACTAGAAAGTAAGCTCTTTGATGACTGAAACTAATTATAATTATATCCTAATTATTATTTTTATGGTTATATGCTTTATGACTAGGATAGTAACTTGTATAACAATAGATATTCCATAAATAATTGTTGAATAATAAACTGACTTTTAAAAATTGGTATTTAAGGTAAAAAAAAAAAAAAAACCCAAATTAGCTCTAAGAAGTTTAATTATTTACTTATTACTGCAGTGTGAATCTGACCTATCCCTTTCAAGAGCACAGGTCCCTGAATCTTGAATAATCTATAGAAATGGTTTACAGAATTATTTTAAAACAAACTATGTGGGATAGTAGCAACCACTAAAAGAGTCAGAAATCTGAGTATGAGTGCAGTAAAAAGTTTCTCTCATGAGAAAGGATGTGCAGTCTCTAACACACAAAGCATGATTTGAGAGAGAGACACACACATCCAGGCAAAGGGTTTTTTTAAATTCCCTAACATGTACCCATCCCAAACCTCCAGTTTTTTCCCCAATTGGCTGGGGTTTCTAAGGTGCAGTTTCTGAAAATGAGGTAAGAAATCTTGAGGCTCTCAAATGCTTAACAGAATCCAGTCCCTGCCCCCAAGGAGTTTACATTCTGACATTCTTTTGGGGGAAGACAACTAACCCCCACCCTTGTTTATTC
This sequence comes from Sarcophilus harrisii, assembly GCF_902635505.1. Taxonomy (NCBI): domain Eukaryota; kingdom Metazoa; phylum Chordata; class Mammalia; order Dasyuromorphia; family Dasyuridae; genus Sarcophilus; species Sarcophilus harrisii. The sequence goes on from NC_045427.1 coordinate 323,770,357, forward strand.
TTTGATGTCCTTGTGGGTTTCAGTTTTCTAATATGTTTCATTTCTCCAATTTAATTTTCATAACTGTGGAAACCAAATGCCCGTCTATTTCTTACACAACCAAGAGGCATTTTAACTTTTCCAAGGCAGCAAGCAAAGGTAATAAAGTACACAAGGATACCTATGATTTCTATAAATGTTTGCTTACATGCATCAGGTACAATAGAGCTGATAAAATATACCAACATTTCTACACTGCTTTAAGCAGTGTACAAAGTACAGAGCACTTTAAAAAGTCCTACAAAATAGCATAATCCCCATTTTAAAGAAGAGGAACTATTAGGGAAGTAATATATCTAAATACACAAGTTGGGGCATAGTAGTTAGAGCACCAGGCCTGGAGTCAGGAAGATATGAATTCAAATGTATCCTCAAACAATAAATATGTGACCCTGAGCAAGTCACTTAACTCTGTTTGCCTCAGCTGTATCATCTACAAAATGAGGTAGAAAAGAAATAGTAATCCACTACAGTATCTTTGTCAAGAATATCCCAAATGGAGTTAAAAAGAATCAGATATAACTGAAGCAAGAATAACCCAAGTGATTAAATAAAGGTTTTTAAAAATAAGATCTGTCTCTTTTTTTTTTTTTTTTTTTTTTTCAAAACAATGATGTCTTTGGTGTTGGTAGCACCATCATTTCCAAATATATCCTTTCCTTCCAGTAATTCTGTTCCTTATAACAGAGAATTCAAATAAAATAGAAACATTTTTAGCAGAATTAACCATAGAATGTACTGTCTGATACAGGCATACATCAGAGATAAAAACATTCACACGATTTTTTGGATTCCCAATGTATATAAAAGTTATGTTTACATTTTACTGTAATGTCTTAAGTGCACAATAGTATTAAATCTTTAAAAAAAAAATACCTTAATTAAAATTACTTCTTTGCTAAAAAAAAAAAAAAAAAAAATTCTATCACCTGAATTTTCATCGAGGTATAATCTTTTTGCTGGTAGAAGGTGTTGCCTTGATCTTAGAATTACTCACTGTTTAGGGGTGATGGTTGTTGAAGATTGAAGGGGCTGTGGCAGTTTAAAAAAAAAAAAAAAAGACAACAATTAAGTTTACCACATCAATTGCCTCTTGCTTTCCTGAAAGGTTTTCTTTAGCATATGATGCTGTTTGATTGCATTTTACCCCTAGTAGAACTTCTTTCACAATTGGAGTCAGTCTTCTCAAATCCTGCCACTGCTTTATTAATTAAGTTTAGGTAATAGTCTTCAATTTGTTCTGTTTCAGGGAATAAGGAGATCCAAGCAAAGAGCCAATTATTGGAGTAGTCCGAACACACAATATTTGTCAATTGTTTTCTCTTTTCTATGGGTTCAGTTCCTGATGCCACAAAACAATTACTATAGTAGCATCACAGATCATCAATATAATAATAATCAAAAAGTTTGAAATATTGTGAGAATTACCAAAATGTAACACAAAGACAGTGATGAGCATATACTGTTGAAAAAAATAGTGTCGATAGTTTTGCTTGATTCAGAATTATCAGAAATCTTTTTTTTTTTTTTATTTAATAGCCTTTTATTTACAGGTTATATGCATGGGTAACTTTATAGAATTAACAATTGTCAAACCTCTTGTTCCAATTTTTCACCTCTTACCCCCCCACCCCTCCCCTAGATGGCAGGATGACCAGTAGATGTTAAATACATTAAAATATAAATTAGATACACAATAAGTATACATGACCAAAACGTTATTTTGCTGTACAAAAAGAATCAGACTCTGAAATATTGTACAATTAGCTTGTGAAGGAAATCAAAAATGCATGTGTGCATAAATATAGGGATTGGGAATTCAATGTAATGGTTTTTAGTCATCTCCCAGAGTTCTTTTTCTGGGCATAGCTGGTTCAGTTCATTACTGCTCCATTGGAAATGATTTGGTTGATCTCGTTGCTGAGGATGGCCTGGTCCATCAGAACTGGTCATCATATAGTATTGTTGTTGAAGTATATAATGATCTCCTGGTCCTGCTCATTTTACTCAGCATCAGTTCGTGTAAGTCTCTCCAGGCCTTTCATTATCAGAAATCTTTAATTTTTTAAAAAAAAAATAAACAACAAAACAAAGTCAAGAACAATAAAATGAGGCATACCTGCAGTTACTGTACTGTATCATGCTCATAATTTCCCACTACTGCACACAAAAGTGAGAAATACATTTTCTTTTGGAGCCAGATTTGTTCATTATAGTTACCATAATGATCATTATGATTTTGTAGTTTTCAGTTTGGTTTTGTTTTCTTTATCATTATTGTTCTTCGGTCATTGATTATGGGACACATACACTCTGTTGCTTTATATGTCTTTTTCATTTTAGACCTATTGTACATAATTTCACTTGAAACTTTCTTGACTTCATTTTACATTTTTATTCCCTTGTTTGTCTTTTCCCTTTAAAAAAACTAGCTTCTCTGTTTTTATTTTACTTTTTGAAATATCTTAATTTTTCTAATTAGAAACATTTTTAACATTTGCTTCTTAATATTTTGAGTTCCAGATTTTCTCCCTCCCTTCTCTCTTCTCTCCTCAATGAAAATTTAAAGTTTGATTTGATTTGTATTCAGGCACCATCAGTTCTTTCTCTGAAGGTGTATGGCATTTTTCTTCATAAATTCTTCAAATTGCCTAGGATCATTGTATTGCTGAAAATAGCTAAGTCATTCACACTTGACCATCATATAACCTTACTATTAACTGTGTATTTTATTGCTTATGTCAAAAGACATACATTTTTTATAACATTTTGGACATAGTTCTAAATTGCTTTCCAGAAGGTTTGGATCAATTCACGACTTCACCAACAGTGCTTTAGTATTACAATTTTCCTACATCCTCCTGAATATTGGTTATTTTCCTATTCTGTCATTTATGCCAATCTGATAGGTATGAAGTGATAGCTTAACATTGTTTTAATTTGCATTTCTCTATTCAGCGGGGATTTAAGAATATTTTTTTTCATATGCCTATAGATAGCTTTGATTTCTTCATCTGACAACTGCCTGTCTTTGCTCATTTGTGGAATGAATTGTATTCTAATAAATTTGATTGTTCTTAATATGTTTGAGAAATAAGGCCCTATCAGAGAAACTTGTTGGAAAGTTGGAAAAATTTTTCACAATTATGATTATTGTGTATTTCCCTCTATCCCATTTTCCCCATTTATCCTTTTTCTTCTTAATTCCCCCCTACTACTTTTCAAAAGTGTTTTGTTTTTGATTATCACCTCATCCAATCCAGCTCCTTTCTATTAACCTCTTTCCCCTTCTTGTATTGTAAAAAAATTATTTTAAAAAGGAATCCTCCTCCTCCTACTTTTCTATAGGGTAAGACAGATTCCTGTTACCAACTGATTGAGGATGTTATTCCCTCTTTGAGCCAATTTCAATAAAAATAAAGTTCAAACATTTGCCACCATTACTCTCCACCTTCCCCTTCCCTGTAAAAGCTCTTTTGCACCTCTTTTATGTAATATATTTATGCCAAAATACTTTTCCTTTCCCTCTTTGCCCATTGCATCCATTTTTCTCACTCCTTGAATTTTTTAAAAATATCATTCCATCATAGTCAACTCACACCTATGCTCTTTATCTCTATAGGTGTTTTCTAACTACCCTAACATTGATAACATTCTTAAGGGTTAACAAATATCATCTTCCCATCTAGGAATGTTAGCAGCTTCACCTTATCAACTCCCTTATGATTTCTTTTTCCTGTTTACCTTTTTATGCTTCTCTTGAGTTTGTATTTGAAAATCAGATTTGCTATCCTGCTCTAGTCTTTTCATCAGAAATACTTGAATTTTTTTTTCTTCATGAAATGTCTGGTTTTTTCCCTGTGAAGGATCATTTTGTTGGTGGGTAATTCTTGACTCAAAGATGCTAACTTCTTTACCCTTCAGAATATTATATTCGAAGCCCTCCAGACCTTTGTTGTAGAAGTTTCTACATTATACTATCCTGACTGTGGCACCACGACATTTAAATTGTTTGTGCCTGTGTATGTATGACACACTTCCCTCACTGTGGCACTCTGAAATTTGACTATAATATTCCTAGGAATTTTCATTTGACAATCTCTTTCTGGAGTTGATTGGTGGATTCCTTGAGTTATTGTTTTATCCTCTATTTCTAGAATAGCAGAGCAGTTGATAATTTCTTGAAAGATGATGTCTAGGCTCTGCCCTTTGTCCCTCCTTTACATGTTTAGCCTTATGGCAACTCTTGAATAAATGGATCCCCTACATTTTGTAGCTGTTTATGCCTTTTCTTTTCTTTTCTTTTTTTCTTCTTTCTTTTCTTTTTTTTTTTTTTTAATAATTATAACTTTTTATTGACAGAACCCATGCCAGGGTAATTTTTTTACAATATTATCCCTTGCACTCACTTCTGTTCCGCTTTTTCCCCCTCCGTCCTTGCTCCCCCTCCCCCAGATGGCAAGCAGTCCTATACATGTTAAATGTCACAGTATATCCTAGATACAATATATATTGCAGAACCGAACAGGTCTCTTGTTCCACAGGAAGAATTGGATTCAGAAGGTAAAAATAACCCGGGAAGAAAAACAAAAATGCAAACAGTTTACATTCATTTCCCAGTGTTCTTTCTTTGGGTGTAGCTGCTTCTGTCCATCATTGATCAATTGAAACTGAGTTAGATCTTCTCTTTGTCAAAGAAATCCACTTCCATCAGAATACATCCTCATACAGTATCGTTGTTGAAGTATATGATGATCTCCTGGTTCTGCTCATTTTATTTAGCATCAGTTCATGTAAGTCTCTCCAAGCCTCTCTGTATTCATCCTGCTGCTCATTTCTTACAGAATAATAATATTTCATAACATTCATATACCATAATTTACCCAGCCATTCTCCAATTGATGGGCATCCATTCATTTTCCAGTTTCTAGCCACTACAAACAGGGCTGCCACAAACATTTTGGCACATACAGGTCCCTTTCCCTTCTTTAGTATCTCTTTGGGGTATAAGCCCAGTAGTAGCACTGCTGGGTCAAAGGGTATGCACAGTTTGATAACTCTTGGGGCATAATTTCAGATTGCTCTCCAGAATGGTTGGATTCGTTCACAACTCCACCAACAGTGCATCAGTGTCCGTTTACCCACCTCATATTTATGCCTTTTCACTTATTTTAAACTTCCTATTTTTTTCTAAAAGAGAATTGATCATTCTGGGATTTGGGTAAGAAGTCCTTGCTTATTGTGTCCTATTTAGAGGCAGCTCAGTAACATAGTGGGTAGAGATTCTGGGCCTGAAGTGAGGAAGTCTTGAGTTCATATTTAGCCTTCTACATCCTAACTATGGGATGATCATTTTTGATGGACATGGCTCTCTTCATCTGTGATGGACATGGCATCTCAACAATGAGATGATTCAAACCAGTTCACATCAGTGATGAAGAGAGCCATCAGCACCCAGAGAGGCCTGTGGGAACTCAGTGTGTACCACAACATAGCTTGATCCAATTTTTCTATGTGACCCTGGATGAGTAATTTCACAATCTGTGTTTTCTTTAGTTTTTCCTAATATAGGGATGATAACACTTACCTCCCAGAGTTTTTGTAAAGATCAAATGAGATCATATTTATAAAGCATTCAGCATAGTGCCAGGCACATAGTAGGCACCATTAATATACAAATTTAGCTGGTAACATAAGTACTGTGTTTATAAAGGAAAAATGAACAGAGGACTATGGTCGAATCCAAAGACCTTAGATCTGTTTTTGACTTGATATGTAACTTTGTTTAGGTTACATACTCACAGTGTTGAAAGGACCCCAGGCAAAGCTGGAGTAGCTTGAACTAACTCTGGAGAGCCAATTATTAAATTTTCTGTGTATTTACACATTTGAAATCAGCAAAAGTTATGAATCATAGTTTGAGTTATCATTTTGTTGTTTGCCTAGAGAATGTTAGTAATTCAGATTAAATTCAACAGTGCAGCATGAATACATTTCATCTCCTGGCAACTTGGGTGTTAAATGTTTATGAGCATACCTGTGGGGATTTCAAAGATCATTTGGCCCACCCAAAGCACTTAATGTTTTTATGCCCAACTAGCCTTAGGAGAAATAAAGGATAGCAATACCTATTCTCTTTCAAAGATTTGTGATCTTAGAGATTTTGAACAAATTGCCTTCTCAGTTTTCATCTCATTTTTTTCCTCCTTTGGACCATTTTTTCTCCCATTATGTCAATGAAAATTGCCTCATAAGTGTATGTATTCTTCACTCCAGTTCACTGACTTAATAGAATAGAATAGAATAGATGTCCTAATCAACACCAATAGTTCCACCTGAGATATTTTAGGAATCCAAAGGAGGGGACTCAAATTATAATCCAATAGAATATCTATATAATCGGGCCACGTGTTTTATATTTATTTCCTGATTTTTTTTTACATATTGTAAAAATATTATATTGTACTAAATTTCAGACTTTGTCCTCAAGCACAATTTACAGAAGATCAAACTCCTCTAGTCTTTATTAGAAAATGTCATCTGCTTATCACTAATAATGTTATTTAAAAGATTAAAGGAAAAATTGTTTTAAGTAGAAAACCTGCTCTTATATCTAATAGTTGAAAATTTATATATAAATGGATTAGCTACAATGAATTATGATAGGTTGAATATATATTTCTTTTTTATAGCTTTTTATTGACAAAACATATGCATGGGTAATTTTTCAACGTTGATCCTTACAAAAAACTTATGTTCCAGCTTTTCCCTACCCTCCCTCTACCCCCTCTTCTAGATAGCAGGCAGTCTCATACAAGTTAAATATGTTAAATACATTTAATAATGTAATACATGTTAATTATTAAGTAATACATGTTAAATTATTTGTCAGTCAACAATGTCTACTGTGTACTAAATATACTGTTACCTTCTCAGTTTCCCAAGGCATCTTTTCTAAGACGTAAGTTACAGATGAATCATAAATCTGTGTCAGTAAAGGGAATTTCCATGCTAGGAATTCCCAATATTGGTAACCTTACAAATTCATTCAGATAGCACTTCATGAAACTGTTCAATGGAGGATGTTGCAATTGGCTGGAATCACAGATATTTTGAAATACTGAATTAGAAAGCAGAACCAGGAGATCATCATACATCCCAACAATAAGATATGGGATGATCATTTTTGATGGATATGGCTCTCTTCAACAATGAGATGATTCAAACCAGTTCAAATCAGTGATAAAGAGAGCCATCTACACCCAGAGAGGTCTGTGAGAATTCAGTGTTCATCACAACATAGCTTGATCCAATTTTTCTTGTGCAGCAAGATAACTGTATAAATATGGTTTATATATAAATGTGTATTATATATATATATATATATATATATATATATATATATATTGAATTTAACCTATATTTTTAACATTTAACATGTATTGTACCTACCTGCCATCTAGGGGAGGCAGTGTGGGGAAGGAGGGGAAAATTTGGAACAGAAGGCCTTGTAAAGGTCAATGTTGAAAAATTACCCATGCATATGTTTTATAAATCAAAAGCTATAATAAAATAAATTATAAAAAATTATAAAGCAGCATACAGGTACAAAAGAGTATCTTCATTTTCAAACAGTATTTATCAAAAAATGTTTCTCAATTTACATTCAGTATTCTTTCTTAATTCTCGTAGCTTTCCTAGTCATGTTTCCTTTCTCATTCTAGGTAATACTTTATATGAGGTATCCCAAAAGATTTAATGTACTTTAATCCTTTTTAAAATCTTTTTTAAAACAGTATTTCTGTCCCCCTACATTTGTTTCACCTCTTATCCTTTCTACGAATTTCAACTAATTGAACTTGATTAAGCCACCACAACAAAAAGGCAAACTGTGAAAAGTATATTTTTGTATGTTTGTAATGTTTCTCTAAGCTGTGCTGCCTGTAGCTATGGATTGTAAACTAGTGGAAGCAGGCTTTGGCAACCTTGTAAGGTATTCATGCCAGTCTGGAAGGCAGAAGAAGATGTGTGAAGCAGGTGCCAATTTGCCAGCAGCCCTGACGACAACAGCTGTGACTTGGCACTAAAAACCAGTCTCTTTTACTGTCTTCTTCCTTCCAAAACAGAGGTGGGGGCAGATGGAGAAGAGCTCAAAGGAGCTGGGCATGTAGAATCGTGGTGGGGAGCAGGCAGGATATCGGCCTGACTGGTATAGCCACGTGGGTCACTGCTTAGGGGGACCCGGCCCGTCAGCCAGCTGTGGGGTCTGTGGGACCGCTGACCCCACATCTCCATTTTAGGTTCATTTTATATGGTTTACACAGCACAGTCATAGCAGGTTTAATATGATAGAAATGAAACATATGCACAAAATACTTATTACATCTTCCAATGCTCTCATCCCAAAGATGTCATTGTTCCTGAGTCTCTTTCTCTTTGTGTGATTTTTTATTATTTTCTTTCCTTAGTGTTGTCAAGATTTTAGGGAGATATTTGGTCAGATATCTTAACTGTTTTTAGTATGAGGCTTTAAAGTCAGTATTGTCCCAAGTAATTAATGATAATTTGTGAATCAAAAAAAAAGATAAAATTAGCATTTAGTTTAAAACTCCCATATCAACATAATCCTTTATGGTACACCTAGTGCCAATAATTTTTCTGCCTCTCAGTGACCTGTGACAAAGGTGGGAAGACTTTAGATAACAAATGACTGTCCTAGTTTATTCTCTCTTTTTTATTCAGGAAGAGCTGACCCATAATAAAGGAGCAAGAGGAAAGAGAAAACATTCACTTAGATATGCCCCCATACCATTGTTTATTGGGAGTTTTTATTAAATTAAGACTGCCATCCCCCCTGTCCTTCCTCTCCCCCCGACTCCCATCCGCAGCCTTCAACTCCTTTCTGTTCATCTACGTTGTTGTATCTTGCCAGTGGGGGTGGAGGGGAGGGAAGGGAGGAGGCTGCTTCTGGCTCTGTCAGGACCAGAAGGGGAGCTTGAGTAAAGAGGAGGGGCTGTTAAGAGAAAGAACTAAAATTTTAAAAGTTCCCCAAGCCTCTTGCCATAGGCTGGGATGGCTTTCTTCCATGAGATTAAGCCAAGTGATTGTTGGCAATCTCCCCGTTATAAGCAAGCTGTCTAGTGGAACAAGAGGCTTGGCAGAGTAACTTTTATATTTTAAAGTAAAATATTCAAATTGGGTTCAGAAGCCTTAAGAATGGCTGCAAGAAACCGCCTTTTTAGCTACACAAAGCAAAGCAGACCTCCTGGGCTAGTTTCTTTTGACACAGCCCTACTTTACCCTGGCCTGGATAACGCACCAAGATAATCACACATTGTGCATTTGTCATTTTCTTAGCACACTCTCCAGAGTGGAGAGAATATCATTGAGGTCAGTGAACCATGAACCCAATGTCTCTGCATTGCATTTTCACTTGCCAGCAAGAATAGAAAGCCCCTCATGAGGATTCTGCTGTTGCTCCCACTGGGTCATATGCTAATTCTTAAGAATGTTGCAAATACTGCACTGTGTTTCATGTGATTGAATTGAGAACTTCTCACTTGATTGGGTAAAGGCTTCAAACTGGTGGTAATAGCTTTTTGGGTTGTTTTTTAAGTACAACAGTGATAGAATTCATATCTTCAGCAGCCACATCAAATAAAAAATAAAAGAAGTGTGGTCCAGATGTACCCCTTCAAGTAATGTTTCCATCTCCATATTTTAAATAACTATTAGATAATTAAAATATCAATATATGATAGCATGTAGATGATTGCCAACAAGGTAGCAATTTGTCAAAAAACCATGCGATATGTTTGATAGGGAGGTTTCTTCCCAATTTCTTTAAGATATTTCCTTGGGGTCTAGGAGGTTAATTTTTTTTTTTCATAATGATGCTGTAGATATTTTAACTTATTATAGTTTATGCATATATAAATATGTATGTATGTCTGCACACATATATCTCATGTACAAGAAAGCTCTTAGGAGAAGGTCCTGAGCAATTTTTTTTGTGAGTATAAAGGGTTCTTGAAACCAAACAGTTTGCGCATTAAAAGCTTTAATGTTGGGAGTATTTTAGGTTAATTTCTTTAGCTTGGGGATAGTAATCATCATTTTTATCCCAAGAGAAATTAAAATTATTTATTCAGAGGTCAGCATATTTTGCAACCAGTCCATTTCATTTATTTATATACATGACTAAAGCTAACGTTCTGCCTCTTCTAGGAATTTTCTGTTAGAGTTTTTCTAGTTAAATTCTAAAATTCTAAGAATATCAGAATCTTAAGAAAACTTGAAGATTATCAATCCCAATTACATATGAGGAAATCAAGGTCAAGAAAGGAAGAAGGACATTCTCAAGATGACACAGCTAGTTAGTTTTAGAACTTAAAAATAGAATTCTTTCCTCTAAGTTAACAAACTATCATCTTAATCTTAATGTCTACCAGACATTAGACATTTTTCTACAGTAAAAACCATTTTTTAACTCATGATTCATTCAAAAATAGGTGGCAGGCCAGATTTGTCCTGTATCCTCAAGTTTGCCCTAACCTGCTGTAGTCTGTGGTAATGTCACCAAATACAAGAAAATGTTGCCAAGTGATCAGTCAGTTACATGGGGAAGTGATGCAAAATGGTTATTTATATCACATATAATGTAAATGCTGCTAATTTCAGAGAAGTATATTATTTATACTATTTAGGACAAGCATTCTTAACCTTGAGTCCTGTTACTATTATCTTTAGTAACTTAATTAGTAATTCCCAATGGGAGGAGGGAATAAAATCAAGCAAACTTCACTGTTGTATCAGAACTTCTAAAAAAAGGTTGACAGTCAACTTGTTCATTTTGGGGGGGTTGAACAAAAGCTGCCTGTTAGTGAAGAAGAATAATTAGGAGAAAATTATATCCTGAAAATCTAGAGAGAAAAAATCAGGAATAAAGAGCAATTTAGTGGTGTTAGAAACAGTTGAAAGATCAAGGACAATGTAGACTGAAAAAAGGGCCATCATCTTTTTCCCCCCTCTATGTGTTAAGGAAATACTTGTTTTATTTAGAAAAAAAGACAGAAAAGACAAATAAAACAAAATATCGTTTTATGTCCAGTAGTACATCAGGGAGGATTCAAAATGTGTAACAATAAAGTTCCCTTTAAAGGAAGCATATATAATAATAGAAGAGATCATATCCATGACTATCTCTCTTTTCTTTGCTTCCTTGTAGGTTATTCTTTTATTCTCTGATGTGTGTTTTTTACTTTATTCTTTTTTTTCCCCTTTTTATTTCCCTACTTCTCCAAAGCAGGCTGCACTTAAGCATGGATATATAGATATATGTATGGATATACATATACATCTATACTAAACACATATATGCCTACATGCACACACATATGCAGACATGCATCTAAAGCAATATTAACATGGCTGACATAATATACATTTCTCTTTTGACTGGTTCTTTGAGATTAGTGATTATTAGCTCTACTTTTTTTCTAATAAATTCTATTCCTAATTTTTGTTATAGTGTTTATGAAAATCTCTTATTTCCTTTAAATTTTTTTTTATTTTATTTGAAAAAAGGAAAAGCAAAAAAAATACAAAACAAAAGAGAAGAGCAGAACATTAGGGAGGATTCAAAGTATATAACAACAAAATACCAGATCAAGAAAGTATATGTATTAGTAAAAGAAATTATATTCATGAATGAATTTTTTTCTTTACTTCCTTATAAATTGTTCTTTGGTTCTCTGTTGTGCATCTTACTTACTTTATTCTTTTTTCCCCCTTTCATCCCTCTCATCATTCTAAAGCAAGCTACAGTTAAGACAAGATATATTTATGTATACATATATAAATATACACACATATGTCTTTTCTATCCTTGCTGCCTCTTTAAGTTCTGCTCCATAATTTGCATTGCTATTACTTAACCTCCCCCCCACCCAAGGATCCCTCTCTTGTCTCATTCTTTGCTTCCCCATCCGCTCATCCCTTCCCCCTTCTTTCTTCATAGATTTATGAGAGTGCTTTCCCCTTCATGGTATATATGGTAGTGTTGCCTATTGTATGCATTCCCAAAGTGAGAAGGTTTTCAGAACTATAAGCCCTCTTCCCCAGTTTAATACCTCTGTATCTATTCTTGTTCTGTACCTCATTTGTATAATATGATTGCTATTTTTACCTTAACTCTGCCAATCTTTCCTTTGAACTACCCTATTTTTGATGTGAATCTTAAAACATATAGGATACATATATTTTAAAACATAAATAATTTGTCCATGTTTAAACAGTTTGTCCATGGTAAGTTCCTTAAAATTGATCTTTCATATTGGTTCTTATATGTTAAATTTTCTTTTATGTTTGGGTTTGGTTGACAGGCCTAAAAATCTGCAAGTTCATTGACTGTCTATTTTTTTCCTCATTCAAAATTATACATAATTTTGCTGGATATGATATTTTTGGCTGCAGGCTTAGTTCTTTTGATTGTCAGTAGATATGATTCCATGACCTGTGGTCTTTTATTGTAGCTACTGATAAGTCTTGTAAAATTCAAATTGTAGCTCCAGCATATTTGAATTGTTTTTTTCTTGTTTCTTGCAGAATTTTCTCTTTGATTTGGGGGTTTTGAAATTTGGCAATAATATTCCTATGTATTCCACAGAAGATCTCTTTGAGATGGTGATCAGTGAATTTTTTCATTTCTATTTTCCCCTCATGTTCTATCACTCCAGGACAATTTTCTTGGATTATTTCCCTCATTATTGTATCAAAATTCTCTCTTTGGTCAGAACTTTCTGGCAGTCTGATTATTTTATTTTCTCTTTTTGACTGGTTCTCCAGATCTGTTGTTTTTCTTACAAAATATTTCACATTTTTGTTCTATTTTCTCATTCTTTATAATCTGTTTTGTTATTTCTTGGTCTCATAGCTTCACTGACTTTCCCTTGACCAATTATAATTTTCAAAGAATTATTTTCACTTTTGAGACTCTTAAAAATCTCCTTTTCTAGTTGGTTAACATTTTTTTTCATAATCTTGTTTTTCTTGGGATGGTTTTTATTTTTATTTTTTTATTTTTCCCCAATGATTCTCATTTGATTTCTAAATTCTTTTTAGGTAAATGTGTAAATATCAAAGAAGAAAGTACAAGAAATTGGACCATTTACAGCAAAACCAGCAAGCTCAAGTAGAGAAAGAGATAATTTCTCTTTAGAAATTAGAGCAGAACACAGAAGCACATTCTCCATATTAGTAAATCCTTTGAAAAAGAAAATAAAAAAAACACAAAAGTACAGAGATAGGAGGAAAGATATCTAAAGATGTAGATAACATAAAGATTGTAAGTTTTCCAGAAAAAAAAGAACTAAATATACTTAAACAATAATATAGAAAAATTGTTGAAAAATATTGGCAGCTGATATCAAAATTCAGATCAGCAAGCACCAATGAAAGAAACCCTAAGTTTAATCACCAAGAAACATTATGGCCAAACATTATGGTACATCATCAAAATATAAATATTCCAGGCAGAGGGGGAAAGCAGCAACTTCAAAATCCAAATAGAAAAAAATCGTAGTAGTATGGGATTATTCTACATTTATACAAAAAAAAAAAAAAGGAACTGTTTGGACCAATTTGTGATTCAAAAAATAGCATCCCACAAAGTAGAATCTAAACATCAAAAAAAGTAGATTTTTAGTAGAAGTGAAGAATTAAAATAATTTCTTCCAGATAATCAAAAATAGGTGAGATACTCAAAATGTGAGCTAACAAAAATGCAGAAAGTTTATACTTCCAAATAGTAATGAAAAACAAACAAAAAAATGACATCTTTATTTTCACTTCTTGATCTCTACTGTGACATGAATGTATTATGGAGGAATACTTCTGTTTGTTGTCATTGGACTAATAAAAATTGTAAGAAGACAAAATACAATGACTTATAGCTGAATTCTCCTGCATGTATTTTGTTAGTATGTAAACTTTTTAAGAACATGAGTTATTTGCACATAGCAATTGCTTAACCAGTGCTCTCTTATTTATTCATTTAAAAAACCAGGTGGAAGAAGCAAACAAATATTTTAAAGTAAAAATCATGCTTCATGATTAATACATTAACATGGTAGGGTCATACAAAAGATTTTATCTCAGATGTGGAAAGAAGGTAGAATGGACCAAGAAATGATTGATCAGGATTCAGATAGAAAGCTACAGAAAAGGAGTCCAATTTCGCCCCTTTTCTTGAGATAAAAAGGAAAACAAAAGAAATATACAAAACTGAGTGCAGGTATAGTATGGTCAGCAGAAAGGGTGTGATGAGTCTGTGTTTTGTAGTAACTGTAGAAGCAGAAGGTGCAAAGACAACTTACTATGAATATTGCTCTGTAGTGTAGAGAGAGGGTCATAGGAGCAGCTTCTACCAGAAAGGGTCATTGATCTCTACATTTAATCCATTTCAATATCTTGTTTATCTATGGTACAAAAAACTTTTTTCCCCTCTTTTTTTCCAGTGAGTTAGGGAGGATAGAAGATAGGTTTCTGTAATTATTTTTTAAATATAAATAAATTTATATATTTTATATATATCTAATTATGATATATATTAGAGATATATACATATATCTAAAAATATATAGATATATATGTAGAAATCACATAGAGATGTGAAATGCATTTTCACATGAGATTACCATATTCTTAGTTTTCTTCCATTATTTCACTTTGTTTATAAGAGAGTTCCCACAAAATTTAAAGTAATCTTTAAGCGTATATATAATAATGAAACATATCAAGAAAACAAAAAAACAACAACAATAACAACAAAAAGCAGAATGAGTAATAAGTAAAAACAAAAAGAATGGGACTTCTTACCTCAGGTAGGGTCACATATGTCTTCCCACTTCATCTTATTGCCTCCCATTGATAATTAGCATTCCTGGGAACTGATTCTAGAGATTCCTAGAAAGGAGTGAAGAGTTGGGGGAGGGGGAAATGTAAATACTTTTCACAAAATAGTATTTTAAATTAATATCACTAAAAGAGAAGAATACATGAGGTTGTGGGAGAGAGGCAGGGAAGATTAAAAATAATACTTTTATCTGAACTAGAAAAAAGAGGATATATGAATTATAGGTAGTATAGCAGTTTAACATCAGGAAAATAAATCAAGCTAGCCATAAATGAATTGCTCTCCTACAAAATGCATAAAATCTCTAGCATCCTATTAAGAGATACCTGAAGTTTTTATAAATGGCATTAAAAGTCTTTACAGAAATTGAGGCTTAAATAAATGAAAAAAAAAATCAGTGATTATAATTGGACCGTCCCAATATGATGGAAATGACAATGCTATCTAAATTAAATTTCATAATTAGTATCATACCAAAAAATTGCCAAGGAGATATTTTTTTAAAACTAGACAAAATAATTGCAGAATTCATTTGGGAAAAAGTGAATCTCACTAGATCTAGAAAGATCTAGAATCTCAAGGTTAAAAATGAAAAAAATACAAATAAAGGAAATATAGCAGACTTCAAAAACAGCATTTTTTTAAAAGTAGATTATTGGAACATACTGGGGATAAGCAAGAAACACCTTTATAAAGTTTGATAAACACAAGAATATAAATTACTAGGGAAATCTTTCCCTTTTTACAAGAACTGTTCAGCAAAAATTACTTTGTCTAAAAACCCATATAGTATTCTACAATAAGCTTAAGTTGGATATGTGACCCAAATATAAGAGTTCATACCGTTAAAAAAAAAAAATAGAAGCAAGAGATTATACTTCTTTCACATACGCAGGTATGGGAATTTTTTTTCTCTATAACAAATTCTAATATTTATTTTGTTTTTGACATCACTATCATTTCTCAAGATATCCTTCCCTTACTTTCCTGAGAGTAATTCTTTGTAAGAGAGATCCTCATAGAAGCAAACTGATAGACACATCAAACAGATCCATCAGTATATAGCATGTCTTGCACTCAAAGGCCACTCCCCCTACAAAGAAGAATTTATAAGCAGAGATATCTCCACATCCCAGTTACTGTCCATCTTTCTTCCAAAACTCAAGGATGATTCTAGTTATAGTAACTGGGGGAAAAAAAAAAAATACATGTGCATGTGTGTGCGTGCGTTTGTGTATGTGTGTTAACTTTTATTAAATTGTCCTAATTACAGCTTCTCATCTAATACATGTACCAAGCAGTTTTTTTCTTTGACTAGTGAACTGTGCAATACCAGTGATAAATTCTTGTCACTTGCCTTTTATTGATGAAACAAATGTCATGTTTCTAAGGCCTTATTTACAAGAGTCCTGAAATTCTGGAACATGAGTGAAAATATTAAGTAGATAATTTTAATTCCTAGTTTTACAAAGCATTATTTCTTTTAGCCAAACCATTTCCTTGACTGACCATATTGGTGAATCATTGGATATTCTTCAAAACATTTTTCAAATGTATAGATAAAGGGAATTTGAAGCCTGTGCTTTATTTTGATGGAAAATCCATTTTAAATATCAAGGTTTATTTGACACAAATGCTTTCTTTCATTAATGGTTCAATGATTAACTGTGATTCTAATTCATTATGCAGAATGACAACATCGTAACTGAAATTATTTCATCTGCTCAGGTTAATATCTTTAGTTACTGAAAATTTAATTCAGTACATTTGGTACTCTAAATCTATTGTCTTTGTTTCTTCTGGTTATTATTCTTACAGTTTTAATATGTAATACCAAACTCTGGGGACGTTGGCTGCTCATTTTAACTTGGATTTGCTTAACATTATGTTATAAAAATTCATTGTGTTGCAGTACCTTTAATAGCATATAAGGGCTAACAGCTGAAAGAAGTAATGTACTACAAAAGGAATATCTCATTTCTATCCTAACTTTCAAATGTCAGGCAGATCAATACACATCAACACTGATTTTATTGTTTTCATTAAAGACCGATTTGTGCAAAAATGAGTCTCTTTGGGTACTGAGATAATTCAGGATTATCCAGTTGTTTTTTAGGAAAATAATTTTTCCTTTAAAAAGAGGCAGATGCTTGGCTTACAATTGGAACCATTAGGCAGTTCCAGACAGTAATGATTTGCAAGAATCACTATTCTCTTTGCTTCCCATTTTCTAGTTTTAAAGCTTCTTACTCTGATAAATTGTAGACTAGTGAGAATGCTCATTTTCATGTTTCAAAAACAGGAACAACAAAAAAAACCCAACACCTTGCAAAGTTCTCTGTCCCCCCCCTGGAAATATGTGAATATTCTTATTGGCCATTTTGAATATTCAGTACAAGCTTCAGAATGTGTCTTGGAGTAAGTCACTAATATGGCATGCCCATTAAGATTTATTGTACATATGGTCTTCTCTTGTAGGTGAGATAAATGACCAAAACATTCAGGTGGTAGAGCTTCCCATTGTTGACAGCCTTCATCCACGGCCACCTTATTTACCACTGGCTGTTCCAGAAGACCTTGCAGATCGACTAGTGCGGGTCCATGGAGATCCTGCTGTATGGTGGGTTTCCCAGTTTGTCAAATACTTAATCCGTCCACAGCCTTGGTTAGAAAAGGAAATTGAAGAGGCCACCAAAAAGCTTGGTTTCAAGCATCCAGTTATCGGGTAAGAATCTGATTTGCTTGTTTCATATCTTAAACTGTATCAGAATTTACAGTGATTGGGGGGATGTCTCGTGCCTTTCAATAACTACCAAGAAATTTGTATCATGCACATGATCACCCTTGAAATAACCGTGCACCCCCTGCATGTTCCTAGAACAGCTGAGATGTTCATTCTTAACTTTGAACTGGCACTAGAACTAGAATGGCCCATATAGTTAGAATTTTTTCCCTTAACTAAAGAAATTAGTCAGGAATATTTTGTTCTGTGGGATAAATTGTGAAATCAGCCTTAATCTAATGGGGCCATGGAGTAAAGTTGTAATCTTTATAACATTTCTTTAACAAGTTAATCAGAGGATCGGAATTTATATCTTCACTTTGTAACTTTGGGCAAATCTCCCAGCTTCTAAATGGGGACTAGATGGTCTATGAGGTTCTATCTCACCCTAGATCTGGGTTCTCTGGTAATGACCTTGTATTTCCCTCTACCCAAATACATAGGCCTACTTGCCCTTGCTCTCAGCTCCCATCTCCTGTCAATGCTTGTGTTCTCCCTATCTCAGTCCTGGACGGCTTTTTCTTCATCACCTCTGACTTTTAGTTGCCCTGGCTTTCCAAAAATCTCAGCTCATGTCTTAACTTTTTAAAGAGATCTTCATGAATCCTCCTTAGCTGCTATTGACACCTTTACTGAAATTACCTCCCATCTACTCAGTCTTTATATGTGACTAGTTATTTACATATCTCCACCATTAGACTGTGATCTTGAGAACAGAAACTGGTTTTACTTTCTATCCCCAGCCCTTAACATGATATCTAGGACACAGTAAGCAATTAATCAGTGCTTTAAAAAAATTATGGTGGTTTGATATTGTTAATATTCTGTTTTATGATCCTTATAAAGAGATTGCTTAAAGGAAGAGACACGGTTGAGTAATGTAAAAAATAAGTTATTCTAGTTACATTAAAAAAATTCTCTAGAGTACTCTCAGATTCACCACATGTACCTTTACTTAACATTATGCTTATGTTAAGGTAGAAGTGTCAAGAAATTTTATAAGCAAGAAGAATCCTAATGAAGATCTTAGAATTGGAATGTCAAAGATATAGCCTAAAGCAGGATCTGACCTACATAAGGTTATTATTTGTTCAGTGGCACATTTCTTTAATAAAAATAACTTAAATTCAATTCATAGACTCATAGATTTAGAACTAGAAGGGAACCTTAAAGATCATTTAGTCAACCCTCTGTTTTCTAACAGGTAATAATTTATATATTTTCTAAAATGCAAATTTGCCCCAGTATTTGTTCTAAAATATAAATTCAATTGAACCTATTACCTGCCCTAGAGATGTATATGGACACCCTTAACCAATATATTGGTTTCCATTTTCTCATGTAAAGTAACCAATGTCATATCAAAGTCAGATTCCTTCTTTCTTTGCTCTCAATGCCATTTCATCATTTCAATTTCTTCTTCCTCTCCTTCTTGCACATTATAAAGAAATCCTACAAAAGAACAGCCCAAAAAATGTATAATCATTAAGTATTGAGAATTACCCACTCTCTAAGTTTTCTTTAGTTTCTGAAAACCAGGTAAAAGAAGCTTTATTGCTTCCAGGCCAGAATTCAAGGAAAAATAATGATAAAGCATCACTCCCCAGTACAAAGTGCTGTGAGCCACTGTAAATGAGGAGACAGTGATATTAGGCTTAAAAGTTAGTATAATTGAAAAGTTACAGCATTTAGAAATTGAAGTTATTTATTTAAATATAAATAATTTAAAAGCAAATTTCACTGGTTGTACTGGTGTTTAATTTATAAAGTTTATCATGAATCACTTAATCTAAAACCTAAGGCTGGCATTATATGCAGTAGGGGAAACAATAGAAAATTTCCTAGTAAGTATAGGAAAGCAAAGATATACCTTTTTCCTGCTATTTTGGCTATGATTCTAGTGAAAGCAAAAAAGACAAGTGAAAGACATTAAAGGCCTAAAAATGGACAAAGAAGAGATAAAAACCACCATTAGTTACTAATGACATAATTTACACAAAAAACCTCAACAAAAATCAACAAAACGGTTAACTGAGATGATAGTTTCACTCAATTAGCAAGGTACAAAATAAACTCATGAAAACCAATACTATTTCTTTGTAACAATTAATGAAACCTAGCATGAAATAATTGAAAGGGAAATCCCATTCAAAGTAACTTAAAAATGCATACAATACCTGAGAGTCACTTTCTCTTTCAAGACATATTCAAAGCTTGGATAGAAAAACTTGTGTAGGTATTTAAAAACTCCATAAAGAAATTAAAAATGACATAAATGATTGAAGTGTTCATGGCCTGGGGTATGTCCAAATGACAAAAAAAATTATGTTACTACATAAAATGATTTATAGATTTACTAACTTAGTGTTATATTGATTAAACTACCAAGAGATTTCTTACATATCAAGATAAAATAATACCAACATAGAAAATAGTAATGAAGGAAGAATAGAACTTGCACCTTAAACTACAGAACAGCAATGAACAACACTTTTTGATAGTAGTTTGAAAATAGAAAAACACATCAGTGGAAAAGACTAGATGAGAAAGAATTAGAAACAACTGAATTCAACAAATCAGCATTGCATTAATCTGAGAAAATAAATTACTTGAGAAAGACTTCCCTAAAGAAGTTTGGCCAAAATTAGATTTAGTTCAGTATCTAATATTTTATGCCACAATAAGCTCAAGATAGATATGGGACTGGAATATTAAAGCTCACACCATAAAATATTTAGAAGAGAAACTATATCAGGTGAGTACCTTTCATATCTATGGTTAGAGCTTATTCTTAACCAAATAAAGAACACAGGTGATCACAAAAGATAAAATAAATAGTTTTGATTTTATGAGACTGAAAAATTTCTGCACTAATGCAGTCAATACAACTAGGATTAGAAAGAAAGTTGTTGATCTAGGGGAAAAAATCTTTCTGGCAAATACCTCCGAAAAATGTTGGATATCAACAAATATATAAAATGAAAAGCTCTTTTCTCAGTAGATATGTAGACAAATAATTTTTAAAAGCTTGTAAGAGAATAGCAAGCTATTAAGTATGTGAAAGATTGCTTCAAATAACTAAAAATAGAAATAAAAATCAAAATAAGAGACTTCCAACTGATACGGTTCTTATTCATCAATTAATTTTTCTGCCAGAAAGCATTTTATGGCATGAATTCTTCTCCCATGGTCCATCTTTCATTTCAGATAGCTATTTTTCAGTGTTCTTTGCAAGTGTTGAGAGAGCAGTGTGTTGGAGCTCTAATATGAATTGCATTTTAAGTTCCCAATAAACCTGATTATTAGAGTCTGTGTTCCCTCTTTTGTTTCCCTAGAGTTCATGTCCGACGTACAGATAAAGTGGGGACAGAAGCTGCATTCCATCCCATTGAGGAATACATGGTGCATGTTGAAGAGCATTTCCAGCTTCTTGAACGCAGAATGCATGTAGATAAAAAAAGAGTTTATTTGGCCACAGATGATCCCTCCTTACTGAAGGAAGCAAAGTCCAAGTAAGTTAAACAAGCTGAGATTTCAAATGATGGTATTTATGTGCAAATGGTTTTTCCATTTGAAAAGAAACTTCATTCTTGAATGTTAATTTTTAAAAAGCATATGTGTACACATATATTTACTTGGGTCTTTATCAGTAATATATAATACTTGCAGTTAAAAATCTAAAATATATTAGTTGTGTACTAATTGTTGTATACTAATCATCACCCAAAGAATTTAAGTACTTACCTAGATTGTATACTGAGTTGTGGATTAATCATCATCAAAATGTACTTATCTAAACATGACTTAGTTGCTGTATACACATAGTTAAATATCCACTTCCTGCTTTAGTAACTTCATTTCTTAGAAATTTAACATGGAAAGTCAGATATTCGGCCATTTTAGTTAAGAAAATATTCATCTTATATACAAACCTTTCATGTACGGTGGTCTGTTCAGAGAAAAGGAAAGAAAAGATTTGTGTATTTTATAGTTTGGTGGAGAAGGCAATCGATGTATATAATCAAATATCTTATGAAAAAGTTTTAATTATTTCAGAAACAATTATGATAAGTGGCTAATTTGGGGGAAGACTTGTAGGTTACTTTCACATTATTTATGAATTGCAAAGTTGGATGGGATCTTAGAGATCTTCTGGTATAACTCGCATGTGAACAAGAATCTCCTTTACATGATACCTGAAAAGTGGTTAACTAGACTTTGCTTGAAGATCTTCATTGAAGAATAAACCATTACATGAAGTAGCCTGCTACTTTTGAGGGGCTCTGATGGTTATGCAGGCTTTTCTTGTATCAAACCTATATTTGCTTTTTTTTTTTTTTTTTTTTGCAAGTTTTAGCCATTGTTTTTCATTCTTTGACTTTGAAACCCAAGCAAAACAAATCTAATCTTTCCTCACAAAAGCCCTTCAGACACTTGAAAACAGTTATCTTTTATGTATTTTTTCCCTTTCAGCTTAAAATTCCTTGTTCATTCACCTGCTGAATCATATCAAATCACACAATATGAGTTAGAAAGCTCAAGTTCTCTTGACAAAATATTGTATGCAGTTCAATTTACTTCATGTACTTGAAACTAAAGAAACAGAATTTGTAATTATACAATTAATTCAGACTAGCCTTACATCCTTCTACATATTACTCCCAAATTAGTGAGTTGGATTTTGTTTTTAATGTAATTTTTAAAAGTTATTTGATTTTGAGGAGTTGGGAGAAGGAATACAAATAGGATATGATGTTATAAGGATCAATGTGCCATTCATTTAATGAATGGTTATGAGAGGCAAATAACAGAGACAGTAAGTTGAAGTGACCTATTTGTGCTTGCCATCTAGGGGAGGGGGTGGAGGGTGGGAGGGAAAAATCGGAACAGAAGTGAGTGCAAGGGATAATGTAAAAAAAAATTACCCTGGCATGGGTTCTGTCAATAAAAAGTTACTATAATAAAAAAAAAAGAAAGAAAGAAATAGAAGTGACCTATTTGCATATAGCAAAGGGCATCTCCCTTCTGAACTTTGGTCATTCATGATTGGTACTTTGGCCAGTCAAAGTGTTCTGGCTGTCAGGGAGAGAAATGACTTTGAAAGAAGAACTTGGTACCTTGACTTATTCTTCTTACCTGTCTGAACTTCATTGTAGATTGACTCTTGATCTGGACAGCTTGATTTTTGGAAAAAGAAGAATGACTCATTTTACAGCCAGCCAGTGACTTGCTGTCATATAATTCCATCAAGTTGACTAAAGTACTTTTTCACACCTCCTAAAGGAAAACAAAAGTGCTATGTTTTATTAGGGTTATTTATATATGGGTTTCTTTCTCCTCTGGTTTAGGGATTAAGACCATATTTATATCATAGAAAGAATTCCAAAATTTTTCAATTTTTGCAAAAAGCTTATGTGCTATTGGAATCAGTTGTTCTTTGAATGATAAAATCTATCTGGTACTAGGTTTTTGTTTTTTTGTTTTTTTTTTGTTCTTTAGTAGTTTATTTTTATATTCTCAACTTCTTTTGCTAAGATTGAGTTACTTAAGTTTACTATTTTACTGTTATTCTGAGTGTCTTATATTTTCTAGACGTGTATCCGTTTCATTTAAATTGCCAATCTAGGGCAAAAGTGGGCAAATCATTTTTGGGCAAAATAGTTTTTAATAATTTCCTTCATCTTTTGCTATAATTTTGCTGTTTTCATTTCTAACATTGACCATTTGGTTTTCTTTTCTTTTTAAATCAGATTGACTAATGATTTATTTGCTTTTTAAATTTTTTTATTTATTCTTATTTTGTTTTCAATTTTGCTAATTTCAGAATTTATTTTGTATTTAGTTGGAGTTTTTTTTAATTATGTTGGTTTTCTAGGTTTTTTTTTTTAAGTTATAATTTAGCAAGTGTTTTCTTCACAGCAGTCCTGAAGGTAGATGGTAGAAAATTTTGTAAAAATTTGTAGAGATGAGTTTTACAGATAAGAAAACTGAGTCTCTGAAATGTCGATTACTTTGCCTGTGGCTAGTAAGTGGTAAGCTAGGACTAAAACCGAGGTCTTCTCACTTTGATTTGTGTATTTTTATTGCCATATATAAGTATCACAGGATTAGATATTTAGGGCTAATGGGACCTTAATGATCAAGACCAATCCATCATAGTATAGATGAGAATGCTGAAGCTTAGAAAATTTGTAATTTTCTCAACACAACACAATCTGTAAGTGTCTGAGGTGGCATTTGAACCCTGTTTTCCTGACTCCATGTCTAATGCTTGGTCTAATATTTTTTTTGTCATATAAGTGATAACCACAGCAAACAATGTATTATCCCAGTAGTTATAAACCTGTTGTATGGGAAATTTTTGTAAATATAATTTTTTTTTATTTCATTCAGTTCTGTTACAGGAGGGAAGGAACAATATCCTGTCACCCTTCATTTTAAGACAGATTAGATTTATATATTGCTGGATACTATTCAATTAATTTATATAGGCTCTATCTAGTGTCCTGTGATTGCAGCACAATTGCACAATGTAATTGCAGCACATTAATGACAGAATTTACTTTAATTGTGAGAAGAGTAAAGCTAGAGTCTTCCCTTTTTTGTCACTAGTGTAGCAATTTTCAGAACATTTCTCCATACTTAAATATGATAGAGCGATTTCACGATACTTCCCATTCTTCCTTTTATATTTTCCTGAGTGTTAGTTTTGTCAGTCTCCTCCAAGGTTTCAATTCTTTTTCCTTTATTCCTCATTTTCTAGTTAAATGTTTTGTAGCGCTGGTTTAAGTTTCTCAGGAAAATTGATATAGGTAAATCTAAGACAACAAATCATGATTTTGACCTTCAGTTTTGGAGTGCTGTCCTTTCACATGCTATCCAAGGCCAGGGAACCAGAGGAACAAATACATAATGAGTATCATAGCCCCTGAAAATTCATAAGCAAACACATTATATTTTATTGTTCAAACTCATTTATGTGACACCAAAAATAAGATTTTTGGAAAGGGATAAAGTTTTATCTCGTACAGACTTTATATAATTGGTTGCTAAGTGGAGATGAGCAGATGATATTTTATGGATGGAAAGCCTTAGGATTCTCGTTGTTAGCAATTGCTATTGTTAGAGAAGCGGTTTCAGCTTGGTTATGTTGATGACTTATAGCTGTACCTAATCTGGATAAGTGGTTCTTATATACAACAGTAGTAAAGTTGTTTAAAAACCAGTCCAAAAAATGAATCAAACCTAATCCTTTTAAGGTTATACAGGAAAATACTGCCTCCCAAAATTGTGTGATCACTAGAAAAATTACAAGTTGTCTTTTCATCTCATATGAATCAGTTTGCCATAGTGGCAAAAGTACTGCTTATATGTTCAGCTTTTATCTTTGAAGAAAAAAAGAGCATTTTCATACTGATTTCCATAGTGCCTACTATGTGTCAGGCTCTCTACCAAGCAATTTTTATAAATATCTTATTTGATCCTTTTGAAGTAGGTGCATTTTACAGTTGAGGAAATAGGTAAATAGCAGTTAAGTAATTTGCCCAGTCACACAGCTAATTAAGTGTTTGAGATCAGATTTGAGCTCGGGTCTTCCTAACTCTACACTGAATGTTCTCTCTTTTCTGTCACCAGTTCCCCCAATAGCATTTTTTAGGTTCTTCTTTGAAATAAGAAAATTATCTATTCTACCCTATCACATAGGGTCCTTTTGAGGATGAAATGAGATAATGTATTTAAAAATGTTTTTCAAATTTTAAAAGAGTAATTATGATGATAATTATTGATATATTAAATTGTTAACTACTATTACTAAAATGCCCTGGATAGTGATGATTTGTGATGATTTGCTAAACAATGGATATGAGGTATGAATACACATGAAAGTAGATTCGTACAATTGTGTGATAATAGGAAAGAAAATATAAACTTATCTCCTGGTTTTAAGAATTTCTCTTTTTGAAGTGTCTAAGCACCTAGTTTAGAAGTTTGGAGTTAAGAATTGTAAAAAAAAAAAAAAAAACAAAAAAAAACAAACAAAAAATTATGCTGAAACATCTTATAAATAGAGCCATAGAAATGAGCAGAATTCAAAGGACTGTGCTAATTTTAATAGATACTTGATTTTTTTTTTATCATATAGAATTGCAAAATAGGACTAATCAAACTGTTTTCATTTTACAAGTTTAAGCTAGTTCTTTGGATTGGAGAGGAGGGAAATTTATTTAAATTGAGAAAAAAAAGATGGTTTGCAGTCTTTGTTGCTTTGTGTTATGTGAAACATCCTTAAATTACAGGGATACCTTACCTAACATCATTCCATGGTTTTGTGAAAACACAGTAGGAGAAACAACATTTTAGGTGACAGTTCCCATAAAAATGATGCTATAAGTAAATAATTGACCAAATGACGTTACTGTGGACTTAATGGCTTTAGGAAGTTTGATTATAATGTATTAAAAATCTTATCATAAAATGACAAATGTTAGTCAGGGCAACTTAGGTAAAATATGCACAGAAAATGATTTCTATGTGGCATATGTTTTTGCAAAAAACAAAACACTTCCAAATCATTATTTCATAACAAAATTCAGACTATTGAATATTGCCACTTGGAGGCAAGAAATCCTCCTCTCCTATCATTCCTTTACTTTGGTTCTTCTCCCTTGTCATTTTAAAGAAGTCAGCGTCTCCTATTGAATCACTTCCAGTTTGCTGAATTCTGATCTTCTAATCATGTACTTCAATTAATTTGGTGACCAGATAGATCCCAAGTGATTTTAGTGTCATCTTTTCAAAGGTTTCATCATACCCCCTTCTTTTTGGCTTCACTTAGTACCTAAACTCAACTAGCAAGATTAATATTTATTCTAGGAAGGAGATGCTATAACTTCTCTTAGTAACCAATTCCAGTGTGTCTAACAACCTCCCTTTCATATTTATTTAGAGCTGTTTCAGCCCCATTCCTGAGTATGCAGCTTCACAGGGACCATATTAAAAACTTTCCTGGCTGTTTTCTTTTCAGAACAAGTGTGACATTTCCTTCATCTCCCAAAGTCTGAGCTATAGTGAGCAAAATGTCAAAAAATAATGAGGCCAAATGGAGCTATACAATGAATGCCAGTCTAAAGCAATGCTCAAAGGCTTTACCTTTGCAGCCATTATCACTGAGAGGCAATGGGGAGAAAGCTCATCAATGGTAGTGAAATGGACAGAATACTAAAGTCATTGTTAAGGGATGAGACCAAACTCAGGTAGTTAAGCTTCATCCTGAAAGTAAATAAAGTAAACACCTTTACAAGCTGAATTAACTTTTTTAAATCTATAAGGCATAGTCCTATAAATGACTGCTCCAGGTTTACTGAATGATAGTTAATATAGTTTCCAAAAATGTTTCATTACTTCAGCGGCCTATTTGAGTTTGAATGAGAGATACTCAGAGCAAAATGAGAAATTTTGGTTCACTGTGTTTCCATTAGCATTGTTGTGCTAGCTGTAAAACTTTTTAATACCTGGCCAACAGTTGTGGTGAACCTTGAGTGTAGCTGGATGATTCAGCACTGAAATGGTGGACAGCACCAAGCAGCTCATCACTGAGTTGCAATGAAAGGTGTTACCAGGGATATTCAAGGAGTTGGTAGCAGGTGGTATTTTCCCATCCATTCAATTTAATTAGGCTGTCCCACTTCTTTGCATTTTTGGCATGCTGCATTGTCCCAAATGCTAGAGACCCAGTTAAGTCTGGGCATAAAAAGGGGTCATTGTTTTGATTTCCCTAAGCAAACATCCTATGAAACCTCTAAGGTTTCTCTATATCTTTTTAGTTGACCCATAGGGAAGTGGTAGAGTTTCTGTCTGCCTTCCACAAGTGTCTGGTGTCAAATATTAGGCACATGGTCATGGGGTCTATAATGAGAAGTGTTTTCAGAGAGCTTACTACAACTAATTAGTAAATTGTAAAATGTCATAATGGATTCATAAAATATAACCCCAGCTTAAAATTTGGGGTTTTGCAAATCCCATTTGCAGATATGGGATTTAAACCTAGGTCCATCAACTTCAGTTCCTGGATTCTTTCCACTGTATTAACTGTACTAAACTTTTCTTTTAAAGCATTAAGGTACTAAAAGAAAATTACTTACTCAAATAAGGTGAAAAGGCTAGCTTTTAGAGATTACTCCTGCAGAAAGATAGAAGAATAGCCCTTTTATTTTTTGGCAAAGGAGACTTCAATGAATTATATATTTGGCATCCCATTAATTTTTCTTTAATGTTCCAGTTAATCTCAACTGATGAATTGAAAGATAGCTTATTGATTTTTTTTAAGAAGTTAAGTTTATTTATTTTTATTATTATTATAGCTTTTTATTGACAACATGCATGGGTAATTTTTCAACATTGACCCTTGCAAACACTTCTGTTCCAACTTTTCCCCTCCTTCTCTCCACCCCCTCCCCTAGAGAGCAGGCAGTCCCATACATGTTAAAGTATATGTTAAGTACAATATATGTATACATACTTATACAGTTATCTTGTTGCACAAGAAAATTCAAATTTAGAAAGAAGGTAAAAATAATCTGGGAAGAAAAACAAAAATGCAAGCAAACAACAGTAGAAAGAGTGCAAATGCTATGTTGTGGTCCACACCCACCCATGTTGTGGGTGTAACTGGTTCGTTCATCACTGATAAATTGAAACTGATTGGGATCCTCTCATTACCGAGGATAGCCATTTCCATCAGAATGGATCCTCATATAGTATTGTTGTTGAAGTATATAATGATCTCCTGGTTCTATTCATTTCATTTAGTATCAGTTCATGTAAGCCTCTCCAAGCCTCTCTGTATTCTTCCTGCTGATCATTTCTTACAGAACAATAATATTCCATAACATATATGAATATACCATACTTTACTCAGCCATTCTCCAATTGATGGGCATCCATTCAATTTCCAGTTTCTATGACTTATTGATTATTGAATATCAAGATTAAAATCTTTCTTTGTTGGTGGAAAAGATACAGCCTTGCTAATGGAGAATGCCAGAGACATTCCATCCCAAAAGTCATTGTGATGCCAGAGAAACTGAGGCAAGATAGAGATTAGAGGTTGTTAATATTTTATTAGAGGGAGAGTTTATTAGAGGGAATCCAGAGAGCTGGATTCCAGAGACTCTTATAGGACTCCAGCAATCAGGGAAACAAAGGCAAGGTGGGAGTAGAGCACTGGTGAGTGGGAAGTTCCAAGAAAGAACCATAAATTCAGTTGTGACCGGTTAGGGGTGAAGAAGGATCATAAATTCTAGGAGCCAGCATATGAGGCAGAAGATACCCAAATATTGAGATAAGCAAACTGGAGTTTTATGACTCTGGAATGCTAGTGGTCAGGGCTCCCAGCCCTAATTATCTTAGTTCTAATGGCCAGGAAGAGGGGTTGCCACCAGGGACACTGAGGCAGAACAATTTAGGGAAACTGAAGCAGAACAATTCAGGGAAACTGAGGCATAACATTCTATACTCTCTCTTCTGAAAATTCTAATCATTGAATTATCTTGGAGGGTCTCAGCACCATGATTTTGACCAACCCTATTTGGAGCAGATAAAACAAAATAAAATTAGAAAAATGCAAGGATAAGTCTCTCTCTGATAACCTCAGGGTTAACAGCAGTACAAAGGCTTCCTGTAGCAAGCATGTCAGGTCCTCTGAAGTTCTGAAGCACTATCTCAGCCAGGGAATCTAGCTTGAGATGTGAGTTCTACAGTCCTTTGTGTACTTAACTCAGGATCTGTTTATAGAGCAGCAGCAGTGCTCAAGACAGTTTGTGCTAGCCTATCCTGGGGGATAGGGAGTGGAGTCACTACAAGGCTGTCCAAGACTTTAAGGGAGAAGGATAAGGCTTGAACAATTGTCCCCTTGTCCCCACCTAGAAGAACAGACAGACTAGCAAACATTGCTACAGAAAGGATCCAGATTCCTTAGCAGAGTATGCACAGTTAGATCATCAAGGCAGGCAAACCATGAACTTTTAGAGGCCTTATACCAAGGTGCAACACCCTCTGAGAATGCTGAAATACTAATTAAGGAAATGGGATTACAGGACTTGAGAAGTGGATCAGAGAGACTGCCAGTCACAAGATGCTTGTACCTTGGAGATTTCCAAGGATGATTTCTTGTAATTCCTAAAAACAGGCAATCAGAAAATAGTCCCAAAAGCTGAGTCTGCCAGGGCAATCCCAACAGAATAAGGGGTTTCAAAATTAAAGCATAACCAGCAATCACAGTCCAGTTAAGGTTTAAATAATAAACCAAGCAGGCAGTAAAGACAAAAAGGGACTGCTAGAAAGACTTCCAATTTGAATTGGGTGGGGGGGGTGGAGAGGGGGATAGAGGTGTCTGAGGCCAAGTGAATAGGAAACTAGTGGCAATTGGAGTTCCCATTCTTTCAGGTACCTTTGGAAAAAATCCACCAGCTTTCCTGGTCCCTATATCTTTTATCCTCCCCTTTTATTTTATCAAAGAGATCATCCACGGAGGAGTAAATAAATAGTCAAGTAGCATCCCACATACAAGTCCTGAAAGTTAATTAAAATTCTTGTACATAACAGACTAGTATAGCAGGATTTTTCTACTCTGGAATTTATCTAGAGATCCCCAAACAATTACATGTTCTGAAGGAAACATTGTGCTCAATTAGATAATGCAGATAACAGCAACAGTTACCCAAACCCAACATTTTTCATCCCAAATCCTAAACACACAGTAATAGAGGATACATACAAGATTTTACAATAATACACAATAAGGGGACCTAGTCAGAATTTAACAGTCATTCATCAATCATTTTCAGTTCCTTCCAAATCAAGTGAGGCTCAAAGACCATTAGGGGCAGGGGTTACATCTATTGCAAAAGTGCTTCCTGCTGAGATGGGTGAAGACTGAAATCCTATTCCAGGGAGTGGGGTGGGTGTCACAAAAGCAATAAGTGAGCTGATCCAGGTCCCAGAAGCAGGTCAATAAATATAGCTGTAATTTGACCAAAATTTAGAATAGAAAACAAATCTAACAAAGAAAGGTTAGAACAGTCTAAGATAGAAAGACTGGTTCAGAAGGACTGCTACAAAATGTAGAGAAGCCAATATAGACTGGCCAGCAGATTCCCATGTAAGGAAACAAGTTTGCCTCACAGGACAAACGGTTGTCAATCCCAATAAACAAAATAGCAATTAGGTCTTACAGACAACTATGCCAATTGTCTCTCATTATTTCAGAAACCTTTTAAGACCTGAATATAGACACAAATATCTAGTAACTGATAGATGACCAGGCTAAATACTCACCTGCCTAAGTTTTTAGGATGTAATGATTACAGATAGTCAGATTGGAAACAGCAAGGTATGACATAATTGAATTGCATTAATGGTTTCTATTCATTATTGTTTCTGATCATAGAAATCAGTCACAAGACGAAAAAGCAAGGATATGACTATATCATATTATAATCAGTCAAAACTGATTCTTCAGTATATACAGGACACAGGATAAAGTAGCCTTAACTCAGTTTTACTTCGGGTAATTGTCCCAGTACTTTCAGAAGATGGAGCTTTAAAACTCCCAAGTAATATTAGCTATAGACCCAAGAAATTTTACCTTCAATAACAAATCCCATTAACCAAAGCTTCAGATGAATTCTAAACAGATATTTACCATGACCTTATATTGATAAGTCAGAGATTTGTCCCAGAAAGTTCATAACTTATCTTTCATATTTAAGTAGATGTTTTATAAGGTGAACATTATGCAAATCATTTTGCTATAAAATGCCCAATACATAGAAAAATAGGAAATTTAGGAAATTGCCTGTTGTCTATAACAGAAACATATTCAAAAGGACAAAGGAAAAAACTATCATTCCAGAGGCCCTTTAATGGGCACAACCTCAAGATGACTCAATACAATCTATTTAAACTCATACAGAATATTCTAATTCCACATAAAAGAATCTGAAAGATTCTTTAAAAATATCAATTAAACTTTTGGAAACAGTGCTGCCAAATTATAGATCACATTTGTTATCATATCCCTTAAACAAGGAGACCATTATGCACCTAAAAAAACAGTCAATTAATACCATGTAAAAGCAGACTATCCCTTTTAAATAATAAAAAATGCTCTCTGCATCAGAGAGCCAGCGAGTTTATCTCGATTTCCAAAGAAGCAGCCGAAAGCAGTTGGGGGAGGAAAGGTGAGTAAAATTTTCACATTTGAAACCAAAAGATCCTTTGCTGTTTTTCCTTCTCCCTCTCAACTTCTCTTTATAATTAAGATAAATGGCAAGTTGATTAAAAGACCTGCTTTTCTTTTTTTCTCTCTCAACATCCTCTTTCCCTTTGTGACATGCTTTTCCCTTCTTTTCTCTCTCTCCAATTTCCTTCCTGATACTCTCTCCCCCTTCTCTCTCTTCCTTCATGAAATAATTCAAACTGTCAATTGTTTCTACAAATCAGTCTTTCTTATCCTGTTTCTTTAAATCATCATCTTTTCTCCTTTCCTTTTCTTTCAAACTTTTAAGATTTCCAATATAGTGAACAACTCAATAATTCCATAAAATTCACATATATGTTCAGCAGAGCTGACAAAATTTAAAGCATTTCTTATAACACATATAAATTACCCAATATATGTTTCAGAAGGTAACATATTTCATCTAATTAGGAAGTATGTGACTTCTTCAAGTGAATTATCAAAACTTTGTGCAGCTTTTTAAAAGTTTTTTTTTTCTTTCAGTAATAAAGGTTCAGTATTCAAGTTCCTAAGATCTTATACTCAGAATAAACAAATCTAGCATGTACAAGGCAACAGTAATTATTTCCCACAATTTCAGAATTACAGTACCACTTTTAAAAAAAATTAAGTTCCCAAAATCAGTAGACCAATAAGCTAAAAGGATATGGCCTTTTCCCACCTAAATAAGTTTCCTAAATTCCTAATCAAATGTTGCAAACAAACTGAATTACCATTTGGTTGTATGTATGGGTGGGTATATATATACATATACATATACATATACATATACATATACATATACATATACATATACATATACATATACATATCTCAGAAACTTTTTTTTCTGCCTGAGTTTTTTTTAAAGGAATTAGCATCTATCTCTTTTGTTAGCTCTCTTACCTTTCCCCCAGGCAGAGCTGCAACTTACATCAGATAAGGGTTTATTGCCCTCTTTCTTTTCTTCTACCAGCAGGCTTTTCTGCCAGAATTTTAAAAGTAGCCAAGCTTTTCTGTTCCTTTTACTTTCAAATTAGTGCAAACAGATTAAGAAGTTAAAAATCACAAGCAGTTTTTTTTTTTTTTATGCTAAACGCCTTTGCAACATTGAAATGACCAATTGCCAGATTTCTCAATCATTGTTCTTAAAACTTAACAGACCTCTTTAAATCAACAAAATAGACCGACAAGTCACAAATACTGAGTACACAGACACAACATTTAACACATAACAAGCTAGGGGCAAGCTCTTGATACCTCAGAAATGCCATGAGGGGAGTTTCAGGTGGACAATCTCTACCTCTCAGAAATTCAAATGGAGCCTTTTAAACAGGTTTCCAAACTCCAGTTTGGTGCGTTCTTTGCCTTCATAGAGAGTGCCCAGATGTAAAAAATACCCAGAACCAAATTGTGTCCTAAGATATCCAGAGTTGTGCTAACAGTGCGGCCACATAGTAATTTTAAAAAGCACCCAGATTTATTGTCCAAAGACATTCAGTCCAGACATGTGTCTTAATAGACACCAAGAACAGAGGGCACCATGCAGCATCCTATTGGTACCTCCCAGATTATTTACGGTTTATCAACCTATCTTTTGGGGACCCAATTATGTTAGAAAAACAGAATAGAACAGAAAAAACAACATACTCTCCTGTTGCCTAAATAGAAGTATCTACAATGAGCCTTGCCAGAGCCCAAAATTTCTCTCTTCATGGGAACTCTGCAACAAGGCAGAGGGCTAGTCTCCTCAAACAAAGAGCCAAGTCTCAGTTGCTCCAGGGCTCCAGGCAGAGACCCAATCTCTAATCCTGCTCTCATATCTCATGGGGAGCCTCTAAAATGTAATGCCAGAGAAACTGAGGCAAGATAGAGATTAGAGAGTTTTTTATATTTTATTAGAGTGAGAGATGGATTAAGGGCAAAACAGGATCCATGTTGAGCCCAGCTGGCTGAATTGGACTCTTGTCTCAAAGTATCCAGCAGCAAATGAGAGATTCTAGGGATTCTTATAAGACTCCGGCAGTCAGGGAAATGAAGGCAAGGTCAGGGTAGAGCATTGATGAGTGGGAAATTCCAGTTCAGTTCTGACAGGTTGGGGATGAAGAAGGATCATAAGTTCTAGGAGCCAAGATGTCTGAGTCAGAAGATATAGCAAATATAGCAAACTAGAGTTTTATAACTCTTTGGAATGCTCCCAGCCCTAATTATATCAGTTTTAATGGCCAGAAAGGGAGGTTGCCACCAGGGACACTGAGGCAGAACAATTCAGGGATACTGAAGGAGGGAAACTGAGGCAGAACATCATAAGAATTTGCTTTTTTAAAAAAAGACATTGTGAGCTTTAAAATAACATGGAAGCTCCTTGAGGGGCTATTTAACTTTTTTATCCCCTGCAACCAAGATAGTTCTTTGCACAAAGTAGGTGACTTATTAAATGTTTGTTGATTCATTGCACTGAATTTGAAAATAACTAATCAGTATATTTGTGCTATATTTTTTTTTCAGGTACCCAAATTATGAATTTATCAGTGATAACTCCATATCCTGGTCAGCTGGACTACATAATCGATACACAGAAAATTCCCTACGAGGTGTGATTTTGGATATACACTTTCTGTCACAGGCAGATTTCCTAGTCTGTACATTTTCATCCCAGGTAAGTAGCAAAGGAACATTTCTAAATGCCCAATGCATTATGACAGATTGGTTTATTTTTATTTTTGCTTAATGCTGGTTATTGTGATTCAAATATAGTTTTCCTGATCAGTAATGATCTTCTATGGAAGAATGAAAAGATTCAATAAAATTTGAGAGCATTGTATTGGGTATTGTAGTCATTTTGCAACCAGTAGCTGAATATTCTTCTGTCAAAGTTAGTCATTATGTAATGATTAAAATATTTAGTTTGTTTAAAGAATTTAACAAAAGCAGCAAGTAATTAAGTACATTTTATTCTTTTTTTTTTTTAATGCAGTCAATATATAACTATCTTTTCCCACACATCAGCATACTGATACTGGAAAGTTTTACTAAAATTTTGCTTAAGAACAAAAAAAAAAAAAAACCAGACACAATTTTTCAAGTCAATTATATTACTTGGTGACAAGAAACTGTAGGTTAAATTTAAATAATACCCACAACCATCCATTTAGTTTAGTTAATGCACATAATTATGTTTACAAGTTTGATTTGTTTTGGTTTGGGGAGATTAGATCAGGCTTGAATAGTCAGTGGCAATTTCAGTTTAATGGTAGTTATTGAGGGCTTTATTTTATTTTATCACTACATATGTCATATTTATTTGTTCTTACTTCATCCATTCAACAGGCAGTTAATAAGGTCCTACTAGATGCCCTAGAGCCCAGCTTCTTAAACTGTGGTTCGTGACCTCATATAGGGTCTCATAACTGAATGTGGGGGTCACAAAAATTTTATTTATTAGCAGTAAATATCAGATTTGTATGCCTATTTTATATACTATATACTATATATTATTGAATGAAAAGGGGTTGTGAGTAAAAAAAAAAATAAGTCCTTCTGTAGAAGAGTTCAAAAGAAGTCCCTTGTTCTTTTATGGCGTTTATAATAAAATCAGTGTGCATATATGAAACAACAGAATAAGAATTAACACATGAACAAGTGTATTTAAATGTATCATCTGAATAGAGAAGAGTTCTAGAATATCAATGTTGGGTT
This sequence comes from Sarcophilus harrisii, assembly GCF_902635505.1. NCBI lineage: Eukaryota > Metazoa > Chordata > Mammalia > Dasyuromorphia > Dasyuridae > Sarcophilus > Sarcophilus harrisii. The sequence goes on from NC_045427.1 coordinate 323,806,069, forward strand.
TCTGACTCTGAGAGAGAGTGTTCCAGAAAATGTATATGGTAAGAACTGCTAAGGTGAAATTAATGTACCTGTTCAAAATCTCCCTTAGCTCTAGTATGGTTATGTCTAATTCTAGGATAGATTCTGAGATAACAAAGACAAAACTATTCAAAGTCTTCCTCCCCACTAGCCTTTCTTTCTCATCCCCCTACCTTGTGCCTCCCCCCCCCCCTTTTTTTTTTAAACAGTGCCTTACTTAGGCTTTTCCTAGATAGATATAGGTTTTTTTTCTGTTCCTATAGCCCTGGCTCAGTCCACATAGATCACAATATGTCAGAAGAGACAAAATACAATTAAGAGTATGTTGACTTTTGACATTTTATTCGCATCTAGGACAAAAAAGAATTTTGTTCTTCCTTTTAAATTCTGTTTTATACTATAATATCCCCTCTTGTTGAAGTATTTGGAGCCTGAAGAAGCAATAAGAATAAGATGGAGATCGCAGGTTATGCAAAAGTAAAAGTTGTGTTATTTCTGATACTAGAATAGTAGAATCCTACTAGAAATTAGAATACTGATACTTGGGAATTCAAACTAGATTCAATAACAATGAAGTAAAACATTATTCAATCAAATAAAAACTTTAAACCAACATTTAAAAAATTTTGTAAAACTAAAAATGGACTCAGAGAGTACTTTGAAGTGTTTAGGTTGAAGTTCAGAGTAAAAACTCAACACTAAGTTATTGTAGCACCCAGAGACAATGGACTTATATTTGTTAACTTTTTATTTTTATTCAAAGATTTACTTCCTGTCTTCTTGTTACCAAATTAAAAAAAATAAATAAAAGTTTGGGGCAGCTAGTGGATAGAGTACCAGCCCTGAAATTAGAAGGATCTGAGTTCAAATCTGGCCCCATATACTTAACGCGTCCTATGTGTGTGACCCTGGGCAAGTCACTTAACCCAATTGCCTCAACAACAAATGAATGAGAATAAATGAATGTGGTACACAATTGAAAAATTTCCTAGTAACAATAAGGATTCCTGATTAATAGTGATTCTTCCATAGTATATTGGAAAGAGTACTTTATTTAGGGTCAAAGAACTTGGGTTCAGAATTTAGCTGTGCTCTTGTGACCCTGAGTATGTCATTTAAATTAGATTGGATTAGGGAAGAGGTAGATAGCAATAATCTGTAGGAAAACTGATGAAAGGTTGAAATAAGATGATAATTTTATGAATAGAGAAAATAGGAGATGATATGCAGTTAGAATCAAGATTTGGCAACCAATTGGAAATGTATAATAAGGAAAAGTGAGAAAGAAAGGATAATGCCAATTTTGTGAACCTGGAAGACGAACTATGGTGGTGCTTTTGAAAGAAATAAGATTTAGAATATCGTTGGGGTTAGAGGAAAAAGATAGACTTTATTTTGAGGACATCCAGTGTGAAATATCCAATTGAAGATTTGGGATAGAAATTCAAGGGGAAAAATTGAGACTAGATTTATTTGGAGTCAATGATTTAGAGATGGTAATCCAGTAGAAACTAATAAGGACACCAAGAGAATGTAGAAAGAAGAGATTTAGGACATACCCTTGGGCAATTTCTGTATTAGGGGATTGCAATCTGAATGATGAGCCAGAAAAGGAGAAGGAGAAAGATCAGTTTTGATAAGAAAATCTAGAAATGATAGAGATTGTAAAAAGTTGGAGAGTTAGTTTTAAGTGAGGAAGCTGAGGAAGCAAGCATAGATAGCTTTGTTTTGGCATTTAACTGACAGAGATTAGTAATGTGTGGCAGGATCTTGAGGAGCTAGTAGAATTTAGTGAGTTTTTTTAAAGAATGGATTGGAGGAGTTGGTCATTAATTAAACATTAGAAAGAAGTGATGATAGTTTACAGTCTGTTGGAGTCAACAGAAAGGGTTGGGGATCAAGGGCCATTGTCAGAGATTAAGGGAACTGTAGGAGGTGTCAAAGGAGTTAGATATTAAGTGAGCAGAAGCTAACAGCAAAGAATCACCCCAAGTTACAACCCATTAAGTCAGGATTGTGTCCTGTTTTCATGGGCAACCTGGCTATGCTTTCAATAGCATAAATAGCACACTTATTTCTAACAGAGATGTCACACTATATGTGACTAATCTTAATCTGAATCAGATGTTTACTTAGGGGCCACAGATGGTAAGACCAAGACTTGTATTTATTTCATTACAGACAGATGCTCAGCTTAGGAATTTCCACTTTTGTAGAGATCATAAAACTACATTGAAATGTTTATGTAAATTGAAGGCTTCACAAAGAGAGGACAAGAGGTTCTCAGTAAAGTGAACTCTGGAGGGTTAGAACAAACATTCTCTGAATCTATACAGATCCTTATTCTTTGGAGTAAAGAACACCGTAACACATGGGCAATAATCTCATCAGTACTCTATATCCCTCAGAGATATAGAAAACATGCCTTCTCCCTCTTTGAGCAAAACAAGGGTAAGGCAAACAGCACAAAGATTCCATTTGGAGAACGAAGTGGAAGGTTAGATACCATTTAATTGAGTCCAGTGCCTTTATTTTATGGATGAGGAAACTGAGTCCCCCTGAAGTGAGAGGAACTCATATGAAATCACACATGAGTAGCAGAGTCCAAGTTCATCCCTGTGCTCTTTGAATTTAAACCTACTTTTCTCTCTACCACACTATGCCATGCAGGATGGGTTGGATCACTCAGTGAATCTAGAACCCATTTTCCCTGACTTTCAGGGCTGAGGAATCTTCCTTGTCCTGATTGTCTTTGGGAGTTCTCATTGAGCCAATCTTCAGGAGTGAAATTCAGCCTCTGCAGAAGATCTGCTTTTTTTTAGTGTTTTTCTGAAATAGAGACACATCTGTGTTTTATCATCTGACAATATTTTTCCTGTTACCACTTACTGTGTGCCTAGCGGTATGCTAAAAAGGATATAGTACCATGTCAACACAGGATGAAATAAAACAGGCGCCACGCAGTTACAGAGAGTCTCAGCTTTTGAAACTCCAATTTGCCCCCTCTCAACAATGTCACCTGTCAAAATCAAACCTTGCCTAGTGTTGGCATCAGCTGGACAGGCAAGCTATTTACATTTGTAAGGAGAAGGCTGGGAGAAGAAACCAGAGGTAATTAAACACAGCAGCTTTGTTTTGTTTTGTTTTTCATGGGTGATTTTTAGTAGAGCCTTCAAGAAAAGCAGTTTCTGGAATTTACACTAACTTGTTACACCTCTATGATTAAGAAGGAGACTTTTAGTTTTTGTTTCTGGTTATTTGAACAATTATGCTTGGATCTTAATTTTTGATTAATAACTGTGGGGTGCATAGTGGCTGTGAATTAGCATTTCCCTGTAGGGCTGGCTTTTTGTACAGGTGTAGTGCCAACCACCTATATAATCCCAACCTCTCTAACCCTCAAAATCTCAAGGCTTTAAATTTTTATGACTGCCTTAAGCATCCAAAATTTTCAGTTGTTCATTCCATCAGATGAGGCTTTAAATGCCCCTGTTAAAATATGAAGGTTACTTGGGGAGGGTAACATACTTTCATGTGTGTTAAAAATTGTCAGCTATCATTTGGTGCATACCTAGTATTTATCAGGTACTGTGCCAAATGCTGGATAGTTTAATTTAATTTATTATACTTACCCTAGCAAAAGGAAATAGAATGAACAAGGTTTGATCAGAAGCAGGGGATCAGAAAATATCTGGACTATATGGCACTCCTGGGGCAGATATGCTGAATCAGTATACCTTGACTTCATGTTATGATGACCAGGGTCCACATTAGAACACATAGAATAAAGATTACAAGGATTTAAAGCTGGATTCATGACTGAGAAACTAGATCACTTTATAGCTCTTGAGTTGATAATTTTTAACAGTATGGCATTCATTATTTTCTTTATAGTGAATCAGCAGAACATCAGGCAAAACCATAATCAAATGTATTTTGAGTGCTAAATATAAATGAGTTTGGATTATCAGCATTTTATGACTTTACTCCCTCTCATCTATTAATTCAAATAAGTTGGAAATTATTTTATAAATGTAGTTCACTTTATTATAGTAATGATATTATTATATATGGTATGCTACACATCTTAAAACCAAATTCTGGCTAAATTTATAGTAGCCTGATTCTCATCATAATGAATTAATGATAAAATGAAAGAATGAAAGTGTTAAGCACTTATTTTGTTCAGAGCACTATCCATACTAAGTACTGAGGATACAAATAGTCAAATAAAACTGTGCCAGTTCTCAAGGAGGTTATATTCTAATAAAGTAATACAGTACAAAAGGTGTTCCAACTTCAGGAAAGAGAAATGCCCAGTGTTCCTTAGACCACTCACAATCAAAAGTTGGTATTTCTTCTTTAATGTCATTCCTTTGATAAAACTATTTCTGGAATAGAACTGACAGTGCCATAGACTTATAAATTATAGAGAGGACTTGAGAATTAAATGGAGTTGAAAAGAAATTTAGAATACTAAGAGAAAAATCATCTCCTATTAGTATACTTTCTAAAAAATAGAATGGATTGGTCAGCTCTATGATAATTTTATGAGGCAACAGGAATATTAGAACAAAGCCAAAAGGAAGTCAATGGAAGAAAATATAAGGTACCTATAATAAAAAAAAAAAAAAAAACTGACTTAGAAAGTAGATCTAGGAAAGCTCATTTAACAACCATAAAACGCTAAAATACCTGATTAAATAAAAACTTGGCACCCTATTTCAGGAAATCAAAAAAAGAAAAAGAAAAGAAAAGGGCAAAATAAAAATAGAAAGACTAGAAGGATAGAAAAGAAAGAACCACAGGCAATAAACTGAATATTTTTCTTCAAACAAAATCAGTTTAGTCAAAGCTTGAAGAAAAAGAGTTAACATCTTTGCAGCAAATATATTTGATAAATATCTGATATCCAAAATATTTAAGAAACTAATATAAATATATAGGAATAAAAATTTACTCCTTTTCATTTAAGGATATGAACAGAAAGTTCTCAAATGAAAAAGGTAAGCTGTTGAAAAATCATATGTACAAATGCTCCCAGTCACAAGTAAGAGAAATATAAATTGAAATAATTGTGAGGTGACATCTCATACCCATTGATTGGCAAAGATAACCAAAAAGGATAATAGTTATTGAAGGGGGACAGGCATGTCAATATACTATGGATGGAGCTGTGAATTGATCCAACCATTCTGGAAAGGAATTTGTTATTCTACTCACTAAGTTATTAAGTTGTATATATCTTCTAAACTAGCAATAACACTATAAGGTATATATTCCAAAGAGATCTAATAAAGAGAGGAAGGACCTATATCAGAAAAAATATTTATAACATCTCATTTTATTGTAGCAAGGAACTGAAAACAAAATGGTGATCATCATTTGGGGATCAATTGAATAAATTATATCATTTGAACATAATACAATTGGACTGTAAGAAGTGATGGAAGGTATGGATCCAGAGAAGCTTATAATAATACAGAGTGAAGTGAAAAGAATCAGTAGAACAATATATTTAATGGTTGCAGTATTTCAAAAGAAATACAAATCTGAAAGACTTAACTCTGATCAGTGCAAAGGTCCATTACAGTTTCAGAAGATTGTCAATGAATCATGCTTCTTATCTCTCTTGACATAGATTATTAATTGGTGATATAGAATGAGACATAGATTTTCAGACTTCACCACTATGGATTTATTTCTCTTGACTATCTTTTTTTCTTAAACAAGGGAAAGACTTTATTTTTGTTGAGGGAGAAAGTTGTAGGGATATATGAAAGGAAGTAACAGTAACTTCCTTCTCCTCTTCCCTGCCCCCCTAAAAAGAAAGAAGTGTCAATAAAATATTGTTTAAAATATTAGAAGAGAAGCAGTGTTCAACTGCCAAGTTTCACATGTATTTTTCTTAGTAATAATAGCTTCTTATTTTTCAAAATAATTGCAAAGATAATTTTCACCATTCATCCTTGTAAGCAAACAACAACAAAAAAGGTAAAAATACTATGTTTTGAACCATATTCAGTCCCTGTAGTTCCCTTTCTGGGTGCAGATGGCTCTCTTCATCATAAGTCTGTTAGAACTGGCCTGAATCACCTCATTGTTGAAAAGAGCCACGTCCATCACAGGTAAACATCACATAATCTTGTTGCAGTGTACAGTGTTCTTGATTCTGCTCACTTCACTCAGTATTAGTTCATATAAATCTTATCTAGGCTTTTCTGAAATCAGCTTGCTCATCATTTCTTATAGACCAATAATATTCATATACCATAACTTATTCAGCCATTCCTCAACTGAGAGGTGTTCACTCAATTTCTGGTTCCTTGTCACTACAAAAAAAGTAGTTTGGAGCTACTACAAATATTTTTGCACATATGGGACCTTTTCCCTCCTTTATGATCTCTTTGGGATATAGACACAATAGTGACACTACTGGGTCAAAGGGTATACTCAGTTTTATAGTCCTTTGGACATAATTCCAAATTGCTTTTCAGAATGTTTTTTATCATTTCACAACTCTACCAACAATGCATTAGTGTCCCAATTTTCCTGCATCCCCTCTGACATTCATTATTATCTTTTCCTGTCCTCTTAGCCAATCTGAGATGTGTGTAGTGGTACCTCAGAGTTATCTTAATTTGCATTTCTCTGATCAATAGTGATTTATAACATTTTTTCATATGATCAGAAATGGCTTTAATTTCTTTATCTGAAAATTGTCTGTTCATATCCTTTGACCTTTACCAATTGGAGAATGGTTTGAATTCTTATAAATTTGAGTCAGTTCTCTCTATATATTTTAGAAATAAGGCCTTTATCTGAAACTCTGGATATAATTACCACCCTCCCCCCCGCCCCCCATTTTCTGCCTTTTAATCTTTGCTGCGTTGGTTTTATTTGTACAAAAAAAAAAAACATTTAATTTAATAATCAAAATTATCCACTTTGCATTTCAAAATGTTTTCTAGTTCTTCTTTGGCCATAAATTCCTTTATTCTCCACAAATTTGAGAAGTAGACTATCCCTTGTTCTCCTAATTTGCTTAGAGGATCACCTTTTATATCTAAATCATGCACTCATTTTGACTTTATCTTGTTATAGGATGTTAGGTGTTGGTCAATGCCTAGTTTCTGCCATATTATTTTCCAATTTTTGCAGCAATTTTTGTTAAATAACAAGTCTTATCCCAGAAGCTGGAGTCTTTGGATTTATCAAATACTAGGTTACCATAGTAATTGAGCATTGTGTCTTGTAAATCTAACCTATTTCACTGATTCATTGCTGTATTTTTTTAGCAAGTACCAAATGGTTTTGATGACCACTGCTTTATAATATAATTTTAGGTCAGCTGGGCTACCATCCTTTGCATTTTTGTCATTAATTCTCTTGAAATTCTTGACTTTTTGTCTTGGCACTTTGATTGGTATGGTCCTGAATAAGTAGATTAACTTAAGTAGAATTGTCATTTTTATTATATTATCCTGGCCTACTTATAAGCACTTGATATTCTTCCAGTTGTTTAGATATAACTATTTGTGTGAAAAATGTTTTGTAATTGTGTCCATATAGTTCATGACTGTGTCTTAGCAGGTAGACTCTCAAAGTTTTATATTATCTATAATTATTTTAAATGGTATTTCTCCATTTCTTACTGCTTAACTTTGTTGGTAACATATTATAAATGTCTATGATTTATGTGGGTTTATTTTATATCATCTTTGCTAAAGTTGTTGTTTCTAGTAGTTTTTACTTGATTCTCTAGGATTCTTTAAGTATACCATCATATCATTTGCAAAGAGTGATAATCTTATTTCTTCATTACCTACTCTAATTCCTTCAATTTCTTTTTCTTCTCTTATTGATAAAGTTAACATTTTTAGTACAGTACTGAATAGTCGTAGTGATAATGGGCAACCTTGTTTCACCTCTGATCTTATTGGGAATGCTTCTACTTTATACCCGTCACATATAATGCTTGTTGATGATTTTAGATAGATACTACTTATCATTTTAAGGAAAATTACATTTATTCCTATATACTCTGGTGTTTTTAAATAGGAATGGGTGTTGGATTTTTGTCAAATACTTTTTATGCATCTATTGATATAATCATGTGATTTGTTAGTTTGGTTATTGAAACAATGAATTATGCTAATAGTTTTCCTGATGTTAAACCAGCCTGGTATAAATCCTACTTGGTCATAGTGTATTATTCTGGTGATAAGTTGCTATAATCTTTTTGCTATTATATACTTTAAGATTTTCCCATCAATATTAATTAGGGAAGTTGGTCTATAATTTTTTTTTCTGTTTTGACCCTTCCTGGTTTAGGTATCAATACCATATCTGTGTCATAGAAGTCATAGTAGGACTCTTTTCCCACTATTTTTACAAATAGTTTATATAGTATTGGGATTAATTGTTCTTTAAATGTTTGGTAGAATTCACTTGTGAATCAATCCATCTATTATATTCTGTATTAAACTAAATATATCTTATATTATCTCTTTGAGCCAAATTCAATGAGATTAATGTTCACACAGTGCTAATCCTCCTCCCTTCTTTCCTTCAGTTGTAATAGATCATTTTTGCCTCTTCATTTGATATAATTTACCCTATTTTATCTCCCCTTTCCTCTTCTTCCAGTACAATCCCTTTTCTACCCCTTAGTTTCTTTTTTTATATTATCACAATTAAGTTAGATTATACCTGTATCTTCTAAGTATTCCCCTAACAAAGAAACAGTTCTCAAGAGTTATCATCATCTTCCCATATAGGGATGTAAACTTTTAACTTTTAAAAAACATAGTGGTTTTTTCCCTTACCTTTTTTAACCGTTTATGTTTCTCTTGAGTTATGTATTTGAAGATCAGATTTTCTGTTCAGCTCTGGTCTTTTCACAAAAAATGATTGAAAATTCCCCTATTTCATTGAATGTTCCTCTTTTCCCTCAAAAGATAATGCTTAGATTTGTGGGTAGTTGATTCTTGGTTGTAATCCAAACTCCTTTGCCTTCCAGAATATCATATACCAGTCCCTTTAATTCTTTAAAGTTGAAGCTCCTGGACACTGGGGAATCCTGATTGATATGCTTGCAGTATTTTCTCCCTGATCTGATAATTCCGGAATTTAACTACAATATTCCTTGGAGTTTTCATTTTGGTGTCTCTTTCAGAAGGTGATTGGTAGATTCTTTCAATAGCTATTTTACCCTCTGGTTCTAGGACATCAGGGCAGTTTTTAATGATTTCTTGAAAGATGATGTCTAGATTCTTTTTTTCATCATGGCTTTCAAGGAGTCCAGTAATTCTTAGATGTATTTTCCAGATCAGTTATTTTTCCAATGAGGTATTTTTACATTTTCTTCTGTTTTCATTTTTTTTTGGTTTTGTTTGACTGATTCTTGATGTCTCATTGAGTCATTCACTTCCATTTGCCCAATTCAATTAGCTTTTTTTTTTAACCTTTTGCATTTTGCCAATTGTACTTTTAAAAGATTTGTTAGTGGATTTTTTTTTTCCATTTTGTCAGTTCTGTTTTTAAAGTGTTGTTTTCTTTTCTCCATTTTACCAAATCTATTTTTTAAAAAGTTGTCTTCAGTGCGCATATATATATATATATATATATATATATATTTTTTTTTTTTTCCCTTTTCACCAAATGTATTTTTTCAGGATTTACTCTAATTTCTATGGTTCCTTTCCCAAACTTTCCTGCAAAGCTCTCGATTTTTTTCCTCCATTTTTCTTCTAACTTCCCTTTTCTTCTACTCTCTTTTAAGATCCTTTTTGAACTCTCCCAAGAGAGCCTTCTGAGCTTGGGACCAGTTCATATCCTTCTTTGAGGCTTCACCTGCATGTGTTTTGCCATTGTTGTCCTCTTCTGGGTTGTGTTCTGGTCTTTCCTGTCTCCATAGTAGCTCTCTGTGGTCATAGCTCATTTTGTTTTTTTAAAGGTTGAGGTCTGCTCCTAAAGCACAGGAGAAATTGGCCGGAGCTTCCTTCAGAGGGCAACAGGGGCTCCTCACTGCCAGTGCTGCAGGCTTCCCCCCTGCACTGGATGCGTCTGGCCAACCCTCACCTGTTATGTGGGGTTCACAGACATATTTGCCTTCTGTAGTTGTGCTGGAGGTCTCACAGCTTGTCTGCCAACTCACTGCCCTGAATCATGACAGTGTGGACCAGCATGCTGCTGTATTTTGGCTTAGAGCCTCCCATTAGATTCCCTCACTCTCCGCTCTAGGCCACTCTGTGCCAGGCACACACTGGGCTTTGTTTCCCCTGCCCAATTGAGAGAGACCTTTCCTGAAGTCCTTTTTGAGGTACTTTATGCTGGAAAATTGTTGCAACTCTGAATATTTGTGGATTCTGTCACTCTAAAATTCAATCAAAGACTTGATCTGGTGTTGAATCTGAGGGAAGCTCAGGCAAAGTCCTGACTACTCTCTGCCATCTTGGCCTCCACCTACATATATTTAAAAAAAATCTATATGTAATAGAAAATCATAGTTTCATATACAGTCCTCTTTTTCTATCCTTAGTATATAGAAATATTCATATTTGTCAAGTTCCTAAGCAAAAATAATAATAATGAGTCTGCTGCCAAATTAATTTAATGAAAATATGTATCCTACCATGTTACTACTGTTCAGAAATCTCTCTCTATGAAGCCTTCTCTCAATTCTTCTTACAACTTATCTTGTGTACACTTAAATATGTGTTTGAGTTATAGCCTTTCATTGGAATGTTCATCGAGAAACAGGCACTGTGACGAGGACTACTATTATTTTCTCCTCTTCCTCCTTTTTTTCCACCTCCTTCTTTTCTTCTTCATTTTCCCTCCTTCTTAGTATAATTCCTTAATTAATTTAATTAAATTGTTTTAAGAACTTGTACCAAGTGTTAAAGTTTTAGAAATATGCAGGATATGATGAGATGGTTGTAGCACATAGGCACTTAATAAATGTTTATTGACTTATTGATAGTCTGGATAAAATTGATACTGATTGGGTTTTGTACTTCAGCTGTGTTGGGTTGTTTTGTGTTTTTGTCATGCTATATTTTATTAACAATTTTATCATCATACTTGATTTGAACATTTTTTATCTACAGGCCTGGGGCATGTTTTGAAATAAATAAACTGTCTTGATGCTAGCAGCCTCTCTGGTCTGTGTCCTTTCCCTACCATAATATTTTCTTCTGATGTTTCCCAGATTTTTCTCTCTATAAAAGTTTTTCCTCAGGAAAGAACTTGAAATTGCTTTATATCAGGGGGTATGGAGGAACCTTTGTATTCTGTATTTTAGTCAAAATATATCATAGTCTGTTGGCTAATACACAAGCAGTCCCATTTAGAGAACAAGCAAACAGGCAGTTTATTCTATTAACTGAAATTTTCTGTCCCTCAAGTGATCTCTATATTTTATAATAGTTCTAAAACAAAAGATAAAAGTCTGTAGCAAAGTAAAACATAGATATGTGGTTGGGGAAAGGGGAAAGGATTTACCAGACAGAATAATAGTAACATTAATATTGGCATGTTTCTGAAAAATTTCTCCCTGAATCCAATTACATTCTTTTTTATTACTCTTTCATTCTGGTTAAAAATGAACAAAGAGTTATTTCTTTTTAATTGAATTAAATAGAAACATTGTTATTCCTGAGCTGGTATCCATAAATAAGAAAAACTTTCTAATCCTGATTTCAGAGAATCAAGATCCTTTCGTGGAATTAATTCTGTTCAAAGAAGACTAATTAAGTCTTTGATTCAAATAAAACCAAGTTTAGGAGATCATGTTAATTCTTTTATTATTATTATTTTTAACATTCATTTTCTAAAATTGAATTTCAAATTCTCTCCCTCTTTCAAGCTCCTCTTCCACCCATTATACATGTGAAATCATTTAAAACGTGCATGTTATTTCTTAATATTTTGTAGCACTGCCAACCAAGGTTTCAATGCACTATGTGTCCATAATACTATGCTATAAATGAATTATAATAATAATAGTTGGCATTTATATGATGCTTTAAAGTTTGCAGACCATTTTAATTATTGCTATCTCACTTGGTCTTCATGATAATCTTGTGAGGTAGATAATATTATATAAATGAAGAAACTGAGGAAAGTGAGGACATAGAGGTTAAGTGCCCAACCAGAGTCAAGCAGCTTCTAAGTACCAGGGGCTGGATTCTAATTAGATCTCTTCCTGACTCCAGGGATGGGCTACCGTCCCCTTTCCACAGCACAACATAGCTGCCTATCACATATTAAACTGCTCTCTCTCCCAGCAGAATTTAACAGACGGAAAAGATCTTGAGCTCAAAGAATGGGGTTTCAGCTGCAAAGTGAAAGATGTAGTTCTGAAAGGGGTGAGGCAGGGGGCTTTTATCATCAAAGGGCTGCTTGGCTTGCCATTAGGTAGCCTATCTGGAGCCCAGCTTTGTTGGTCAGCCATCCAGCCATGTCCCCAGGGTCTGTGTGTGAATGTTGTCCGCAAAGATACTGGAGGAGTTTGCCATTTCTTCTCCAAAGGATTAAGACAGACAGCATTAAGTGACTTGCTCAGGGTCTCACAGCAAGGGAGTGTCTAAACCAGATTTGAACTCAAGTCTTCCTGACCTCCAGGCCCCGTGTGCTCTCTGTCCATTGAGTTATCTAGTTGCCTCATTCAACCCTACCTAAGATTATTTCATGGGCAATGGTATGTAGTGGTATGATAGAGTCAAATGCCAGGCCTGGAGTCAAGAAAGATTAATATTCCTGAGTTCAGATTTGCCCTTAGACACTGACTAGCAATGTGACCTTGGGCAAATCAGGTACCTGTTTGCCTCAGTTTCTTCATCTGTAAAATGGAGAAGGAAATGACAAACCATTTCCAAGAAAACTTCAAATGAGATCACGAAAAAGTCAGACAAGACTGAAAAACAACTGAACAATATATATACATACTCTTTTTCATGCTCATAACTATTTTCCTCAGGTGCATTGTAGAAGCACTGTTTTGTTATCATTTTTGTAGACAAGGATACAAGTCAGTGAGGTAAAAATCAAACAATCAGTAGGGATTTATTAATAAGCACATATTAAATATGTGCCAGGCACTGGAGATACAAAAAAAAAAAAAAAAAAAAAAAACCCAAAGACAGTTCCTGCCCTCAAGGAACATACAGTCTAATGCATTGGAAAACTATAAAATCATTTGCTATATCATAATAGACCAGATTTATGGCATACTTCTTAAACCAAAATCTAGGTTTGCTAATCCAAACCTCTTCCAAGCTGATGGTTTTCCTTGAGTGGCTGTCTCTGACTTGTACTACTCTATACTAATGGTTCTTTTCCTTCTTTTCCAAGGTCTGTCGAGTTGCCTATGAAATCATGCAGACACTCCATCCAGATGCTTCTGCCTACTTCCATTCTTTGGATGACATTTATTATTTTGGGGGCCAGAATGCCCACAACCAGATTGCTGTTTATGCTCACCAACCACGAACTGCTGATGAAATCCCTATGGACCCTGGAGATGTTATTGGTGTGGCTGGAAACCATTGGGATGGCTATTCTAAAGGTGTCAATAGAAAACTAGGGAGAACAGGCTTGTACCCTTCCTATAAAGTGAAGGAGAAAATAGAGACAGTCAAATACCCCACATACCCGGAAGCTGAGAAATAGACTTGCAGGCAAGGAAATGGACGAAACTCACTCGGTTCGAACTGTTTTGAGCCAAACAGCATACTAACTAAATTTTGAATTTACGTTTTAACTCAGAGTTAAACAAATGAAAAAGCCTTCAGGACTGAGACTGAATGAACAGCTTAAAACGGTTGGATGAACCATCGCTGGATTTCCTCCTTAATGAACACATTTTGTTACAATGCACTTGCCCCTGTGCGCAGACCAATAGCCTACTCACATGCAAACAGTTGTTTTTTTTCCCTTGCCCCTTCTTTCAAGGTTTCATCCCCGTCATTCATCACCAAGTGAGCATTTGGCCTACACTGTCTCTGTCATTAATTGACTATAATTCTGACTTTTTAACACTGCCACGTTATGTAATTTGAGTGACATGAACATATTTTATATGTGTGAGATTTCAAACATGGTGCCTATATTTGAGAGATCTATGTGACCTGTTCAGAAGAATCAAACTTTACCCCGTCTCTTGGTGGGGGAAGAGTTGGTTCTTAACTTTTGGTGGTGCCATGACCACCAAACCTGCTCCGACCAACAGATTCAGAATGAGAATTCGATGTTCTTTTCTTTAAATTTTTTTTAAGTAATTGCATTGATTCATCACATCATTAATAAGTGAAGGATACATCTGAAAATAAACTATTCACCCTCCATTAGGAACTTTTGTAAAACAATGCCATGAACAAATTCTTTAGTACTTAATGTTTCTGGACATTGTCTTTGATAACAAAAAATAAATTTAAAAAATAGAAGTTTTGTAATTTCTTTTCATATTTCTGGTCAGTAAGAGAACTGGCCATCAGCATTACAATGAAAGAATACAGTAAAATGGAAGATAATGTTAAAAGGAGGAAGGGCTGGAGTTTTGTAGCTTTTTCCTCATGCCTATCTTCAATTTCTCTTACTTTTTCTCATAAAAAAATCTTTAGGGATCAATTAGACATCCCTATGTGATCCCTAAATACAACCGCCATGTTTTGAGAAGCAAGGCTAAGTTTACCCATGTTCTTATTATAAAGTTGCTCAGAACTTTTTTTATCCTAACTTTTTTTGAGGGAGAAGTTGGTGGGACAAGGTGTTAAAATAAGGAAGGGCTGGAGTTACAGCAAGAATTTAGTTTAGTATGATATAGAAAACTTGAATGAACTAATTTTCCTTTACCACCAGAGAGGGAAAACTAAAGTGAAAATGATTCCAGGTTCAGTTATGTTTATAATTACTGGAATTTTATGTATTGTATATATGTTTGTGAAGTCATAAATATCATCAATATATGTCTTGTTGGATCAGATACCTTAGTGGGTGTGCCTGAGAAGAATTTTGTACTCCTTGGCCAGCTTCTGAGAAGAGGATAACTTTAGATGTCCACTGACTAAACATGGGAAGCTGTGATTTCCATTATCTCCCACAGTATATGAAATGTGTTATCATCAATAAAGCAATTTTTATTGGTGGTGAAGAGGGATAATAAGAGTCTACAAAACTAAGTTGAGTCCAATAAGTCCCTCTAAATTCTGTATTTACTATCTCAAAATCAAAAGAAATTTCAAGGGATAGAAATTAATAAATTCTTTCTGGACATCTTTAAAAAGTCACCATTCTTTAAAAAAAAAAAAAAGTATACTTCACTTGTGTGTAATGAATTTGTTGCAAGTATCTTTTTAGGGACTTTTTCTGGTATATATCCAGGTTGCAAATGAAAAATCTGAATGTTTTGGAGGATGATAACAGATTTCATGTTAAGTATCAGAGAATTCAGTCAGAAAAGAATTTTATTGTATCTTTTCTCTCCCCTTGCCTTTCCTCTTCTCATCTTCTTTGTTTAAAGAATGCCAGGTGAACAGTATAGATTGGCATTTTGTCTATAACTTGGAATTCTAAGAATTAGTCTTAGAAACTTATCTAGAGTACTGAAAGTTTAAATGACTTTTCCACGCTCACACGTTGTGTGAAAGTCAAAATCAGAACTTGGACCAGATCTTCCTGATTCCAAGATCAGTCCCCTTAGGTCATGATGTCTCTGATAGTCATTCTCTTGGAGCTGCACTAAAACAAAATGAAAGGACTGTGTGCATTCTTTTTTCCAATTGCCTGACAATGTTTTTAGCCCTCAAGCCCAACAAGTGCAAAAAAAAAAAAAAAAAACAATTGTTGACAACTTTACAGTTACTAATTTTAAATGTTTGTTTTGATAGAAATGAAAATTGAATGTTAGAACTCTACCCTGATGTAATTTGGAATTTGTAAGTCTTTAGACCGTATAATTGTCTGACCTGTCATTAAGTTTGAGTTAGACGAAACCTGCAGGAAGAATACTGTGAGATTAACTTATTTAAATCAGAGCACTGGGCTAGATGTCAGGAGATCTGGGTTCAAATTTCTGAATGCCACATTAAATGCGTGAACTTGAGGAAGTTTCTCCTCTTTGAGTTTGTTTCTCTATCCATAAAATGTAGGGCTTGTACTAAATTATTTCTAACAACTTTTCTAATCATTAGGGAATAAAATTTTTGGATGCTTGTTTTGAAATAATATCTGGACTCCACACACAGTTTAAATCATGTACATGATTTGCTCTCCACAGCATCATTTTACAGATGAAAAAACTGAAGCAGCCAAGGTTAGGTGACTTGCTCATAATCCCTTCCCTCAGAAGGAGAATAGTGAATGTGCCACAGAAATAGCTGAAATGAAATGACTGGTGTATTCATAAGGATGGCCCCTGACACCACAAGACTTCTACCAACCATGTTTATCTTTATCTTGCTCATGCTGGTGTTTTCTGAAGCAACTAAAGACTACTTGCCCTAGATTGGTGCATTTATAAAAATTGCCACTTCCTTTGTCTTTCTCATCAATCCCATTTCCCAGGTTGTGATTACATATACAGTTCATATCTCAGCCCCAAAGCAAGACTGGCATCCAAGGGGAATAATGAAGCAAGAGCAGATGTCTCCTGGTTTTGGATTTTGTTTAATCAGTAGTGTGGAGGCTGTTCATAAATGGTGTAGTTAGAAGTGGGTGTGACCTTGTGTCTGGTCCTTGACATCTAGGCTCAGCCATAATCCTAACTAAAAGGCCAGTTTGAGCACAAATGACATGGCAGCGTCCAGAGAGTAAGCGTGGCAGTTTTGTCAGGCAGCTGCCAACTGCATGCTGGGGGTAAGGTGCAGATTCGGAGGGGAAGAAGCAGAAATTGGTTTGACTCTAGGAAGGTTTAGGAGTAACTCAGGGATGGAGAGATGGAGGCCGGAATCAATGTAGGCAATAGGAAGAGAGAGGAAATGTTATAAGCAACAAAGTCCTTCATTATGGATTAGAAACAGAAGATGAACAGTGAAGAGTCAAAAATGGCTTTAAAACATTTAGTCAGGATACAGAAAGTGGGTCTCACCAATGCAAAAATGGGGTCAGGGCAAGGGAAAGATGTATTTTGCTACTCAATTTTGAGGTGACAGTGGGACATCAAAGTGGATCACAAAGACCTGAGTTCAGATCTTGCCTTAAGCACAAGTTTGAACCAGTTGTTTAACTTCTCTCTGTCCTCAGATTCCTCTGTAAAAATGAGGGAGTTGTAGTTCATGGTGTCCAAGGTCTCAATCTGTCTATGATGTCTATGATATAACAGTATCTATGATACTTTTTCTCCTATTCTACCTATATGGGGCAGCTATGTAAATAGTAGGTAGATATAGATACAGATAGATATAACACACACATGTATACCATGTACATGTTATACATATGCAATATGTATTATATGTGTACATGTGTACATATAACAGTGCACCATGTATTATGTGTGTATATGTGTATGGATGTCTGTGTATACACACAGGGTACAGCATATAGAATTCTAGGCCTGGAGTTGGGAAAACTCATTTTCCTGAGTTAAAATTCAGCCTCAGACTATTACTAGCTGTGTGACCCTAAGCAAGTCACTTAACCCTGTTTGCCCTCAATTTCCTAATCTGCAAAATGAGCTGGAGGAGGAAATGGCAAACCACTCCAGCCAAGAAAACCCTAACTAGGGTCTCGAAGAGTCAGGCACAGTCATAACAAATGAGCAATAACATATTGGACTATATTAATGGAAAGCATAAACAGCCACACAGATGAAAAGAAAAATGCATGCAAACATTCTAGGCTAACTATATGCAGGGATATAAAATGGATAATAGGGTAGGCTTGATCCTATCTTTTTGTGTTTGTATTCCCAGCGCTTAGGAAGCCCTTAATAAATACTAAATGACTTGTTGGCTTGAGTATGACAGACTTTTTTTTTTTTTTTAAATTTATTTAATAGCCTTTTATTTACAGGTTATATGCATGGGTAACTTTACAGCATTAACAATTGCTAAACTTTTTGTTCCAATTTTTCACCTCTTACCCCCCCACCCCCTCCCCTAGATTGCAGGATGACTAGTAGATGTTAAATACATTAAAATATAAATTAGATACACTATAAGTATACATGACCAAAACATTATTTTGCTGTACAAAAAGAATCAGACTTTGAAATATTGTACAATTAGCTTGTGAAGGAAATAAAAAATGCAGGTGGGCATAAATATAGGGATTGGGAATTCAATGTAATGGTTTTTAGTCATCTCCCAGAGTTCTTTCTCTGGGCGTAGCTGGTTTAGTTCATTACTGCTCCATTGGAAATGATTTGGTTGATCTCGTTGCTGAGGATGGCCAGGTCCATCAGAACTGGTCATCATATAATATTGTTGTTGAAGTATATAATGATCTCCTGGTCCTGCTCATTTCACTCAGCATTAGTTCATGTAAGTCTCTCCAGGCCTTTCTGAAATCATCCTGTTGGTCATTTCTGACAGAACAGTAATATTCCATAATATTCATATACCACAATTTATTCAGCCATTCTCCAATTGATGGGCATCCACTCAGTTTCCAGTTTCTGGCCACTACAAAAAGGGCTGCCACAAACATTCGTGCACATACAGGTCCCTTTCCCTTCTTTATAATCTCTTTGGGATATAAGCCCAATAGTAACACTGCTGGATGAAAGGGTATGCACAGTTTGATAACTTTTTGAGCATAGTTCCAAACTGCTCTCCAGAATGGTTGGATTCGTTCACAACTCCACCAACAATGCATCAATGTCCCAGTTTTCCCACATCCCCTCCAACAATCATCATTATTTTTTCCTGTCATCTTAGCCAATCTGACAGGGGTGTGTAATGGTATCTTAGAGTTGTCTTAATTTGCATTTCTCTGATTAATAATGAGTTGGAGCATCTTTTCATATGACTAGAAATAGTTTCAATTTCTACATCTGAGAATTGTCTGTTCATATCCTTTGGCCATTTTTCAATTGGAGAATGGCTTGATTTTTTATAAATTAGAGTTAATTCTCTATGTATTTTGGAAATGAGGCCTTTATCAGAACCTTTGACTGTAAAAATATTTTCCCAGTTTATTGCTTCCCTTCTAATCTTGTCTGCATTAGTTTTGTTTGTACAAAAACTTTTCAGTTTGGTATAATCGAAATTTTCTATTTTGTGATCAGTAATGATCTCTAGTTCTGCTTTGGTCATAAAGTCCTTCCCCTTCCACAGGTCTGAGAGGTAAACTATCCTGTGTTCCTCTAATTTATTAATAATTTCATTCTTTATGCCTAGGTCATGAACCCATTTTGACCTTATCTTGGTGTACAGTGTTAAGTGTGGATCAATGCCTAGTTTCTGCCATATTAGTTTCCAATTTTCCCAGCAATTTTTATCAAACAGTAAGTTCTTATCCCAAAAGCTGGGGTCTTTGGGTTTGTCAAAGACTAGGTTGCTATATTTGTTGATTGTTTTATCCCTTGAACCTAACCTATTCCACTGATCAACTAATCTATTCCTTAGCCAATACCAAATGGTTTTGGTAACTGCTCCTCTATAATGTAATTTTAGATCTGGTACAGCTAAGCCACCTTCATTTGATTTTTTTTTCATTAATTCCCTTGAAATTCTTGACTTTTTGTTTTTCCATATCAATTTTGTTGTTATTTTTTCTAGGTCATTAAAATAGTTTTTTGGGAGTCTGATTGGTATAGCGCTAAATAAATAGATTAGGTAATATTGTCATCTTTATTATATTTGCTCGCCCTATCCAAGAGCATTTAATATTTTTCCAATTGGTTAGATCAGACTTAATTTGTGTGAAAAGTGGTCTGTAATTTTGCTCATAAAGTTTCTGATTTTCCCTTGGCAGATAAGATTCCTAAATATTTTATATTATCAGTAGTTACTTTAAATGGAATTTCTCTTTGTAACTCTGACTGTTGGATTTTGTTAGTGATATATAAGAATGCTGATGACTTATGTGGGTTTATTTTATAACCAGCAACTTTGCTAAAGTTGTGGATTATTTCTAATAACTTTTTAGTAGAATCTCTGGGGTTCTCTAAATATACCATCATGTCGTCGGCAGAGTGATAATTTGGTTTCCTCATTGCCTATTCTTATTCCTTTAATCTCTTTCTCAGCTCTTATTGCCAAAGCTAGCTTTTCTAATACAATATTAAATAGTAACGGTGATAGTGGGCAACCTTGTTTCACTCCAGATCTTATTGGGAATGGTTGCAGTTTGTCTCCATTACATATGATGCTTACTGATGGTTTTAAATAGATGCTGCTGATTATTTTAAGGAAGAGTCCATTTATTCCTATACTCTCAAGTGTTTTTAATAGGAATGGATGCTGGATTTTGTCAAATGCTTTTTCTGCATCTATTGAGATGATCATATGGTTTTTGTTAATTTGGTTATTAATATGGCCAATTATATTGATAGTTTTCCTAATATTGAACCAGTCCTGCATTCCTGGTATAAATCCTACTTGATCATAATGTATTATCCTGGAGATGATTTTCTGTAGTCTTTTTGCTAATATCTTATTTAAGATTTTAGCATCAATATTCATTAGGGAGATTGGTCTATAATTTTCTTTCTCTGTTTTCAACCTACCTGGTTTAGGTATCAGTACCATGTGAGTATGACAGACCTTAAAGAAACTCTAGCTTTCTTAGCACAGTTAGCAAGCATCACTGTTGCTACAAACTGTGCACTTGGGGCTTTAGCCCATCTGCCAGGAAAGGGAAGAACACATTCTAGAGATTTCCTATGCCCATTGACTATTTTTACTTTGCTGCCTCAAAGCTGTTCTAGGCCACTTATTTGCAAGGCCATCCTAACCAACTAGTTATTTTTCATAGCCACCATGTCATCCTGGGCCACTTTCAGCTTGTCTAACCATATCCTCTGCCCCACCAAAACTTCACTTCTTCAAGGAAGAAAGGAATGGAATAAGTATTTTTTGTTCTGTGTTCAGTTATTTTTCAGTCATGTCCAATTGTGCATGATCCCATTTGGAGTTTTCTTGGTGAAGATACTAGAGTGGTTTGCCATTTGCCTTTCCAATTCATTTTATAGTTGAAGAAACTGAGGCAGAAGTCTTGCACGGGGTCGCACAGCTCACTTGAAAGATGAGTCTTCCTAATTCCAGGCTGGCATTCTAAAAGCATTTATATAATGCCTTCCTTTTCCAGGCACTTTTGCTAAAGCATTTTACAAATATCTCATTAAATGTTCACAATAACCCAAGGAGGTAGATGCTGCTTTTATCTTCATTTTACAGCTGAAGATACTAAGACAAATGGCAGTTAAATGACTTGTCCAGGCTCATATAGCTAGTAAGGATTTGAGGTAAAATTTGAATTCAGCTCTTTCTAATGGAAGAAAGTCCAAGAGCAAAATTACAGGAATTTGATATTTTTCACAACAGGGATGGCTTCCAAAAAAAAAAAAAAAAAAACTAAACAAAATTAGAGAACCAAATGATTAGTGCTGTTCTTGGGAATCGTACTGTTCTTATTAAATTTGAGAAAATTTAGAAGCTACTAATGCAACAGGTTCCTTTATGGAATCATATCCACATGACCCAGGTCCCATGCTTTTCTGTGCTTCAGACAAACTTGAAAAGCTAGAATTACCTCTACTATACCACTGACCTTCATTGGAGTCTTCCCTCCAAGGCCAGTGTCAGAAAAGACCTTGGAGCATCCAGATTATTGTGATTACTATTTTATCCTCTGAGAGAAAGAGGTCATTGTATATTCATTATGCAGATAACATTCATCTGATCATTAATTGTTAGTTGTTATTAAGCATCCCCAAGTGTTTTTCTCCCTTTTTTGGCACCTTGTTTTCTTTTGCAAGTACTATATTGTCTATGGGTAAATCTCACTTAGCTAGAGATTGAGCCTGGGCATGGGTAGAGCTACTTAACCCTTTTCTGGCAGGCCAACTGCCTTATTTTTCTTCTGTGCTCCCTGGAGGCCATGCAGTAACTGGGATTGATGAGGCTTTAAGTCTTCCATGTATGACTTGGGGAGTAGTGAATAGATAACTTTGCAGTGGATGAGACCTTGATTTATTCCAGACAGACTCAGGGAATTTCTCTTCCTAAACCATGTACACATGCCTGTGGCTTGTTTCAGTCAACAGCCAATTTCTCAGACCAGAGACAGTTCTTTAAAAAAAAAAGAGGCATAGGTGAGACAGGGAGCCTAAAGACAATTACATCTAAATCCAGCCAGAGCTGCCATGATCTGTGTAATTGCCCCTCTCTTGAGTTTTTGCATTTTCCAGCGGTTCACACAAGTTCACTGACTTTGGTTCCATAGCTCTTGTCCAACTATTCTTAAGAGAGCTATAGATCTTTTATATTTGAGTTCTGGCGGCTATACCTCAGCATGTCAACTATTCTTGAGCAGGATGACCCATGGCCTTACCATTTCATTTCTTGTCCTATGGACTCTTCTATCTTATGTCTATATCTTGATTTACTTAGATTGCATATTGTTTAATAAAATACATTGTAAATCTTAAATTGAAAATCTTCAAGGTCTCTGTAAATGGAAGCTGCTGTCTTTATTATTTCATAATTGGCCTTATTACCATATTAAAGTGAGGTCCATCTGCTATTCTTAGTGAACTACTTTTGTTTGTAAAGTGTGGGGACTAGACCTTGTGAATAATCATGAAAGATTTTCAAGTACTTCACAAATAATCACCATTCAACCCCCTGTGTAAGTGGGGAATCTAGACCTAGCAAAGTAAATGATTAAATCTTATAGGTAAATAGAAATTCCAGACGACAGTAAACAGAATGACCTCAAAAATACCTGAGAATTAATTGAAGGAATTGAGGGCGTTTAACCTGGAGAAGTTTAAGGAGGGATATGGCAACTGTCATCAAGTATTTGAAGAGATGTCATGTGGAAAAGGGATTAATCTTGTTCTTCTTGGCACTTTCAGGCACAATTAGGAGCAAGAGGCAGAAATTGCAGAGAGGCAAGTTTGGATTTGATATAAAAAACAATTTTGTAGCAATCAGAGCTATTCAAAAGTAGAATGGCTAGCTTAGGTCATGGTGGAATGAATGGGAAGGTAATGTGTTCCTCTTCCCTAGGAAGCTTTCTATTCAATATACCCTTGAGGATTGTTGACTATAAGGTTTTTAAAGTCCCTTCCAATTATAATATTCTGTCTCGGGCTCAAATCACTCTTGCCAGAGTGTTGTGTTTTTTTGGCTTTGTTTTAAACCAATGACTTTCATTTTTATATCACCTTTGTTTCTGAATTTGTCTCTCCTATCTATCACCAAAGAAAGAAAGACTATATTGTCTTAGAATGGTGGCAGTGAGTACTATCATACCCCACTATTGCTGTAAAGGAAGGAAAGTAAATTTTTGCAACTCTGGGGCCAAGATTGGTCATTATAGTTGCAATGTTTCAGGATTGTTTTTTGCTGTCATTGTTATTCTTTCAATTTGCAGTGTTTAATTACATTTGTTGTTTTCCCAGTTCTGCCTATTTTACTCTGAATTAATTTATGCTTTCTGAATTCTTCATATTCATCGCTTCTTATAGTGCAGCAATTAATTTTGATTGTATTAACATACCACAGTCTCGTTAGCTAAGCCCCAACCAAAAGATACCTATTGCCTACACCATCAAAAAAAAGGGGGGTAGGAGGGGGAACCCTGGATATTTTAGTATACGTGGAGCATTTCCCCTAGTATTGAACGATTAGGGTATATAACCTCACAGTGGGATCTCTTAATTAAAGGTATTGGCAATTTAAGCATTTTGGTCAGGTTTTGTTTTGCTTTTGAGTTGTTTTTTTCTTTCTTTTCTTTTTTAGCATCATTTCAAATTGCCTTTGAGAATGGTCAGACCAATTTACAGCTAAGATTATGTGCCTGTCTTTCTGTATCCCTTGTAACACAGAAATCTTTTATCATCTTTGCCCATTTGCTGGGTGTGAGGCAAAACCTCAGTGTCATTTTAATTTGCATTTCTTTTATTATTAGTGAATTACAGCAATATTTCATTTGGTTGTTAATAGTTTGCAATTCTTTTGAATAGTTTGTTCATATCCTTTGACCTCTATTTGATAGGAAATGTCATACATTTCTAAAGTTCAGGACTAAAGAACTTGCTGGAGCTCATAGAATACTTTAGTCACAAAGCAGGAAAGCAATTCCAGATTCCTAATGACCCTTATCTTTTTTTGTAAGCTCTCAGCCTCATCTCTTTGGAGTCTCAAAATAGATGTGAATAGAGTCCATTAAGAGGAGACAAAAGGAGTTTGCTGGTACATAACCCAGCTATGTGTGAGGGCAGCTCTGGAGGTTGGGAATTTGCAGAGCCCTAACATTTCAAACTGTGGGTGTAGAAAACATCCTTTGGACTGATGGGATTAGGACAAAGGATTCATCCTCCTTAACAAACTGTTTTCTATGTTACTATTCATTGGAATCTTTAAGCCTTCATTCTAACACATGACTTACCACACAATAAATACTTTTATGCACTAAGGAATATACATTGCTGACATTTAAAATACGTACATTTAAAATAGAGAGCTGACATAGTAGGTGGAGAACTGTCTGAAGCTACAAAAATGAAAACCAGAAGATTTGGATTTAAATTTCCTTATTATATAGTGCCTGTATAACCTTGAGCAATCACTTAAACTCTCAGTCCCACCAAGTGACTCCAATTTGCAGAAAAGATAAGATCTGCTTATTATTAGAGAAAGGTCTATACCAGGAGTTTCCTATGTTCATGAAATTATAGACTTTTAGTTTAAAAAATTAAAGAATGTTCTCCAAGTTTTGGTTTAGGAATGCTCTCTCTATGAAGTAATATCTCAAAATGGCTCTCCAGCCTCTACCCACAGACCTCCAACTGAGAGGAGGAACATTAAACTTCCTTTTGAAACCTAAAATTACCTTTTTGCAACCTCCCTCCACAGTTCTTTATTCTGTCTTCTGGAGCCAAACATAATCATTCACATTCTCCTTCAACATGACAACCCTTCAAATACACAAAGATAACATACCGTTTCCCTCTTCCTTCACCCTAAGTATTCTCTGTGGTAAACATCTCTAGTTATTTTAAAATAATCTTTGTATGCCATATTCCCCAGTCTTCTTACCATCCTTGTCTTTCCTAAAATGCAGTGTTTGGCATGAAACTTAATACAAGACCAAATACAACCAGGGCAGCATAATGGAATTATTACCACTCCCTTTTTGGCTGCTGTAGCTCTTTTAATGCGCTATCCAATTGGATTAGCTTCTTGACAACTCACATTATCAATTATACACAAATCCACTAAAATCCCCAAATCTGTTTGAAGAAGCTGTTTTTATGGGTGTTTTTATGAATGTTTTCAAGTCAATTATATAATTTTTTGATTAATTCAGGACCGTGGATAGCTCCTTGGGGATATTCCACTAAAGAACTCTCTCCAATTTGACAACAAACTATTAATGATTACTAACTGAGTCCTGTCATTCAACTAGTTCTAAATTCACATGTCATCTGGCCCCATTCCTTCTATCTTCTCTATCAGTCAGCAGAGAGCATGAGAGTTCTATTGAAATTTAAGTTGTCTAATTACTCTGCAACCTAGCTATCCTGTCAAAACCCAAAACATTTGTAATAATAAATGTTACTGATGAAACCAAGGTAACTTTTATTAATCATTGATTCTCTTTCTAAGTGTTCACTCTGTATCTCTTTCCTAGATTTAGAATTAAGCTTAGCTTTCTCTCTCTACATGATAAATAATATCTGAGAATCAAATTGATTTGATAAACACATAGACAGCTGTATAGTTCAGTGGACTTGGAGTTAGGTCTTCCTAGCCCTGAGTATGACATTTAATCTTTCTCAGCTTCAATATTCAAATGCAAAAATGAAGATAATAATGGCATCTACATCAAGGGGTAATTGTGAGGATCGAGTAAAAATAACAAGTGCTTTACAAACCTTAGATTGCTGTATAAATGCTAGCTATTAATATTATTCTTAGACTTGAAGGCCAAAACATATTGAAAAGCAAAGACTGTGGGTCTGTTGCTGCTCTGACTTGACATGGGTTCTTGGACAGATAATTTTATTATGCTTCAGTTTCTCTGTCCATAGAAAAAGAGCAACTGTATTTCTCAACGATAAGCTTAGAAGTGGAAACCAGAACACCTGGGTTCTACTTCTGGCATTGTGATTGACTAGCCTTGTGATATTGGGCAAATGATTTAATCTCTTTATGCTTTAATTTCCTCATTTGTAACACAAATAGTTTGTGGATGAATGAAGAACACTTTACCAATGCTTGTGCAACCAAAAATAGTGTTTTTATTAAACAAATTAGGACTCATGAAAATAGCTTGCTTTGCCAGGAATCATTAAGTACCCTGTATGAAAGAGCAGACCAAACCCCAGAGTATCACCAATCTCTATCATCACCGTCATATTGGTATTTACTAAATGGCTTTTTGCATGGAGTGCTGTATAATAAAAACCTGATCTCTTCCCCTAGGGGTTAGTTTCCTGAAGCCATCATCAATTAACACATTTAAATAGAGATAAAGCAGATTGGCAGAGGGAGAGTAAAGTCAAAGAGCTGGGCATCCTAGGTTACCAACTCCAAGTTCATTAGCAATGACATAACTAAGAGGCTTATTGACTATCCTGTGTGATAGGACTGCAATTGTCCAAAATTCCTCCTTCCTTTCACAACAGGGATGCAATAGGGATTAGTTTTCCCTAAAAGATTAGTTTTCCTAAAAGCTGTCCCTGGAAGCTAATTGGCCACTGCCTCTGTTATCTAAGGGCATAAAAAGAATCTTCTAGTTTGGTAGATATCTAAAAACCATAAGTCTCCATGATCTACCCTGCTGAATAGATGCACTTCCAAATAAAGATGGGGGCAAGAGAAGAAAGGCCTTTTTAGAAGTTTCTTGCTGCTATATTCTTGTTATGCTAGGAATGAGTAAACTTTTTATTAGCTATTTATTCAGTTACAAATTGTCTCATTTTATCCTCAAATCCAACCTTAGTAGGGTGCTAGCTTCATGTATGCCCCTATATTCTGTCATTCTTTAATTTTGTATATATCATGCATGTGTGTATATATGTGTGTATGTGTAAAAAAACTTCTGTACCACTGAGAGATTAAGTGATTTGCCTAAGATCATGAAGATAGTTCCCAGACCCATATTCTAAATATAACCTAATTATCCTTCATAAATAAAGGCCTTTAGGGGCACCTAGATGGCATAGTAGATAAAGCATCTGCCCTGAAGTCAGGAGATCCCGAGTTCAAATCTGGCCTCAGACACTTAACACTAGTTGTGTGACCTTGGATGAGTCACTTAACCCCAATTGCCTTTCAAAAAATAAACAAATAAATAAATATAGGCTTTTAGAAACCAAACCTCCTTTCAAGGCTGAAACTTTGGACAAGCAGCTATTTAAGACACATCTTATCAGAGTCTATCTAATGTTTTGTTTACCAGTCTAAAGTAGAAAGTATATTAACTCAAAGCAAAGTCATTTTATTAAATAATAGAGCAAGGCAAATAACAAGGAAAATATCCCTATATATACTGGAACATACTTCCACAGATTCTCACACACTACTTTTTGAAGTTGGGACATGCATAGTCTGGAAGTGATTTTAGGATTGTGTCCCTGATGGAGTACCTCTCTGCCTCTAAAGCTTATCCATGTTTCACTACAGAGCTACTGTTATCATTTTCTTGGCTGCCTTTTCCAGCCTGCTACAATTGGATGGTGTCATTGACTGAGCTGCTTTCTCTGCTGCACTGTCACATATTGGCCCTACACTAAGTAGTTTCCACTTCCATTTGCCAGCTCTCCGCTGAACTGATTTTGCTTTGTAGACATTTCTCTTCGGGAAGGTGTTAGTAGCAATTTGAGTGTTACCCATAGCCTGAAGTTTATTTCAGTTCTTTTTTATTTTATGTCAAAATTGTCTTTTGGATTCATTTTGAACTCTTCAATGAAAGCTTCTTTTCCTTCCTCCCCTAGGCTTACTTGATATTTAAGTAAAAAGATAAAATTCTTTTCTACTATAATCATGCCCTGGGTCGCTTAATACTAGAGCCATGCAGATTATCCAAGGGTTTGACTTATTAAAACTAGAGGGAGAAGTAGTGATCTCTATACTGCATTCCTATAATAATACTCAAATCCACCCTAACAAACTAATAATTTTCCTACCATCACAATGTATCTGCACATGATACAGTTTTTGGGGAAAAGACAATAAAATGCCTTCTCTGCAAAACTTTTCCTCTCTCCCAATTTGTATTTATTCTTCAAAATAGTAATCATGCTGTTGTCCAAATAGGACAAACTTTGTCCTTGACAGGAAAGGTAAAAGCCCAGAAACCATGTAAGCTAGTCTCTCAAAAACATTGGGGATTCCAAAAATCAGAGACAACAGACTGCATTCTTGGCATGGGGGTAGCTTTTGTGAAGCTATAAAAAACAGGAAATGTGTCAAGAAGTGACTAAAGGATAGTTTGACTGGAAAGCAGTGTGTGAAGAGAATAACATAACATACACCTGGAAATGCAGGTGTAATCCAAATTGTAAAGGGCTTTCAATGCCAGACTAAAGAGTTTATATTTTATTCTAGTGTATATAAATATGGATTTTTAACAGAAAAGTGGCATATTCAGACCTGATTTTAGGAAAATAATTTTGGTAATTTGGTGGAGAAGGGATTGGAGAGATAAGGAATTGGAACAAACAGACCAGTTAGGAAGCTATTGTAATAATCCATGTTAAGGCTCTAGGATAATGGCTATATGATGGAAAATAGAATTGACAAGATATGGCAAATAGATTAGGAGAATCTGATATAAAGGCAAGAGAAGAGAATGATTATCAGGTTATAAACCTTCAAGGAAGGTAGCATCCTTCAAAGACATAAAGAAGTTTTTAAAAAGGGCAGGTTAAGGGGAAAAAGGTGAGTTCTTTTGTGGATAAGTTTGAGGTGCAAGTAGGTCATTCAACCATTTGAATGACTTGAGTTTGTTATATTTAATAACTAGTAATTGAATTAGGACCAATGTTTTTTCCCTTTTCTACTTCCTCGTTCAGAAATCAGTTCCTATAGATTACTTAGACAGCCTTTTGAAGTGCTGGACTAATACTGAGAGAGAACTCAGATCTGTTCAAAAGGTAAT
Organism: Sarcophilus harrisii; assembly: GCF_902635505.1. Taxonomy (NCBI): domain Eukaryota; kingdom Metazoa; phylum Chordata; class Mammalia; order Dasyuromorphia; family Dasyuridae; genus Sarcophilus; species Sarcophilus harrisii. The sequence continues at coordinate 323,835,373 of NC_045427.1, forward strand.
TGGGTTAATTGATGGATTCTGGGCCATTGTGTTTTATTCAAACAGATCTGGGGAAATGTGATTTCTCCCTTTTAAAAGTCAGATGGATGAAATAGATACATATAATTCTCTTTGACCAAAACTGAATGATCAGAGTCATGTACCCTATACCTTCATTAGAATAGAATATTTCTTATTATAATATTTATTCTTCATTAATTGTTAACCAATCAGTCACACTCAATCTTCTGAGAGCATATAAGCCTTAAATGGTTCCATGATTTGTTTTTGGCTAAGAGAGACAGCCAAGTAACTACCCTTTTATTAATAATATGCTAGCATCATTAATAAAATGATTAATTACCCAGAAATTATGTCTCTTGAACTTTATATACATTACAGCTGTCCAATGAGCAATTGGTGCAATATAACTTGAATTCAGAAAATAAATTAGGGATGGATGTGTAAATGTTCCAGCCATCTGCATATAAATTATAATTAAATCCATAGAAAGTCACAGAGAGATGTTACAGAAAGAGAACAGGACAGAACTTCTTTGGGGGCCCCCAAGAAGACTGGGGAAGAGTAGTTAAATAGTGGGAAAGAGAACCCAGGGAAATCAGTAACATAGAAGGCAAAGAAATAATGAGGAGAGAGTAGTCGACAGTATCAAAAACTATAGAGGTGTCAAGTAGAAGGAGGAGAAACAAGAAGTCATCAGATTTAGAAGCTAAGAGATCACTGGTAATCTTAGAGAAAGTAGTTTTAGCAAAGTGCTGGCATGAGAAGCCAAATTGCAAGGGGCAGAGAAGGGAGTAAAAGATGAGGATGTGGTAGCATCAATTATAGGTTATTTTTTCTAGGAGATTGGCAGGTAGAGAAAAGAAAAAGGTGGGATGATAGCTTAAGGAGATAATAGGATCAAATAAATACATTTTTAAAGTATGAGGAGGCCTGGGTTTATTTGCCAGCAGCAGGGAACCAATCAGTCGATAAGGAGCTATTGAAGATGAGAGAGGAAAAGATGGTGTGATTTAAAGGGCAGGTTCCCAGAGAAAATAGGAGAGAATGGGATCAAATGTATAGCAAGATTGGTCTTTGCAATGAGAAACACCAAACACAACTCAGAGAAGAGAATGGGAGATGATATAGAGGAGATCTGAGGCATGAAGTTAGGGACAAGAGGGAATTCTCTATAAATAGACAAGGGGACAAGGGACTTAAGGGTAAAAGCTATACCTTTATAGCTGACATAATTAACAGTAAAGTCAAGGGAGGAAAAAATGGTGGTAGTCTAGGAAAAGAGAAATGCAAAGGGATTGGAGTTTATAATGAGGATAAAATAGGTTAGAAAGAAGGAGAAAAGGAAAGATAAGAGATTATGATAAACAGGAAAAGTTTCAGATTTCATGATCAATGACAAAGCACATTTGTTGTTGGTAGTCAAATTAAGGGTATAATGAGTGACCAATGTGAGTGACTTGCACAAAATGAAGCTGTAAACCTGTAAACCTGGGAACTTAAAAGAGTTTAATAAACATGAAAGCCAAGGTGTTCGAGGTAACAGTAACATAATTTTGAAGTTTATAATAAAGAAGTAAGATGTTTGAGTTGAATTGATAGTGAACTTGAAATAGTTGAGAGAATGACTTGAAAATGAATTTCTGCAAGAATCTGGATAGGGCAATATAAAAAGGCATGAATTTCAGATGATGAGAAGTTGCTGAGTAAGAGGCTCACAGCAATGCTTCAGAAGTCATATTGAGCAAAAAAGGATATGTCTACATCTCCTAGCCCAATGTATTGGCAAATAATCAAAATGGGAAGGAAAATCCAGAGATACTGTGCCAACCAGAAGGAGCCAGTTTTCCAAAGATACAAGAAGAAGGAAAGATTGTAACGGGTTTGGGATGTAGAGAAGTTTATAAAAATCCCAGAGAGAACAATGGAAAGAGAGAGTAGGTCATAATAGAAACTTGAAAGTTTAAGAATCAAGAAAAAGTGTTGTTTGAACCTTAGAAAACTCTAAGTTTCTTCCATAGAAATTAAAATAGACAAGGATGAGAGTTTGCTAGTCAAAGGATTGAAATATTAAACTAGTAAGTTTTCTACCTTTCAAGGATCCTGTAATAATGGAAGGAACCCTAAGCTTTTCTTCTCACAAACACCGGTAAAGAAAGAGTCGAATCCCTAGGGAGATTAGGACCTGGATCTATGTCAGTAAATATCTGATGTAAAAACCCTTTTCACCTAAACAGGCCTTCTTCATTCTGTGTTTATGGAAATAATTTTTTAAATCCATTCATAGAATTTTACATTTATCTTTGATAAATGTAATATTATTTATAACATGAATTATAATTGTCAGACGTTAATGGGAACTCTCCTGCTTAGTTTCATGCCCACAAGGATAAAGCAGAGGACCTGATCTTCATTGAAGGAAACCTGGACTTTAGGGAAGAATTTTAACTTGGATATGAGGATTTCATTAAGGTACAAATTCAAAAAGAAAGGAAGATAGAAAAGAAGCCACATTGAAAAACAAAAAAAACAAAAAACGAAGCTTTGAAGGAAGTCATAAAGATTATGAGTAGGACAATATGGCAGTTATTTGATTTTTGTTTTAAAAACAATGATAATGTTGATTTAACTGTAGTTTTCAGAACAGAGGTGGAAAGTGAGCCATCAGGGTGGAAAATGGCTAGGAAAAATATGAACCTGGATGGTCTTGGACATTGCATGGTTTAGTTACTTAGCAATGCCTAGGAATGATCGCTGGTGTCCCAGTTTAGAATATGATGGGATAGCAGTAGCGAGAGTAAGAGAGAGTAGCAAGAGAGGAATTAATATGAATTGTTAACTGGGCTCAATGTCTGGGAGTGCTGGGGAATTCCCTGAGCCATGAGGAGACAAAGATGGAAAAGTAAAATGAAAGGAAAAGGCAAAGGAATGGTGCTGCTACAGTATTCCTAAATATGTGAGGTCCCAGCAGGATCTAAATAGCCTCAAATCCAAACAGAGTGTGTGATAGCCTGCCCTAAAGAGATGTCCATTTTGGTAGCTGCAAATATGTTGTGAGGAAACATGGGACCCATAGATAGTTTGCTCACACCATATGCCCATGCACTGAAATAGCTTCTCCACATCTGTGTAAGGTTTTCCCAGGAGGATCCAATGTCATTTTCTCATCATGGAAATTGTAGGAAGTTATGTCTACTTGTATGGGCAGAGAATGATTCTACTACTTGGCTTTCTTTGTTATTTACAATACTTTCTCTTTTTTTTTTTTCAACTGGATCAATGTTGCTTGTATGGTCTTGATAATAGACAATTATGCAGGATGGAGGCTCAGGCCTTGTGTAACTGATAACTCAGAACACTGCATCTAAGAAAAGCACTAAAAGACTCTAGTTCCAGAAGTCTCAGGGATTTCAAGGACTTTCCTTTTATATGTTGATCTTACCCATTGTAACTTATAGAGAACATTTCAATTCTTTTATTTTAATTTGTGCACAATCCCCACACAATCTGAGTGGCCTGATATTTCTGCTATCTCCTCCTTATGTAGAGAAATGTTGCCATACAGAAGGGTGGAGCTGGAAGATAGCCGATTAGTAACTTTTTCCCTAGTCCTTTAACTCTAAGTTTCAAAAAGAAAAAAATAAAAAGAAATATTCACCGGATGTAGAGCAAGTACAGCTTAATCCACAAGACAAAGGAGCAAAACCCAGTAAAAATGTAAAGTCTTTTGAATGAACACCAGAGAACACAGCCTAGCTCTCCCATCAGACTTTATCTTGCCAGTATGTTACTGGGGACTATCATGGCACTCTACCTGTAATGTAGAGCATAATCCCTGCTTTCCACAGGATGCTATGCTATCAAATACTGACTTCCTAGTCATATAAGGATAAAAGGGGAAAAGGCTAAAACATATAACTTGCTAACCCTAGGTTAGAGATGTCCAAGTCCTCAGGGATTCTCTAAGATATACCCTCCCTACAGCCCCCATATCCTGAGAAAAACAGCGTCTAATTCACCCCAGCCAGGAGAAGAAGGCAGGGATGGTGAGGAGGAAAACTGAAGTGAGAAATTATGGCGAGAGACCAACATGAACTGCTGCACTGAACCTGAAAAAAGGCCACCTAAACTCAGATCCAAGAACAGCATTCTCAGGTCAGCGAGTAGGTGAGCACCCCCTTGGAGTATACTCAGGTCAGAAAGCCAGGCCAGCACACCTTATATTCCCTAACACCAGATATCTTAGGTAACCTTACATTCTAGCCACAGAAGTAAGGCCCCCTTCCAGAAAACAAGGAGGAACCAGAAAGAAAATGACAGCATAATTTTTAAAAATTTGGAAAACCAAAGATTTCAAGGGAAGAGTCTTTATTAAAAACCCAAAACTGAAGCAAATGATTCCTGTGTCAAACCAAAGAAACATTTTACCATTTCCTGAGAGTAGGTAAAGATTCTATCAATCTCTCTGGGTCTAATAATTACATAAATTCCAACTTATCAAGAATCCAATGAACCAAAAAGCTCATAATCAAAATTGTTTTCTCATTACCATAAACTTGAAGTACTTAGAGATCCCGAAGTACCAGCTGGAGCCTGTGACTCTAGTCCTTGCTTTGCCATTAATCAGTCATCTGAATTTAGATGTCATTTTGCCACTCTGGGACTCAGTTTCCTCATCATTTACATGGGGATAATAATATTTCACTCCTAAACTCACTGATGAAACTACCTAAAATACATCATAACTTTTTTGGCCTGTTTTACAATTTTGTTTTGAGACTTAAATAATACAAAAGAAATTTAGTTGCTTCAAAAATGCTAAAAGCTCTATAAAGTCAATCAGGTGATATTTATTTAATGCCTACTGCATACTTGCTACCATGCTATGTAGTAAAAGATAAAAAATAATAAGTATACTGGGAGAGCACAAGTTATGGAGTCATCAAGCTTATGTTCCAGCTCTCCCTCTGACAGACAAGTATGATCTTGAGCAAGTCATAGCCTATATGTGGGCTTCAGTTTTTTCATCTATGAAATGAGGGAAGTTTGACTAGACAATTATTTTATCTCCTTTCCAGCTCTGTATCTATGATCCTATGTCTCCTGTTATCAAAGAATTTACTCTTCAAGAAATTTAATAAATTAGAGTAAGAAATACAAAACAATAACCAATTAAATGCTAAATTGTTTTATAGATGCAAAATACAATTCATATTATTTGGATATTGGCAATTCACTTGCAACATCCAGAAAATCCATGATATTCTATATACTCCCATTCTTTCCATTCTCTATATTCCCATTTTCTACCATATTGGATAAATGGGAATTGACTATATAACTCTCGAACTGTCATTGTTAGCCACAGCTCACAGTTAGTGAAAATGTTGGCTACAATATCACTAGTATTGGAGATGGCTGAAACGATCCAGTCTCATTTGAGCACAGATGGGTCTTGGCTATTTTAGGAGAAACTGGATGACCGCTTTCCTGGAATGTGGGAGAGGGGATTAATGTTCCTACCAGGTGTTGAACTAGATGGCTTTTGAGGTCCCTTTCAGCTCTGGGGTCCTGTTGATTCTTTGATTCTATCATCCAATGATTTGGTAGCCATTTGCTTGCAATAATGAGAGCCCTGGCTGGCAGTCTTCTGGCCCACAGTGCCAACCGGCCCAGATGCACTTACCCAGAGAAGCTGTATTATGATAAATGGATGCTCAGGCTGCTACTTACACAGCAATAAAAGCAGCTCCTTAATTCAGGAGGCAAACTGTGGGTGAGCTGCTGCTATTCACCTTCTGAGCTTAACAAGGTACACCACTGGGCAGAAATAATTTCCCTGGATGTGCTCCAAAGAATAAGTCATCTGGTGAAGGTAAACGTTTGTACTAGAGCTGAAATTGCTGTTGGAATTATATTTTCAGTTAGGGGCACAGTCTTTTAATAAGAGGCTTTGCATAGCATGTATGCTTCACTTGAAATAATGGTTTTTAGCCACAATTTCCCAACTGAATTTCACACTCCATTGCAAGGAGATGAAGGACCCTGCTTTGTTTGTTGCTGACTTTGTCCAACTAGCAGGATATACGGGAGAATCCCCCACACCCTTTACTTCTGATAGAATGTAAGCTTCTTGAAGGCTCAGTCCATTTCACTTTTTGTCTTTGAATCCATAGTTCCTAGAGGCCCTATGTTTTTTGATTGAATGACTATAGTTTGAAAGATGTGAGTGAGAAATCTTATAGATTTTACAGTGTTTAACTTTTTCAAAGTAATCTCACAAAAACTGTCTCATCTCAATTTCCCAACATCACAATGAAATGGGGAAAAAAGTTTCATTGGTGAGATTGGTTATATAAATGTTATATCTGTGATGAGGCACCTAGGGCAAGGTTGATAGCCATTGAAGTATCATTTGTCCTGGCAAGGTCAAGCCTAAATGTCAGCATTGTAATTCTTGATTTACATTTGGGCTTCTGAAGTCCTAGAGGCCACTCTTCTTCACCCATCTCCAGGAACAGAAAGCCAGCACTTGAAGTGACCCTTCAGAACAGGAGACTCAGGTCTACTGCTTCTGGATGACTAGCCAAGCCATAATTGATTTCCCTTAAAGCCTCTCTTTCTCTCTGGTATCATTCTCATTTGCTGAGAAGTGCAGGTGCATCAAGAAAAATTTAAAAGCTAATCTTCTACCATATATTCTCTTGTCTCAAGGTTTTTAGGACACTGCTCTCTCTTGGATCTCTGACCACTGCTTCTCAGTCTCTTTTGCTTGTATATTTTCTATATAACACCCCAATTTCTCTCTTTTGTCAACAAATAAACTCTACTTGATATTATTATGTCTATGCAGGTAACTCCAAATAAATACCTAGTTTAGTCACTCTTCTGAGCTGCCTTTTAAATATTTCCAATGGGATGGATATCACATAATCATCTTGATCTCAACATGATATCATGCACACTGAATTCATTATTTTTGCCCCACAAACTCTAGGATTATTATAGCCAAATTCCAGACTTCTCATTTCAAAGAAAAAATACTTTAAGTAGCTAGAAAGGAACAATTGAAATACAAGGCAGTATAGTCATGATTGCACAGAATTTAGCAGCTTCTACATAAAAGGACTGGAGGGCTTGGAATATCATATTCCAGAAGGCAAAGGAGCTTGGATAACAACTAAGAATCAACTACCTCACAAAACTTAACATAATCTTCTAAGGGGAAAATGAATAGTCAATGAAATAAGAGACTTTTAAAAAAATGCACATTGCTTTATGAATCATGTTGGGAGAGAAAAATCAGAACAAAAGGGAAAACCCATGGGCGAGAGAAAAAAACAGGAAAAAGAAATGAACATAGCATGTGTTGATTTACATTCAATCTCCATAGTTCTTTTTCTGGATGCAGATGGCATTTTCTATTTACAGTCTATTGGGATTGCTTCATATCACTAAACCACTGAGAAGAACTGAGTCTTTCATAGTTGATCATCACACATTCTTACTGTTTTTGTGTACAATGTATTACTAGTTCTGCTCAGCATCAATTCATGTAAATCATTCCAGGCCTTTCTAAAATCAGCATATTCATCATTTTAATAGAACAAAAATAATCCATTACCCTTATACACTTCCACTTGTGCAGCCATTCCCCAAATGATGAGCATCTACTCATTTCCAATTCTTTGCTACCACAAAAAGAGCTGCTACAAAAAATTTTGCATATGTGGGTCCTTTTACCTCTGTGATTTCCTTGGGATACAGACCCAGTAGTGTCATGCTGGTTTAAAAGATATGCACATATAGCACATACTATAAAACTGTGCATACCCTTTGACCCCTCAGTGATACTACTGACACTTAGGGCATAGTTCCAATTTGCTTTCCTTTTACAACTTTATTTATTTTGCAACTCCACCAACTATGCATTAATATCCCAGTTTTCTCACATCCTAATTAATATTTATCATTATCTTTTCCTATCATCTTAGTCATTTTGAAAGATATGAGATGCTACCTCAGAGTTGTTTTAATTTGCATTTTTCTAATAAATAGTGATTTAGAGCATCTTTTCATATGACTATAAATGACTTTACTTTTGTCATCTGAAAATTGTTTATTCATATCCTTTGACTATCAATTAGCTATAGCGAGAAGAAAAATAAATTTTTAAAAATCAGAATATATAGTATAATTAGAAAATTCTAGAGAGTTAATTTAAAGAAGTATTTGAAATAATTAAAAATTTTAGCAAAGTTTCAGGATATAAAGTAAATCCATACCAGTCACCAGCATTTCTATATTTCACCTACAAATTCCAGCAGCAAGTGATAGAAAAAGAAATTCCATTTAAAATAGGTATAGATAATATAAAATATTTGAGAGCCTACCTGCCCCCCAAAACAAACTCAGGAACTATATAAGAATATCTTTCACACAAATAAAGTGAGATCTAAATAATTGGAAAGATGTCAATTGCTCCTGAGTAGGCTGAATCAATATAATAAAAATTACAATTCTATCTAAATTCATTTATGTACTCAGTGCTATACCAAACTAACTACCAAAAAATATTGGTTTCAAGCTAGAAGAAAACAAAAGAATCAAGATTATCCAGGGAATTAATGGAAAAAATGCAGAGAAAGGTAGTCTAGCCATACCAGATCTCAGTATATTATAATGCAAAAAAATCATCAAGGCTATCATACTAGCCAAGAAATATAATGGTGGATCAGTAGAAGAGATTGAATAATAAGACACAGTAGTAAATGACCACAGTAATTTTGTGCTAGATAAACTCAAAGACCCCAGCTTTGGGTTAAGAACTCAATATTTGACAAAAACTACTGGAAAAACAGTATGGTTAAAAACTAGGTATAGATTAACATCTGCTACACCAAGATAATGTCTATATGGATAAATGATTTAGACATAAAGGGTGATACCATAAGCAAATTAGAAGAGCAAGGAATAGTTTATCTATCAGATCTGTTTAGAAAGAAATAATTGAAGGGATGACCATCAATTGGGAACAAGTCATGATATATGAATGTAATGGAATATTATTTTGCTATAAGAAATGATGAACAGGTGGATTTCAGAAAAACCTGGAAAGACTTCCACGAACTAATGAAAAGTGAAATGGAACCAGGAGACCATTGTACACAGTAATAGCAACATTGTGTGATGATCAACTATATAGGACTTGGCTCTTTTCTGCAACACAATGATCCAAGACAATTCCAAAGAATTCATGATGGAAGATACACTCAGAGAAAGACCTGATGGAATTTGAATGCAGATCAAAGAATGCTATTTTTATTTTCTTTCTTTTTTGTATGTGCTTTTTTCCCCTTTTGGTCTCTTTCTTTTTATCACAACATAAATAATATGGAAATATGTTTTATGTAATTGTACATATATTACTTACATCAAAGTGCTTACCATTTGGGGGAAAGAGAAGGGGTGGAAAGTAGGGAGAAAAATTTGAAACTCAATTTTTAAAAATGAATATTAAAAATTGTTTTTTCATGTTAAAGGGTTTTCCTCACCTGAACCTTTTCTATACTAATGAAATAACAGGTCCAGACTTTGTGCCCTAAACTTTCTTAGAAAATGGATGTATTATGTTTCAATATCTTATCCTTGATCCATTTTCTACTTTTTATGGCCAACAGCTAATTTAATTGAAAGCCTTATCTTCTCATTTTAATTCTTCTTTCTAATTTGGCACTGATTGTGATTTTTCTCTTCTAAATTTTTGGTGGTCTGACATTGCTAATTTGAAAATAAATTACACATCAGCAACAAGTCATCTTCTGTCTCACCATAGAGTGAATTTGTTTTTATGGTGTTACTTGGTGTTTGCCATATTTAGCACCTCTGAATTCCCTTCTTTGTTAATACTAATCCCTTAAATTCTAATAGAATGTAAACTCCTTGAAGACAGGAACTATTTATCTTTTATTTTCTATACCTAGTGCATTGCCTTGAATAATAAAAGATATATGAGTAATATTTGTTGAATATATAGGATTATAGATCAAATGATGGAAGAGATTTCAGAAGCCACATTGCTTAACCAATTTTACAGATGAGGACATTGAGAACCCATGAGAAGAGGTGACTTTCTCAAAGTTACAGAAGCAAGTGTAAGAGGCAGAATATGACCAAAAGTGCTCTGACTCCCACATCTTTTCTTTGAACCACACTGCCTGTGAATTACCCTGTTTTTTCCCATCCTTGACTGCTGGTTGAGCTGAGTTCTCCTAGGGAAATTCTGAAGTACAATTGAATTAAACCTCTCACCAGAGTTTTCAAGTCATTGGGCTTTTCTCCTTTCTATTCCTTTTTTTCTCTTCAGATTCCACCTTTATTTTTATATTTATCAGGACATTCATGCCAGAGACAGAAATAAAGTCCAGGTGTCTTCTAGCTTCTAATTACATTTATAAAGCTTTGGAGCCTTTACATCAAAGGAGCATTACATCAAAATTCCAGGGACCATGATAAAAGGACTAGGGCAGGTGTACAGAGGGAAGGAGGAAGTAGTGGTCAGTAACTCCAATATCTCATCCCTGAATGGGACTAGGTGAAGAGACTGTAGGTAAAGTAGGTCAGACCTCAGGCCTAAATTTCAGTAAGTCATGTGATCCCTATTCTCAAAGGGCTGTAGAGCAGAAAAGGTCAGACCCTAGGTCTAAGCTTCAGGAAGTAACAACCTCCAGGAAGTAGACAGCATTATTGATCATTGATCAATAGTTACTTCCTTTTCAATCCATCCAATGAATTTAAAAATCAACAGGAAAGGGAGTTGTACTCGCATCTTTTCTGCTATATAATCCATTCTCTCCTTGTAAGGACTGAATAAATGCTTTCTCTTTGTATCTGGAGATGCCTCTTAATAGTCAATTTGGGTAAGGGGGTCTAGGGACCCCCCAATCTACACAGTTCATGGGGGTTCATCTGGGATCTGTGACTCCTGGAGAGATGGCTGGGGTTTTGATATGAGGGCAGGTGCTAGATTGAGTTTTTCTCCAACAGTCCTCAAGATCAGACTCCCAACCTTCCTCTCCATGAAGTATGGGCTCGAAGTGGAGGTATTTGTTAAAAACAGAAAGTAAAAAGTAAAGTTTCTGAAGCCCAAGGGCGAGAGGACAGTCAAATAATTTATGTTCATATAATCCAGAAGTAAGAGCACTACCTGTGCTTTTGAGCTGTTCTTAGCTAAACGGGACTCTGGGATCATGCTTGACGATCCAAGGAAAGGGGTAGCACCTAGTAAGGAAGAAAGGAAATCCTGAATGGCATAGAGCAGGGGTGCTCTAGATGACTGTTGAATGATCTCATCAGGCTTAGGGATCTGAGTCAAAAAGTCAGCTCTGTGAATTACAGGATTACAAGTCATTAGACTGGAGCTGCTCTCTCCAGAAGGATATGCAGAAAGAGCAGTTCAAACCCAAATCTTAGGAGCAAAAATCTAAATACCACCAGATAGTGCACTTGATGAGATATTGTTATTTTGCATGGGGAAGGGATGGTCCTTCCATGTTATTTTTGTCTGTGTCTATCTTTATGTAAAATGTTTGTCATGTCTGTTCTGTAAGCTAGATGTTGTTACCTAGAAAGATTTAAAATGCAGCCAGCAAAAAGAAAAAAAAAAACTTCCATGCTATAGTTAGAACACTGGGAAACATTTCTTAACATCCTTGATTCCTGCCTTAAAAAGGAAAAAAAGCCTGACTTTTTCCTCTGGACTTTAGCTCTGACCAAGCTAGGGGCTAAAGAAATAAAGTTAGATAATTAAAATTAAAATAACATCTTAGCAGATTTTCAAGGTTGTGAGAGCAATGATTAAGAAGTTTGGCAATTAGTCATTTTGAAATTTTAAGAAAAATTTCTGAAACAATTGGGAAAATTCCAGGAATTTATTCCATTCTGAAAGAAAAGAAATAAGAAAAAACACTAAGTAAATAGCAACTTTTTGCTGACCCTTCCTTGACTCCTATCTTGTCCAGAGTCCCCTTCTGCTCCTTTGGGAAAACATCCAGAAGGTATTAAAAGACCCTTTTCACTCTATTCCCTGGAGTCCTGAATGCATCTCAGTTGTGGGGACTGCTAACAAGATTGATATAGCCCAAGTCCTTCTGTTTGCTAACTCCTCTCATCTCAGAACATATTAAAAAAAAGAGAATTGCTAAATTCTGCCTCACCCATAGAAATAAGGAAGCAGCAACAGCCATAGGGACCCATATAACCTTGCCCAAACACTTCTCCAACCCAGTTTGGGGGAGTAGGGTTGGAAAGAGGGTAAGGGCCAGTGATCAGTACTCTCTGGGCCCTGGCACCTAAACCTACCATTAAGGGGAGATCCTGGCAGCAGTCACCTCAGCCTTCAGCAGATTCTGTCCAGGAACTTCCTGGGAAGAATCTGGATGCCCCGGCACCATCCAGCATGGCAGTGTGAAGTGAGAAAGCCGGTCAGCCTCTGCATTTGGTAATCTCACCATTCTCTGTTTTAGTTGTGGATATGTATTAGCTATGCAATTTATGGCAAATTATTTTATCTCTGCCCAGTTTCCTAATTTGTAAAGAGATGTGAAGATCCCATGATTGCAAGACTGCTTAGCATAAAACAAATGTTATATGAAACTGCTATATTGCTTCAATATATTTGATAACTTTACATGGGTTTTTATATGTGACCAATATACAATACCAATGTTGAAGTAAATGATTTTTTTGTGTGTGTAATTTGGAAGCAAATTCAGCTAAATTAAGGCCTCCCCAGGACTAGCAGGACCATGCAGAGAGGAAAGAGAGTCTCTTTTTCTTTCTTTTCTTTTCCCTCCTTCCCTGATCGCAGCAGGGATATATAGCCAAAGGGATGAGAAGGAGAGTAAGAAAATATACTCAGTTCAGTGAAATTTGTTATTTGAGATATAATAGTAAAAGCAGTTTTAAAGGAGCTCTAATCAAAGCCCACAAAAGGAATGTGTAAATTGTAATTTCTTTTCACTGACTATGTTAATAGAAAATTTAAGAGTTTGGGAACTTTAGAAAAACAAAAAGGCAGTTTGCTGCTACCCTAAAAACACTGGCAACAAACAGCCTGCTTTTGAGTTATTGAGAGTCAGTCTTTTAAGGGACCTGCCAGTAAAAGCTGGCACATTAACCTTTTCCTGGCTTACAAAAGAGAAATAGTTTGTGTGAATTGTAAAATCAATAGCAATTCAATTTGTCTGGAATATTTAATTAGAATTTAGAGAATCTCATAAATTAAAGTTGTCATGTTTAAAATCTGTTCTATCTCAGCTTTAAGAATTGTCTTGTTTTCTCCCTAAAACAAAAAGGAAAATTATTTAAGGGAATGGAAATCCTCCCTGAGATTTTCCAAAGCTCAATAGCTTAGGAACAGAATAAATGCGACAATTGAAAAAAGGTAGAAATTTTACTTAGCCTTGCTAATCCCATTTTATAATATTTTGCAAATGTAATTTAAGGAATTAGGTATTTTCACTTTTGCTAGAAAATTAAGAGGAAATTACAGTGGAGACTATTTGGCTATTACTTAGGAAAAATCTAAAATTGTTAAAACAGTTATTTGGAGTTATTGTCATCATGTTAAACCTAAACTTGATAATTCCTATGTATGGAACCAGAGGGATGAGGCGAAAGCCTTATCAATTCACCTGCACATATGAGGGGGGTGCAGCATCTTTTTCCCCTTCACAGAGCTGGGGACAGTATCACATAGCCCAGCTCACAAAAACACTAAGAATAGTTGGAGTGGGTGGGCAACAACAAGCTCAGCCCCTTCTCTGGGGTCTCTGTCAACTCCCCCTACTTTGTAAACTTGTCAGCTTTCTTGAAACAATCAGGGTAAGCAAGGTCATCATCCCTGAAAAATGAGCCTGTTTAGGATGTATAGTTCCTAAACAAGCAATGTGTTTACTAAAAATCTATAAGCTTGTTTAATAATTGATCCTTTGCCCCAGGAGGAGTTTAAACTTGAGAAAAAGAAAAGAAAAATATGTCAAACAAAATCTCCTATGTGTTTAAGTCCTGGTAAACTTTTAAAATAATGTGTCTAGCCATAAACTGTCATTAAGAGAATTTGTTGTTATAGATAAAATCTCTAATTTTTGAGTTTTGAATTTTGAATTTGGGTATACTTGCCTGGTGGATCAGTAAGTCAGTAATCCACCATTAAAGAGAAATGCCATAAGTTACTCAGAGGGATGCCTTCCTGGACTGTCTCAGATTGATGTCTTATCTGGTCAAGAGCTGGGAGGACAACTTTAGCCTCTGCTTAAGACGAGATCCTTCTGACTCACTTTCCTAGTTCTACTGCATGATTGGTTGTCAAACAGAACTAAGGATGCTTTATCCTGTCATGGGTGTGATCTCAGACTGAAGCCTGAAGGACTTATTTTGTCACTATTGTAATCAAATCCCTGCTTTTTTCTCTTATAGAAAACTTCTATAATCAGAGCAATTGGTCAGAAGCCATAAGCACAATACAAGTAGATGATATTTTGATCTGCAGCCCCTCCCTGAAGACTTCTATGGCTTAAAAACTCTTAACTTCCATAAAAACTCTTAACTTCCTGGGGTCAGAGTTTCTCTGTCTGAAGGTCTACTTTTCCTATCAGTCTGTTAAGTATTTGGGCAATGAATTAGTTCCTACCACCCTTTTGCTCACTGCAGAGAGGAAGCAATTTTATCACTGCTTGAACCTTCCTCTAACAAATAGTGGCTAAAAACAAAACAAAACAAAAAACAAATAAAAAAACCCAGCGGCTTACTTCCCTGGGTATACATGGATTTTGTAGAATCTGGATACCTAACTTTGGTTACTGCCAAGGCCTTGATCAGGTCAAGGCTTTTTAAGACCTTGACAGTTAAAGAAACTTCTTCCCTGGCCTTCACCCTACCTAAAGCCTTTTGCACTTCTCAAATAAACTTGGTGTTTTGGGGGTTCCCGCCTTAGAGCAATGGCTTCCATAGTCTTTCTACTTGAGAAAGCCTCTAAACTTACCCTAGGGAATCATTGGAGATTCTAATTCCTTCTGAGGTTCAGAGCATTTTTTCCCTCACCAGAGCTTTAGAATTGGGGAAAGGAATGAGAGTGAATATATAGACTCCAAATATGCCTTTCATGTTTTGCATGCTCATGGGTTATATGGAAAGAAAGGGAATTTATTTATTTATTTTGATAGCCAAACACTCCCCCATTAAGTATGCAGGGAAACAATTACTACAGGCTGTCCCTGGACTTAGAGAGATTTCTGTTATGTTTTGTAAAGGACAAAAGAAGAAGGATTCACTCCAGGCCAAGAGAAATAGGCTTGCAGGTTCAGTTGCCTGTGCTACTACTGTCTGTTTGCCCCTGACCATGGCACCGTAAGCCAACTTCTAATCCCAGAGCCCAACCAGTAGAAATTTTTTTTTGGCCAACACTGAGCTACTCATTTGGAAAATAAATGTTATCCAATCCCTTGAGAAACCTGTTTTCACAGGCTAAAAGAAACAATTGAACAGATCTGTTAGGTCTGCCCAGTTTGTGCGCAAGTAAATTCTGAAAGGTCTGTTAAAAAGGGCCTATCTGGGGGCAGCTAGGTGGCACAGTGGATACGAGCATTAGCCCTGAAGTCAGGAGGACCTGAGTTCAAATTTGATCTCACTTAATACTTCCTAACTGTGTGACCTTGGGCAAATCACTTAACCCCAATTGCCCCTGGGGGGAAAAAAAGACCTTTTTGGAGGAAGGATACAGAGGGAAGGACTGACAGATGGATTTTGCACATATGTCCCCTGGCAGGGACTTCAAACTGCTTTTAGTTTTTGTTGACTCCTGTACTAATTGCTAAAAGCCTTCCTTTGTAAGAAAGGAGATCATACCCACGTAAGATTATTATTTCCACTCTGCATGTCATCCTCTCTACACAATGCCTTTTGAACATTATGGTGCTTGCACCCTAGACCACCTGAGCACTCCTTTCACTGTGTACAAGGCCACATTGTTCCACCCATTGTCCCTACTCCTTTGAGAAAACAAAAGTAGGAATTGGGGGAAAATAATTTTGGGGATTTATTCGAGGAAAAGCTATTTGAATGAGAGACATCCATGATAGCTTCATCTTCCCCTGCCCCTGCAGTCTTCCTCTAGTCACTGTCCTAGTAACTCCCACACTAACTCCACTTTTGTTCATTCTTTTTCTTTTGCTCATATTTAGTCCTTGCATTTTTAATCTATTTGTGAGAGTTACTTCTTCCAGACTCCAAGTCATGAAATTCCAACAATTTGGTCAGCCTGAAATCACCTGAGACCTGATGCTGACAGTTCCAGACGCTGCTGACTCCACCTACAAGGCACTTGTCTCCCCTCCTGTCCGAACCCCCCTGGGCTCTACATCCCTTATCAGCCTGAAGCAGCTCCAGAAGATGAGACCTTTGTCCCTTTGTCCCAAATGAGTCTGGATCTGGATTGCTTGAAGTGGGAATGATGGGATAATGGTCCTGAGCCCCCAGTGCTCCTACAATGCCGTAGTTCTGCAGATAACACTGGTTGCCAGATCCAAGTCAAATGGTGGGAGTTGGTGAAAGTAGTATCTCTGGTTCCTGTTCATTGCTTTAAGGAGCAATATGCCCTTAATCACCAGAGTAGTTCAAGATTTCTTAGCTAAAACGGTTCCTGAAAGCTTCCACTGATGGGCAGGTGTTGGTTCTAAATGGTAGAGGGTAGGTTATAGTTGATACTGAAAAGAGAGATGAGCCTGAAGGCCTAGATAACAAGGATGTCCTAGTGGAAGAAATATATCAAGATTGATGTGAGAAATCTTCAAATGTATGAAATAAAGAGGAGGGAGTGAATGGGACCAGGTGATGGTCAGACCTTAGATCTAAATTTCAGGAAGTCACATGACCCTATTCTCAGAGGGCTGTGGAGCAGAAAAGGTCAGACCCTGGGTTTAAACTACAGGAAGGCACATAATCTTCAGGAAGTAGACAGCATGGCTGACCACTGACCAATTGTTATTTCCTTTTCAGTCCATCCAATGAATTTAAAAATCTACAGGAAGGGGGGAGTACCTGCATTTTTTCTGCTTTATAATCTATTTTCTGCTTCTGCCATGTGTCACAAAGTCCATCCTGGACTTTGTCCAGTTGATGTGCTTGGGCCTCTCCTTGCAAGAACTGAATAAAGGCTTTCTGTTTGTATCTGGAGGTGCCTTCCAATAGTCAATTTTGATAAGGGGATCTAGTATCCTGTCCCACACATCATCCAGAAGCCATCAACAATCAAATATCCCATAGAGTAAAGAATAAAGTTTTTCAGATGATAATTGTGCTCAGATATAAAAAAAAATTACAAATGACTCCATCTCTCTACATGATTTGGGTGATTTTCTTGTGGAGAAAAATCTGGACTTAGAACCAAAGGTAAATTCACCATTGATGACCATGAGGCAAGAAGAAATATAACCTAGGATAATTTCTTCTATTATATATCCTTTCTTGAACTGATAGTTTATTGTTATATATTTTGAATCCTCCCTGATGGTTTGCTGGGAACATGACATGTTCTGTTCTGTTCTGTTTTATTTTCCTTTTCTGTTTTTCTCTTTTTTTTCTATTCTGTTTTTTTTTTTAATAAAAAGGGAGAGGAAAAGAAATACAATCTAGGGTCTAGGTTTCTCTTCTCTACATTTTTTGTGAGGATTCATCCTCTTTCTCATATTAAACCAGTGCCAGTGTGAAGGGAAAATGAGGCCAGGCTTAGAGGCAGAGTCATGACTCAATAAGGGGGATGCAGAATCATGGATGCAAGAACTGAGTCATTTTGGCACTGATTGTGATTTTTTCCCCTCTCTAAATCTTTGGTGGTCTGATGTTGCTAATTATCCCTACTCCAATGACCAGCTAGCCACCTTTTCTTTTTTGTAATTCTTGGCTCTTGTTTCTTCTCCTCAACATTAGCTTTCTTAATATTATTGTTCTTCAGGAGTCAGGTTATTTATTACCTGACCATGTCTCCTTATTAATGTAACAGAATTTTAAACATTATGCATCCCTGTGGCCTAGTTTGCCAGGGCAGAGCTAAGTGCTTATGAGCTTTGCAATTAGATTGAGCCTATGAAGTGTTGAAACATTTTCTCAAGCTGCTTTTTCATGGAAATGGGGTGAAGGGGAAAGAAATGGGAGATGTGAGAGAAATGTGTGGTGGAGGAGGAGGCAGCAACCCCTAGGAACTTCTCCTTGGCTGCCACTTACTTGAATAGTATTTGCATGTTTCTTTTTAACTTTATCTTGAAGTGAAATACTCTTAGTCTAAGACTGTGATGCTAAAGAAAGGACTATATAGTTAACTCCCCCTAATTTTTCTCTTTCTACTTAGAATTTCTAGTTTCTTCCTCCTCAGTTTTTTCTTGTCTCCCTTGGAAGGCCAAAAAACCAGATAATGTCTTGCCATTATTAGTGTTTTATGAAAGAGAGAATATGATATGCGAGATAATTGGAACTCTCCCCTCACCCAATCTTTCTCATGGAACATTACAAAGTGCAATATAATGAATGTCCAGATGATCCGCCTACTCTGTGGACAATTACTCTAGCTGAGCTGGGAAGTGTTAGAGAGTTGAGTGGAGTGATACTTGCCTGGGGAATGTGTCTGTTGTAAGAAGAATACTGAGAAAATTCTTGAATTGATTATTAAAAAGATGGTTAAATAGAGAACAGTATGAAAGGAACAATGGACAACTTTGATTACATTAAATCAAAAAGGGTTTGCACAAACAAAATCAACAGGAACAAGATTAAAAGGGAAGTACAGAGCTGAGAAAAAAATCTTTACAGCCAGTGTTTCTGATAAAGAACTCATTTCTAAAATATATAAAAAACTCTATCAAAATTATAACACGTCATTCCCTAATTGATAAATGGTCAAAGGATATGAATAGATAATTTTCAGATGAGGAAATTAAACCCATCGACAGTTATATGAAAAAATGTTCTAAATCATTATTGATTAGAGAAAAGCAAATTAAAACAACTGAGGTACCATCTCATACCTCTCACATTGGCTAAGATGACAGGAAAAGATAATGATAAATGTTGAAGGGGATGTAGAAAAACTGGGGCATTAACCATTAACATGGTTAATGGAGTTGTGAAATGATCCAACCATTCTAAGGAACAATCTGGAACTATGCCCAAAGGGTATAACTGTACATATCCCTTTGACCCAGCAGTGCCATTACTGGATCTGTATCCCTGGGAAATCGTAAAGGAGAGAAAAGGACCCACATGTACAAAAATGTTTGTAGCAGTTCTTTTTGTGGTGGCAAAGAATTGGAAAATAAATAATGACAAAACTATAAAAAAATAAATAAAATGTATAAAACATATATGTAAAAATGATGAACAAGATAATTTTAGAAGGGCCTGGAAAGATTTACATGTCCTGATACTGAGTGAAATAAGTAGAATACAATGTATTTCCATACATTGTACATAATAGCAGCAATAATGTGTGATGATCAACTATGAAAGAATTGGTTCTTCTCAGTGGTTCAGTGATCCAAAGCAATCCCAATATACTTTGGACAGAAAATTCCATCTGCATCTAGACAAAGAAATAAGGAAACTGAATGTAAATCAACACATACTATGTTAACTTCTTTTTTCAGTTTGTTTTTTTTTTTCTAAATCTTTCCCATGGTTTTCCCCTTTTGCTTTGATTTTTCTCTCCCAACATGATTCATAAGGCAACATGTAATAAAAATAAATAAATTTTAAAAATAAGATGGTTAGTGGACATCTGAACTGTGATCAAGGATAGTTTGTGCCAAACTAATATCATTTCCATTTTCTTTTTTGATATGTTATTAACTAGTTTGATGGGGTGAACTCTGAAACTGTCCTTGACTTTTGGGGTGAACTCTTAAACTCTCCTCTGACAGGGACCCACCCTTCAAGGCAGTTAAGTGGTTTCATTAAGATTAACCCAGGACCACTCCCTATTTAGTCTCATTCAGCTAGAAATCTAGACCTGGGGGTAGTGACAACTTTGCAGGAATCTCATTCAATTGAAACCCCAGTCTCCGATTTCTTCTAAAAAGACAATTTTAAACTCATATCTTTGCAGAAGTCTGAAGTAGTATTCTTTGCCAAGGGACCTCTCCTCTTATCACAGCTGCCCACCAGGACTCCTGCCCGCTGTGAAGAGACCTTCTTCTCAGTGATAACCTTTTGTTATTTCTCTGCCAGGACCTTGTCACTAAGAAGTCTGCCTTCCTAGCAAAGCTGACTTCTCAGTGCCAACACAATAAACTTCCCTTTTGACATTCAAACTTTTTGGGCTCGTGAATTCTTTTCATGTTGGACCTGTGTCTACCAGAGGGGGTTCCCACAATTCTCTGCACTGCAACTAACCACATCAGTTAGATTAAGGAAAGGTCATAGATTTAGTTTATATACATTTTAGCAAAACATTTAATAAAATACCTCTCTCTTTTTTTATGGAAAAGATGGAGAAATATAAGTTTGATAATAGCATACTCAGATGGATTTGGAACTTACTGAACTCAATGAGTAGGTGTTAATGGTTCAATGTCATTGATGGGAAGTCTCCAATAGAGTACCCAGGGTTCTGTGCTTCTGGTTCACAATTTTTGCTCATAGTTTGGATAAAGACATGGATGGCCTATTTATCAAATTTGCAGATGATATCAAGCTGGGAGAGAGAGAAGATTCAGTAGATGACAGTCAGAATCCAAAGAGATCTTGATAAGTTATAACACGGAAAAATCTAATACAATGAAATTCAATAGGAATAAGTGCCATCCGAATGTTTGTGGCAGCCCTTTTTGTACAAAGTGGCTAGAAACTGGAAACTGAATGGATGTCCATCAGTTGGAGAATGGTTGAATAAATTGTGGTATATGAATATTATGCAATATTACTGTTCTGTAAGAAATGACCAACATGATTTCAGAAAGGCCTGGAGAGACTTACATGAACTGATGCTGAGTGAAATGAGCAGGACCAGGAGATCATTATATACTTCAACAACAATACTATGTGATGACCAGTTCTGATGGACCTGGCCATCCTCAGCTATGAGATCAACCAAATCATTTCCAATGGAGCAGTAATGAACTGAACCAGCTACGCCCAGAGAAAGAACTCTGGGAGATGACTAAAAACCATTACATTGAATTCCCAATCCCTATATTTATGCCCACCTGCATTTTTGATTTCCTTCACAAGCTAATTGTACAATATTTCAGAGTCTGATTCTTTTTGTACAGCAAAATAACGTTTTGGTCATGTATACTTATTGTGTATCTAATTTGTATTTTAATGTACTTAACATCTACTGGTCATCCTGCCATCTGGGGGAGGGGGTGGGGGGGTAAGAGGTGAAAAATTGGAACAAGAGGTTTGGCAATTGTTAATGCTGTAAAGTTACCCATGCATATATCCTGTAAATAAAAGGCTATTAAATAAAAAAAAAAGAAAGAAAATTAAGTTTTGAAAAAACCTTGAAAAAAAAAGGAATAAGTGCCATCTTACACTTGGATTTTTAAAAAATCACCTTTATCAAGTATAGGAATACGGAAGGATATTAAGATAGCATTTTTCAGGAAAAGATCTGGGGATTTTAGATGTCTTCAAATTTTAATATGTCCCAGCAGCATTTTTTTTTTTTTTTTTTTTGCAGCTAACACAGCTATTGCAATTTTAGACTACATGAAGAAGGGCATGGCTTCTACAGATCATAGTCTGTAAGAAACAAAATATCTTACCAAGAACTTCGCTGACTCACTGATGAATGTAAGCAAGTTTTATTTTACATTCTTGCAAGAATGGGTGTCTAAGTGAGTAGATACACCTTTGAAACTCCAAAAGCAGCATTTTATTTCCTATCCTGAAGAACAAGTCCCTACTTTGATTCCCCATTAATTGGGAGTTACAGAAGTTACAGGACATAAATCTCCACCTTTCATTACATAGCTAGTTTCTGCACCAAAGGAGTTTACATTCTATAAGGAGGAAGCTAACAGAGATAGGCTAAGGGCAAAAAATAAAATTCTTTTCAAATCTCAGGCCACCAGCCCTAATTACAAAAATCAGTGTCTACCCCCGAGGAGCTTACATTCTTTTGGCATAAGATAACCTCCACCTTTGATTATTCCTTGATGTCCATGTGGGTTTCAGTTTTCTAATTTAAGTTTCATTTCTCCAGTTTAATTTTTATAATTGTGAAACACAAATGCCCAACCATTTCTCAGCATAGTCCCATTGTAAGCTTCACTGTTCAGATGTCATCTGGCATATAGTGTTCAATTCTAGGTACCATGTTTTAGGAAAGATAGACAATTTCTAGAAGACAGCTATCAGAATGTAGAAGGACCTGAAGTACGTAATGTGTGTGACTGAAAGAATGACATGTGGGACCTGAAGAAGAGAAGAGTTGGGAGGGACATTGACTATTAGTACTCTGTATGTGAGATTCTGGCCAAATGATCAATGGGTAAACACATTTCTGGAGGAGTTGAGTCGTTAGAGACAGTTAGGTGGCACAGTGGATAGAGTGCTGGCTAGAGTTTGAGACAGGAAAATCTAAATTCAAATCTAGCCTCAGACACTCATTAATGTCTATACTAACAATAGTTATGTAATGCTGGGAAGGTCACTAACCTCAGACTAATATATTTTTATCTATAAAAATCTATAAAAATTTTTATCTTAAAAAAAATAAGTAATGGCATCTACCTCAAAGGGTAGTTGTGAGGATTAAATGAGATCAAATATTTAAAGTACTTAAGGTACTTTTTTTTTATTCTTGACATTCTTGCAGAAATAAATCAGGAAGAAAGAAGTTAAAGTCAAATGGAAAGATGGACCTTAGGTACTCCTTGGAGAGACAAAGAAAAAAGTTGACAGAATGAGTTTTATCATTCACCTAGAAAAAATTGAATATTATTTAATGAGATATTTGATTTTTACATAGCACTAATATAGACACTAATAGTAAGTATGAGGATATTAATGGCAATATAGATACTAATGGTAAGTAGAGAAATTCTACTAAAAATTTTTTGCTAGAACAATTTCAAAGCAACATGTTCTCTGATATTGGTGACTTCAAAGCAAAGGAGGAGAAGAAAGAATAGAAGGATAAAGAAGAGAAAAAAGAACAGGAGGTAGAGAAAGATGAAGAGAAGGAAGAAAAAGAGGAAAAGGAGGAGAAGAGAAAGAAGAAAAAGCAGTAAGAAGAAAAGGAAGAAGAGGATAAGGAAAGGGAAGAAGAGAAAGGGAAAAGATGAAGAGGATAAACATAGAAAGATATGGAATATAATTAAGACAAAAATATTGAATTATTTGAATTGTTTAACTGAAAAGAAAAAAGGATAATGAACAATAAAATGACACTGTCATTGACAATAATAATTTCATTCAGAAATTTGACCAATGTAAATTAATTGCCACAAAATTTTAGAAGAGCTCAGAAAACTTGTTAGTCAGGAAACATCTGAATTACTTGCCAAATGAACAAAGATTGCTTGCTAAAGATAATTCTGCTTTATGATATAAATTCATTTGTAAAATTTTATGAAGAAGGATGATGGACAATTATGATTAGCATTTACTCATAAAGCTGCAAGAGAATCAGGGGAAGACAAGACCAATCAAGCAAAGTCATTCAGAGATGTAAATGGAAAAAATAATTACAAAGGGAAGAAAAATAAAAAAAAAAAGATTTGCAAAAACCATTTTAACAAACTTCTGTTCATCAACCATAATAGAATGATTATACTTGGACCTCAGCATCACAGTTCCAAATGTGCTTATGGAAAAAGGTAGAAAAATGTGCTTGTTCTAAAAAACAAGGATGGGAAAAAGCAATCTCATCAGATTAAGTTAATGTTGAAAAGAACCATGTGTGTGGAGGGGAGGGCATCAAAGGACTGATATTTAAGATAAATGATATTTAAAATAAATGATAAGGTAAAAGATAAAGATATGGGAAATGTTTTAAATTTTGAAAAGGTGACTAAGAGAACTTCAATATTTACTGACCTATATGCTTACTATATATAAAATCTGTATGAGAATTCTCCCTTAAGAATCTCACTAACATAGGGTATCATCTGTAAGGTATTAATAGTGAACAAGTAGACAGTTTGAAGCCTGTTTCCAAACGTTAGACCATTATATTTACCTTTCACAATTAACTAAAAGATGATAAGAATCAAAAATCCATTTATGCTTGTTGTTTGTTGATTACAGATAACAAGAGATATTTGACCCAGTAGAACCTTATGGCCTTTATTACAATAAACTGTGTCCTATGTATACATAAAGAGCATTCAAGATTACTTGGGAAATGTAATAACATAAATAATGTTTTATTTATTTTATAATGATCCATGATGATACCCTGATGATAAACATTAGAAAAGCATAATACAGAGAAGTGCTCACCAAATGTATTTGCTGTTATGATGGAGGAGATCCCATAAAGAGTCAAAGTTGAAGAACATAATAAGATCTTCCAGATGGCTCCATTTGCAGATAACATAATGCTGATTACACAAAGTTCCAAGACATTTCAGAACCTCCTGGAAGAGAGCAGTAATTTTGTAAAGGAGTATGATCTACTCATCTACATAGGAAAGACCAAATATATAAAGACTGACTATTGCTCAGATTTCACTATATATTTGAACAAGATCCAATAGAGTCTGTCCAATAGCATATAATTTCTGTGGCATATTATAGCTAACTACTGGGCTCAAAATTGAATAGCATTGGAAAGGGGACTAGGTTATTTTTGGGAAACTACTAGCTTCTTTTACTGACCTCCAATTCATCATAAGATCAAAGACTTGTCTTTTAAATATTAATATTGCTTATGGGACAGCAAGATGGAAAACACTGCTTCTGAAAAACTCTATGTGAAGTCTCACATAGAGGATAATGGAAAGGTTTATGGTAGGTGCAAGCTATCTACAACTTATAACAAACATGGAAAAGAATCAGTAACTAAAGGTGTACCCATAAATTGGGAAATGGCTGAACAAGTTTTGGCATATGAATATGATGGAATACAATTATACTGCAGTAAATTATGAAGGGGATAGTTTCAGAAATTTATATGAACTTGTGATATGGAGTGAAGTGAGTAGAATAAGGCGATCCATTTATTCAATAACAATATAGTAAAGATTATCACCTTTGAAAATCTTGGGAACTCTGTGCAACATAATAACCAGTCATGATTTTAGAGACCTCATGATGAAAAAGCTTCCCAACTTCTGATAGAAAGACTCAGAGAATAGATTGCAATCTTTTGGTTATAGGTAATTTGGGGTTGAATTCTTTAACTTTCTCAGTGGGAGGAAGGTGAAAAGAAGGGAAGGCAGATCTTCATTTAAAAAATAATTACAAAAATCCAACAATAACATATAGCCAATAAGGTACTTGGAAGAAAAGGAATAAAAATTTATCAAAGTATTATATGCTAGAAAGAGAAGGTGATATATAGTTAGATGATAAGAATGAGGGATGACAATTAGGCAAAATGTTGCATGAGCTAGTAGTATGCTGGAAAATATTTAACAACTGGTTCTCTAGAAAACAGTATATGTACACGCAAATTTTATAGTATATAGTATTAAGATTTTCTATCTTACTTTCTTAAATCTAGATCAGAAGTATCAGCAACACTTTTAGGTAAAGTAAAAAAAAAAAAAAACATTAAAATGTAATTGGGAAAGAATTAAGAAAATAAATCAAAATGCAATAAAACAAAGATAACATTATATTTAAATTTTTAAAATTTATTTTAATCTGAATTTAAGAAATAAAACATAAAATTTCCATAACATAGTAGAATAGAAAAAAAGATACAGGAAACTTCAAGTTTATTATGTACAACTAGCTATTCCTTTTAAAGATATAATAAAGTTACCATATAACCTCCCTCCCTCCCTTTTTTTTCTCTCTCCTCTCCTTTCCTCTGCTTTAACAACTTAAAGTTAACTTATTATGTGGCCAGGAGGGATTCTTCTGTATTGTTCTTTTTAAAAATTACATTACTGGGTTAGATAGTCAACAAAAGAATAAAACAAGCCCTGATTTGCTATATTTGCCAATTTCCAAGTCATAAATGTTTGAGCTGACTTCAACACACTGATGTCCTCAACACACTTGGAATGAGGAAGGTGTTGAATGGCCAACCTATAATGGACTTTTCTAATGGACAAGAATCACACAAGATAGGTTGTGATTTGTATTATTGGAGGGAATTCCTGAAATGACAAGATGTAATAGTCTTTTGAGTTGGAGTCAGGAAAAACTTCTTAGTAAATGGCATTATTCCAAAGTGTAATGAGCTGTGTCAGAAGGTAGTAGGCTCTGCCTCATTGAAAGTGCTCAAGCAGAAGCTAGATGACCATTTGTTGGGTATGTTATAGTTGATTTATTTAGGGATTATAGGTCTGTAGATGCTTATAGGTCTTTTCCAACTCTAATATACTGTAATAGTGTGTGTGATTCTATGATCTTTAGTTATTTCACTTTGTTCTTTCCTCAAATGGGCTTTCCCTAAATGAGACTTTCTTGCAATTATAAGGCTTTGCTGTCCAAGAGATCCTCAACATGGTGGTGATATTAAAGGAAGTTTTGAGTGGAATCCCCCAGGATTAAGCCTAACAACACTATCCCAGCTACCACTAGATGGTGCAGTGGATAAGAGTACTGGGATCAGAGTCAGGAAGACCTGAGTTCAAATTTAACTTTAGATATTTAAAATGTAGTTTCTGGGCAAATCACTTAATATCTCTGTTTTGGTCTCCTTAGCTGTAGAATGCAGATAACAGATAACAAAGGGAATTATGATATGAGGGATTGTGATATGAGATAGCACTTGGCAAAGGCCTGGCTTGTAGTAGCTAAATAATGTTCTCCTTCCCCCTCCTCCTAGCATAGGAAATCTAAGCCTGCTTATCAATAAGTAGCAGCTCTGTATATATGACATCATGGGGCATCCCTCCAGAGGAAGATTTACCCAAGAAAGAATCCCCATTTTCTCCTAAACCTGGCCCTTTTACTTGCCTGCACAACCTAGAGATTCAGTGTGGTAAAAAGAGATTGAGTATGGGATTCGCATCTAAAACTAATTAAAGATCTACAATGAGAAGGGATCTAAGAGACTATTTTGACTAACCCTCTAATGTTACAAATAAGGAAATTGTATTCTACTGCCATTAAGCTTCTGAATACCAGGCTCTGGATTTCAGCCCTCTAATTCCAGAGCTTGCCATCTTTCACCTTTACCAGGCTGATCCCTACAGTTTATATCCTTGCCCTAAATCTTCCTAGGTTGGTGATTTTAGGTAAATACTTTTATTTCTCTGATTCTTGTTTTCTTCTTTGTAAAATTGGAGAGATGGTATTTTCTTCTATATAATAAAAGTTCTTTTGTAAAACTTAAAAACATTATATAAATGTGAATTGTTCTTTTCACCTATAAATTGATCCATTTTCACCCAGTTAATATGAACCATTCAATCCCATCCAATACAATAAGTGTCTACATAAGATATTGCATTTAATAATAATAACTATAAGCTATATTGTGCTTTATGATTTGCAAAATGATTTTCAAATATTATTTCATTTGATACAACTACTCTGGGAGGTGCATGCTATTATTTTTCTCACCACTCTACAGTTGGGAAAACTGAGGTCAAGAGAGATTAAGTGGCTTGTCTGGAGTCACATAGCTAATAAACCTCTGCAATGGGATTCACAATCAGTTCTTTGAGTTTGAAGACCAATATCTGATGATCCTTGCCCCATTTAAACTCTCCCCCCCCACACACCTTTTTTTTTATTTTTAAGAAAGAGAAGAGAGGGAGAGAAAGAAAGAATGAGAAGAAGGAAGGAAGGAAGGAAGGAAGGAAGGAAGGAAGGAAGGAAGGAAGGAAGGAAGGAAGGAAGGAAGGAAGGGAGGAAGGAAGGAAGTGAAAGGGAAGGAGGGAGGGAAAAAAAGGGGAGAGAAAAAGAGAGGAAGAAGGAGAGAGAAAAGGAAAGAAGAGAAAAAAGGGGGGAGAGAGAAACTATAACATTTTGCTATAACATTATATTTTGGTAAAGGGGCCTGAGCTAACTAAAGAAAATTATTCATTTTCCTAACTTCCCCAAGTAGAGTGTTCAAAAA